>NC_073744.1:93486875-94151875 GCF_029784135.1 Toxorhynchites rutilus septentrionalis
TTGACTGTGATGCGATGAGATTTTTGATCTGATTTGATGGCATAGGATGAACGAGATAGGACAGAAAATTTTGCATCTGTTAAATGTTAATGGATGTTCAAATGATGAAAGTCACACATCTTCTTTCTTGCAAGCAGGGCTTGATCATTTCGGAACTAAAAGATGAAAACAATTTTTTTTACTTTTACTTCCATTCTCTTCAGCCAGAGTCATTTTCGATTGTGAGTACACTGAAGTCACTTTTTACGCGAATTTCTGAATTCACGCGGATTTTAAAATTTACGCGGTTTCTTTACGTGGCACGTAACAACCACGTAAAAAGTAACTCCAGTATAAACAGATTTATTGTGCGGTAATTTAAGCGGTTTTCTTTAACGCGGTTTTTTTTCTTTACGCGGCACGTATCCCCAGCGTAAAAAGCGACTCTAGTGTATTCTCTACGCAAACAGAAACATCGATTCTTCATTTTCGAATATAAGACACTTTCATTCGATGTGAAACACTTTCATTTTCATTTGACGATTTGATAACTTCGCTTCATTATGAAGAATGAAACAAATGAACGTGAAACGGAACGAGACTGTCCAGAGGTGAAGTGATATTCTTTTTATAGAGCGTTAAGAGAGAGTAGCATTATTTTCAGCTTGCATGTTTGCAGCAAATCGAAAGACTCATTAGTGAGTGAGGTTGTATCAATTGATGTAAAATAGTAAGGCTCTGCTTGCAAGAAACCAATTTCCCAAAAAGCTCATCGTGTCATAAATTTTATTCGAAAACAGTCCATTCCCATACAGTGCCACATTTATAACAGCTATATTGTTTTACTACTATAACTACAACCCATGTTAGGTTCTACCGTTTAAAAATCTCATCAAATATTTAAATTCATAGAATCCGACTCATTATATATCAATCCTAGATATTATATAATTAATCCTAGATAGAAGTGTATTTCTGTTTCTTATTAATTACAATCTTGATGTACAATGTGTGATGGGCACAAAGATTGTTATTAATAAGTTCAAACACATCAGTTCTAGTGTTGATTACACCGTTTATCTTCAGGCATCCAGAGACAAAGTTTCTTCACGATGTTCCCTTTCCCCGCTCAATTCCTCTTTTGAATGAATTTAAGCTGAATTGATTGAAGTTGATTGAAGGGTGAATGATGGTTTCTGATATTCCTTCAGGTGCGATTTAGTAAACAGCTGCACTCACCTGAATTCTCAATTGAAACGCGTATTTTGGCAAAAGTCAAAACATCATCATTTGAACTGTATCTGCTTTACATCGGATAATTTAAAACGCGGCATCATACTATTTAACACGGATGACTACAATTAAATTGTGGATTAGAAAAAAATCGGCGAAAATTGTTTCGTTTTTCCATCAAGTGCACACATTTTGTACAGATCTGATGTTTGTAGTGTACACGTATGCTGATTATACAGACAATTTGAAGAAAAAACTCGTAATGAAAATTATTCCATTTGGCGCTTACGTCAAAATGCGAGATTACGGCAATATAGCCTCGATAAAGGCCAATTAGGAAAAAAATTAAACATCAACTATCGGTCTTGAGAAAAGCTATTTGAAAAGCTCCGTGAACAGCTGCTTCATGAGGACCATTTTCCGAAAAAAATTCTGTGTGCGACGTAGTTTGAGAATTATATTGCACTTTGAAGGAAATTCTTTTTCATTTCTAAAACAATGTAGGTCTTGAAGTTCTTAGAGCCCACTGGGTTGGAGTTTCAATGTTGAAAAACACTAATAAAATATATTTTTATAGGATTTGATGAATTTAATTAAAAAGGTAACTCTGTGACGGAGAATTTTTGACAAGCTGAGTTTGTTGATTTCAATGTGAAATGATTCTAATGAAAATAATAGTTTTCAGGATACAGAGTAAAGAAAATTCACTCACGCGAAAAACTGCCATTCGAGGCCACATTCGCGTCTACGCTGCGATAAGCAAAACAGTTTGATATTCTTTTTTATTAATTTTAATGTCCCATTAGTAATTACACTTTAATTAACTGGTTTATAAAACCCTAATTTTTCCCGATAGAATCTTCCGGACCAGTGGCCCCCCCATTGGGCACTGCTGTTGAATAAACATGGAGTGCTCCTGGTGGTGGTGGCGGAGGATTGAAATGATCACGTTTTAATTTCGCAGTCAAATTTTTAGGCAAACGCTAGAGAACCGCAAATTAAATCCGCTCTCTTAGCATATTATCCCAAGAAGAAGAAGACGGAGAAAAAAATCCCGCGAAAATCGAAAATGTGATACAGGTTGTGTAGAGTGGGATTTCAACTTCTATGAAAAAACAACCAGTTGAGAACAAGAAAACAACTGGCAAGGACGAGAGGAAGCGAAATTAATTGAAAATTCTTTGATTCCCTGAAACGGCGGGAGGTCTTTCCAGGGAGGAGCATATAGTAGTCTCAGTGTACTTAATGTCGAAAAAAATGTATATCCGGACACTGCTGTTCGGCGCGTTGGGACGAGATAATTACAAATTTACAAAATGATAATTTTGTTAGGCAACCCAACGCTTGGGTACTATCAATGACATCGGTAGTTCCGTGCCAAAATAGACCAAACGATTAAAATTACTTAAAGAATCATTAAAGCAATTTAGCTAATTTCTCAATCGGCTGTTTAGGAACTGTTATCTAATATTAAGCTAAAACTTGTTCCCTCAGATGAATGCTCGGAAGTATAAAAAGGGTAAGGTATGAGTTCTTAGTGTAGGTGTAAAATTAAACCCTTTTCCGTACATTTAACGCTAAAATATATTTTGCCGGGCGAGCACGATTTTCTTGATATTCTTAAATTCAATTTTGAATTGCTTGGACAATCTTCGCGGCGGTTCTTTAGCTATATCAATGGTTTAGTTCACGGCAGGGCTATATTATATGTTTCTATAAATTTCCACACCGCATTTGGAGAGAAAACTTCCTGCCTGTCTCTTTTGTCTTCGAGTGTTCATATTACAGAGATCTATCCGGGAAAGCTGGGGTGAGTGGGTGAGATGGAAGCCGCTCCTGGTTTGCCGTCCTTATTTTTTTCCTTTCTCTATTTTAGAACTACTCTGTGGTGGGATTTGTCGAAGGCAAGAGATGGATAATAATGGAGATCAAAATTGCTCTGGCCATGGTTTTATGCGATAAAAGAAGGCCGAAAGTACGATAAGAAAGAAAATAGGGTAGTTTGGTGTAATTTAAATTTGTCATTTTTTAGACATTTTGTGGGTAAAGTTACGGAAAAGGAATTTGTTGATCCCACGCAGCAGTATGTTTTAGGAAATATTGGAATGCTGTATAAATCCCTACGGAATTGTGGCGTTGTGATTCTGGCATGCCCCCCAGCTCAAGATGGGCCCCTGATGTGATATTAGTGTTGGTGCATTTAGAAGTAAAAAATCAATTTTCAAGTATCCGACGGAATTTTTTCGCTCCCTAGTTTCAGTAAAGAATCCAGTTTGGTACAGAAGTTCCTACATTGTAACGACGAATTCATACGGACACCTGTTGCAATGCTCTGCATATTAATGAAAATGTTTAACTCGAGTTCTTGGTTTCTATTAGCTGTGAACATTTCTGTGCAATATGATTGATTTTTACTAAAACTTTGATTTCGAAATTCGCTGTTTAACAGTTCAGTAACATAGATCATAATAGACGGTGTTTTCATACACATTCCAGGGATCCTGAGATGATATTGCTAGACTCGAATGCCGTCAGACAACTCTTTTCTAAATATGTTTATATTTGAAAATTTTTCGTACAAAAGTGCTTCATATCAATTACCTGTACATTGGTTCCAGTTAACCCATCCAAACAAAAAGATCGTTTGTTAATTTTTTTCCGGTTTTTATGATGCGGAAGATTTCTCCAAAGAGTTTGAAGGTCGCTTTTTAACATTTTGCATGTTTTCTCTCCCAGAAAACCCTAGAAACCGGTAATCGAATGTTCAAAATAGATTAAAGTTACATGTTAGTCATCTGATTGACAAAAATTCACCAGAAGAGCTTTCATTGCTACCAGTTTAATGGGAAAATTCGGCCCGAAATCAGGAAAAGGTACCAACGGCGAGCACTTGCTCTATACAACCTTCCATCTACTTCGAAATACTTTGAATAACATATACTCAAATCAGCACTCAAGCCTTTACGCATTCAAACAAGAAAAAATACAGAAAAAAAACTCCAAACTCGATCTCTGCAACAGAGAAATCCGCTCTTGCTACAGGATCCTGTAAATTGCATATCGGCTAGCGTATGTAAATTATATATCAACAGAGACGGAGATTTCAGTCAAATTCGTCTGTAAGTGGGATTTCTACAAAGGTTCAGGAGTTAGCTGGTCGTGGTACTGGTTCCGTTCAAGCTAAAGGTTGAATCGGAAAAAACCTGGTATAAATTCTTTCAAAATTTCACAAAGAGTGTGTAGAATCACAGTAAGCATCGGTTTTGAGGAAACGTTCATTTGTTTACATAATGGCTTGACCAAAGCTAGCGCGTTGTGATTCGATCCTGGTCTATCCACTTGGATGTTAGGGAAGTTTTTGAAATTAACGAAATCCACGGTGAAAAATTAAATTCCACCAAACAGGGGTACAGCAAAAATGGTGTTACAGTGGTTCTCAAGGAGATGAAACTGGCCAGGAACTCCGGAACTAAAGCGAATAGAAGAATACGGGTTAACACAGAAAAAAGTGGAACTGCATTAAACTGAAGTATTTTAAGCCGAAATGGGATTTGGCAGCCAAACAAGTAGGAACAGGGCTCGCTCAAAGGTGATGGACTGTGTACGAAGAGAAATTCGAGCAATGGCCTATGGTAAGAAGAAAGACAAAAAAGCAATAGCATTAAAAAAATCATGATACCAATTTATAGA
Organism: Toxorhynchites rutilus septentrionalis; assembly: GCF_029784135.1. Classification (NCBI taxonomy): domain Eukaryota; kingdom Metazoa; phylum Arthropoda; class Insecta; order Diptera; family Culicidae; genus Toxorhynchites; species Toxorhynchites rutilus. Next base: position 93,491,778 of record NC_073744.1, read on the forward strand.
TACCTGATACATTGAAATAATGGAAATGAAACGCATTTTTAAACACCGACAAAATCTTCGCGTCCAGATTTTCACGTGTTCAACCTTTCATTAAAAAATCTCTTCACGAATTTTCAGTGTCAGTAAATGTAGACCATTAAAAATTTGTTGTTGACGTAGAATTATTATTAGATTTACGAGATTTCGATCACTACCTCAAAAACTATTGCAAAATAGAAAACTAAAAAAAGCTGGAGATACACGAGCAGTTGAGCTGAAAAGATGAGTCTAGTAATCAACAAACCGAAACCCGGGTATCACTCGAACAATGATGGGGATACGGGACGTAGATCCACAAAGAATATCTGCCTAAGCAAGCCTGCACTCGTTTGTGTTTATGGTATCGATATACTAACAGTCAATCGCAATCACAATCTGGGTTAAACGTTGCTCAAAAATCGATCGAAACAACTCAATATACAAAAAGAAGCTCGCTTCATGGTTTTAACGATGTTGAATCGCAACAAAATAGGCTAATTTCATAAGCAAATGGTTACAGGTGAGGAAAACTGAACAATAGGCAAACATTTTCATATTTTCGCCGCACAAACGGCAACCATGTAGGGATCGACGGTCAGGAAGATTATGATGTGTGTTTGACATTCTTTGAATCATCTACTCTGAGATGCTCCTCTACGACTGAACACAAAACATGGTCATTTACTGTCAGCATATGGACTTCCTCAGGGACAGAGTCCGAAATCTTCGAAGGTGAAAAATGAAGACCGACTCCACTCTCAGCAGCTTCGCTTCGACTAGAACTGCTTCGGCAGTCGCCATCAACAAAAAGTAAATTGACTAGAAAATGAATTGGCTAGCGTTGACTAGCGAGGATGACTGATGAACTAATCCAGTCAGAGGTTATTCTAACTGACGCGACTAATGGGTTCAAATCTACCTCTCCATTCAACTGGTTTCAATCCACATTTTTACCCCCTAGGAACGAAATTGTTACCCGCGTACGCAATCTTATTTCTACGTCCATATAAAGAGGAACGAAAACTTTATTTCTGATGCAAAAAAGTAGTTACCCCATTAATGGAAGGTTTATTGTCTACCCATCGTGAACTCAAACCAACGAACTCAGACAGTTATTAGGTATGCTATAAAGGTCCTCGCGTTAAGAAAAGTAAATAGCGTGCAAAATAGCGCACACACACTGCACGCTATTTTATACGTGTGAGTAATTTTCGTGTACGATACAAAAGAATCTAGCTCACCTGTAGCGCATGTCAAACCACGTTGAACTCAAACATCGATGCATGCACACGTACATGGGAGAGAGAAGAGAGGAACGAATTCGTTTAAGGGGAAGTCACTTCGCAATGCAATGAAAACAAATTGACTGGGAAGAATGAATGAGATAGTCGAGTCGTAGAGGGAGATAGCGATTAAACGCCCGACTGACTGTGTAGTAGTTTTTGCGGAGAAACTGCGTCAAGAAGCCAAAAATAATTTCCAACTGAATACGGATGCAGTCAGTCAGACAGTCAGCTGACTATCCTCAGTTGACTATGACTATGCCGAGCCCTGCTTAGGGATGTAATCGCCTCAACAGCGACCAGCGTGGCTCGCCAGAATCTCCGTGAGTATAGTTGGTAGTCCTTATTCACTCATCTTATAGTTCGGCTCTGGTACCAAGCGATTATCGCCTGCTCCTCTAAATGGTGAATGATATCGCGGATGAAATATTCTGGTAAAAAGTTAGCTTGGAAATCGACTAATAGGAACGCCAACAGTGACGAAGATTCAAATGGAAGAGTCTTAATGGAATAACGATGCATATTTAATCGAAACCGAATTATTATAACTATATCAAATGGAGTCTTGAGCAAGTGACTCCCTAGGTACGTTAGGGCCTTTGCAAACAGGTGCTCCTGTTTGTGAGGGGAGAATATTTTCTAAAGTATTCGACTGTACCAATAAGTGATCATTAGAACCCGATTCGTAAATCCAAGAGTTACAACTGGAATTCATTAGTTCGAGTTTAGAGCTTAGAATTGATGAAAACAATTGAAAATGGTTACTCCAACATAAAAGTAATGAGTCTTCGCGTGCATCTACAATATTCATTCGAAAGCTTTTAAACATTCATTATTTCAATCAGCCAAGTTGATCATCTGAGCAGATAATATTCACATATCCTTTTCCAAATTGTTGATTAATATCAATGCAACACTTCCATTTAGAAAGTTGAACCTGAAGTATAATTTTTTTTTCGAAAACATGCCCAACGAAAATGGAATCGTTTTATGAAACACAGAACACCAGAAGAAGGGTATGTTCCCACAGTAGTTAAAGGTGATCTTTTTCCAAAGAACTGAACAGCTTCGGCCAGTGGATTGCCTTTGATGAGCCTCTGTCAAACAAAGTTGTGGTCTGCAGATATAAGATGGTAACAACTGCGATAGCGCTTTTGGGTTCTAGCTTGCACCGAGCATCAAGGATGTTTTGCAGAAATTATATCAACAGATGGAAAATGCATACATACTGTATCTGCTTCTCAATTCATACTGACAAAGAAGTGGAAAGGTTCTCATTTTACGTAGGAAGAAAGCAAAGTCCCTGCCACATTCGTTGGCGGTGTTATGGAACTCCGGCGGAAAGATTTTATATAAAGTGCCATGGTGGGGTTATAATATAGATAGCATGGGGTAATTTATGTTACCGTTGCATCAGCTGTTGTTCACAAAATTTAACTAAATCCTTTGTATGCACCGAGCCTTGGCCATGATTTTGAAATCATCTATGATGGTAGCGCAGCGGTTCTCGTACACATATTCTACTGCTTGTGGCTAGATCCCCACAGGAAGAGAGCTCTGACACCAGTTGGATTTCACACAATTCGAATTAAAGAATCTGTTGAATAAAACTCTCGCATGCTGCTGCTACTGATGCGGTTGGAGCATTTTCTGGAGTATATTTTAATCCATTCCATTCGGGTTGTGAAAAACCACAAGACCTCTTCTCTCATCTGGTGCATTCCACATACATATGGCCATAGAAACACGACATTGACAAGTTATGTTCGCACTGCATAAATTTCCCGTCCTTACTGTCTCTGCACCCAAGCAAGATACGCACTATATTGTTAGGAGACGGTCGAAAAGGCGTTGTCATTTAGTCATTATGCGTACCAAAAGTGCTCGAAATTCTAGGATAGCCCCGTTATAGTGCTGACATCTTTTCTTAAAATGTTATTTGGTTGATGTCTATTCAAAAAACATCCACATGACTATCCAAATCGATAGCGGTGTAAATAGTTATTTAGTCTGGTGTATTTCCTGGAATAAATAAAACATTCATCACGGTGCCTCCAGCTCTCTGGATAAATGTTTATGGAAAACTAAATTGGTACGCGCCCTGAAAAGTTTGTTTTAATAAACAAGCATAATCTAGCAGAGGAGAGATTAGCGATAAGCATCACGACTTGGCGCCACTTACATGGGCTGGTAAATAATATTTCATATGAGGGAATGGGGTATTTTAAGAAGAATAAACGCTTGGGCAGATCAAGTCGATGATCAGGAAAATTTCGAAATGGTTCGGTGAAACATTGCACAATTTAGAGCAAACAAAGCATTGACAAAATGAAGTCAATGATTAACCGCTTCAATGGCACACTAGCTGTCGCAGCTTACTACGATGAACAATTTTCCTACGTCTTGTTTAGTCTCGATGTCAGTCACATAAAATATACACTGAAAATTACACAACATTTCCAGCGGCTAATTCTAGCATTCACTCGTTTGCTTGCTCTATGTGAGAGATGTGTGAACGCAAAATGATTGAATATTGTAATAAACAACTTGCGAATGTTATAATTCATTTCAGTATTTCAACAAAATCATTAATACTGACATATTAAATAAATTTCCGTTGGTTTCGGTCGTCATAGAGTAAGTGTCTTTTTGCTTTTGGTCCAATTCCGCGACTCCTTTTGGGTTTTTTTTGGATCGTTCGTGTTCTAAAAAGCAGTGCGCTCGTTCTTCTTTGCTCATTGCTCTTAAATGCACACACATATTGCACGTATGTGTATTTATGTAACGCAAATGTACATACATAACTCTTCAGATGCGTCCGTACAGTACCAACCACCAAACCGGTGCTCAATGAGATGTGTAAATGCATGTTCTGTGCGTGAAATTGATCGAAACTTTACTCCGTATACTTTCATGTTGGTCGGTAGTGGAACAACCGTACCATTCCGACCAGTGCCATATAAAATTTGGAATCACAAAAATGATTTATATCATGTATCACCTACAACAATAACAATATATGTATTATGGATATATTTAAAATCGCCACCATCCGGAGCGCTCGGATCTGATGATTTGACTGAAGAAAATGTTAAATGAATGTATATTCATGAAACAACACATGTTCAGATCTGGTAGGTATCGGTGTCCAGCTTTATGTTGGGCGAACTTATTATTGATTGACGAAAATTGAAACGCAGAAGTGCTTCGCTGTCAGTATTTGCGTAGGGTGTGATTATTTACGGATACGTTTATTTATTGGGTTGCGTCCATGTTGGGTTTATTACATATTTCAGACTAAGTGCTGACACTAGGAAAGCATGCTTCACGTGCAGTCTGTCAAAGTAATTACTTTGAAATATATGTTTTTTTACGGCTGCTTATTCTACTCGTAAATATTAGAATCAGTGCACCCAATCCTTTGTTTTACGATAGTATAATTGGCTTGAAATCTGGTGACATTGAACATCAACTTTCATACCATCTAAAAGCTAATAATTTCACACTTAAAATTGATGTACGGGGAAAAAGTTGCAATAGAAAAAAGTCACAGAGGGTCAACTCTGGTGGGAACGGTGAAAAATGTGGAAAACGCGTTAAGGCGAATTGAAACAGCAAATATTTGCTGTTGAAGTGGCTTGAATGAATATCACTGAGAATAAACATTTCCTGATTCGGAAACTGAGAAAAAACATCATACACACACAAATGAATTATTTCAACGGTACCATTTGTAACTTTACCACAATCCCATTTCCTATTTGGGATACATTTCCGATTTGTGAACAAAATATTCATAATTCTAAGCCGGTCCGCACTGGGGACTGCTTTTGGCTAGCGCGCGCGGTCTGGATGAGCTCGGGCTTGAAACTTTTCCTCGCCAGTGATATTTTTTCCCTCTTGTAATTTCCTCCCTATTATGCACACTTTTGATTTGAGACACTTCTTCTCCTGGACGATTTTGGTACGTGTCGGACGGATCTCAATGTCATACATATAGTGGTGTTCTGCCGGCCGAAGGAGATTTTCCCCCTATTATTCCGTTGCGCCATTTTGGGATCGACACAGAGGCCCAATATCTACTCTTTTCTATCATGTTGAAATGTTTCCTCCCTGACGTCAGTATTTTACGTCTTGTTCCGTAATCACTCTTGTCGAGTTCAATAGCTAAATCTTGCTGTTTAAAAGGATAATTCACTTTCGGATACTCAGTTGATCTGTTTGGCGCTTTATCTGGTTTAGATAGAAATTCAGGCCGAAGATTGTCATGTGTCAGGTTTTTCATGAGTTTTCTTGAATATCGATAGAACATTGATTTTATCCTCAATGGGACGTTTTCTTCAGTTCAATAAATTCCCGACAAACTTCGGATTATTCTACGTTCCACTATGATTTTCCAGAAAATTCGCAATTCCGGTTAGTCAAATGGAATGACATATCTAAATACTAAAAAAGGGAGTTGTCTCCAAGACACGACCGTTTAGGACGTAGGACTATGCATTCGTCTTATTTAATTTGTTTGTTTATCGTTTCCGTTTTCGCATTTGACACACACAAACTCGGCCACATACGATTAAATATTTGTTCCACCAACACCCACCGTTATTCCACATTCCTTTACCACTTCACTAAATCTCCCATGAAAACAACAAAAATAGCAATATTAGCAAGTATCAAGTGTCGTGCTTCATGTTTAGTGTTGTCCCAGTGGTGTCGCCCCTTTAACCATCTTCCACGCATCGCCATTCAACAAGCACCGAACAAGCGTCTCACAGAGAACGCACACGGTAAAACACAGATGTATCGATGAAAACGAAACATCACGAGAATGAGCGCTTCTCGAATTCTCGGTCAAAACAGTCAACAAACCTAGGAGATTGTTGCATCGAAACTGAGCCGATGCACATGAGAGCAAATACAAATGGAAACAAAAAAGTAGGGAAGGTGCGCTATTCAAACGTACACAGCAACATACGCAGCCTATAATCTATTAGCACTCTTATCAAAATAAACTCTTTTGTTAGTGTTATTGGCGTAGAACGCGAAACTATATCATACATAGCATTCCAGCAGAACGAACATTTTCCTTGTGAGCCGACGATGATGGCCCAGCTTGATTTTTCCCTACATAATGTGGCGAAAACACATTATGAGTTAGCCATCTTTGCCATGGCTCGGCACGATGTGTCGATCACAACGCCAGATGCACAGCGAGTAAAATATTCGCTCGCGTCTACAGCTCGATGAGAAACGAAGATGATACAACATAAGCAGAATGAGAAAGACTATTCATTCCCGCTCGACGCTCGCCGGCAACGATGTTGCTTGGATGACCACCAAACGAGAAGTGAAATTTTTCCTCAGATGGGATGTGATATTGTACGCTAGCGACAGCGTAATTACTGTGCAAGGGTGGAGTTTACGTTGCAAATATTCTCTTTTCGTTATGGCTTCCGTTATGTGTGGGAAAATAAGTATGTTTCCAATTTTCATCAACTTAAACCATTTCCAGACTCTGGGATTGTAATGTATAGCACATCACATGAAACATGTCTTAGAGAATTTTCGATTCAATTGGTATGCAAATAGTCAGCAAAAAGCAAAAATAGTTATTAACGTTTACATTATTCCATAAAAACGTGACCTGTTTTCTGTTTGGCACCCTTAATGAAAGACGTAGTACTACGTCAGAACATAATCCAATATTCATTAAATCCTACGTTAACAAAACATTCAACAAAAATGTTTCGACGCCCCTATCGCTCGATGCTTTGTTCGTACTGCCAGCTCCACTCCGGAGTAAAGGAGTTGGAAATCGCGAGGTCGCCCAACGGTGCTGCGTGACCGTAAAATTCAGCAGAATCAGAAGCAGAAGTTGGTCACTGTGATCACTGGAGAAGATGGACCTGCTAAAGATGAATGTTGTACCGAAGACGTCCCACCCAGGTGCGACCGATAGACCGATTTTTGGGCGAACCTCAAACGGAGAGTCTACTCGAATGATTTCGTGACCAGAAGAGCAGCTGATCGCCAAGCCCACCAAAGAGCTAAAGAACTTGTCGACACTCATCATTTCAGCAGTCCTGGTTAAAGTTTTGGCAAATTGGTGATCAGCACAGGACAGTTTGTGCACCGAGACGAATGACGACGGCCAACGATGCGTGAACTTCGGTTTCCCGAGGATTGAGGTGAAGCGGCTACTGAGATGCTTCTATCGACTCGGGTCACCACTTAATATCGGTTCAAGTATCGGGCTCTAATAAACCAAAAAGCATAAAGGAAATGACAAGACTTCAAGTAGCTTCCGGGACAGAAGTTTTATGCCGCCAGGGGCCGCGGAGATACAAAATTTGTTTTTACGAACAAGTTCTGCTGTGGCCGGAAGAGTCCGATTTTCATCACAACTAACAATTTTAACAGGGTGTCTCCGTAGCCACATTGGTTGCGCGTTCGCTTAGTAAGCGATCGATCGTGAGTCCAAAAACTCAGGGTCCTCATTGACCATCTTTGTGTTGTTACAGAATACCTACGTCCACGCAACAATTATCAGCGATGGAGATCGTTCCACGGTCGAAATAAGATCGATTCATCCATACAACTGCTCTGCTCTGCAAGACACATCGGGCTGCTATTCTATAAATAACTCAACAATGATCAATCAAATGCCTCTGCTGTACGGTCTAACTGGATAATGGAAGAACAGCAGGAAAACTCTTACGCCTAAATGGCTTCTGTGTAAATGTGTACCATATGCAATGGTATAGAAGGGAAATACTTTTACGCCGAAAAATGGCAACTGTGTAATGTGCTAATTATATATATGATATACATGTGACATGTACACGATTGAAATTCGGCAATTCAGAATCGAGTTAAATGAAGATGACTCCTTGAAGCAACACGAGCCACCCGGCCCTACACTGCTAGGTAAGCAGTAAGGTCAGCTACAGTTATGGGTACAGAAAAAAATCCACCCCATTTGAAATCAAAGTGTTCCAAAACAAAAATATGACTTTTGTCCCTAATGGGTACTTTTAGGGTATGACAAATCAAACTTGCGTAAATTTGTTTTACCGTGTTTTGTTTATCGATGCACCCCTCGGTTTTGACAGCTGGTTGTTTGCATCTGACACTAATATTATTTTCGGAACTGTTTAGTCAACTTTTCGTGCGTAGTGAAGTATTTTTGTATATTTGGGCTTCAGGAAAATGGGTGGAAAGCAAATCTCAACACAGGGCCGAAATTTGTTTGTGCGTGATTTCCCGCGTAAGAAATCTCAACGAAACATTGCTGGAAGGTATGGATAGTGGGGGCAGCTGGCCATTTGGAAGCATCAAATGTTCGGCAGCGTGGCAGATCGACCGGGAAGAGGACCGAAACGTAAGACAAATGCAAAAACAGATACGCTAATCACCCGTGAAGTGAAGAAAAAGACACGAACGATCATTCGGGCGATTAAAAACAGGTTGGATCTTGTCCTTTCTAATCGCACCGTTGGACAACGTTTGGTGGAACGGGACCAGAAGAGCTTCTTTCCCAAAAAGCGACTAATGATCAGCAACACCAACAAAAAAACGACTTCAGTTTGCCAGGCACCATCTCTACAAACCACTGGCATACATGCCAAAAATGGAGCTGAAGGATAACTAAACTTTTGAACTCGCTTGTATTTGTGCAGGCCGGTATGTGTTTCCTTAACAAGCACCACAAAAGCGGGTATCGTGGCGTTATCGTAACCGACCATCCAAGCAAGCTGCGAACAATTCCGATGTTATTGGTTCTGGTACTAAAAAATTAAGTACTCTTTAGTCATATTTTTCTATAGTATTCGCTCTCGTTGGCTTCAATTTCATAATCCTACGTTAACAATGCGGTAGTGTTTTGGACATCACACTTCAGGTTTTTAGAAAAGGTATTTTGACTTGAATGCTATCTTACTAGGAGGACAGATGGAGACCGTTTCCGCTTAAATACAAACAACACCATCTCAATGTGGAAAATGGAATTGAAAGAATAATATACTATGACAGTTCTTGACAGATTGGCGACATGTGTTTACCTTCTGTTTACCTCTGTGGTATGTTGAATCAGCAAAATTCGAATCATATATGGATGTAATCGGAAGGATCCCAATAGAGTAATTCGTAATGGAAAGTTAAGGTAACAAGTATCCTCACATCATTGACAAAATACCACTGCATAGCAGCTTTCAGTTATTAGCTGATTAATGGTTGATTTGGTATCACAAATGTTTGGAAGATTTGGAAAAATTCTGGTCTGAGTGAGACAGGGATTATAGTCTCGAAAGTTCAAGCAGAAGGCTGCAGAAATGTTCAAAGAAATTCTGCTAAGCATGACGAAAAATGCTGAAAAGAATTAATAGATAGTAATAGATAGCAAACATGACAATACATAGAACAACTTTGTTATTAAGATTGAGATGAAAACAAACAATTTAGACCCAGTATAAGAAACGACAGTGCACCCGTGGCCAAGTGGTTTGCGTCCAACACTATCATGCCGGGGGTTCGGGTTCGATTCCCGATCTGGCCGGGGGAATTTTCGTCAAAGAAAATTCTTCCGACTTGCACTAAGGTCACGCGTATTCTAGAGCTTGCCACTCCAGAGTACATTCAAGGCGTGTTATTCGGCATAGAAATCTCAGCCAAGTACTACTAATAAAAATGACGCAAGTAATGCTACGTTGAGAAGGTAAAAGTTCCACTGGAACGATAGTGGCATCCAAGATAAGAAACGAAAATAAAATCTGTACTTGGGAATGAAATTTAAATTCAAAACATTCAAAACAAGTTTGCATTCTGCATGATCTACTATCGCATTAGCGTTCGTTATCAATTGGTGAACATAATTAATTTTGAGAGTCAAATACATCACAACAAACACGTTTGCTAACAATTGTGATACCGTTCCTCAACGACAAGAATGGTAAAAAATCAAATTGAGGTTTGGACAAGGCATGAAAAAACAGATAAATTGAGAGCCGAGCGTGACCGCTGTGTAATCGGCATGTAAACATTGTGGGGGTCAAACATCCTGCTGGGAGCGCTCTGTCTCTCTCGTTCGTAGTTTGCTGCTGCATTGGATCCAACAGCAGATATTAGGCGGAACTTTATGCATAGTAATTGGTCGTGTAGTGGGGTTTTTAGTTCCAAATGTGGTGAAATAAGGTTCACGAACAACTGTTTCAGTTTTTTCCGTTATATAATAGAAAGAAAATTAAGCAGTCGCATTCCCCATCCCTATGGTTTCAAAATATAAGAAAATTGTTTGCGGGATTTGTTCTTCTGTTAAAGCCCAATTAAATGGCCGAAACAACCTTTAAACGTAATTCTTGAACGTGAAAAGGATACAATCTTTAGGAGTCCGTTGAATTTCGTAATCATTGGAAATGATTAAAATGATAGACATTATTCCTTCACACATATTACGGATTGGAACGTATCAAAAACGTGTCAACCGCCAGCTTCAGCTAATCGATGTTCCCAGAACACCAACAGCAGCACATTCCTAGCCCACTGAAAATTAATTATTAGCGGGACCGCGGCTCCCTATGAACGCGAAACCAAAGGACAAGCCGATCATTAGTTAACATCGATTCCAATTTTCGTGTTTGCACTTTACCGAGAAATTGCCACCGGCTGATAAGGAAACAATATTTATTTACATTATTTATGAGTCGTCGCTCAAACTTGCAAGGAGTAGAACAAGAAGGTGGCATCGCTGGTGCTCCCATTCGCCACTCCGATTCGGAAGCAGGGAAAATAAGTAAGTACTCAGTATGTCTCCTTTCATGATGCTGCCATTTGCAAAGCGAGAGTTTTTTTTCCTGTTTTTACAAAACCTTTTCCTCCTGTAAAGTGTACACTTATATCGTGATTCTGTGCGCTAAAAAGAGCGTAAGTGCAAATACGAAATATTGTTTATTTAACCGTATTTGTGTAGGTATTCTTGCATTTATTTCTTTATTTCTGCAGTTTGAATCGTTTCTTTATTGGTTTCGACAGTTACGTTACGTTGATCGGTCTTCGGAACAATATTTGCCATAAAAATGCATGTGTGCGCTTACGCGATAATCTTATCTTATTTTGAATGTCAATACAAAATGACAAATAATTTGAGACATTTATATTTATAAAATGCAAATTATTTGCCAAGTATGCGCGCACATAATGCAAAAATGTGGTTAAATCACCCTTTTGTTGATGGTCTGTTTGTTATTTTCTGCGATTTATTGTAATGTGTTCATTGATATGCCGAAGAGTTTTAGGTCATGCCGTCTTGTCAGTCTGTAAGCGCGCACTTGCTTCCCGGGCGAGAAGACCTTCGTGCATTTTGTTTTGTTCCCTGCAAGTCATTGATATTGATTTTTTGAACGATGGAACACCATTGTTGGCATGGAACAATACACTATGATTTGCTTAATTTGTTCCGCTGACCAATTGATTCCATTAATCGGGAGACTGCTTGAGTCGACATATTACATTGAGCTGGTGCGAGGCTAATTAACAAAACCGTTTAAGGTACCTTTCACCGTTATTTCGAGCATCATTTTCTTTGCGAAATGTTTTACTGAGAGCCGTTTTTTCTTATATTACAAAAATATTGAATAATACATGTACAGCTACCATTATTTCTTTTTCTTGTGATGCACAAAGGCATCGTATGTATCGTATGTATGTGAGTAGTTATGTTATACTTGCAGATTTATAAACATATTTTTTATGAAGAATACAATTTCTTCATAAATAAACTTCGATTCTTCTTCTTCGATCGGCTCTTATGTACGACAAGTTGGATCTTTTTCTCATTAAATACCGTGCTGCAGCACCTGAGGAGATTAAATTTGGCATCTGCTGCTCTGACATTGGCTTTGTCTGTCCGCGCTTACATATCGATGGTGCTTTAACCGCGGGCACGCTTTTATACACATATATTCACTGCATCACAGCGCTTCAAGAAAGGCCCAAAAAGAATTCAAGTTCCCCCGCGATGGACCTGTGTATCGGTTTAGATCAAAGATCGGTTTTCGAAATAAATTTTCGTATACTAAACCACAGGAGATCATTCCTAAATTCTATCTCACGACCTGTAGCAGCATCTCGCTTCAATGAAACCCCTCATGCATCGAAAGGGATTGAAGATTGAGAAGAGGAAAAAGCAAGTATAAAAATTCTTCCGCTGTATTACTTTGCTTTCTTTAAATAATTTCATTTCATTCCAAGAATGCAGTGGGCCCTACGTCTTACTTTTCCACAATAGGCGATACAACGAGTTAAGCCTTTCGCTGCGTTCCCGAGTTGCACTTGACTCGAACATCTCAGATGACAAACGAAAAAAAAAGATGATTATCATTACCGTCGCGGGACATTTAAGCTTTTGCTTGTAATATGTGTTTGTCTTGAACACTATTTTAAGCATTCTATTTTCTATGCAGAATCGTTTAAAAATGACATTTAATCACGGTGCATCCAGCTTGTCAGCAGTAAGCTAAATTGACTTCATTTCCGCTAGATTTAAGACAAAAGAATCAGGAAACGCCAGATCTATGTATTTCTATGCATCACACACAAACGGCGGCGGCGTCGGCGGTAGTGACAGTATCAGAATGGAAAGCATTTACTCTTTAAATGACGGAATGGGAAAGGTAGCAAGTGGATGTCTGAGTGATTTATCGAGGGTGTTAGAATTTAATGAAATTGCAACACGACAAAAGTAGAAAACTTCGTTCTCCCGTTTTGTCCCCGGCGTTGTTGTATTTTCTTCTTTCTGGAATCATTCACATTATAAATTTATGTACATTCAGATAGATAGCCACGATAGAGGACGATAGATAAACACAACAGTTTCGGTGTGCCATTTTCTCCGGGTGTCCCTTGATCTAACATTCCACTTTGTGTCAGATGAGACTATCTACTCTCTTTTCCTTTTATAGATCTACGCACGGATATTGGGATGGTACGCGCCCTCCCTACGACATGCAGCTTATCGCTTTGGCTCTCTTTTAATCCCCCGATGTAAAAAACTGCCACGTGACAGTAATTACCGGTAGATGATTTGGATAAAACACATTTCGCAAACTAGTGAAAAGTAAAATTATTTTCTTTTCTGGCAAGAAGATGGGACATGTGCTGACCATAGATGAAGCAACGAGAAGTTAAGCCACAAAATTAATTCGGTTCATTTCCTTCTGTTTGAAAGTGTTATTGTGGAGATATCCGATCGTGAAACTGACAAATTTTATACTTTTGACAGACTGTACAGAGCTGAAGTATACGTATGGGGTGGGGTAGAGCAGTAGGCTCCTTATATTTTTACTGGTGAACAAACATTGGTGTCGTCATCAATTGTAAAGAAAATGAAGTTCAGAATGGAAGATACAAAAATATGTTGGAAAAACTCACGATTTAATGGTAAACTTGTAACTTACATTCTTTATATGAAAGAGCAGTCAAAATCGCGGAAGTAGTAGCTTTTCGGTGAAATCCTGCGCGATTGCAAACACAAAAATACGACGAAAGCGAACTAAAGTGTAAACTGATTAACCAACATGATGTTTTTGCAATATTGAAACATTTCAAATTGCGCCAGACTCACTGTAATCTGAAGAAGAGATACAACAACTACACCGCAATAGCTGGACCCCGAGACGTTTCCCAATGTAATACAACTTGCAAAACTGAAGTGCGGGTGGAACCGATGCCGAGTGGTTGATGGTCAGAAGGTGTTACAAATGCTGCGAGTTCAATCATAAAATAGCAGATTGTGAAGCAGCAACCAAAATACTCTTCATTCAACCAACTACCTGAATCAACTAATTCGCCGGAATGCATACGACCAAGCACGAAGGAGGCCCCCAATCCGCAGTCGAACCAGTTCAGTTACGCTCAGTAGCCATCTCGCTCCTGCGATTAAATCTGGATTGGAGTTCTCCAAGCTTCTTACTCAGGCAAGTATAGTTTTGATTAAAGCAATTCTTTCTCGGCAACATATGTCATTCCTAGTTTACTACCCACGTATGCTTTACAATCCAGTCAACCGGGACGCACAACTGCAAGCTCTATGGATGCCTTTGACTCTCTCGTCACAGTCGAGCCATTGCTGTCAGCAGCATCCAGCCGTCCCAGTCCTTTGCTCGAGTGCGGGGCAGCTGGCATCCAACTCATAAGTGCAGGCAAGTGCACATTCATTCCTAACAATCCGGTGCCTGAAATGCGAAACACTTATGGCCAGTCTTCCATGTTTCACAAAAAACACTGCGTCTGGAATAAACATGTCCACGCTGCTGTTCACAGTTTTGTGTTTGAGTACAAACATGATTTTTTCGTACCTATGTTAGAAAATATGACATGTTTGTATTCGTGGTATGTTTGGACATACGATGTTTAATCCCAATGTTTCACATGATGTTCGAACATGGTGTACAGTTTCTCTTGCATTTTCGCCCCAAGCACCGGCAGTGCGTAGAGTAGAAGAAACGAATCGGACACCACACCACCACCATTCAACGCGTGGTGTGTTGGTATGTTGACATGGAAAAAAATGCTTTCCTATAATAAAATAAACCTCTTTATCTGTTCTGAACAAAATAAACGTCGATTGATATCAGAGTTTTTTACAATTAATATCATTATTTAGTGCACGCATTTATATTCATGTAACATTCGCTATTATTAGCTATTTGAACAAGTACTAAAATTGAATTATTCAGCAGTGACATGTTAGGCGTGACGCTAACCACTCGACCACGGGAGCAACAATTTTGGCTGGATCTTTGAATACAAATGGAATGGCTAATACTGCTTGTTCGCGACGATCGCGACCCGAGCTATAAAACGAGCGGAGAAGAGGAGAAGAAAGGATGATGCAATCGCATGCACACATAGCATATGTAGTGCAGTGTAAGTGTAGCTTTTAGTTTTTTCCTTCATTCAGTTTGTGATAACATCGAGAAATTAATGGTGTGTTTTAGCCGCTGAAATTTCTCAGCATTTGTACGACGTCGCCCGCTATGCAGTCGGCTCCCCAGACTTTAATTGCCAACATGTACGCAAAAAAAATAGAAAGCTTCTTTCTATTCGGAGAAAGTTTTCCTTGAACGAAACCAAGGATTATTTAATCAGACTTGCAAAATGTGCATGAACGATCTATAAACTTTTACTTAGTCGCGGCAATACATACACACACTCCACTGATGATTCAACAAGAGCCAAAGGTTGTACCGCTCATGACAACTCTACACGAGCTGATGATTGCGCCGGCTAGTGATCATTCTATCCTGGATTCCTCGAGTCGAAAAAGACGCACCACGCTAGATATGGGGTGCAGACTAGGGGGTCGTTGCTGATTAACGGTCAGCTGCATCCCAATAGGAAGTATCCCATGTCGGGCACACGTACAGAGCACTGAAGACTGCAACATCCCAATTATGAGAACACTTGTAATACTAACCTCGAGCCAACCGCGAGTAATCGGTTACATATTACTAACATAGTTGTAAGCAAACATTGTCAAAATATTGAACTCCCGGCCCCGTTAGGCTGACGCCATATGAGCCTTAATAAAAATATATATTTGGGTGCATGAACTTATAGCCTCTTAGTTCGTGCAATTTTTGAAATGCGAACTAAATTTCAAGTTCGTTTCTGTGAAAAAGTATTCTACGAAGAAATGTTTTGGGGATGAATAATTTCTTTCCGTGTATGAAAAGAAACGAAACGAAAGCAATGAATACTGCGACATCGGGTGATATGTTTGTACATGATGTTCTTGAATTATAAACATCGTGTTTGTTTTCACATGTCTATGTTTGTGTATCATTGTTCGTGTTGGGGATAGACACTCAACACTAGCGAGAATCATGTTCGAATTCAAACAAAAACATGGAATTTTCACATCGCGTGGACATGTGTAAGTGTTTTTCGGAATACTGCTTCTGGCTCATCGCCATCTTCGGGCCACCAGCGTCTGACAAACGCATCGACACAACCGAACGATCCTATACCTCATCAACACTTTTTCTCCATTTATTATCAAAATGTCAAAGGCCTTCGCACTAAAACTTCACGCTTACAGCTTACACGCTTCGCAAAAGGTGGTGGAGTGCTTTCGCAGTGAAATCCACACTGCACTGTACCGAGGTTTCGATATCTCACTGCAGTACACATGAGCACTGCAGTACACTGCAGTACACATGAGTTTGTGTGAAACTACCCAACCGATATTTGTATATCCTCGGTATCTACTTTCGACCAAACTCTGAGACGACGCTTTTCCATAAATCAATGGCAGACTAATTGATTTGGTTTTCACAAACGCTCCAGTAGATCCATACCACCTACCATTCGAACTACAAATGGACATGCATAGCTGTGTGTATATTCCAGTCGATACCAAGACTGATTTCTTTGAACTGCCGCCACCATTCTATTAATAAGGACCCCAGGAAGCCTTAGTGGACTGCAGAGTTGCGAAGGCTGCGAAATAAACTGCGTAAAGCACACAAACAATTCTTCATAGTTCAAACGAAAATCGTGAATCTCTTCGCCTCGTGGCGACATGTTATACGGTTCTTGTAGAGAACAACTACAAGGCCTAACAGCAAAGATTTCAATCTTTTAAAAACGGAACCCTTCGACGTTCTGGTAATTCGTTAGAGAACAAACATCTAATAATCGGGAGCTACAAGTTGTCGAATACGGTAACTACCTGATGAAGTCGTTGACCGAAACCGATGATATCTCAATTCCAGCATGAAATTTAACCCCATCGTTCCACAATTTATTATGCTATATCAACGTGCTCTTTCGTGAAGTTGAACGCAGGAACCAAGTGGACTCTGTTTATATAGATTTCTCAAAAACATTTGATACTGTTCCACATATTTTTGTGGTGAAGAAAATAAAGCATATGAGTTTTCCTGTTTGGGTATCCGATTAGTTGATGTCTTACTTGACCGGCAGGAAAGCTTTAGTTGAGGTGAATTCAGCACGATCCACAACATTAGAGGTAGCGTCCGGAGTTCCCCAAGGGAGTGTGCTAGGGCCATTGATATTCGTAACCTTTATTGATTATTTGTGCCTACAAATATCTAAACTATAAAACTATTGTTTGCCGACGACCTTAAAATTTTCCGTGTCATCAATTCAGCTTCGGACTGCTGCAGCTTGAAGGCCGATATCGATTCTCTAGCGCAGTGGTGCAAAGACAACGGCATGTTTGTGAACATAAGTAAGTGCAAAGTGATACCTTTTACCGAAGCTACCAGTATAACTTCGACACTTTTTCCTTGGGTCGAGTATATTCTTGAGTGTAGTGACTTGGGTGTTACCATGGACTCTAAGTTACGTTTCAACGATCTCTGCTACCACCTCCAAAGCATTCTCTATCCTGGAATTTATACGACGGAACGCGTTGCAGTTCCACGACGTATATGCAATAAAAACTTTGTACTGTGGTTTAATGAGGACCAACTTAGAGTACGCTTCACCGGTCTGGGCCCCATACCACGTTTCCGAGATTGTACGTATTGACCGTGTACAAGATGTTTCGTTCGCTTTGCATCGCGGGGTCTCCCGTGGAATGACCCCGCCCAACTTCCCCATTCTTCGGAACGTTGTCGTCTAATCGACTTAGAACTACTCACGGCAAGGCGATTGAAGATGCAAAGACTGATTGTATTCGACATCAGTGAAAAAATCGATTGTGCGGATCTTTTTCTGCATATACCAATAAACGATCCTCAACGTCAGGCCATCTTCATTTTGTTGTATTCTGCCCATAGAACAATGTTATGATGAGAAATAGTTTTGAAATTTGTTCTAAAGAAATCATATTAAAACAAAAATTTTGGGCGGGACGAAGTTCGCCAGGTCAGCTAGTAAATGAATAGATAAATAGGAAAAAAAAAATGGGTGGGTTATATCTATGATATAACCGCAAGGTTGACGTGGGACTACCTTAGCTTAGTAATCATTTGTATGTATTGATTGAATTTTTGATTGAATGAAACAATTTCCGAATTCAATTGAATTCAATATATTTGCGTTGTGAGTAAAATGTTTGAACAAATGCCATGTATCTAGTGTCTGCACGATCTTTTTTTTTATCCCATTTATTTATTTGAGGCTCATTAGTATTTTAGCTGTAACAGAGCCGAATTTTAATCGTGTACATGTCACATGATTATCATATCTATAATTAGCACATTACACACAGTTGCCATTCGCCAGTATTCCTTCTATACCATTACATATGGTACATTCACACAATAGCCATTTAGGCGTAAGAGTTTTCTATCTGTTCTTCCATTATCCAGTTAGACCGGACAGCGGAGACAGTTGATTGATCATTGTTGAGTTATTTATAGAACAGCAGCCCGATGTGTCTTGCAGAGCAGAGCAGTTGTATGGATGAATCGATCTTATTTCGACCGTGGATCGATCTCCATCGCTGATGATTGTCGTGGACGTAGGTATTCTGTAACAACACAAAGATGGTCAATGAGGGCCCTGAGTTTTGAACTCACGATCGATCGCTTACTAAGCGAACGCGCAACCATTGTGGCTACGGAGACCCCCCTGCACGATCTTACCAGGTACCTAAGTTTAGGAGACCGTGTTAGGGAAACGCATTCGAGTCTGCACAAAGGCAAACGAGTATAAAAGTACTCGCAGTTTGCATGTATTTGCAATGCCGATTTCCCCAGACACCTTGGTTTAGAAGTCTTTAAAGGTAATCAGATTTCAGTTGGAACAAAAATACTCCCGACCTGCATGAATTTGCAATCCCAATTTTCCTAGACACCTTGGTTCTGAAGCCTGTGTTGGGGAAACATATTTTAGTCAGAACAAATTGCCCTCGACTTGCATGTATTAGCAATGCCAATTTTCCCTCGCTCCATGGATTAGAAGTCTGTGGTAGGGAAACACATTTCAGTCGGAACAAAAATGCCCGCGAATTGCATGTATTTGCAATGCCAACTTCCCCACGCTCCATGAACTTGAAGTCTGTGTTAGAGAAACGCATTTCGGTGGGAACAAAAGCTGCCCCTACTTTCATGTATTTGCAATGTCGGTTTCGCCAATGCTGCTTGGTTTTGAAGTCTGTGTTAGGGAACATATTTCGGAGAGAACAAAAGTCCCCCTACTTTCATGTATTTTCAATTCCAATTTCCCCAACGCTGCTTGGTTTTGAAGTCTGTGTTGGGGAAACCGTAAATCGGGCCAATCAAAACGAGGCAGTTAGGGCGTTTAGATAACGTTTAACATTTTACAGTTATTCAATTATTTATCTAATGAAAAATGACATTTTATTAATTGCGATAGATGCGTAGAAATATTCCCTATCAATTGATGTAAACATCTTTCCGATCCAGTAGAAAATGTTCGAGTTATAAGCATTCGAAATCTTGCATTTTTTCCTGCATGTTCAGTGTTTATGTTTTCATTTTACCCCCCATATATTCCGGTTAGACGTAGTCCCACGTCAATAGCAGGTCATTTTTCTATGTTTGCAAAGTCGTATTCAAGTTGCCGCGGATCGAATTGGAAGCTGAATATAGTAAGTATCAATCTGCCTCTATTCATAACTTGGCCAAGAAATTGACCAAAAAATGAGAAGAGATATGATTTGAAAAACCTACAGGAAGTAGAATGTACCCAAAACAAACTCGGGAATAGAAACATCGTGCCAAAACACGTTTCTACTTTTCTCACAGAAGAGCTCACAAATTCTTGAATTTTTTTGGACGAATACTTGAAGACGGGATTGCTTCCATTGTGTATAAAGCATGACCTGCCTTCTCTATTTTGGCCAGATTTGGCAACGGCTTGTTACTCCAAATCTATTCTCCAGTGGTTTGCGGAAAATATCAAATTGCCAAATTGTCCCCAACTGTCACCATTCTAACGTTAATGGGAAATTTTTCATTGGATTTATGATCATACAGTTCGTGGCGCACCATTCGGCTACAATATCCAGCTGTCGTTGAAGAAACCGGCAGTCGGCTACAGAACTGATACGGCAATAGATTTCCAAATCATACGCAAATTAAACATGAGGTCCTTCTAACGCCAAGCAAATGTCGTTGAAGTAGATTTGGAAGATCAGGGGTCCGAGGAGGCTTCCTTGGGGCATATCGGAAGCTGCAGAAAATAGTTGGAGCTGCTATTACCAATGGTAACGCGAAGCTTCCGTTCTTTAAGATAGGGTTTGAACCAATTTATGAACCTTCCTGTGAATTCGAGCTTTTTCCAGTTTTACGTTCGCGATGTCACGATTAAACTTTGTCGAATGCAGCAGTCAAGTCTGTGTAGATGGCATCGGTTTGGCTATTTCGTGACAAACTTTCCACTACGTAATTAGAAAATACTAACAGCTTCGACGATATTGAGCGTTTCGACATAAATCCATGCTGGTCATAGCTTATGTACTGTTTGCAATAGTAGAAGACGGGTCCCATCACAACTAATTCGAAGGGTTGAGAAACAGCACAAAGGGATGAAATACTGCGATAGTTATCGACGTTCCGTCTATCACCTTTCTTGTGCACCGGAATCATTTCGACCGTTTTCCAAAGCTCAGGAAAAGTTCCAGAAGTCAAATAAAGCCGGAAGAGATGTAACAGTGGAGTCGTTAAACTGTCTATGCACCTTTTCATAAACAAAGATGGAACACCATCTGGGCCTGGACTAACAGAGGATTTTAGTTTAGCGGCGTTGGTGTAGCTCAATGAAGGATTCCTGGCAGCATAAGCAAGTTGCGCTGCAGATAGTGAGCGCAGAAACACAATAGGGAACTTTCTCGAGAATAAAATACATACCTCTTCCGTATCTGAACTAGCCTTCGTACGACATTGTAGAAGGTAATCCATTCTCTTTTCGCTGTTTGTTGACATATCGCCAAAACTATTTCGGTTTTCTTCTAAAATTGTACTGCAGAATACGATGATATCGTCTAAAGCAAATTCGACCGATCTTGTGGTAAACGCTGTTTATATGCTGATACGAGATCTTTGACAATGTAGTTTGTTGCATTGAAAATCTTCTCAGGGCAGCTCTTTTTCGTGATTTAAGGTGATGAAACTCCAAAGTTTGTCAGAGTGGTCTTTTAGCGGTGGTATGAAACTTTTTCGGAACGTGTCGATCAATGACGTAGGCCAGCATATTAAGAAACGTCTGCACTACACTATTAGTGCCGTCGTTATCTAAAATTTCGTCCCACTTGATTTCATTCAAAACATCACAGATGATACAAAAGTCGGCCTTTTTAAAATTGTGCTGACAGATGTAGGGTCGTCTCTTAGAGTCGCTCCAGAGAGCGCACGAAAACTTCTGTCTGAAATACGGTGATTCTACAGAAATCAGCGATCTACGCGAATTATTCACTCTACTGTCTGTCAACACTGTAAGCAATAATAAAAGTTATTTTCAGTGCCAATCAAACACCTCATTCATTGAAGTTCTTCTCAGTTTTATTTAACGTTTGACATATCAGTCCAGCTAACGAGTGGAATTCGATAACTGGGTTGCCCTACCAGCCAAGTTAGCTGTATATCAGTGTGATAGGAACACGAGTGAACGTTGAAATGCATGAGTTTGATCGCTATGATTTCACAACTTGAATTTATTATAATGCGTAGTTATAATCAAAATTCCTAATATAATGCGACAGTATACAGTAAATATTCGTGGATTCACGTGGGAGAAAACGAATAAGAGTGATATTTTCGTGTGTTTTTTACTAACTCATCTCATTGGAATAAGCAAATGCAGATTATTTCAACGATACAAAAATTATATTTTCAAAGTTAACAGTGCCACAGATTCCGCTGGTAAAACTACGGATTCAGAATGAGACATAAGGTAACCACTGTCACGACCACTGAAAAAATGGAAACACTTCACAATACAATTTTCATCCATTAAAATATTTTATGATATTATGGGTATTTTAGCTTAAAAGCTTTGTTTCTTCCGTATAATTTACATATTAAGTGTAATTAATGACGATATAGCTTTTCTGTATACCAATCAAAATATACTTTGCCTACTACGGTATATCGCAGGGGTTAGACATCAATTGAATATAGGCTACCAAAAATCAAAATCAATATGGCGTCATTTGTTTACCAACATATCATTTGCGAGGATTGAAATCGTTGAAATCACGGAGATAGTAAAAATAAAGAAAATGCGCTGCTTTATTTCTAACTGCATGGGCGATTTTCATATTTCGGTTTCACATGGATGTGTTCACATTTAACATGGAGTTTAAAGTTATCCACTATTCGACTATATAACCGGACCGAGTTGTAAACAACAGTGATTGACAGAACCAAAATGTCAGTGAACCGCAGCAATATAGGGTACACTGGCATTATGAGTGATTTGACGTTTGAGTCATACCCCTGGTATATCGAAACATGTTCGAAACAGTACCGAATGGAAAATTCCAGCTGTATGACACCCGCCATGTTTTTGAGGCCAACATCTCAAACGTCAAAAGCATTTATTTTCTTCAAAACAGCGATCCGCGTTGGCGGCATTGTGCTTCGTTTACTAGTTTAGGGGAGCGTCAACGAATAGCTGATTTGCAGTCGGAATGAACGTTTTCAAAACTAAAATTATGAATGAAAATAAGCTTTTCCATATGAAATTAGTACTCTACTTGAATTAAAAACATTATTGTTTGCAGTTGGTGAAATAGTATCTTGCGAAAATTGTTTATGAAGACAATTTTATATTATAATGAAAAAAATTCAGCAACAATTTTGGAATTGTTTAACCATATGGTTGAATGAAAGTCAGAAATACGTGTTTCAGGTAATTAAATAACATGACGTGAAAATTTTCATTTAAATTTTAAAATTTAAAAACCGGCTTCGTGTCTTCTAATCTGATAGAGATTACACTAACGAGTTTGGGACACAAATTATGGCCCTAATTTGAAGTCGTCACCAGACGTCGACACCATCGCGAATTACCAATTTACCACCATCTGACATATCGTGATGTCGATGATGAACTTTTACATCAGAGGGATAGTGAGATATGCGATGACGGTAGGTAGAGTGAGATAGCGATAATCGTGCCATACACCTGGAAAATTCACTAACGTGAGCAATGCCACCAATCAATTGAGAACTGTCAAAACCTATCAATGTTCTAATTATCCAAATTAAGTTGTCGCACTTTCTACTTACAATGACTGAAGTTATTTGAATCTAACATCGTACGTATTTTCTACAGTATAATAATTTTGGATTAGCATTCCGAGTTTTTCAGCCATTTTTTCAGCCATGAGTTTGAAAGATGAAATAGTGATACAATTCAATCTACCATAACAAATTTCCTTTTTTTTGTTTATGAAACGAATAAATACCATTGAGAAATCAAAGGATGACTCACCGTTAGATGTTGGAACAGCCACGCTCTTAGAATATTAGTCGCAACCTTAGGAAATATACCTCGCTTTTTCTGGTTCTTTTTACCATTCGAGTCGTCGTCCTCCTCCCCTGTGCCTTCCCCGCTTCCGATACTCGTATTACTGGCATCACCTGTAATAAGATAGAGAGGAAAAAAACAAAAAAAAAGTATAACATTCTGTTAATTGCCCCATTACAAAATATGAAAGACAATTTTCGCGCGAACTCGCTCGCTTGCCACCCCTGGACAGGAGAGACAAGAGAAAAATAGGGATGTTACTGGATTATTTTATGAATACGATTAGGCATGCGAATCTGAGCACAGCGACAAGGGACACTAGTATCGTTTTGATGAGATCTTGTGTCCCTTCGCCTGCGGGAAAAGATAATAGGATTATGCACCCTTTTTTGGAATGGATAAAAGTGTTATCTAAATGGATCAAATGTGCACTAAACACATTATATGATAAATCTGGAATCGCCCAAAAGCTGTGACTGCTGCTATTTTGGAATATTTGCGACTTCAACTGTCCTTTTGCGTGAGATCTATTTGGCGGAAAAAGTTAATAATGAATGTCCCGCATAGGTGAGCCTATCGGAGGCAATCCGCAATTGGATTGTTATGGGTCGAATTGTGGTTAATAGTATAACTGATTTCTGAATATATTTAGAAATGGGTTAACTTTTATACAATTTCCACCCACGATGGCTGTCAATAAACTGTGAAACCCTTGGAAATGTATCATTCGTCCGTTGCCTTCCGATGCGCCACACTCTTGTTTCCGTATCTTCTGATCACCCGGTGACCCTTCGTGCGGGTTGCTTTCACGGCAGAGGGTGCACTAAATCACTCCGCTCAATTAGAAGCCGTTATTCCCCGGCAAACACATCCATCCCTCGTTTGTTTCTCTTTTTTGTGAATTTTACCGGCCGGCCTTGCGCAATCGTTAAGCTATGTCAGATTTTGCCTCCCTTGGCTATTTTTAATGAATCTTAATGCCTATAATGTACATATTACAATATTTATTCAGATTAAATAAATATATTTATCTACCAAACAGCCAGTGGCCTGCCGTGTTTCGGGCCAAGATTGGATCACTGGCTGTGATGTGGTTGGTCGGCAGCAGCATTTTGCTGCTATGTGTGTTTAATGTTTCAGTGGGATTGACTCGGAAAATTTAAAACAGGCACCCCTCGGAAAATTTTTGCAGCGCTAAGGGTTTTTCCAAGGGGAAGGAGAAACGGGGAAATGGTTTCGACGTTGACGATAACCAGTAATCTGCGCAATGAGACATTCGAATGGGTTGGTCAACGATTCTGGTAGCAGAATGTGACGGAACTTACTTCAATTATTAAAGTAGCGTAGCAGAATTCAAGTAGAATGCCATTGACGGCGATATCAATTCAACGCTGATCTACCACTTTTCTGCTGAGTTAGATGAATTACGTGCATCTATGGATGGATCCCACAGAACAACTCTCTCCGAATGTCAGCTAGCACATTTGCCGTCCGGCCGACGGCACGGGCTTCCTCATCTATAATGATGTGTAAACTAATTACCAGCAATTATTTATAACCCGATGGAGCTATCGACTTAGGTGTGCATTATGCGGCATTCATTGTCAATCGACAAGTGATAACTAACGTTCGATCCCAACCGTTTCATGTGTTCAAGACAAACAATTTATCGTCAAGACCGATCGAAAATATGGCTCGCCGTTCTGTTGCTGCTGCTAACGTTACATTTTACACATTGTGGCCGAAGTTTTGATTGCAAAATCAAATACAACAATAATTTAATTAAAGGGAATGATCGATTGATACCGTTCGTTGTCAATATTTGATGATATACACCACCGTATCTATTATCAGCTACCGTTGTGGAGACAAACTTTTCCTGTTTTTTTTTCTTGTTTGTTGCAAGCATTCAATTGCACATAGTATTTTTTATACGAGTGTTTCTCATCCGATGAATTATTTTGGTACAATTAACAAGCTTAAAAGAATAAATAATGCGATTTTTATTTATTCTTTCAACTAGTATCAAGTTGGGATTATAATATGATCTTCATATTCTTACTTCATAAGCTAACCTTTTTCTGGATACTAAGTGCAACAACAGCTGGCAAGTGCAATGTTCGGTTAATACCCCAGCGTTGATTATTCACAAAATAAATTAAACTGTCTGTCATTTCTTTTGGATGTGTATCGAATTGTCAACACAGCGTAAATCGCGTGCGGATGAATCTTCATGTTATTGAACTTTGCCAGGAATGATGGGAACAGGTGAAGCCATCAAGGAACTATAAAATCTCTCAGGCGTAAAACAGTAGTAAAAGCAATACGTGCGTGCGCCTGGTGCGAGAATATCATCATTAAGCAGAAGCATCATCCCAGCGTGCTCTAGAATGTCATCAAGAATTCTACATGTGAAAAGATGATGAGTCAGGTTTTGAGCGTGATACAAGTAATTGCGATTGCTTTTAAGCCAGCCCGGATTTATCGGTGTCAGTGATCTTTCGTTGTGCACTTCATGTGCTGCTGCTGCTGCTGCTGCATATTGAAAATGCATTTCGCGTACAGCCGAGACGAATTTGTATACGCAGGTTTTGGGGTCGCATTGGATCGAGGTCCTCCCACAGCTGGATGACGGTGAACGATGAAGAAGACGCTCGCAAAAATATTCAAAGGCGCTGGAATCCACGAATTTACGAGAGTTTTATTTAAATATTTTTGCGCTACGCTCATGTATGGAGAGAAAAAGTGTATGAAAACCATTATATATATCACAGTTTGAGTTCTCGCGGAATAATTAAAGAGATACGTGTCTGTTATAAGCTGCTTGCCTGCTGCAAGTAAGGGAATACTTTTACAATCTGAAAGTCGAATAAGGCGTATACTAATGAAGCTGAAGCTCATATGCACAGAGACTGCAGTGCTAAACTTCTTTTCGTCGTTGCATTTTTCTTTCATAAAATGAAACATTTGTGTCGTAAATAACATTATTTAGCGCAGCGTTCTTTTTCTTCGTCGCTTTCTTGTCTCGGTACACCTTCATTTCACAGGTTGAACTCCAGCTGAAGCTGGTTACCTTGTGCTAGATAGACTTATTCGCAATCGGAAGATATTTTATATACATACGAGCAAATTTACTCCTTACACAATATACAATCGTTTGAATTATTAGTGATGAAAATTTCATTGATTTAAAAAAAATAATATTAGCACTGCCCTCACAGACACTGTTGGGACAGTTTGAAAACACTCATGCGAAGAACAAGAAAGTTCAATAATAGTCTTCCGAACTGCAAACGCCGCTGATACATGTTCAATGTTTTGTGAGTGTAAGCAAACGATCATGATACGATGTGTGACACAAAACGAAATTTAAATAATCCAAAACAAACAACGTTTTACGTTTTCAAAATTCTCAAATTCGATACAATTCGATGTCAAAATTAATCCATTTCAGATAGGAAAAATAGCAATTCAGGAATTAATATGACACATATACCGCACTGATTCCGCCAATTTTGGAATCGCGTCGACCAGCATAATATGGCATATGGGTTTCCCACATTGTTTTGTTTTATCTGTGTCAGAATATTTTCGCTTCGTTTTCTCGCTCTACAAACATCATCCCGCGCGGAATAAACTGTTTGTCAAATATTTCCAATGCAATGAATTCTGCGAGCTTGACAGAGTGGCGAATAGTGAAAATTAAATAATTACTCAAACTGCACTCGACAAAATAACATATTACAGACGCGTGGATTTCCATTTTTGACGTAGAACTACGTCTTTCAGGAAGAGTGCTAAATCAGATAACAGGTCACGTTTTTATGAAATAAAGTTAACGGTTATAACTATTTCCACAGCGAATGAATTCTATACCAATTGAATAGGAAAATCTCTGAGATTTGTTTGATACGCTATACATTACAATTCTGTAATCCCTAAACGTTTCAAATTAATGAAAACTGGAAGCATTCCCATTTTCCAACACATTTGTTCTGCACTCAAATGCTTCCCTTCCCGTACCGTTAAAAACGAGCAACTCATACATCCGTTTCTGCCCGTTTTCAATCTATTTGGTATAAATAAGCCATTCGTGATTTGAAACCACACCACTTCTCGGAGTTGTCATCGGAGTAACATCGTTGCCGGCGGGCGTCAAGCGGGAATGAATTCTCGCGTAACTTTTGAAAAGGTCCTATGTAACAAATGTAAACAAATCGAGTTAATGGATGCACGCTATTAGTCTTCAATCATTGAATGCATTACAAAAGCAATCGTTCACGTATCTATTTTCTTCATCTTTTTATCGTCGATACAAAAAATCTCCAATGTACAGATTCGGTTTTTAAGCACCCGGCTGTTACTTCGGACGCCACTTTCCTCTGATGCCCGAAACGTCCGAAGTAACAAAGCAGTCAAAACAACACGAAGTCGTACTTCGGTCGTTTTGAGTTTTTGTCTCTCACAGTAGTTGTTATCGATTTCAGTTCGATTCAACGGGTGATAACAATAATAATCTGTCTTTAGAACGAAATGCTGATTTTTGGATTGTTGTTTAGTAGTTAGTTTCAAATTATTATCGTGCAACGTAATATGTCCAATGTGCAAACGCGGGCAGTCAAAACGTCCAATGTAACATTTTCGCTCCTTGGAATCAACTTTAAACTCAAATCACGGAACAAAATCTACGATTGGTTTGGACATTGGACCTTTTCAAAAGTTACGCGAGAATTGTCTTTCTTTTGACAGATGATGGAGGAGTATGTAGTAGAAGTGAGCAAAACGGTTAACTTTAATGAACCGTTCAGTGACCAACCGTTCACCCAAGGTTGTCTAGTTCTTTTGAGCAGTTTACCCACTCTTTCGTACAGTGGAGGGATATATCATATATAAAAATATTGCATATCAGCAACGCTAATATTTATTTACTGTTAATTAGTGTGCAATTGTGTAATGATTCGTAGCATGTAATAACACACGAATGCCACTGGAGAGAATGACTTCTGCAAGATCATATTTGAAGAAAAAATGAATTATTCAGAAAAACCTGGGTCATGCGGATAGAACCAAATTGGTTGTCAAAAAGAATCCAATAAAAATGTCAAAGTGATCCAATAATCAGCATCATGCCTAATGTTGGTTTCATACTCATCTACACACACAGCTCGATTCAAGAATGGAATATATTGCGAATCAGCAGTGCATTTTCGTCCACATTCACTACAACCCTCGAAGAATAGGAAGCCATCCGGATCAATGTGTGCTTTGACAAAGAAGGTATACAGCAGCACTTCAAGTGGAATATAGGAGCAAAGGTGTTTATACTTTGTGATCGATATCTGGGTGGGAAAGAGAGAGTCTGGTGCGAGTTGGCAGCGCAGTTCAATCGTAAAGTGAGGACGGAGCCAAATAAATGAAAAGCACTGTAATTTGTAAAACTTCGATGCATTCTAAAATAATATCCGAAGTGATTAACGAGCGGATTGAATAATATAATTTCGTAATTCTACGTCGAAAATGCAGTCCTGTTCTAGATACAACCCCTTACCATGTTTTAAATTATATTAAAAGTGAACTTTGACTAGTTTGCCATTGCAGATTGATTGTTTGAGCATCTTTGCTTAATCTCAAAAAATGAAACAGCCGTCGCAGTACCGCAGCAGTATTAGCGGAACTGGGCCAATTTCCTTACATGGCACGAGTGGCGGTACCGAAAACACACACTTTTTGGGACGAATGTTGCATGCATCTGCACTGACCCGGGAATTCCATAATGGCAGTGTGAGAGTTTGATCAGCGTGAGAAATGATGAACACGCAATATCACTGAAAAGCAGCCATTCGCCATGTTACAACCAGGTGGAACTAGCACTGCTTGGGGCTGCACATCCGTACGCCACTCTGCACTCCCTGACGATATAAGTTACGTGCCACGTAACAATCCAAGTTGACGGGTGCCAGCCATGTCTATATTTTGCCTACAGAGCTACCGTTCCGGAATCGGTTAGTGTCATCTTAGATAGTGGTCGTGGATAAAATTTCTGTGGAATAAAATAATAATTAAGTGGAAAAAAATAATAAATAATCTTTTAAGTAGTCATTTTTCTTTATTATCACATATCTGGCGAAGGCGATCCTCAGGGCCTTTATTAAAAACAACGGGTGGGAAACGGCGCACACTGGTAGCTAGTCAATTGCCAATATAGACTGCATCGGAGTGCCAAGCTATTTCTACGTGAAAATACATTGAGAGGAAAAAAAACGATGAAACAAATTCAAACAACATTTACCAGTTTTCTGTGAAGCTCAAATGAATTCTAAACCTGCTTAGCGCTGAGCACATCGCGCTCTATTGGCTGTGCTGAAAGTTAGAAGTAGCAATTCTTACCGCTTATCTCTAAACGTTTATTTTCATTACTGATTATCGTAATATTTAACTTCTTGAAGTTTATTGACATAAATCAGCCAGTGTAACGATGATAAATATTACTAATGTTTAAACATGCACCAGCCTTCTTGTTTTTGTCAGCGCGTACGAGATTGGTCTTTTTAATTTCATTTTGATTTATGTACTTGACTGGGATACACATTTTCCATCGTAGCAACCCGAATTAACGGACTTTGTATGGCACACAAGAGCTTCTCGCATGGGAAGGGCCACCAAAGACCTCCACACGAGTGAGTACGAAAGAGACAGCAAGTGAGCGAAAGATAATCGCCACGTATCTCTCCCCAAAAGATGACGGTGGCGAAATAAAGTGCAGTAGTTGATGGTTTCTTACAGTTGTAGTTGTAAAATTTATTTATGATAGCCCTGCAAGTTGAGAAGAATATACAATCCCACAGTGCTAGCAATTAAAAAAAAAAGTCAAAGTGAGACGAGTGTAAATTTATCACAAATTTAACATCCCATATAATTATAATAAAGTCATCACATCAAGTTGGCGCTCGAAGAGCGGGTGTTGAATTGTTGCCTTCAGTGCAATCCTCCGAACCATTAACGCCTTGCTTAGCTGCTTGACGTTTATCCACACTCGAGAGCTATTTGTCAAATCTTACGTGAACGAGAAATTGATAAATTAGTCTCAGGGAAAATGTTCTGCAAAAATTGAACACTACGCAAACGCATGCAGAAAATGTGTCTTAACGAAACATTTTCCTGAAGAAATTTACACATTTCAAGTCATATAATGTCTTCTTCAGCTCTTTGGCAGTTCCAGCCAACAGAATGATAATTATCCTTAATTAATTGTATTTATATATCGAACCAACATGGGCAAAGTACCTACGTACTTTTATGCCATGAATATTCATACGAACTGGACTCGTTGAAATTGAATTTTGAAGTGTGAAAATCAGAATGCAGACCGGCCGCCCGAGAGAGTGCAGGCGAAACACCTTCACTTCGCCTTTCAGACAGACATCCACAGAGATTCAACACAAACTGTGCGTAGGCGTCCGTCGGTGTGCAGTTGCAATTCTTATTACCAGCCATTGTACCTCGCTCTTTCGTGTTTTCTAAAGCAAATAAATAAACATGCTGAAGTAGATGAGTATTTACCCCATTTCCTTTTTTTTAATTCTTGCTTGTTGCATTCATTTCACTACCTCCACTGCAGAGGATGAAGATGATTGTACACCTCGAGCGCGTCTTTCGATTACCCTGGGCACTTATTAGTGTCTGTTTGTTCAGTGTACGTATTAATAAGTGAATGTGACAACGGCGAATGTCAACATGCGCTGTCTAGTCGTAAAATTTTGCGTGTATAATTGGCATAAAGTAGATTTATCTGTGTACGAACGACAAATGTGTGAAATCATTGTGAAGTTTTAAACCTGCAGATAGCCTCACACATCTGATGAGATATATTGTGATCTGACACTTAGAACCGAATAACGATTTTTAAGCCAGTAATCTATGTTTGTAGGAAATAACTGACGAATTAATTGAAAGTGATGAAAAGAAACAGTAGGCGTTGATATCAGATGACACATTTCTCTTTTTTTCATTTTTAATTACTAAATGAACATTGCGATTTTTTAAAAAAGTGTGAGGGGTTTTGTCCAGGACACGACCGCATTTTCGACGTAGCACTACGGAACTATATTATTAAATCCATCTGGAATGTGTTGACAGCAGTTGATTATGGAATGTTCCCTCTTTCAGTGCTAAAAAGTGTGTCACGAGTCATTTTGATTCAAACAAGTTTTACTTGATGAAAGCCGCGAACCGAATGAATATTGGATACTTACTACGGAAATCCAGGTTCGAATACGCGAAGTCGTTTTAAAATTGGCTCAATCGACCGTGTGCAGCTTTCTCAAACGTTTCGATGAGCGACATACTATCGATCATAGGATCATAGCAAGCATCGTAGTGGAACTAAGGACCGGGAGCTGCATTTGAAGGTGTTGAGAATGATTAGGACAAACCCAGTTCTGTTGGATTATGATATTGCGAAGGAATTCAATGCTAGCCAAAGTACCGTCAGAAGGATTCGAAAGGACGAAGGACGACGAAACGTACGGGAAGATAGATTATGGGCAGCTTCTCTGATAAAAATTCTACAAAGCCACCGAGATGATATCCCTAGCAAGTTCAAATTCGTTTTTGATAATAAATTCGCAAAAAGCTTATAATCTGGCAAGATATTTGCAACGGCGGACATAAAGCTCAGATTTTTGTGACAAACAGCACTATGGATTCCAAAATGTACAAGCAGGAGTGTCTCAAAATTTTATACATTCACGCTCACAATGGACCTGTAAAGTTTTAGCCTGATTTGGTAAGCTGTCCCTACTGCGGAGAAGCACTACAGTTGTATCGAGACAAAGTGGATTTCTTCGAAAAGAATATTGATCCACCCTACTTATTATCAAATTTGAACCTGTTAAGCACCTTTCGCGAGCAGGATCCTTGTAGAATTCAATCCCCGGGATTTGGTTGAAACCGCATAAATTTCACCGTCCATCCATTGCATTATGTCAGTACCTGGTCGTACAGCTTTCGAGCCCGGATTCTGTCCACTGTCCACTTGAGGCTTCGGTTGGGTTATCCACATGTTTGGTACCGCATGTAGCCTTCCCGGATTCACCGAAATCCGAGATGTTGAGATCAGACTCGACCACTTTCAAAGGACTTCCAACCGCAATTGACAATCAAGGATATGACCTTGGTATCTGCGACACTTTGTGGGCAGTCGTGAGAGTTGCCTTGTACTTTTCAATCTCTCGCGTCACAGTATTTTTAGGATAAACCAGTAATTTTGAGAGGTCCGGAGTTAACGCTGATAGATTTTGGAGAAGACTGTGCACAATTCAAAGTAGGCTGAGCAGAACTATAACAAAACGCTGTCAGCATATCCGACCACAGGGAGCACCGCTATCGCCGAAACAGAATGCCCAATTTCTAAATGACTTAAGCTTTGTCCTTTGTTTCTGTACTCTCTCTCGGTAGTCATCCGCGGCTTCGAGAAAAGGAAATTTGGAAAAAGGCATACTACTACGGGTCACTCTGTAGTATTTCAGGGGGAGTGAGCTATTCCTTCAATTAAGTTTGAGGTCAAAAGCGCAAAAGAATACTGTTGTCTGCAATGATCATTTATCACACATTGGTTTGATTCTAATAGACTAAAAAATGCGTTTCATGAATGTTGGGTCGCAATCACCTCGTCCTACCATCGAGCTTTACGCGATTGAGTGTTTGATGAAAATCCAGATCTTTCGCCACTAGTCAATCGGCAAGACACGTTGCTCGAAAAAAATGTATAAAATCATGCGAATTGATTTGACACTGAAGCAGAGTTGGCAACTATAATTTGAAAATATCAGGAAGAATGAAAATAAACATCAGGATAAATCAGGATAGCTCATATTGGGTTGCCCGAAAAGTTAATATCGATTTTTGGGAAAACAAAAACATCATTTTCAATCAAATCATCATAATTTAATTTTATATTCATAGTTTTGTTTCACAATCTTTCGCCATCTTTCACACAGCTTAAGTATTCTATCCTCCCAGAGCATGTTTGCTTCCTCGTCGAAAAATGCTGCGAGCCATACAAGGGAGAAACAGGTTGCTTGGTAGTTGCTCATAATACAGAATCCATTCCAAATCTCACCAGAAACAGAGTAATTCTTCCTTCGGGCGAAGACCGGATATGTAAAATAATTAATAAGCATGGTATAAATCCTCGCATAAGCGGAAATGCTAGTGTTTAGCCTGACTTTTTGATCGTTTATTTTTTCCCGAAAAACCTACAGCATCACTACAGTCAATTGCAGAGAAACAAGTATTCAAATTTCACTGAATTCATTATCCATGCTTTCGAATATATCTTTATTCAACAAATGAGAAAAGCATATCAGCAGTAGAAGGCTGGTTCCTAATTTTTATGATATTTAGTACGGTTATAGATATATTTACCAGAGTCCCATCATTAAAGTTTATTCTACTTTGAATCAGACGAACAAATTATACAAAAAATCTTTTTATATTGACTGTAGAATTTTCTCTTGAGTTACATTACACTCTGAAACGTATTCCTACATTAATAACTCTGGGGATACATCTACATACACATTATCCTCAATAAAGCAATGTTGTTCCTCAAACTAAATCTCGTTGTAATTTCATAAATTCGTCAGACAATCTGGTTTCATGAAATATTCTAGCACTGCTTTGGGAAGCCACGAAACAATTGAGGGTAGAGAAAAAAAAGTTAAGTACACAGTTTAACTTAATGTAAGATATATACAAGTGCGAACCGAAGAACTATCATGACAGAAAACTTTGGCATGGAAACCAGTATGTATATTTTACGAACAATGTAAAGAGTACAAAAATCAGGATCATTTCAGAAAAATTAGGATAAATTGAGTATTCGTCAGGATATCAGGGAGCATGCTAAAAAGTCTGGGAAATCCTGAAAAATCAGGAAGGTTGGCATCTCTGCACTGAAGTGTTCAGTTGAAGAATACTATAGCTGACCAGATCAAGGCAAAACTTTCAGCACAGCTCATCCAAGGCAATGAGGTATCGTAAAACGATATGTCAAAATCGTTAATAGGCCATTGCTAGAGTAACGAACACATGTGTTTACAAACACAGATCACATCTAAGTAACCCTGCAAACATTCGATGGCAGAAAAGCTGCTGTATTGTGTTTCACATTTGTCAGTTGATATTTTGAACGGTTATTTGAAGCTACTCAAAGCAATGTCCTGGATAAAAGCCTTCGTATCCACATTGTTTGAGCGTTCGCTTACTAAGCGATCGATCGTGAGTTCAAAATTCAGGGTCCGTCTTTGTGTTGTTATGGAATAACTACGTCCACGCAACAATCATTATGCAAACTCTGTTATTGGGGAAGCTCTGCTTGCAAAAAGAAAACATCAGGTTGTTGTGCTATTAATAACACAACAAGGATCATATCAACTGTCTCCGCTGTCCGATCTGCTGAACAATGAAAGTACAGAAGGAATACGCTCATGTCTAAAAAAATACCGGCTCTGTTTCAGCTAAAATGCTTATGGGCCTAAATAAAATAAACAATTGTGAAAAAAAACTACTATAATCTTTTCACTTTTGCAAAAATTTATTTTCTCATTCCACTTGGGACTTCATTGAATTTTGTTCAATACTGGAAAAAAAATTCTATAAGCCATCATGGCACTGTTCGACGAAAAGCATAGTTTGGATGAGGTGTAATGAAAATTTTCCTCGGCGGTCCCATTAACCGTAAAGGGTAATAAAAGTTACACCGTAAGGTTTATGTGGGGTATGATGAAATACGTCGTTCGTGTTTTTTCAAGAATGTTACACACTTTGTTATACTTGGCATTTATTTAAAACGTTTAATTATAAATAGTATCTCCCGCATAATTTACGATCTATCAAATAGCATTTAATTGATCGTAAAAAAGCGAATGTGAAAGAAGGCGGAAAGCTGACTTAGGAACGCGAACGCTGGCTATTAGTCATCAAAAGATTGTTTCATCAAGTGGTTAAGCTTGGAAAATTTGAGGCGGAGCAAAGTAACGTTTTTGAGCAGCAGTAACAACAGCAACAACAGAGCAGGTAGAATAGGAAATAAAAACAAACTCATCTACAACCGTGCGATATATTACATGAGATTGGGATCTTGCTTATTTCTGTGCGAACATCCATATCTCGTCTATTCAACTTTTGTTGCTTATTTGACTAGATTCCCCATCGCAACCAGAGAGAGAGGAACAATTCCTAATTGAATAGGTGCCTTCTCAGTCGTTGCACTCTTGTGTGTCTGACGATTCGTGCATCAATTAGATTGTAGTAAGGCTATACACATCACAACGTATTTAATCGCCATGGTGCAAGTGCATGGATTTGAACTGTTTCAATTCAACGATGGTTCCGTGGAAAGAAGGCACTGATGATTTGCGCCAGTCAGACACATTCCTTCGAAACGTCGAAGACGAGGGAGAAAAGAAATACTAAATGAATAAAAAACCTACCCCAGCAAAGATCACAGATTTTATTTCCAACGATCGCCGCATGACCGTTGTCATGATGGGGGCTATCGTTCTGAAGGAAAAAAAAACTTGTTTAACCAGTGCCTTTGGCTGCTTTGACTTGATATTCTTAATAATTAAGTAGAGTTTCTCAATTCAACTTATTTTGATATATTTTTGTGCCATATACGTAGATATATAGAGATTGGATAACGTATCTTTTTTTCCTCTCTTTTAATTAAATGGATTCGAACAAATATGTATTCAAATCAGACGGAAAATCAAGCCAGGGATTCAGCGCATCAGTAAATTTCGAGTTTCTTCGCTCCAGGTTTAGCTTCTTAGCGACTGTGTGTCAGGCGTGTCTTGAGTTCGAAATGTGAACAGGATTGTGAAATGATGTGATTACATATATGTCTGACTTGAAGCTAACGGTGCCCTTGGGTCAACTCTCAACATTTAGAAATCCATCCAGCGGTCCGAGTCTCACATCAGCATCATTCTTATTCATTCTCGTTCGTTTGTTCCTATCTCTACTGCGTTCGCAGGGCGACTTCACACTCAGAACCAGCTTGAACCATTTTCGGGACTCTTTCTTGATTATTCGAAAAAAAAGGGATTAATATTTCAACATACATTTAGATACAGATATTTCTCCTCGATCGGGCGCTTTTTATTTTTCGGCTACGGTTAGACTCTCTTGCGCTCATCTTCATATCATCATCAGTTGTTTCTCCGTTTTCTCTTCTAATATTCATTAATTTCTATGATGCCGTTTCCGTATCTCTGTTATCGAAACTCACCATCTGATCGCGCTTGGCATCAGGCGATTGTTTCCCACAATAACCAGAAACTTGGCTGAGTGAAATGAGGGCGATGAACAACTTGACGGAGTGTTCGGTGAGCTATATATGAAAATGTTTTGCATTAATCGCATTGAACATATTCATTCATTAAATATTAGGAATATCCGATCGTTTGTTCTAATTCAGATTTGTCGTATTTCGCAAAACAATGGCCTTGAAGGCCTTGAAGCACAGTGTTACAGAGAGTTATTAAAGGTTATTAAATAAAGAACTTTCATATATATATATATATATATATATATATATATATATATATATATATATATATATATATATATATATATATATATATATGTATATATATATATATATATATATATATATATATATATATATATATATATATATATATATATATATATATATATATATATATATATATATATATATATATATATATATATATATATATATGAGTGCATGGTTCAAGGGATTGAATGTAGGTCGTGATTTCATTCGCGTGATATCTCGGCTTATGTCCAATCACTACAACCTAAACGCGCATCTCTATCGCATTGGGCTCGCAGCAAACAATCTTTGTGATTGTGGCGATGGCTACCACGACATCGAGCATGTTGTCTGGTCGTGTATCCGGTTCCATGCTGCTCGCTCTCAGCTCTCTAGAGCTCTGAGAGCACAAGGCAGACAATCGGATATCCCCGTCCGGGATATCTTAGGTAGCCGGGATCCTGATCTTCTGCTTCATCTATACCTGTTCCTCAGAAAAGCCGATGTCAACGTTTAATGATGTTTCCTTCGTTGTGTCCCCGTTTCATATCCCTCCTATCCGACACACACTCTTTACAGATGCACGGGCCGAAGGTTGTGCAGTCCACTGACTATTCAACAAGAGCCAAAGGTTGTACCGCTCATGACAACTCTACACGAGCTGATGATTGCGCCGGCTAGTGACTATTCTATCCTGGATTCCTCGAGTCGAGAAAGACGCACCACGCTAGATATGGGGTACAGACAAGGGGGGCGTTGCTGATTAATGGTCAGCTGCATCCCAATAGGAAGTATCCCGTGTCGGGCACACGTACAGAGCATCGAAGACTGCGACATACCAATTATGAGAACACTTGTAATACTAACCTCGAGTCAACCGCGAGTAATCGGTTACATATTACTAACATAGTCTAAGCAAACATTGTCAAAATATTGAACTCCCGGCCCCGTTAGGCTGACGCCATATGAGCCTTAATAAAATATATAGTATGGATAAAAAAATATATATATATATATATATATATATTATATATATATATATATATATATATATATATATATATATATATATATATATATATATATATATATATGTATATATATATACACATATATATATATATATATATATACATATATATAATATTTGGTAAAAATTTGGTAAACAATGTGGAGTGAGTACAACCTTATTCCAGATTGCACGCCGCTGTAAACATTTGGTAGAATTCATTATGAATGCACCGAGTTCATCCACCGATGTTATTCTGGCTTACACTCCACGCTCTCGTTTGTGTTAACAGATCGATTCCTCGTGCTCATCATAATCGCTGATCATATACTCTCCCGAAAAGTTAGTATATATGATGAGT
Source organism: Toxorhynchites rutilus septentrionalis (assembly GCF_029784135.1). Taxonomy (NCBI): domain Eukaryota; kingdom Metazoa; phylum Arthropoda; class Insecta; order Diptera; family Culicidae; genus Toxorhynchites; species Toxorhynchites rutilus. Next base: position 93,530,498 of record NC_073744.1, read on the forward strand.
TTTTTTTTGTAAATATGTAAAGAGATAAACCAGCCTACGGCTGAAAATCTCTATAATAAAGAATAAAAAAAAAGTTTAATATTACCAATGATTAGTATTTTTTTGCAAAACGAATTGAGTGCGCTACATATACAGCGTCACCGTCCCGTCAACTATTCTCTTGGACTTATTTTGCCGACGTCAAAGTTGCCGGTGATGGTGTATGTGAATGCTACCATACGATTTCCATGGGAGAATATTTGACATTTCATTGCTTTACGTTACTTCACGGTGACGGGACGTTGTATGTGTAGCGCACTTTATTCATACCTGGGTCATGCGGACTCAATCGTATCTATTTTTCAAGTGCATTTTGCTTGAAAAAAATCTCTTGCAGCTTTTTTCCCCATGCTGTCAAACGTTTCTCCTATAAAAAGAGCAAACGTTTTTGTGACTCGGGCTTTGTTCATTAACCTTTTGTGATCGAACTAGATTCGAATAAATATTGTAATTTGGGTAATTCGTATTTTTTAGAAACAAACAGTTCAAATAATATGTATTCTAGTGTTTAGAATAATAAAAACCTAACATTTAATGAGAAGTAATATATGGCTCATGAGAAAACGCGAAAAAAATCATTGTTGGACTCAATTTTCACTAAAGATTTTTTTTACCACTTGTACAAACACTTTTCATTACATTTGATACGAATAATTTGATTTTCATTGATGAGTTTGTCCCTGGGGATGTTTTACCCGCCGCAGAGAAAGCGTCATATTCTACAACAATAAAAAGATGTTCTAGTTTATATATTTCAATCTAATGAGCTCTGCAGAGCTTTATTCTTTCATTTTCAAAATATTCGTTAAAATCCACCACTTTCTGCTTTGCGTTTTGTTTACCTTGCTTCATATAAACTGGCTGTCAAACTCAGCTTCAATGTCCCGAATTCGCGACGCGCTTGTTTCGGTGATGTTTTGATGGAAACAAATGAACATATGCCTACTGGGATTCCTTGCAGTTTTAGGTTAATCCAATTAAGTTTTTGAATATTCCAACTCATAGAAACAAATAAATGGCAGCAATTTTTATGTTCTATTTTTTTTGTCATAGTGATTTGAGAGCGCGGTACATAATCATTAATTAGCAGTTGTAAATATTTTGGACTTACGAGTTGTTTGCTCTTCATTCCGCATAATTGAACTGATGGCTTAGCAAAGTTCAATACATCTCCAAATACCTGGGACCGAAGCATTGTGATTTGTGAACGAAGACTAGTTTAAGAATAGTTTGATTTTTATAAGTTGCATAACATTACGAATAGAGTGTTTTTCGCAATAAGTTGCATATCGCAGGAATAATTATAGAAGGAAAGTATTCAAAATTATACCAATGCTGCGTAATCTACCCAGAACATACGCTTTTTATTGAACCTATCTGTAGAAAAAAATAAAGCAACCAGCTAGCATTAAAGTACACTTCGCTTTAATCGAGGCGGCTTCATTAAAAGTGTGCACAAATTTGGAAAGAAACGATTAATACATATATAAAAGACAAGTCGAGCCCCAGCCACCCTCAATAACATGTCAGCTACAGACAATGTCTGCAAGTGACATAAACAGTATTCTTCGCTCTGTTTGGGTTATACCGGGCTACAACAAAACATATACCACCCCAATTTTCTCTATCGTTCATTTCAGTCCGCCGACGCTGTGCTCTCCTGCCAACGTGCATGCTTATTTATGCGAGGATATGGGTTAAAGCGTACGACAGGATGCTGTAAAAATACTGAAATGGCAAAATTTGCTTCAGTGCCTAGCTGTATTATTTTTATACGAGTATCTTGTTATTTGCCATCGGCTATATATCTTGTTAGGCGAGTTAGCAGGAATCACTCCACTCGAAACTGAAATGGAATAGAATTTTAATGAAGTTCTACTCATTTTGCGAATTCAGAACTACTCAAACTACGTAATAATAATAGCCAACATTATCAAATGCATTCTCGATGTCGCAACTATGAAGTCCATTTTGAAAATTTGAGTTCACATTAAGACATTCGTTTTTTTTTTGTTGTCCGAAATTTCTACTGTTGTGAAATGCCAGCTTTGTGAGCTGGTTTCATCCGAAAAGTAGATCATTGAACAGAACATAAGAACAAAAAGCCCGTACTGAAGAACCGAATACAATGCCATAGCGGCGCACCAAAACCTCTTTCATTTAATGGATACCTGCTTGTAAGGTGGTGGAAGGTGGAGGAGAGTCATTACACATATATAGCGCTTTCAGCTTCGCTTTTCACGAGCTTTAAATTCAATTTTCTGGCCATAGCCGGGCACACGCTGATACACAGATTGTGGAGCTGGTGGCAGGTGGTAAAACCAGGAAAAGTAGATACCACCGCCATCAGTGTGCCACATCGCGTCGCGTTCCGGCCGCAGCCATTTACGATCGTAAAATTAAACCACTTAACGACCCAATGTCTGCCGCGATGCAATACTTTTGATGCGCGAACAATGTGAACCATGGGTATAGCTCTCGGGGTTTGTTGTTTTTTTTTTTGTTTTGTCTTCCTTCACTCTATCATTACATCCTTGTTTTTGTCGATCTCTATACAAATTAAATTTGCACCACCATTGATCGCATTCTTCCAACTAACGAGCACACGAAAAACGCTGGACCAAGAAATGGAGGCTAGCGCGAGAAGAAATATAAAAACGCTGAAGATAATCGACGATCACGCTCAAAGCTTAGTGATCGTAGAAAGCCGCGATTTGTTACGCCGATGTATACGCGCATTAAACATACGCTTTATGGCGATTAGAAGGAATGATGTGGTTATTAAACTTTTTTTATATTCTTTTCTCGTGGCCTACTTCGATCGGGTAAAAATATGAATCTTACAACTATCCCATGACATACTGGGTGACGGAAGATCGAATCAATTGAGCGGGAAAAAAAATCAACAGAATGCCAAAGTTTCTGCTATTTCAAAATTAGTACCGTAAACCGGGGGCAAATTGATCACTATTTCCAGAAAAATGTGAATATTTATGATTTTTTTTTGTAAGATTTATACCTAATTATGTTTAAATCAGTATTGATGCTAAGACCACAAAACGTTATGGAAAGATTTGTTAAAAAAAACATTAAGTTAATTTGGAAAATTTTTAGTGGAAAATTTCAAAATGTAGCTTCGGGGTGAAATTGATCAATCTATGTTTTTTTTCAGGATTTTCTAGCGTCATATGCATAAAAATGCATAGAAAATGAATTATTTCTTCACCTACAGTCATTTAAATGATAATTCAAGGAATTAAGCATACAAAAACCTGATTTCATCCACCTAAAGATATGGTCATGCCTTTCCATACCTCGATTTAGACACTAATCTGCAGGTCACTCGGAGACCATTCGGGTTATCCTAATGATGATTCGGTTCTGGTTATTTGTGGTGCTTTTTTATAAAATAGTTTTTTTCTCACTTGTTTGAATAGTAATTACAAGTATTTGATTACTTATTCAACTCATCAAGTATAACTTAGAAGTGAATTCATATGATTAGTGTTTATAAATATTGCTTTGATGTGTTGGAAATATGTTTCTTTCCCATAGCTAAAAATGGAAATGAAAATGCTATTCAGAAAAATTGATTTTCATTCAATTTGATAAATGATTCGTTGAGAGCCATTAACGAAAAGAACCTTCAGATGATTATTGAACATGTCAGATTAAAAAAAAATTAAATGGCATCACACCTCTGAAAATTTATGTTTGTTTTTAGCAATACGTTTGATCAATTTCATCCCGGTGATCAATTTGCCCCCGGATGACGGTACTGATTATGTTGCCGTTGAAGCAACATTTCGGACATGCAAATTCGCCGTTCGACAACAATTCGTATGGAACACAATTTTCTTTCTTTTTGATGTATCCTGCGGCTTGAGTCGCTTATAAATAGCTCGTCGAGTAACTCCCAGTTATTCTGCAAGCTTTGTTCGCGTTTGACACGAATCTTGATCGAAAAATGTCTCCAATTCTTCGTCTTCAAATTTTTTCGGTTGACCCAGACTATTTGCCTTTAAAACTAGAATCCACCAATTTTTAACTCGCCCAAACCAATTTTTAAATCGCCCAAACTATTCCCTACAAAATCTATCCGATGGTGCATGGTGGTGTCACTCAAACTCTACACTTTTTTTCCAATGCAAACCGAAAATCAAAACTTTCCGCAAATTGTACTTGTTTGCGATTGTTCAAATTCGACATTTTTAACGCAGTAAAATTTGAACTTGTTGTGCAAAACCTCAAGGCAAGGCGCAAATTGAGACGCATATAGCGCGAGTAACTTGGCGCGATATAGCGCCTGTTTATGTGGCTAATGAAAACAGATAGAACGGCGCAAATTGGCCAGATGACGCGAGATTGTGGAGCGCTTGTGAGACACGACTCGCGCGACGCTGTGGCTGAACCACAGTTTCTCGTGCTGGTCATGCCGGTTGTGGTAGTTGTGTTGGTGAACAATCATATAGCGCCGTGGGTTTGACACTGTATGGCTGACTGGTCGGGTGATTGTGTTAGTAAATAAATATATCGCGCAACTCTGTGTTAATCAGTCATTGTATGCGAGTGGCATGTCATTTACACCAAACTGCTACTCAATATGCGCTCCACCACGCTACGTTTGTGGCACGTATGAGTCGTGTTGGTAGTCTCGCGTTCGCTTACGAGCGCTATATGCTTGTCAATTTGCGCCTAGCCTAAGATTGTAAGCAATATTAGGGGGACAAATGTCGACACTTCAGGGTTCAACAAAAATCAGCTGTCGCCGTCGACTTTCTACAGCACCCCTAGCCACCTTGTGGAAAAGAAACGAATTAAGTTAATTAATATATTTTTGTTTTCATATAAGAAAGTCGTTTTTTGACTTTAGGGGGTTGAATCATGAATCAAAAATTACATTCGAATCGAATCGCGATTGACACTCTTATTCCTTGAACCCTTTCATTACGGCAGTGTGCTCCGCCGAAGTGCTATCCCTGTACGGAGCACTGCGCCGAAAAGTATGCACATCGCGCTGCTGTGATCTAAAAGCAGTATGAATTTCATGTCGTCTAAAAACGACGTTCGTACACAGGGCTCGTCGCGCGGATGTCGCCTATAGACGACGCGCGTAACGAAAGGGTTATATGCTGCATGAGTGAGTCTTTTAATCAAGTAGTAAAATTTGATGTACCGAATTTCGAGATAAACTCGTGCAGTGCAGCCGTGTTGTTTGTACGACAATTAGATGATACTTTCCTATACACTCTAGTCTAATCTATTACGGAACCACTCAACTACACTTGCCAACGGAAAACGGGAAGAGAATATTAAAAACATATTATAACCAGTTTTCTCGCAATAAATCAAAACGTATAAATATTGGCACATGATTTATTTCTGTTTATCAAAACGCTATAAATTCTGGTGAGCAAAATTGTTGGCACCTTTTTTCCCCTTCAATAGGGAAGGGTCTGCTCTCTCACCGCTCAGAACGAGATGATCAAGCGGCGCGGTGTAAGATTGGATTGATTCAATGCAGTGCCATACACACTCGACTCAATATCCTTGCCTTTGAAGAGCGAGAGAGAGAGAGTAGATAAGTTTTACACACTATAAACGAGCTCTCCACATTGTTAAAAGTGCCCTTCTTTGAGCGTCTATGTCTCTCACTTCTTCTAACCAAATAAATTGTTATTTTAGGCCATATATCTTTTCTTTAATTGAAATTGAATGAATGTTTATCTGGTTTTTATCACAGACGCGCTTAAAATATTTCATTTTTGGCACACGATGACCACCAGCGAGACAGAAGAGTATGAAAAGAACAAGAAAACCAAAGTGAAACCAATGGGATCAATTCAATGAACTGATATCATTCTCAATTGCATCCGCATGAGACAAACCGAAAGTGAAGAGGTTCTCAATTGATTGGTGGTCTTCTGTCTTGTATTATGGCTTAGGAGAACAGTCTGCGTTATTCACTAGCTAATCGGTTCATGAGATAGAAGCCACAGCTAATCAACATTGAGTGTTGACGGTAAGACCCACCCGAAGACATTTGTTTGCTCGAAAAAGAAAAACCGCAATTCCTTTGTCGAGTAAAGAAATAACCTCACTTGCAACTCGAATATACATTTCCAAAGATCAGTGACGATGCAAACAACCTCTAAACAGTTGGATAATTGTGAAAGATTTTGCATTCATTTGAACGACCAATTCAAGCACGATTAAGGAAGGTTCAAAGCAGCAGATAAATCAGAATGTTCCATCAGAAATCTGGATCGGTTGAGGCTTCTTCACTCAGACCTCGAAACAGACACTGTAATTACTATTATCTAATGATGGTGTAGGAAATTACATGCTAAGGAAAAAATAAACAAGCTCGTATAAATTCTACACAATAGATAGAGAGCCATGGTTCTTTTTTGTATCCTTCCCAATAGTTGGGTAAAATAGCAGACACTGTGGCGAGCGAAAGAGTGTGCTGTCCAGATAATTCATCAGAGTAGCCGTGAAAAAAAAAGAGCTGTGCTCAAATGTTGAAAATAAAAGAGTCATATGGAAAGGCAAAGTTTACTTTGTTCGTCTCTCTCTACCTTTTTCGTAATTCTCGTTTCTCTGCTCACATTCTTCTTTATATTATAGGGCGAATCCCTCTAATTATAGTAATTAAATGTACTATTCATGTGATTAGTAGTAATGCCAATGAATAGAACTTGGCGCTTTTAGAATACACACCAGTTATCGATTAATAACCGAATTGTATAGCACTAGCCGATCAGGCTCAAATTATTCGATTGAACAAGGGCTGTCCAAAACGAAGTAACATCATAGGTGAATGGAGCAGCGATGAGCCGCTTCGTCCGATCGGATGCATACGGATTTAGGTATTTTGCAACAGCAGTATGGACGCACTCTTTAGCGATGGCAGAATTCGGTTCTGGCGGAGAATCGCAGCTCGCACGAAGAAGTAGAATGCGAAAATAATCTTCAAACCTGTTTGGTCTCACGGCGAAGGTGCTGGTGTTGAATGCAATGATGTGTTACCATAGATACCACCGCTGCTGCAGACGGAGTAATCGCACGAGGGATGCCCTGCGCGCTGCTCTCGCAGCGTTAGCGGCATCACTAACATAGTAATTAGGTCAACTTCAATTCGTCTGTGAAGAACGTTAATCAAATGAAATTGCAAATAAGAGCCATTCATTATTGAGGGAGGTTGGTTGGTTGAAAATGATTTATTTCCTTAAAATGAGAATGTTGAAATGTTTTGTAAAAATAGGAGACATTCATGTGCAATGGACGGAATAGTACTTGAACATCCCCACACTTGACTTACACTCCACCGACCGACTCGGTGTTAGTGGGTGTTTTTATGGTTATCTCATGTTTCGTTGCTATAGTGACCATATTATTTATACAGTGTGACGATGCTGATATGTATATATGCATATCTCATTCACACGTCTCCAGAACTCATCTCTTTCGGCAAACGATCATCTACTACTTCATTTTGGTTCTCAAACTTTAGCTGTGAATTCCATTTTTCTGTTGTTATTTCCTGCCTCGCAAGTTAACGCAGCTTCGCCAACTATACGACGGCTTCTCTCCGCATCTCTATGGCAATGCCTCTAGCATATAGCATCCGATATTGAGGAGGTTCCATCTCCCATATATGTGTACGTGAGAGTACACGTCTTAATTCCAACATGTATCACTGACTTTCTGAGGTAGTGGTCTTCTCGACGTTGGTAGTAGTACCGACAGTGGTGCAAGGATTGTTTTCATTTTGTAGAATAAGATACAGCTGGTCTTAAGTATCATTGCGTCTCGATGTCATTTATCACCCCGACTTGATGCAACTGATTGGACCCTCATCTAGTGCTTAATTTTTTTTTCTCCCCATTCGTCTCATTTCGTGCCGGCTCTTGCTTGATCAAAGATTCCCATCGATGCAGTGCTAATATCTGATGGTTGAGGTAGTATTATTCCTTTCGCAGACCGATGTCTTATCAGTAAAGTCATCTTTGTAAACAGTCCTTCGTGTTTCCACGGTTTGTTGTTATGTTAACGCATAAAAATATAATGCGATTTTTTTTAAAACAGCACGGTTAAAATCATAATTCTCTGGTTACGAAATTAAACAGATTTGGGATATATTAACACTGATATATGTAGTTTTATCAAAATAAAAGAAGAAACATTCACTCACCGGGACTACCTAGGAAGACTGAGGAATATAACACCCGCCTGGAAGCGTCCACTCGGGAATCTGGAGGTGATGACCAATCTCGCCTAGAACACCATCGTCCTGTAAAGACATTCGAAAGATATAATTAGTAGATGTTAGAATGAATTTTGTATGGTAGGCTACAATATAGACAATACTGACTTCATTTAGGGCAGATGATCTATGTTTGTCCAACTCTGGGTGTATTCATGCAACTAGTGAATGCAAATCGATTTTTTTCTTCACGAAAATCACATGTAATCAAGACGAGTTTGAGTTTGTTGAAAAGCCCCAAGTTTCTAGTTGCTAATAATACCCTAAGGCGTTCAAATTATTCAAATTATTAGGTTTTATAATGATTTTCTTTAAACCTCTGAACATGGTTTGTTCAAAAAATTATCATGGTTTGTTCGGTTTTAGAAATCACCATTTTTGAATGAAGAAATTCGAATTTTTTGAAGAAATTCGAATTTTCAAGCAGATGTTGCATTTCTCATTGCTTGAGCTTACTGTCATCATATTGATCCATTCATAATTGAGGCTTTTTTTCAGAATATTGCCTTTTCCTGGATATTTTCAAGGTGAACAGCACTCAACACAGAGAGACTTTATTTCTACTACGCGCGAAAAACACCATAAACAAACTGCAGCGCGCCAAGCGCTTGCCATAGTAATCATGTGGGCAAACCAACATCAGTGCATCGGACAAACCATGAGAATTGAGGTCATCGAGATGCATTAATTACATGATTTAGATATATAAATCTGATAGAAATGGTATGCAAACATGATGTTTACAATATTTGCAAGTGTTAAAATCCAATAAAGGTCTGAATACGTACCAATTAAACATCTGGTGGTTGATTCAAAGTTAGCTCAAATAGACCAACAGAAAGGGGACTTTATAATCCTTTAAAACATGTGAATCCGTAAAAATAAAATGTAACACTACTGTAAATCGTGAAAAAGAGAATTTTATTTGGAGACTTTTGAATACCTTATTTGACACATGTGCACTGAACTAGAGCATTCAAAAAAGTGAACAAACCAAGATCAGATTTTCGACTGGGCAAACCAACATCAAATACCCTACTGTTTCCAGCTAGTTAGTTGCCAGAAAAATAATGATTATTTTTTTATGAATGTATTGAACTTTATACTGAATTATACTTAATTATTAATGAAATTACTGCCATTTCTGAACCGACATGAGGATTATTCTCTTTTCTGATACGGCCCGACAAGCTGTCACTATTCAATCTTGACCAAACAAGATTTCAAACGGCCAATATTTCAGTCCCCAGGCCGATTAGGAATACTGGACGATGGGTCAAATTATTGCAATAAGATTAAATCAAATAATTTACATAAAAGATGCATTTTAAAGAGTACTTTACATATCGAGCACATAGACTCAGGAAAAAACGAAAAGTTGCTGTTATCATTGAATGTATTACAAAAAATAACTAAACCAAGTTTTGAACACTTGTATCACCCTGAAAAATCTCCAAAACACCTTTTTGGAATGTATCGACCCCTTTCTCTGACAGATGTCCCATCAACCCGATATTTCGAGCGTCCAATCGGTCAACGTTTAATGATGGAGGATATTTTTCCTTGATGGTTTCTTTTTTATATTTGTTCCAGCATTCAGAATTGACGGTTCTTGGTAGGAATGCATTGGAGGGAAATACATCAGTCTCATGATACATGTTGATCCTATAGGAGTAAATTTTGTTCGAAGGTTAGAAAAATAGTCGGGTACAATGTTAACAAAGGAGTTGGAAACGGTCAAAATCGTCATCTAAGTAGTGCTAAAACATTTCAAAGAACGCTTGTCCGTTTTCCGGAAGGGTCAACCAAGGCGTCGAGCGGTACAGTAGACCGGAAACTGTGCCAGAACGTCATGAAGGTTTCTAAGTAAATCCAGGACTGATGATTTGACAGGGAATCTGCAGGAGCGAAAAGCAATAAGCAAAAAACATTTTCTTCTAGTAACGTTTTATTCTGCATAGAGAGGTAGATTCTGAGACATATCCGATTGAAAGCATATCGATTTCAAATTTGCAGGGCTTTATCACTACATCGAAGTTTTGTATCAAATACTTTATAATGGAAGAGGATTGAATAATACTTAAGCATAAAACACAATTCATTCACTTTAGAAGAAAACAGTTTCGGATTTTATTGACCTGTAAGGTACCCCAAATGGAGAAGAGGTATTTTCTGAGCGCTAATGCATCAGAGATAGAGCCGACACAATATTCGAACCCGTCTCCCTATGGGAACTAGAATTCTAGTGTTCTATGGGTTATATATTCAAAATATCAACAAACAAATGTAAAGCGCGAGACAGCAGCTGTTCTATCAACAATTATTTTGAGGGTAACCTGGATACGATCTGGGTTTGTAAACGCGTTTGTTCATTGCATAAGCAATGACCGATCAGTGATTTTGACATATTGTTTTACCTACATTTAATGACATGGTTGAGCCTTCGATGCTAACTAGGAGGCCTTGAGTTTGTTGTAAGTGAGTAAATGCGTGTGCAAGTGCAAGATGGAAACAATTTCTTCGTCATAAAGCAAAGACGAACTACGTATGACGATAGTGCGATTCTTTAGTTTCAAGAAATTCCATTTTGTTTCTATTTTGAACAAAAATATATTAGAGAATTTTGGAGTAGTCGTGATTGATCGATCTTTACTTCTATACTATTTACTTTAACCTACAAAATCCATTCGCCACTAGCCTTGAAAAAGACCAATCAATCAATGGAGGGTCCTAACTTGGGATCTAATTGAACTCACAATCGTTCGCTTGGTAAGCGGACGCGCAGCCATTTGGGCTACGCAGACCCCTCCGAGACTGGAAGTCTAAATTACAGAAGCTTTTATATGGAATCATTGAAAAAGTATCCGCGGTTATTTGGCACTAGATAGTGTTGATGTTTATATATCGGGCAACACCAATCCAATTGTGGCAAAGGAACGCGCTCCTGTGAGATCAAAGTTAGGTTTTTTTTAGTGAACAAAGCTACGTAATTTACCAATAGTATCAAAAGTTATATTGATTTGAAATAGGGGAATTTTTTTTATGAAATACGCTATGTGATGCATTTTTAGTACGGAAAGGGAGGTTCATAAACATACAGAAAACTTTGTGAAGCTAACGACACGGATGTTGTGAGTGAATGCAAGACGCACTGAATAAAATCTATGAAATTTAGCAACGTACATTTTACAATCTCACAAGTTCAACAAAGATCTTTTTGTGGGTATAGGCTCCCGAATTTCAATTACAGCATTGGAAATCCCATAAAAACAAACTATCTGTGTACTGCGCATAGTGTTTATAGTCTCATGTCTGAAACCCTAGCCCATAATCAGGACTTTCATATGAAATTTCTTTACATTACGTGCTTTGCAACTGAATGTGCAAGCGGTCATTTTATCCATTTACCCTTGAGGTTTGATTCAGTTAGAATCCGCAATCCGCTATTAATTTTATAGCAGCGGTCGTAGTAGGCGTATCTCAAATTTTTTGACAGAAAATTGTTTAGATAACCTGTATCATTCGATGGTGAAAATTTCAGTTGATTCGTTATCTTTAGAATAAGTTGTGCAGGTTGGATACCGAGAGAAGAAATTTGATTTTGGACCCTTACATTAAAAATTCGGCGTGGTCATAGCGAAATCGTTGAAAGTGGCTCAATCGACAACATTCTCGCGAACGTGCAACTGTTGTTCCGATGGATCAGAGAACGCATCTTAGTGGAACATACGATCGGAAGCTGAGGTTGAAGGTATTTGGGATCATTAACGCAAACCCGGGACTCTCGGACTACGACATCGCCACAAACGAACCGTACATGAGGATGGATTTTGGACAGCTCCCAGGTCTGAATTTCATTAAGACCACTGCCAGGAAGTTCTTGATTTGGCAAGGAACTTGCAGCTGTGGACAGATAATCAATGTTCTCGTCACAAACATGACAATTGACTCGGAAAAGTATAGGAGGAGAGTGCCTGCTGAAACATCCGGCGAAGTGAAGTGATCGTGGAATAAAATGGCCGCTGAGGTTAATCAACAACTTGTTCAAACTTTGATGAACGTATCAGAAGAAAAGTACGTAAATTCATCAAAGCTGTAAAAGGTTAATTTTCTCAATAATTTTTCTGAAAGAACAATTAATTATTTGTATTTTGATATGACATAATTTTTGTTATCTTCACCCAACCCCGAGATACAACTGGTTTCGTGAATTCGGATTTTAATCAAGCTTGAATCAACAGTATGAGGGTTTAGTTTCAGATTAGTCATAGTACTATATGAATGTATGTTGTGGGGCCAACCAACCAACATTCAAGAAATAAATGATTAACTAATTAGTAACAACAAACTAGTCATCTCAAATCAAATGAATGAACATTTGAATCAAGTTGTATGAATAATGATTTATGTCATCTAATGCACAACCCCAAGAAGGTACTTGTTTGTTTGATGTCCTTATTAATATCCAATGTGAAAAAAACTCTAATTTATGCCTAAACTTACAATTGCTTTACCTTCTTTCGTTTTTAGATTTACCCACTACCTTTGTTTTGAAAACAACACTATAGTTATATTATTTCTTTTTAATATATTAGTCTATGATAAGTTCTAGTTTCATTTGATAATCAATTAAATAAATGCACTCAATAGATCGAATTATTTTTTTTTATCCAAAATATATATTTTATTAAGGCTCATATGGCGTCAGCCTAACGGGGCCGGGAGTTCAATATTTTGACAATGTTTGCTTAGACTATGTTAGTAATATGTAACCGATTACTCGCGATTGACTCGAGGTTAGTATTACAAGTGTTCTCATAATTGGTATGTCGCAGTCTTCGATGCTCTGTACGTGTGCCCGACACGGGATACATCCTATTGGGATGCAGCTGACCATTAATCAGCAACGCCCCCCTAGTCTGTACCCCATATCTAGTGTGGTGCGTCTTTCTCGACTCGAGGAATCCAGGATAGAATGGTCACTAGCCGGCGCAATCATCAGCTCGTGTAAAGTTGTCATGAGCGGTACAACCTTTGGCTCTTGTTGAATAATCAGTGGACTGCACAACCTTCGGCCCGTGCATCTGTAAAGAGTGTGTGTATGTATTGCCGCGACTAAGTAAAAGTTTATCGATCGGATAGGAGGGATATGAAACGGGGACACAACGAAGGAAACATCATTAAACGTTGACATCGGCGTTTCTGAGGAACAGGTATAGATGAAGCAGAAGATCAGGATCCCGGCTACCTAAGATATCCCGGACGGGGATATCCGATTGTCTGCCTTGTGCTCTCAGTGCTCTAGAGAGCTGAGAGCGAGCAGTATGGAACCGAATACACGACCAGACAACATGCTCGATGTCGTGGTAGCCATCGCCACAATCACAAAGATTGTTTGCTGCGAGCCCAATGCGATAGAGATGCGCGTTTAGGTTGTAGTGATTGGACATAAGCCGAGATATCACGCGAATGAAATCACGACCTACATTCAATCCCTTGAACCATGCACTCGTCGAGACCTTAGGGATAATCGTGTGTAACCAGCGACCGAACTCATCACCACTCCACATGCGCTGCCAACTTACGAGCGTATACTGACGAGGAATGTGGAAAAATTCATTATAAGCAATTTGCCTTTCAAAAAGTGTGCCTTCTAAAGCGCCCACCTTAGCTAGCGAGTCCGCTTTCTCATTCCCCGGAATCGAGCAATGAGAGGGAACCCATACTAAGGTAATCTTGAATAATTTTTCGACCAAAACACTCAATAGTTGTCAGATTCTAGTTAGGAAATAAGATGAGCGTTTATCAACCTTCATTGAGCGGATTGCCTCTATTGAGCTGAGACTGTCTGAAAAAATAAAATAGTGGTCGATGGGCAATGTTTCAATGATCCCTAATGCGTAATATATCGCACCCAGTTCAGCGACATACACGGAACAAGGATCTTTGAGTTTGAAAGAGGCACTGGAATTTTCATTGAAGATGCCGAAGCCAGTGGACCCGTTTATGAATGAACCGTCAGTAAAGAACATTTTATCAGATCCAACTTTCCCATATTCTGCCGAAAATATCGGCGGAATAGAATCGGAGCGTAGGTGATCTGGGATTCCATGGATTTTTTGTCGCATGGACAGATCAAAAATGACAGAGGAATTGCAAAAGTAAGGGAAGCAAACTTGGTTGGAGATGCCTGGTGAAGGGTGCACGTCGTGTGTAAGGTACTCATGGTATAAAGACATAAAACTTGACAGAGGAGTCAGTTGGAGTAGATTTTCGAAGTTATCAATTACAAATGGATTCATGATCTTGCAACGGATGAGAAATCTGTAGGATAATTCTGTGAACCGAAGAGTAAGCGGGGGTACTCCTGCCAAACTTCGAGACTCATCGTATGTGTCGAATGCAAACACCCCATGGCTATACGCAAGCAACGATATTGTATTCTCTCCAGCTTGAGAATATGAATCCTGGCAGCTGATCGGAAGCAAAAACTGCCATATTCTAACATTGATAATATCGTTGTTTTGTACAACTGAATGAGGTCTCCTGGATGGGCACCCCACCATCGAATTATTGAAATAACGTTCTTTTCAGACTAGTTTCCCCATCCAAAAAAATTGGAATACAACATTTAAAAAATGGAACTTCGTGTGATTATCGGAATTACTTATTCATAAAAAAAAGTCTTTTTGACGAGCAAATTGAAGATATAATAATACAGTTTCACTAGAAACGAAAGTCAGGGAAAAGCATTTATAAGCTTTCAGTATATTGTTTCCAAATAGCACAGATGGATTGCTGATATTATGGCTTTGGTGCGTTTTTTTTTCTTCAAATCTATTGGAACGATGCATTTTACACGAAGAGATGCTGCTCTCAAGATGAAAATGCGCTGGCGTTCGTTCCTCTTGGAGGTGGCGTAATTACATGGATGCTCGCTCGTAAATGCCGTCGTATTCGCTGGCTTCAGTATATCATACACTACTAGAAGGGGGAGGGTTTGATTTAAGGCCCTACCTGCCACCCAGTAAACAATTTGACGAAGCTCTCGTCGTCTCTTTCAAGCATCGCTAAAAAGTCTCAAACAGCGCCATCCGTCTATCCACGTGCACTTGTGTGTGAGAGTTGGCGTTTCAGGTCTTGTACCGATGTGAGTGATTTGAGTTGCTTTTCTTTCTGAGATGTGTTTGAAAAAGAGCAAACAGCAGAGATACTATACCAACGCAAGACAGTGAGAGAGCAAGAAAATCGCTGTAAGAGAGCGACTGAAGGAAATAATAAGCTTTACCTACACTAAGCAAAATGATCGAAATGAAACTTGCGCACAATTGGTTCGGTTCCGCGACGCTGGTTACCGGCGACGCTGCTGCTGTTGTTGGTGCTGTCTTCTTTTTCTCGTATGCAAAACCTTATTGCTGTCGTAGCTCCTCTTTTCTATCACATAGTGCAATTTCCGCGTGTCCGTCCGCCTTCTCAAATTACCAGCGGCATTACACTACACTTGCACACTTTGAATGAATTTCAATAATAATTGCATTTCAATTATTCTCCCATGCTTATGTTATGTTACGAAATGGCCGCGGTGAAACTTCTGGACGTGTAGTTGTAATTATTATTACAGTTTTAAGATATACAGGGTTATCCATTTCGTCTGTTCGATGTCTCGGAATGTAAAGTAACTCGATTCCGTTTCCGATTATTTTTGTTTTTTTTTCATTTAATCCAATTGAGCTTTGTATCGTAGTACAGGTTTTGAAGACTGAAAAATCGTTAGCAGCGGTATTTTTCAGCGAGCAATTGAATTTTCGAATTTCTCAATTGTGCGACAACTTTTGTATGAAACATCAAGCAAATTAATGGAATTCTACAAACTATACAGATCATGGACGACGTCCAAGTTTGACAGCTGTCAGAACAACGGAAATACCGAACCAAGAAATGGATAACCCTGTAGTTTTCGTATTGCTTTCATCAACTCTCTTTCGTCGCTCTTCGGGTACGCAATCTTGTTTTCGCCATACCCGCAGCTGGAAAACTCCACGACTCCAGACGTCTTTTCTTGGGTGATCCACAGATCATTACGATGATAATGTTGGTCCGGAGTAAAAAAAACAAAATCCGGTTTCGCACTATAGACTCTCGGCGTGATTCGATGCATTGCGAAAATTAATCATATTTCGTTATCGTCTATGTGACTAATAATGACCGCAACACATCATTTGCGAATTCTGATGCTCAACACTACATATGTTCTTGCTGATGTTGTACAGCATTTACCGGGGCGTTAAGAGCAGCAGGCCATGAACGAATACGCCGCCCATTGCCCGGAAGCCACACAGAGAGAGGTTAGTACTCGAAGCCAGTCATGTTTCGCTTATCCTGTCACTCTTTCTGGCACTTATTTTCTGTTTAGTTTTACACCTTACATTATAACATTATTAAAATTAATTATTATAATTTGGATCAACAGGTACAATAATAACACTAATGATGCTTTAATACTAATTACACTAAGTAACTTCATTACAAACATTAGTGTCTGTAAATGCGGAATTGTAGCGTTTTCAGTGACTTGCATTATGAACATTATCACACTATCACATAGTGTATATGATATTTGATATTTGTTATGGTAAATGCCTGGTTTTTGGAACAAAATAGTGGCACCAGAAATAACCACCATTCATAGTTCATTATCTAGGAAATTTGATAAAATATCTGTTATAGATAGCAAATTAAAAAAGAATGTCCTTTTCAAATGATGGTTTACTTTTGAACACAGTTTGTGTGTAGTTTTCTCCGTATTTTTTTTGCGCATGATAATGTGTTCAATAAAATCTGTTAATCATCAGCAACTTTGAAGTCGGAAACTCTTGTCGTAATTCTTGAATGCCAGTTGCAACATTTGTTACAACCACTGGGCACTAACGACGGTCGGCTTACCGATGTGATGCGAGGAACCTTGCGCCGAAATGTCAACTGATTCAATGACTGACAGATGCGGACAGAGAGAGAGAGGAATTGTTATATTAAAAAGTGACATGCAAAATAAGAAACGTGCTTACTAAATCTAAAGTTATCTTTCCTAAAATTATATGCGATATCTTCTTAAAACTAGCTTACAATAACCTTATCCTATTGATTATATTTAAACCTACTGCTGAACATTGAAATTGCTATACAACTAGCATAAACTGAATTATGTAAGTAAAACCTAAAATCAACCATTCTTCACTTCACTAATTATCTGAATTAGTCAGCACATTCATTATCGCGGTCGCAGGATTTGACCATTGTTCGGTGCACTTGATGGGCTGAAACTAATTTTGTAAGTCTTGAAATATGATGCTGTTTGTTCATTTCAAATAAAAATATTATTTACAGTTTGAGCTGATTAAACCAAAACGAGCTGCTACAAAATTTAGTTGTTCTACTGTATATCCGAACAAATCTCAAAAAAATTATAACGAGATGACTGGAGAATGCAAGAAGTGCCACGGTCCGGACAATGACCAAATGGTAGCCTGTGATGAGTGTTCCAGTTGGTACCATTTCGCGTGTGTGGGTGAGTCCCCAGGGGTAGCGAAACGCCCATTCTGCTGCTCCGAATGCACGGAAGCTAGAAAGAAGAAAAACAAAAAGACAAGCAAAGTTGATTCAGCGAAGCTGTTGGAACCCAGAGATAAAAAAGCGGTATCATTAACTGGAGCTTCATCGAGCAAAAGCGTCACATCTAAAATACATGCTAGTGAGACTTGTCAAAAGAAAACGGCTAAACAGTCAAAACCCTTGGAGGAAAGTGATGCAAAATCCGTCGTAACCCATTCCAGTCGTACATCGCGATCACGATTGGAACTGGAATTTAATCGTATGGCGGAAGAGTTAGTTTTGCGAGAAAAGCAGCTACAGGATGAGAAAGCGATTAAGGATAAAAAGTTGGAAATCGATCGTTTCTTCCTTCAAAAGAAGTTGGCACAAGAAAAGGAGCTGAGAGAGAAGGAACTCGCTCAGGAGAAAGAACTACTTGAGCAGCAATTGAAGGACCATATCGAATTTCGAGACCGTCAACGCCTGCTGCGTGAAAGGTTTCAGAAAGAAAAATATGAAATTTTATCAGCCAATTTGGACGAGGAAGGGGCGGTTGGAGGCGATATTGGAGATACTCTACCGGGCGAAGATGAGGAACAAGATAATGAGCATAAGGTTCAAGACTGGTTAAATAAAGAAGGAAACCAGAAAATTCATAAGCGACATCCAAAGGTTCCTGAAGTGCCTTCCGTTGTTACGTCAAACCGAACCAAAGAATCATCCAAGATTTCGTGCAAAAGACGGGATGATTCAAGCAGTGACTCGTTGGAAGCAAGCAACTCGGAGGGAGAACAATTCGATCGTGAGTCTGACCACAGTAAAATCCCTGGCAGACATTATGGACCAACTAAGGCACAACGAGCAGCCCGCCAAATTCTTTCAAAAAGGCTTCCCATATTCACCGGAAAATTAGAGGAGTGGCCGCTGTTTTACAGCAGTTTTGTCAATTCTACAGAAGCGTGTGGATTTTCACACATTGAGAATTTAGTACGCTTGCAGGAATGCCTGAAAGGGCCCGCACTTGAGGCTGTTCGTAGTAGGCTGCTGCTACCACAGGCCGTACCTCGAGTTATTGAGACGCTCCGCATGCTATATGGACGTCCTGAGCAATTGATCCATACGCTCCTGAACAAGGTACGGAAAACAGATTCGCCGAGAGCGGATCGTTTGGAAACGTTTATTCCGTTCGGAATCGCAGTACAAGAACTTTGCGATTATTTGGAGGCTGCACGGTTCCATGATCACCTCGTTAACCCTCTGCTCATCCAAGAGCTGGTGGACAAACTCCCAGCACCCACTAAGCGAGAGTGGGTGCAGTTCAAACGTTTTGAAAAGCCTGTCACACTGCGCACATTTGCTCAGTTTACATCAAAATTAGTCGCCGAAGCTAGTGAAGTCACACTCGTAATGGATACAAAAACAAAATCCGCCAAGGGGAGAGGAAATGAAAAAGGATTTGTAAGCACGCATTCAGGTGAGCAAAGCGTGCCTTCTGTTAAACGTAGTAGCCAATGCCGAATATGTCAGAAGGGTGACCACCGGGTGCGAAATTGTGAAGATTACCGTCGTCTAAATCTAGCAGAACGTGTGAGGATCATGAATCAACAGAAGCTTTGTGAACGATGCTTAAACGAACATGAGGGTTGGTGCAGATTTAAAATTACTTGTAACGTCGGCGAATGTCGGCAGCACCACCATCCTCTGGTTCATCGAGAACGATCGTCTGGTTCATCGAATCACCATCCTGCTTTGGCACCGACTAATGGAATCAACTGTGCACATGTCAACACTTCAGTATCAATCATCTTCAGAATCGTTCCAGTTACATTATTCAATGGAACGAGGTCTTTGAACACGCTTGCATATTTGGACGAAGGATCATCACTTACTCTTATTGAGCAAAGCCTCATTCGTGATTTGAGAGCCAGTGGAATATCGCAACCTTTGAAACTTCGTTGGACCGGGAATATTGTTCGTCAAGAGCCCAACTCAGAATGTGTATCTTTGGAGATTAGTGGGTTGGACAAAGGTCAACGGTTTGACTTAAAGGAGGCGCATACCGTGGAGAGATTATGCCTACCCAAACAAAAAATCAACCTCCGTGAGATTATACGCCAACATCATCATTTGAACGGTGTGGATACAGCCGACCTAACTGGAGCTCAACCCAAACTCCTAATTGGACTAGATAATGCCTACCTACTAGCACCTTTGGAGTCCCGTGTAGGAAATCCAGATGAACCGATTGGCGTTAGATCGCATCTGGGATGGTCGGTCTATGGACCTAGGCAAACCACGACGTCAGATGCATATATCGGACATCATGATGAATGTTCCAATGAGGACCTGCATAAGCTGATGCGCAAATATTTCATGATCGAAGAACAGGAGGGAACAGTTCATCAACTTCCTGAATCTGATGTAGACCGCCGAGCTAGAGAAATCATGCAGAAGACGACTATTAAACTGGACGGTTTCTACGAAACGGGCCTAGTTTGGAGGTTGGACGATTTTTCATTCCCAGATAGTCTCCCGATGGCATTACAGCGACTTCGAAGCTTGGAACGCCGTCTGAATAAAAATCCGACATTAGACCAACGAGTTCGACAGCAGATCCAAGAATACCAGGACAAAAAATACATTCACAAGGTGACCGCCGAGGAATTAGCTAACGCGAATCCAGCTCGAGTGTGGTATTTACCCATCAATGTCGTTTTGAATCCCAAAAAACCGGATAAAGTACGATTGGTTTGGGACGCAGCTGCACAAGTGCAAGGAGTGTCTTTAAATTCCATGTTACTTGCTGGCCCTGATTTGTTGGTTCCACTGCCTGCAGTTCTTCAACCATTCAGGGAGCGAGAAGTCGGTTTCGGAGGTGATCTGAAAGAGATGTTTCACCGGTACAAAATTCGTGATGCCGACAAGCAAGCTCAGCGCTTCGTGTTCCGCACCAACCGCGAAGGACAACCGGAGATCTTCATCATGGATGTTGGAACGTTTGGCGCTTCTTGCTCCCCAGCATCGGCTCAATACATCAAGAACCACAACGCCTCCCAATACGCGGAACATTTTCCAGAGGCATCTCGTGCTATCATTCGTCAGCATTATGTTGATGATTACCTCGACAGTGCTGACACCGTCGAGGAGGCTGTGGAGCGCGCTAGACAGGTCCGATTTATTCATTCGCAAGCGGGGTTTATTGTCCATAAGTGGATTTCGAATTCACAAGTATTTCTCGAAGAAATTGGAGAACGTGAGTCGGTCGACAAGGTATCTCTCCATCTAGACGAAGAAGCTGTGGAACGTGTTCTAGGGCTTATCTGGTGGCCCAAGGAAGATGTCTTCATGTTCTCAACCGCTGTACGAGAAAATCTATCCCCGTATCTACTTGCTTCGGATAGACCAACGAAGAGAATAGCGCTCAGTTGCATTATGAGCCTTTTCGACCCTTTGGCTTGCTAGCACCCTTCACCCTACATGGAAAAATATTATTACAGGATCTGTGGAGGAGCGGCTGCGGATGGGACCAGCATATTAATGACGATTGCTTCGAAAAATGGACGTGGTGGAGAAAGTCACTCTCAGGAGTTGAGAAGCTGAAGATACCTCGATGCTATTTTAAAAGGAGCTCCACCGTCAGCTTACGATACCGTACAACTTCACGTTTTCTGTGACGCCAGCTCACAAGCATATGGTTGCGCTGCATACTTCCGTTTAGAAACACGTTTTGGGATCGTTTGCAGTTTGGTGATGGCTAAAACCAAAGTAGCTCCCCTGAAGCAACTTTCAATTCCTCGAATGGAGCTTCAGGCAGCTGTTCTTGGGGCTCGATTGTCGAATACGGTTGTTGCAAACCATAAAATAAAAATCTCGAAACGCATACTCTGGTCGGATTCTAAAACTGTGCTATCCTGGATTCAGTCCGATCAAAGGAGATATAAACCTTTCGTCGGATTCAGGATTGGAGAAATTCTGCAAGAAACATCCGTTGACGAATGGCGGTACATACGAACAAAGATGAACATTGCAGATATAATTACCAAAAAACGGAAAGAAAGTACTTTAACCTCAGACGGAGCGTGGTTTCGTGGACCGAAAATATTGTACTCACCAGAAGCAAACTGGACAACAATAAACGAATTATCACCAGATACACCAGAGGAGCTACGCGCATGTCATCTGTTCCACGGAGCAGAACTGAGTTTGGGATCAATTATCGATGTCACTCGTATATCTCGGTGGAACGTACTGCTTAGAACAGTAGCATGCGTCCTTCGATTCATCTCCAACTGCAGATTGAAACAGCTGGGGAAACCGCTTGAAGCTGTACCAACCACTGAAAATGTCAGTAAATTTATACGACGAACTGAAAGTTCTATCATCATGCCCCTGAAGCAGGAAGAATATGAGGTTGCCGAAAATATCCTGTGGAAATTAGCCCAACGCGATGTATTTGGAGACGAAATCACAACGCTGCTTCGGAATCAACAGTCACCAAAAGAGGACTGGATGACGATTGAGAAGAAGAGTACCTTATTTAAACTTGGTCCCTTCTTAGACGAACATCAGGTTCTACGAGTGGATGGACGCTTAAGTGAGGCTGAACATATTCCGTACGATACACGATTTCCAATAATTCTGCCCAAAGACCACCCAGTGACCAATCGCTTATTGGAACATTATCACCAACTTTTTGGTCACGCTTATAAGGATACAGTTGTCGCCGAGATACGTCGACGATTCTACATTCCCAAAATACGAACGTGCGTTGCGAAGATCATTGGGAGTTGCCAATCGTGTAAAGTAAGGAAGACTAAACCGCAAACACCTAGGATGGCACCACTCCCTGTTGAGAGAATAACACCATTCGTACGACCCTTCAGCTATGTAGGGATTGATTATTTTGGCCCTTGAGGTGGTGGTTGGTAGGCATCTGGAAAAAAGGTGGATAGTCCTCTTCACATGTTTTTCAGTACGCGCAGTTCATTTAGAAGTGGCATACAAGCTAGATACTGCATCGTGCATAATGGCTATTCGACGATTTGTGCTACGGCGAGGACCTCCAATCACCATCTTTTCAGATAACGGGTCTAACCTCAAGGCGGCCAACAAGGAGCTCCAAGAGCAGATAAAACGAATAGATTTGGCCTCCGCGAACGTGTTCACCAACGCTCGTACAAGTTGGAGATTCTCGCCACCCTCTGCGCCTAACATGGGGGGCGTTTGGGAGCGCATGGTGCGCTCCGTTAAGCAGGTGATGTCGGAACTGAACGTCGGAAGAAGGATGAACGATGAGATTTTGTTGACAGTGATTGCTGAGGCAGAGGAAATAGTCAACTCGAGACCTCTAGTGTATACGTCTCAGGACTCGGAGTCTGCAGAAACACTTACACCCAACAGTTACCTCAGAGGAATTACGTCGTGCTTACAAAATCCTGCCATCCCTCCAACGGACCAAGCGGAAGCTCTTCGGAACTCGTACAAGCGCTCGCAGTTCATTGCTGATGGACTCTGGGAAAGATGGATCAAGGAATATTTGCCTACTCTGAACTATCGCAGTAAGTGGTTAGAAGAGCATAAACCCTTAGAACCAGGGGATCTCGTATTCATCGTTGACGATCATGGAAGGAATGGATGGATACGCGGTAAAATTGAAACAGTCATCATCGGTAAAGACAAACGGATCAGGCAGGCTATGGTACGTACAGCACAAGGTCTATATCGTCGTCCAGTGAACAAGCTGGCAGTGATTGAGGTGGCATCTTCTTGTAAATCTGTTCCTGAAGCTAGTTCCGGACAAGGTTTACGGGCCGGGGAACTGTTACAACCACTGGGCACTAACGACGGTCGGCTTACCGATGTGATGCGAGGAACCTTGCGCCGAAATGTCAACTGATTCAATGACTGACAGATGCGGACAGAGAGAGAGAGGAATTGTTATATTAAAAAGTGACATGCAAAATAAGAAACGTGCTTACTAAATCTAAAGTTATCTTTCCTAAAATTATATGCGATATCTTCTTAAAACTAGCTTACAATAACCTTATCCTATTGATTATATTTAAACCTACTGCTGAACATTGAAATTGCTATACAACTAGCATAAACTGAATTATGTAAGTAAAACCTAAAATCAACCATTCTTCACTTCACTAATTATCTGAATTAGTCAGCACATTCATTATCGCGGTCGCAGGATTTGACCATTGTTCGGTGCACTTGATGGGCTGAAACTAATTTTGTAAGTCTTGAAATATGATGCTGTTTGTTCATTTCAAATAAAAATATTATTTACAGTTTGAGCTGATTAAACCAAAACGAGCTGCTACAAAATTTAGTTGTTCTACTGTATATCCGAACAACATTTTTTTAAAGGGATGAAATATGAATGAGGTATACTTTTGTGGAATCTGTGACGGAAAGTCTTTTCTAGGCCGATGTCACCCACAACGGTTTACTTGGAGCAGACTTTTTTGAAACTCACGCGTAAAGCTCTGCCAATTTAGGAACGGTAGGTTTCTTTGTTCAGTACAGTGGTCGGTTTTGGAAACTTTGACAGCAGTTTGTTTATGAAATCTTTCTTTTGAAATTCCGTGTAAAAAAAATTGAAAAAAGATGGTGTTTTCTTAAATTGTCCCACTATGGAAAAAATAAAAGAATTAGCTCTGCACAATAGTTGGGAAAATCCGACAAAGTACGTGTACCAGAATCGCAAAGGAATTGAAAATGACCAAAACAGTGCTAAAGCATTTCAAGAAATGCGTATGTTTCCCGGAAGACTCAATCAAGACTTCGAAGCGGAATAATGGACAGAAAACTGCACCACCTTTTCTCGCATTGCAAAAAAATCCTTAGTGATAAGAAATTGGGATCAAGAAAAGATCGTGAAAACTAGAGTTTTTCGCCAATAAGTACAAATGGTGGTGCATATTTTACCCAAATCAGACAATTCGAAACATTCTGAATAAGTGACGAAAACCTTTTCGTCAACCTAATAAGAACTGTATCGAAAAGTAATTAGCAAAGTGTGCTACCTTCAACCAAATCGCAAAACGGTTTCAAGTGCGCCACACAAGAGTGGAAAATATCATACAAAAGTATGACAACGAGTTCTCCTTGAATGCTATGCCTAGATCCGGTAGAAAACCTGGTTCCAGTCAGCCCATGTTGGATCGTACAGTAGTAACTTACATCAAACGACACCGATCGGTATCAACGCGTGATTTGGCCAAAAAGTTTAAAACCAGAATGATTCAAAGAATCAAGACCAGGAACTCCTTGAAGACATACAAAAAGCGGAAGGTGCCTAAGAAAAGGGAACGAAAACTATATAACCGGCTACTGGACAACAGCAACTAGTGCATCCTGATGGACGACGAAAAATACGTCAAACAAGATTCAAGAACGCTTCCAGGGCCGCAATTCTACACGAAATCGGCGGAGGAGGAGGTGGACGATGCTGAATATTGGAGAGAGGACGATGCTGGAAAAATTAGTAGAGAAGGTTCTAATATGGCAAGCTATTTGCACTTGTGGTCTGCGGTCTCCTATTTTCTTCACAAAAGATATAATCAATGCTCAAATTTACAAAGGTGAATGCATGAAGAAAATATTACTGGCCTTCTATAAAAAGCATCAGTCTACCTCTCTCTTCTGGCCGGATTTGGCATCTGCACCTTACCCTAGGCCAGTATTACAGTGGCTCTCAGACAATAATATCCAATTCGTCGAAAAAAACATCAATCCACCAAATTGTCCAGAGCTCCGACCTATTGAACGTTACTGGGTTAAGGATCTTCAAGAAGGAGGAAACAGTTTCCCAAACCATGGAGGAATTCAGAAATAAATTGGATAGCAGCATCCAGGAAATTCACAACAGCATTTTAGTTGAAACAGAGTCGAATTTAATTGTGTACATGTTACATATTCATGGTATCTATGGCGTAAGAGTATTCCTTCTGTTCCATTAAATATGGTACATTACACAGTGGTCATTTAGACGTAAGAGTATTCTTCCTGTTCTTCCACTGTTCATTTAGGCCGGACAGCGGAAACAGTTAATATGATCATTGTTGTGTTATTAACACAGCACAACAGCCCGCTGTTGCTTGCAGAGCAGAGCAGTTCCAAGCATAGCTTGTATGGATGAAGAGAGGCCAGAAATCCAACTGTGAATCGATCTCCATCGCTGATGAAGATTGTGTGTACGTAATTATTCCATAACAACACAAAGATAGTCAATTGAGGGTCCTGAGTTTTGAACTCACGATCGATGACGAAATATTGTCTGATGAGACGATCAGTTTGTTTCGTTCCATTTCTTGTCTTATTATGAAGAACGGAGGTCAATGTTTACGTTGTGAGTATTTCGCTATCCTCTATAAATTAGAGCAAAGAAAGCATCACCACTTGTTGCAAAATAGCCATATTAGAGAAATAACATTTGATTTTAAATATAAAATTTATTTATTGATCAAAAAGTGATTGACGGATTTTACAAATAAATTTCATTAGCTATATTCAAGGCAGGTAATGTAGAAAAGTCATCATTTGAGCTTGCATTGATCTCATGGATTTTGCCGAGAGACATAATAATCGGCTTTGGGCTCTTCCCCGAAAGCCGATAGTTCCAAAGGTTGTTCCACTGTGTGTGAGTAATATACTCTGTGCGCTGATAGTGAAACTGTTCCATACAAAATCTGCTTAACCAACTTATTCGACTCGGAGCCCAGCGAAGTTCTGCTATTTCGAAGCATTCATCCGTTCTATAGATAGCCAATATGTATACATGAGACGCAGTTTGGACGGGCTGTGTCCACTAGCGAGCCGGACGGCGGACAAGCAAGCACCACGACGTATCGGTATCGTGACCTACGGAGTCATCTGTATCTCACTCGTTTGGTCAGCTCGTTTCTCGTCGACTTCCCTCCTCCGTCACTCCGGTGCACTCCGATTGCTGCGGGGTGCAGAAATTGATGACGGATAGAAATGATGCGCCGATAATATTCATCCGATAATCTGTGTCCATCAGATATAGCTTTGCGTGCATCATATTTATGAATATCGAAGCTTATTCAATCACGCCAATAGGTCGGAGCTATTCCATCGCAGTTTGCCAATGTTTTAACCCGAGGATATGCCCTTTCCGTCAATCAGGATGAAGCGGTGAGTCGAACGGAACCCTTGGCGTGTACATAAAAATTGATAAAACCATTTTACAACTCATTAATTTTGCATTCGGAAACGTGTGGGAGTGTGCATGTGGTCACATAACACGGTGAAATTTCACTGTGGTAGGAAATGCAGTCAACG
Organism: Toxorhynchites rutilus septentrionalis; assembly: GCF_029784135.1. Taxonomy (NCBI): domain Eukaryota; kingdom Metazoa; phylum Arthropoda; class Insecta; order Diptera; family Culicidae; genus Toxorhynchites; species Toxorhynchites rutilus. Next base: position 93,557,706 of record NC_073744.1, read on the forward strand.
TTTCGCGTCCTTCCCTCCATAAGGTCATCCCGTTTAATGAAACTATTTCCTCCCAAAACAATTCGAATGCTGCACAACTGTTGGGTGAGTAATGATTGGGGAAATTGGAAGAATGTTGATCAGGATGTATGTTTTGAACAGAAACCTCTGATATTGAGGGAGCCATTGTGCGCCCATTTGTCGATTGAAAACAAATGAAAAGTATGCAACCGAGCATTTTACACTTTGCAAATTAAACATCGGAGAATTTTAAACTTTAATTTTATGGAACATGCAAAACATAACAGAAAGAATGCCATGAACTATATGTTGGAAGTCATTCTAAGACTTTTTTCTAAATGAAACCAATATGCCTGAAATGACCACATATATATTCATATTGTATGTATGTATATATAAAAACGAATTTTTAAAAGCACTTTATAGTGGTACTACTGATCTGAATTCGGATGGCACACCTTTCAATGAAACTTGATAAAACTTTTGCTGAAAGCTTTTACTGGATTTACTAACGAATCATGAAATTGTTTATTACGTACTAAAGTCACGAGTGGTATCGAAACATGTGTCAACTGTTGGGTCTCACTATTGACGAATATATTCGGTAAATCACCCTTGGTTTTAGTTCTCACTGTATTACCACAAGCTCGAAAAGCATTGGGGGCTTTTGAGATCGCGCTCTCCGGATGGTCATTCAAATTTAGCTTTCGGTCAAGGAGAACACCTAGTCATGTGTGCGTTTGTTAAATTGCTTGGCCAGCTCCCATCCTAAGGAATGCAATCTTATACTTTCTTTTTCTGGTAAATGGAACTTTAACTGTTTTTTGAAGGTTTAATGCTGGGTCCTTCTTCCAAGTTATATTATTTATATATTTGGGATTGTTTGCATTCTAAAGGGTGTGTCACATCAAATTGCATCACGGAAAAAACGCTGTAGAAATTCGCCCAGTAGACCGATCCTTTTGAAAATTTTAGACAGTAAAATAAAAACTATTAAACAACTTTTGGCATTTTCCATTTTTCATACTTCGAGCCCAAGCCCGTATGCTCGTACCTTCCTCTTTACCCCGTCCATAAGGTTCTGTACAACGTCAAGTTGTAGTTTTTTTTGAACAGAAATCCATTTTCTCTTGAAGTCCGCCTCCGATTTGACAACTTTTGGGTTCTTCCGGAGGGCCTGCTTCATAATCGCCCAATATTTCTCTATTGGGCGAAGCTCCGACGCGTTGGGCGGGTTCATTTCCTTTGGTACGAAGGTGACCCCGTTGGCTTCGTACCACTCCAACACGTCCTTTGAATAGTGGCACGAAGCGAGATCCGGCCAGAAGATGGTCGGGCCCTCGTGCTGCTTCAATAGTGGTAGTAAGCGCTTCTGTAGGCACTCCTTAAGGCAAACCTGCCCGTTTACCGTGCCGGTCATCACGAAGGGGGCGCTCCGCTTTCCGCAAGAGCAGATCGCTTGCCACACCATGTACTTTTTGGCAAACTTGGATAGTTTCTGTATGAGAATCTCCTCCGGAACGCTGAATTTGTCCTCTGCGGAGAAGAACAACAGGCCCGGCAGCTGACGAAAGCCCGCTTTGACGTAGGTTTCGTCGTCCATTACCAGGCAATGCGGATTCGTCAGCATTTCGGTGTACAGCTTCCGGGCTCGCGTCTTCCCCACCATGTTTTGCCTTTCGTCGCGGTTAGGAGCCTTCTGAACCTTGTATGTACGCAGGCCCTCCCGCTGCTTGGTCCGCTGGACGAATGAACTTGACAAATTCAGCTTATTGGCGACATCCCGGACCGAACTTCTCGGATCACGTCTAAACTGCTTAACTACGCGCTTGTGATCTTTTTCACTGACGGAGCATCCATTTTTGCCGTTCTTCACCTTCCGGTCAATGGTTAGGTTCTCGAAGTATCGTTTTAGTACTCTGCTGACCGTGGATTGGACGATTCCCAGCATCTTCCCGATGTCCCGATGTGACAACTCCGGATTCTCGAAATGAGTGTACAGGATTAATTCACGACGCTCTTTTTCGTTTGACGACATTTTTCCAAATTTACGAAAATTGACAGTGAAGCATGGCCAACATGATCTATACACTCTTATCTGATTTTAAAGCGAAAGCTGAAGATATAATTCCTAAAAATTAAATTTCTACAGCGTTTTATCCGTGATGCAATTTGATGTGACACACCCTTTATTGGAGAGAGTACACTCATATTTTTCGCTTGCTGAAATAGTTATCTTATCAACGAATCCAATGGCATCGTATCCTACGTCAATCGAGTTCTTAAGAAGATCAACGACAACTAGAGATCATAGCAAAGAAGATATGAAACGATATGGCTGTTATGAAACGGTTGGTTAGTATAACATGTATCCAGCTGACGCCACATTTTTAGTAGCATTACTTATATAGTTGTCGGTGTTGTCAAATACACTCTGTGAATGAGATCATCAATCAAATTCATATAATTTGGCTATCATATTTTATACTGCAATTATAAAATATGAAGGCTTTTTCGAAGCAACAATGCTAAATCAAAGTCTCGCAGCCATCATTATCCAGTATGGCGTCTAACAACCTCAAAATCCTTCTTTGGAATGCTCGCTCAGTAAGAGCGAAAAAGACCGAATTGACTGACTTTCTTCGGCATAGGCATCATCAAAGAAACGCGCCTATTTGCAGATAAACCATACTCGATTAGAGACTGCACAACAATTCGTTTAGATCGATCCCACTCTATTGGAGGAGGATTGGCTCTGATTGTGAAAATGGGATTGAAATTAACTCACTTCAACATCAAAACACCAAGATCATCTGAGCTTTAGCGATTGAGCTCCATCTATCCAGTGGAACTATCAAAATCGTAGCAGTAGCACCACATCATTGCACAGACATCAGTGGAGATTCCAGAGTATTTTAAAACGATTTGGCAAAACTCACCAAAAGTCATGGAATATTCATCTTTGGCAACATTGCTATAGATTCTCAAACTAGATATTTAATACTATTGAAAAACTTAACCAGACGCCAGTTCCAAAGGTCTGGAGAGCTGGTCGGGGTTCTGCCAAAACGAACCAAGTGCCATTTTTTTTTTTGCAAAAATGAGTGACTTAACAGTCATCCACAATGAGCGCGATTTTTTTTTCTTCAAAAACGATTTTTATTCGTCGACCAATCAGAGCAAAGCGCAAAATCACCCATGACAGTGCGAAAAAAGATAGAACTCTCCAAGCTTTGGCTGCAAAAATCGCGTTGCTTTGACAGGAAACACTACATACATCAGACGGGTGGAACAAGATATGTTAGATGGGTGGAACGATATATCAAAAATGTTCAGCACTATACATATGAAACGCTTCATCAAGTGAGAGCTGAATCGATCACCTATTGCAAGCTTATTACTGCATAATCATAATTATTTTTATACATTTTTGTTAATATTCGATTGAATTTGTTAGTTTTTCAATTCTTAATTAGAAAAAAAATTTATACTTGCATTAATACTTCTAGCGATATGATTTTGTTCCACCAATCTAGTACGATCTTGTCCATAACAAATAATGGTATGATTAGGGGGATGCAGGTTTGACAGACAGATTATCGCGCGATATCGCGCACCATTCTGAAAAATATCGCGAGTGAGTATATCGCATGCGATTAAAAGCCTGCATTGTAAAGGAAGCATTACACCACTGGATGCAGAAAATGACAATCTATCGACTATAAAATTATCGTGTCATTCGGACAGCTGACAACAGCGCCAAAACAGAAAGTTCTGTGTAGCAGGCTGTGAAAAAAAAATCCATTCGAAAAATCAAAATTTCTCCAAAGTCGTGGAAAGTCTTGGAAAACATTCTAAACCTTTTTGAGAATGGCAAAAGTCGACAAATCAAAGCCGGTATTTGCTTTGGCTTTGACCTCTAAAATCTGATGGAAGTAATTTGCTTATTACACCTTTGAAAAAGCAAACGCCATCGGTGATCTTTTATTTTTTGTGTGCAAAATCTCGAGGGCAAATTGTCCACAGTACCTCAAGATCAGAAAGTAAGAAGAAATAAGCTCAGCTATAAGATTAACTGGAAACATGAAGACCCCCGCGTTTTACGATATATTTGATACTGTGCTGGAACAAATGAGTGACAAAGTATACTCGTTCCTGTCCAACATATTCAATAGTTGTTTGGAATTACACTACTTCCCTTCGATTTAGAAAACAGCTAAGATTATACCAATTCTCAAACCCGGGAAGACCCAACAACTGCATCAAGTTACAGACCTATTAGTCTGCTTCCAGCTTTGAGCAAAATTCTTGAACGACTTTTGTTGGACAGATTGACGGAGTATTTTATCAGAAACAATACTGCCAGAGCAGTTTGGCTTTAGAGAAGGACACTCATCAACTAGTGAGAATATTAAATAGAATTAATAGAAAAAACGGTATCAAAGTCTGCCGCAAATGGCAATACTTGATGTCGAAAAGGCCTTTGAGACAGTACTTTCAGGGTGTTCTTGGGGAATGTGAAATTGAACATCTTTCAGATTCCAGCAGGAGTTCCGCAAAGTAGCTTGCTAGGTCCGATATTGTATAACACTTACACCTCTTACATCCCACCTGTAAGGTCTTACCTCTAACCGAAAATAAAGAATAGCATACTTGCTTATGAGAACATTGATACTTTGACAGACGGAACGGAGACATTGGGAGGACGGGAGATAGAGTTCGGAGTATCGGTCGATAGCGATGAGGGCTGGAGAAAAATATAATAGAAAGTAATAATAAACAAGAATATGGAAAACCTATCCCTTGGATCATGATCAGGACACTACACCATCCTTACCGGATGGTTGTATCCTGTCACTTTTTGCAGATAATATGGCAATCATGGTGAAGGGTAGGATACCAAGAGAACTCAAAAACAAACTCCAGCGATGTTCTTCTCAAATTTATGTTGGAGTGGAGAATGAAAATTAATTCGTAAAAACTCAAGCGGTGATTTTTCTGCACAGACAGTTCACCTAACTGTTTCCTCCCGATGATTGCACGCTTACGGTTATGGACACTAAAATTAGATGGCATCCTGAGGTTAAATATTTGAAGGTAACTTGGTAACTACATTTTGTTTTGGCTTGATCAGCGTGGGATCGGAACAGAAGCCTTGTGGTATACTGATCAAATGTCTATATAGAACCTGTAATAACATATGCTTGTGCTCCCTTGGCCGAGTGGTTAGCGTCATAACTAACATGCCGGGTGTTCGGGTTCGATTCCCGTTCTGGTCGGGGGAATTTTTCGTCAAAGAAATTTCCTCCGACTTGCACTGTGATCACGCGTATTCTAGAACTTGCCACTCAGAATGCATTCAAGGCGTGTTATTTGGCATAGAAATCTCAACTAAGTACTAATAAAAATGACGCAAGTAATACTACGTTGAGACGGCGAAGTTCCTCTAGGAACGTTAGTGCCATTGAAGAAGAAGAAGAATAACATATGCTTCGCCAGTTTGGGAATCATGAGCAATGGTGCTAAATAACAAGCTTAGAGTATCTCAAAACAAATTACTTAGAATGATCACATATGCTCCATTCTATATTCTATACAAACATTCAATGTAAATATTGTAAATGAAACACAAGCTGAAATTGACTTGACTTGATCAAAGTCTACCATAGTATATAAAAAATAGTTTCTAATGTACTGTCTTCAATAGGTATCATCAGCATAATACTAAACATAATACAAAACCATTAATGAAAAATTATTCAAAAACGATGGAAATATAGTGCATATAGCTACTATCGTGTTATAACAACAATACGTTCCACTACAACCCGGCACTGGTACGCAGGCAGGTGATTGAGAACCAAAACACTCGATGGGCTCTGTGCTAGTCTGCCGAAAAATGATTAATTTGTCCGCTGCCAAAAATAGCCTTGAAGTGTCAAACGAGAAAAATATTGCTAATTTTATGAAAACGCAACAGGCGCAATTTCAACTCCAAACAACACAGTGAGCAAGAGAGAGAGCGAGAGTGAGCGATGGGAGCCTGGACCCATGCGAAATAATCTAGCCGGCTCGTGTACCGCGTGTGTAGTGATTCCTCCCTAACGAATACCACGTGCGTCAACCGGCGGCCAAAAGGCAATCGAGCTGTCCCGCCGTTTTGAATTTTGAAGAACCAAAACCATATGAAGGCGCATGAATATTTCTCCCCCTGCGCTGAAGGCAAAACAACGGAAAAACATCCCCTCAGATATGGAACGGAGCTCGCTGCGGAATGTGTGTGTTGGTAGTGTATGCCTCTAATACCGTAAACATGTGATTGCGTTCACTGGTGTAAGTAACCAGCCGGAATGGTATTCTGGCAAAGAGGGAAATTGTGTCCTGATATTACACAATACGCCACACCCTGGCATTGTATTTGTGACAAAGCCTACGACTGGCCACATATCCGCTCGCGGGAAATCATCTACACAGTGCAGAAAACTGTACCCCGAATGGTAGAACACATATTGATACCAGCCACCGAAACCAACTATAACCAGGCTTTGCTTGTATCGAAGTCGTAAGTTATTGTCCTTATGATGCTTCAAAGCCGGACTGGACTGTCAAGGTTAACTGCTCTAATTTTTATTGTTCAATTATGACTGTCAGTTCACGCTTTTCTAGGTGAATATTCGCTTTACGGTGATCCCAATGTTGGGATTTATTTCAATACTTGAAACTTGGAACCTAGCGAAATTTAGTAAACATAGTAATGCTCCTTATTCCGGAGTTGACACAGTCTTCCGTATAAAAACCACATTCTTTCTGCAATCGAAAGAATTTATGACCAGAACATCATCAGAATAACGTTTCACTGGGTTCAGAAAAAATAGAAGAGTTTGGGTACAGTCGTTTTCCCCCGAAAAATTTTGCACCAAATTTGAGTTAAGTGATTTTCAATTTCACTAATATATTGGTGATATCGAGCTAACTTTGATTTTGTACTCTCTTGTACTATACATGGCTTACTGCGATTGGTTCAGACTTCCTACTGCGTATGTTCAGTCAGAAAATTGTGACAGCCGACGCGTCTCACAGAAGTTGGCTTGATATATTATTTAAATGAACAATTTCGAGTATATTTTGTTCTTGTGTACCACACATCGGGTGTTATGAGATAAGGTGGCCCAAGGTGTTTTTCATAATGTGATTCTGAAGTCTTAGAAGAGAGACTGGCGAATCAAATGAAATACATATTCGAAATAATTATGAAACCCCCGATGAGCGGAATACTGCGTGAAGCTGGACCACCCGCCGATCATCTTTTTACCTCATATTTGTATCCCCCCTGAATGTGAAGTTTGGAAGTTATGGCAGAATTGAAGGCATGTTTTTGTAACTTGTTTTCGTTCTGGCGGGTTCATCGTTTCCTATGAAAAAAAAAATGTTTTTGGACTTAGTTTATAGTAATGCAGAATGTGTCTGGAATTCGGCAAACGAGTCTTGTCAGAGTTGGCATGTTTCGTTATGGTTTTTGGGTGGTTAGAATGAAAATCTCGAATTCCATCGCGAGCGCTTGGAAGTGCAAGCAATTTTATCGATTTTACGTCTGTTACGTAGTGCTCCCGTGGCCGAGTGGTTAGCGTCATAACTAACATGCCGGGTGTTCGGGTTCGATTCCCGTTCTGGTCGGGGGAATTTTTCGTCAAAGAAATTTCCTCCGACTTGCACTGTGATCACGCGTATTCTAGAGCTTGCCACTCAGAATGCATTCAAGGCGTGTTATTTGGCATAGAAATCTCAACTAAGTACTAATAAAAATGGCGCAAGTAATACTACGTTGAGACGGCGAAGTTCCTCTAGGAACGTTAGTGCCATTTTTAATTTTTTAATAACGTCTGCTTTCCGATGAAGGAAATACTTTTGAAAATTTTATCAGCTTTGTTACAAAACCATGATACAGACGGGAAACTATTTACTATATTGAAACCGTGTATAATGTTTATATTTAGAATGTGAGTTGGAATCATATTGCACCGAAGGCAAACATACCACAAACACCACATACATGCAGATATACCATATATGAGTATCCGTTGTTCGGAAAACAGGAAAAAAATGACTGCGAAGGAAAACATTTTCCACCATCGAGAGAGATTCGTTAGTACAAAAATGCGGTGCCTTTTGGTTGGTATAGCAAATGCTGTTGCTTTTAATGTACCCTTAGAGCAGAGCTAGTTGGAAACAAAAAATATAGAAACATGAAGTAAAGAGATTGAAGTTGAACAGAAAAAAGGTATCGGGTCGGTGGAGATGATGCTTTTCAGAACGACCGTGGTCAAAGTCGGAGTTTGTCTGGCAAGGCTCACTAGGAATGGTAACAGAGTGAGTGTGGGTGGTAGAGAATGTGCTAGACAGAGAGAAAACGAGAAATGTTGAAGGAATGAATGTCGAGCTTGACCGATTTCGGGAGGTATGAATTCGAGAAGCAGCCTGAAGTAAATCCCCATAATAGCGCGTTCGGTGGAGAACGAAATAAATAGGAGGAAAAATATACCACTCACTATCGCACGTCGTAGATGTATAAATAAGACAAATTTCCTGCACAAGGAAATAAGTTTACTACTGCTGCTGCTGCTGTTCGTGTATATACACATACATAGACTGCGAAGGAATAAAAGGGTGGTTTTATGCGATTGGTTTTTACATAGCGCAGACTCTCAGTTTCACGAATCCCAAACTCGGAAGATGATTTCGTTTCATGGCATGTTTCGTTCTCGTTTCATGTTGGAACACACCCGTCAAGGCGAAAGCGATGGAAACAGTGAACATAGCGAAAAAATCTTCTGAGCTACCCTTTCCTTAACAGTCCGGCCAGCTCCGGTATTGAGCTCGGGAAAGCTACCACCCCTTGGCTCCTGGATTGTTTTTCTCGTTTTCCATGCTGCTTTTTTGCTACTCGCCGTCGACAGCATATACTCGTTCCATCATACTGCCAGATTTGCGAGATGGAGACTTTTCTGTAGGGTTGTCTTTTTCTCTCCGTCAGCAGCGCTGTGCTGATACGAAGAGTTTTCTTCTGCATCCGCTGCTCTCCGCCTTGATATTGATTCCATATTAATATAAAGATAGTTTAAAGCGCTTTCTTTAGTTTTTCCTCCCATTGGTCGTGTCCCCTCAGTTTGGATTGCATTTATCTCCCCAGATTGTTTTTTATCGGAAAATAGCAACAACAAAAAAATGATAATTTTTTTCCATCAAATTGGTTGCTGTATTTCGGATGATATTATTGGAAAAGTTAGTTTTCGGATAAAATATTGATGCGTTGAAAATGTCTGATCGGAGTAGTTATCAAATAACTGTTTCTATATTGTAGCTCATGATTTTGAAGCTTGCTCTTTTTCATATACTTGATAATTAAATCCCAATAAATTTTAGATTACTTATGTGTAAGCAAATTATTAAGATGTTCTGCGTTTGACAGCTCAGAAACGGGCACTGCATGTTATGAACCTAGTATTCGTCTGAAAAGTTCATAAGGTTGACGTCTAGATGGCGCCTCTTGCAAAAATCTACTTGACTATCACAAAGCACCATCTTTCAATGGATACGTGTCAAAATTTGACAGCAATCGATCGATTGGTTCGTGAGTTACAGCATTAAGAGTGAAGAAACTTTTGTTATTGTGAATAAAATGGAAAAATCACAAATCAATGAGGAGGCGATCTGGCGTAGTGGTAACATCCATGCCTCTCATGCTAAAGGTCACGAGTTCAATTCTCACTCCCGACATTCTTCCAAAAATGGAAGTAAAAGTGACGAACCAGCCAAATGAGTTGAAAATCACTATAATACAGATAAAAAAAAAAACAAATCAATGAAAACGATGGTAAAATTGCATGAATTGGGCTTCGAATTGCTTCTGCATCCACTGTATTCTCCAGATCTGGCCCCAGCGACTGTTTTCTGTTCGCAGCCCTGAAGGGAACGCTCGCTGGCAACGAATTCAAGACCGATGATGAAGTGATTACCGAAACTGAGGCCTATTTTGAGGAAAACCCGAAAGAGTACTATAAAAATTGTATGAAGTTTCAAGATCGCTATAATCGCTGTATCACCCTCGAAGGCAATTTGTAATTTTTGTATCAAGAGAGATCACGAGAGAAGAGTCTACCTGTACGATCATACAGCCACAGCTCTAGTATCTTCACTAGTCACAATACACAATTGTCAGTGTGAATGTTTTTTCTGCTTTACGTCATGTGCTCTTTCATTTTTCAGAAATCAATCGATCACATGAATAAAGCTACGATCTAGCTCCATCGGATTTGTCGGATATATCATATCACGTTTAGGAGAACCGAAAAATATCCTGAGACGGCGAATTGCTAGCATTATTGCATAAAAACATAGTTGGAAAGTATGGATACCTTTCATTGAGCTAGGATTAATCAAAGCAGTTGTTTTCAAACAACTGAATTGTCCGAAATTGTCAGTATCAACGCTGTCATTAAAGCTTTTATTGAGTTTTTGGATCAAGTTAGAGCTATTTCAAAACAAGTATATACAATCACAGTAGGCATTGGATGTCAGGAGAAGTTCATATGTTTCCATCATGATTTCGTCGGAATAAGCGCGTCGCGATCCGACAATCTCAGCCTCGAAAGATAGTAAAAATTCTGAATTTTCACAAATCCATATTGTGTGATGTTCTGAAATGGTTCGGGAAAAGTTTCACCAATCCGGTAAAGTCAGCGAATCCTAAGACACCTGCGAAAGCAGTGGGTCTATTTGTTTTGCGAAATACAATCATCGAGCGAAACGGCGAAAAAAGTATCCTAGTGTTGGCAGAAAAGGCAGGAAAGATATCATCCTTCGCAGAAAAGCCTCTGTTTTTAAGAGTGTTATCATGTTATCAGAGTGGACGGCGCCAGTGGTTGTATGGTTAGCGTAACAGCCTCACAATCCGATCGGCCTGGGTTCAATCCCAGCTGGCGTCGTTGAGATTTTCTGAGGCGAAAAATCTCTGGTTACGTCTTCCTTCGGAGCGGAAGTAAAAGAAGTTGGCCCGGCTCATGAGTTGTTGAGTCTGATAGGTAGGAACAGGTGGAGTCGCCTCCCTGATGTCGGTGATTGGCACTAAAGTGGCGGAAATAGGCCGACGAAAAATAAGCGAAGATAAAAAAAAAAAAAAAAAAAAATCATGTTATCAGTTATCCCGCATTCTCTCGGACTGATTGTCAGCTTGTTATTGTACCCAAAAAATCCCAAACGATGCCAAGCAGGGATTGAACCAAGGCCAGCTGGGTAGTAAAACTGTTCCACATAACCACGGTATCCACACAACCACAGGTGCTGTTATACCAATGCCCGAGAATATTACTCCACACATGGAAGAGATTTTTTTTGTTGAGAGGAAAACGGAGAGCGCAAACATTGTTTTTTTCACGTGAAATCTTTCTTTGATGCGTGCTTGTTTGCAAAGTGTCTCTTAGGGGGCGGTTACATTGCTTGCGGCTTCCTACGAAAATCTGGCTGCACGAATCGAATGCAATCGTGAGAAGTAAATAAGTAAACTATTTTTTATTTTCCAGGTTATTAGCCAAAATGGTAAAGTTGCCAATTATTAACATGTAAATCGGCCGATCGTTTTGAATTTTTCATTGATAACACTTATGAATTTTGAAATGGTCTTATAAAAACTGGACAGCTGAAATTATCATATTTAAGCACAATAAATAAACAAAAAACTTTTTTGAACGAAATTGACGTTAAATATATTTTATTTTAAGCATTCAACAATGTATGAATACATCTTGTTAAAATTCTAACTGTTTGTGTTGCAACGAAATAGAATCAGGGTGGATTTATAGAAGTTGGGCAGAGTGTTGCTATGTACGACGGAACATTCTGCCTGACAGTTTTCAATTATGTTCCTATCAAGTATGTAAAATCCAACAGAAGGTGAATTCCCAGAAAGTTCATACTGCTCCAAAAAAGGCAGTAGTCTCTTCCGTAAAGCGCTCCTACTGGTAATTACTAGTCCCAGAAGCAACGAATGTTTCGCCTTCAGCTCGACAGACTAGGAAGAGGTTTGCCTACACTGGCCGGACGTGGAAAGCTGTCTCCATTACAGGTAAAGCGAAAATAACGTTTCAGTGGTTCCGGTCAATAATTTGGAGCTAAGGTCAATTGAGGAATACTGGTCAAAATGGATGGAACTGCAATCGAACTGAAGGAATACCTACTAATGTATACCTGTTACGTTGAACTATGGGAAATAAAACACATTTTTATACCGTAACGAGATTTTCGTGTCCGGATTTTTATTTATTCAAGCTGTACGATAGTCGATAATGATTTCTTGCATGAATATTACAGTGAAAACGAAACATCCACGGTCTTAGGGAAATAACACCCATTGGTGGTATCAGCAAGGAGCAACTTTCTTATAACCGAGAGGTTATGCCGCATATACAGTGGAAAAAATTCGTTCAAACGCTAGTTAATTTTTGTTAGAGGAGGACTTCTAACAAGCGATCATAAATCTGTCTTCACAACTATATTTGATTGATCGTCGGGTGTGTAGTTTAGATTTACAATCATTTAATTTTTAAACTGTGTATACCTTTAATAGGTGGCAAGATTTCATTTTGAGTAGGAAAATTAGTTTAAACGCACACAATTGAATATAAGCGACTGGCGCACCTATGACACCAAAAACCTTGGCAATCTGTCATTTCAGTTTTGTTAATTGTGTTAGTACGCAAAACATTTGTTGGTGCTGTCAATTTGTTGATCTGAGGTTAAAAATGCCGAGAAAGAAATAATATTTGAGTGAATCAGAACGAAGAGTTGTTCGTGAACTGAAAAAACTGGGATGAGTAACCGGGAAATAGGAAGGAGAGTAAACAGATCCGAAACATCGATTCGAAATGTGCCGGATAAAGGTGAAAAGTATAGCGTTAAGAAGAAAACTAAGGAGATTACCCAAATAAGCAATCTTGACAGGAATTGAATTCTGGAGCTGACCGGAACTGGAAAGTTCAATGCATCGGAGGTTAAGAAGGAACTTGGACTCTCTATTAGCAATAAGCGCATTGCACAGATTTTACGGGGATCCGGTTACTTCAAGTACACCAAAACGATCAAGAAACCGAGTACACCAGCACATATTCAGACTTGATTGAATTTCGCCAGAAAGCATATGGCATGACGAAATGAATGGGATAACGTTGTTTTTTTCGGAATTGAAAAGAAGTTCAATCTTGATGGCCCTGATTATTGTGCATACTACTGGCATGATTTGAGAAAGGAACCCAAGATCAAGCAGAGTCAAAACTTTGGAAGCGAAATACTTTTGATTTGAGGTAGTTTTCCACGTCATGTAGAAACCGCTCTTGCTACAACTTCAACCAGGGTTGGAAGACGTTCTGGTACCATTTTTCGAGGATTTTATTTCTGAAGACTTCACTTTTCAGTTAGACAAGACAACCATCCATGTCAGTAATATAGGTACGCAGTGGTTTTCGGAGCGAGACATCAAGGCCAGCACGTAGTTCAGACTCAAATCCAATTGAGAACCTTTGGGGAGTTCTTGCACGACGTGTGTACAGCGATGGATAGCAGTACGGAAAAGTTCGGGAACTAGAAGCTGCTGTGAGAGAATCCTGAAGGTTCATTGCTGTTGCAACACTTGAGAATCTCGTTAATTCCACGTCGAACTGAATTTTCGAAACTATTTGCAAGAACGAGAAGCAAATTTAATTTGATTATTGTTTTTCCTTAAAATGTCAACTAAATCATAGTGATAAAAACTAAAGTTAGTATTTGCAGCAATACTATGATTTGAAGGGGCCAACATTTGCAATTGCTGTGGATCTATTATTGTTGGTTGACTTACTAAAGCTTACTTTCCATTTTGTAGCAAACACTTAAGTTAGAAAATGTTGGAAAATCGAAATTATAAATGAGGCTCATCGAACACACTATATCCTATCGTCGTCAAAAATTGTCGTTTCTGGAGCACCGAAAGTCCTCAAACAACTCTCGAAGCACCACCAACAGCGATCGATATCGGTGGATGTTCTCAAACTTAGTGTTATAGCAAACGTATGGAAGATATTTCAAGAACTTCTGGTTGCAGCAAGACGGGCACACAAGGCATGATGTAGGTAAATAGCGTGCAGTTTGGGAAAAATTCTAAACAAAATTTTGTTCACTTTGTCTCCGAGCCAATTTTGTGAGAAAAAAATGCAGATAAACGGATATATATTTTCTTCGAGGGTGTGACCATTGTACAAAACTATTACACAAATATCATGACAACTGTGATCCTTCCCAATTAGCTAATCTGTAAAATCAATTATGTTTGGCAGACTAGCTAGCGCCAATTATCATCGGATTCTTTGGCGCATGCAAACAGGTGCTATTAGTGCTGATGGCAACACATTGGAAGGACATCATTTTCTTAACACACCATCATGCTTCCTCCTTGGCACCAGGCAGCGAAAACTTTTAAGCCCATCCAGACAGTACAACTCAACCAAATGTCTCACCAGAAATTTACGACTGTCATAAAATTATTGCCACAGAGCCACATACCGGGAAGATGAGAGGAAAAAGTACTTACGGATACCCGAACCGAACTTGATGTGTGAAACGAACGGATCCGTTTCCTACGGCTGGCCTCTAGTTCTGTCTATTCGCTCTCATGCTTGTCAACGTTGACGCGGCGTGCAAGGGGATTGGACTGTGTTTCAGAGCTTCCGACATAAATTTTTTATTTCATCTCCGCTTTCTAGGGAGATGATGTGACGCCTCTGGCTTCGCCACCATAAGATCTCATCTCGACAATTGCATTGCGGGACGGAAGACGGAAGGTGAAAGACGGGTTTAAGCACTACAAAATGATTATTATTATTGTTAAAATTTATAGCGTTTTTGTCAACATTTACGATCGACTCTTATCGTCTGGGAGCTATTTAATATCAATCAGGAGACAGATTATCTGATTGTGATTCACACACGAATCGGGGCGACACAATAGTCCACTGACCTACATGTGCACTTCTGGTCGAATCATTATCGGAGAAATGTGCATGGTTAGTTTTATTTAGACCAGCAGCATCACGATCTTTTGAACTTATTTTTAGAAGCATAGTTTGAACTGAAAATTTGTTAACAGGTCTGTTGAAAAGAAATTCGAGCGGCTTATAATCGAAGATATGAAAAGTTAACAAAATTTAACGAATTATCAAATCAAGTTATTCTAGATAACAGCAATTGCGCTTCATTCCCCAACAGATAAATAAGAATGAATTAAGCGATTTCGGAATTCCAATATGTGTTCTAATCAGCTGGAGAAAAAAAATGCTGAGTGAATTGCAAATTTATTGATGGTCAATGTTCTACCAATGTTATGCTTATGCTATTCCAATAGGATCATCCGAGTAAAATAAACGCAGTATAACAAACGACAGGTTGTCGTTCTTGCACATGTACACTCCACGTAAAGTTTGGCAAGAAAACTGCAATTCATTTGCATATTCATGCATCGTGAGACTGTCTGAAAAAAATTCGAAAAAGATCCATTTCGATTCAGTCAGCGATCCTGCCGCTGATGATGCAAAACGAAAGAACTTATTGCCGCTCCTCACAAGAGGCTTGAATGAAGAAGGATACAACCTTCATGCGTTATTTTTGTTATTTCCTCTTAAATGGCACCCAATGCATTGCGCAGCAACGGAGAGCAAACAAAAGTGACGAAATTTTAGCTGAGAAGATGAGAAATAAAAATTCGACCAAAACTGTCGTAAACCGATAAAATAATCAACACTCGTACATCGAGCATTTTTTCGCGACGATATCAGATCACTGGCTCGAAACATTGCTAGAGCTCTGAACCAACCTGACCATCAGTTGATATTGCTATATCCTAGTCAAACCATTTTTGTTCAATTGTCGCGATTACTTAATCGCAACCATAGATGCGGATGACAGCATTGAGAATTCAAAGTGGAGTCACTTGTCACTAAGGCAAATTTTGTGACATCGGCTCGCGACGCTACCGGTTTAGTAAGGTGATACGCAATAGGTTAAATCAGAATGGGATTCTACTGTTTCCATCGAGCGATTTTTTTCTGCGCTTCTCCACTAAACCTTCGACACAGTTCTCACGAGATGCTTCTTATATGGCATACAAACATAATGAAAATAATTGTTTTTAGTGAATCTGATCGTATATGGCCCACTGTACACGGTTCGGATTCTGATCTGGGCGAGAACGTGGAATGCACAAATACGATGACTTCGAAAAAAAACGGAAATGAACCTAAATATTTCCGTCCATTCAGTGCCCTTCCAGTCGTCTTTGTTCGTTTGTGACGAGATGCATCTGGAGGTGTTATAAAAGGTGAATTAGAACGGAATTCGCTCTTACTTTTGAGAAATTTTGTGAGAATGTATGGAATAAAAAACAAAAACTCCGAGCATCATTTTCATTATAGACGGTCAGGCTCCTTACATAAAGGAGCGTTGAATGAGAGGATGTCAAATAATTTCTCCTACAGTTTACACTTATATTGCTTTTCGCGTGATACCTGCTTACAATTTGCATACCCGCTGCTAATTCCCCTCAAGATGATCTCACTTTTGCGGAGCTGGCGAAAGTATAGCCGCTGGGAAGATAATTTGAAAACGCTGATTTTTGTATGTGTACTTGAAAATTAAAATGAAATATAGCATGCTCGATTTAATTGCTGCAAACAGGGCGAAGGGCAAAGCACTCGGCGCACATCGCGCTTTTGTGGCTGTTGACTGTTGGAAGTTGGAGCACAACATGACTTTTTGAGCTGGGTAAAGGCGCTGATCCAAACATAAAAACGTGGAAGAAGAAAAAAATCCATAAAGCTGAAAAAAATGTGGGATGAGATTTCATTTCGCATAAACTCAAATTCCACCGAGCGAATCACGAAGCCGTGTGTATAATTTTTTTGTTGTCGCTAGTTGTCATGAAATGTGCGTGCAAAATTTACGTTCTAAAATATCGCCAACAGGGGAGGGTCTTCACTTATACTTTGGCTGGATGTGACTTCCTAAACAGTATCAAATAATCGCTCCGTCTCTCGATTGTGTTCTGCTATTGTAAATAGGTGTTATTATTAAAGAAATTTTGGTATTCCTTCGACAATACGAACATTTTGATTTTTCGATTTCTCTGAAACCATCACATGCCAAATTTGGTTCCATTTGCTTGAATAGTTCTCGAGTTATGTTCAACCTCAGCGATTAATTAGCATAGAAATTACTTTGATGCTTGGGGGCAAAGTGGTCATAGGTGCATAACGATTTACAATGTTATGTTCACTACAGCTAATATACCTCATCACATTCTGCTCTTGAAGAGGTTCCTTTGACTTTGACCCTGGAAAAATATGCCACTCCAACTAAATCAAGCCTCATTATGCGGAACGTTATATGTTTCTTACAACGTTTTTGTATGCATGAGAAAATTTTAATTGAGACTCTAGGTGAATAGACCGAGCTTATTTCATACATGTACCTACTATATCAATGTGATTTTAACAAATTAGGACGAAAAAAACGCTTAAATCTATCCCATTCAGCTTAATATGTGCGAGTGACCACTTTGCCCCTATTAGGAGACCACTTTACCTCCAAGCAAAAAAAAAGTTCTATTTTTCGACTTTTTCTTATGATGAAAAATGTACTATTTTGAATTTTTATAGTAAAAGCCGTATGCTATCTTGAACAACAATGAGTTGAACTAGAATATTCTTAGAGAAACGGAAATTGTAGCGGTATGTGGACGCTGGAAATGGACATATTCCTTAGGGTGACCACTAGGCCCCCACTTCTTCTATAGGAATGATGCAAGCTGTTTTCCAAGACGCTGGAAATGTTCTTTCTTGAAGCGATCGGTTGAACAGCTACGCAAGTTCTCTGGACCAGTTTTTCATCAACCCACCATTGTTGTCCGTACCATACCCTTATTTTGGTGTCTAGGCCATCAATGGCTTTTATTACTTCGTCTTCGGAAATTGATTGACGGGTAGATTGATGTAACAAGGAATATGAGCAAAACAGTCACTCTTTCACACAGGTGACGCTTTGCAGCAATGGCACGGTCGGTTCTATCAAGTCGAGTTGATTTGAGAGACTGACGAAAATGAGATCGAGAAATCTTGCGTTCACATTTACATATCGATTAATTTGCTGTAATCCAAGGCTAAACATAGTTTCTATGAGTGCCCTCTCTTTCTCCGATGAAACGTTGAAAATGAAAAATGAAAAAAATGAAAAAAACGATGAAACGTTGGATTTGGGAGATTGTGGCCACCTAGATATACGATGGTGTCTGCACTAGAAGCCCGGTTCACAACCTGCTGTATTGCGTCGGCGTGTGCAGAATATAACACAGCACGTGAGTTAGGCGGAACGTTAAGCGGAGACGTTGGTTTTGTATTGTTATTTGCTCTAGATGTTCGCAGTCTGACAGAGGAACAACCTCACAGTTGAGGTGAGTTTTGACAGTGAGAATATTGACTAGATAACGCACTACGGTCATAACGAAAGAATGTATACTCTGACGAAATTCCAGTACTGTCGATGTCTGCACGCAAGAAGCCAAATTTCTGTAGAAACAAGCACATCGTAGTCGCAGCTGGAAAGCAGCAAACGTTACTGCGCCATTTTGGTACGTAGGCTTTCGATTCTAGTCCCTGGACTGGGTACATCGGAATTTCGTAACGTACAGGAAGTAGTGTGCATTACCGGAAGAGACACGTTGAAATCGAATGTATATAACGGCTTAGAAGACCCCTTCACCAGAATTTTGCACAGGACCGGGATGACTGCATGGAGTAGTTCGACTGTGACGAGAGTATGAGGGATTTCCATGAGATTTACAAGTTTGCATACCGGTGGAGTTGGAGCTGATGGTACATGTATGGACAGGATTGGAACATCCATGAGGCTGTGTGAAGCGAGTGTGTTTGACGAAGATGAAGAATCAATGAAAGCCACTGATATTACCGGAGGTGAAACGAAACGAGAGTGTGTTGATGTCTTCGCCTTTGGAAATTTACTACCCCGGGTGTACGGCTTCCTGGGCGAATCCTTGATAAGTACAGCCAAAATTTTTGGTCGTCGTCATATTTGAAGACCGGAACTGTTATTACATTGTCCAGAGTGGGCACACTACCAATTTGACAAGCTTCAGGGCGTGCTGCTGTTTCCAATACGTGAGGACGATTTGCACCTCTTTGTGGTTGATTGTCGGCCAAACAGTACTTGTAACTGGTGAGAGATGGGTCGTGGTTTTTGAATGTATTTGTTTGATCTCGATCCGTAATTCAGAAATCGCCGTCGAAAGGTGTTCAACAGCGAATTTAAATCCTTATCGACTTGGATTGTTATATCTCTAAACTGAGAATTTTGAAATAAAATAGCACAGTCATCGCACGCACCTCCAAAAAAGGTTTCTATTATTGGACGAGAAATAGGACTGCAACGCACGCGATACTCCGGAACAAGTGATGATATGGAAGAAAGCTCCACAGTAGCCACGACAAACAACCATTTCGATACCGGTAATTGCTTCAGATCACTTTTTGCAATGGTTTGCCTTTGTACTGCGCCAGCACGCCAGACCGTCTTCTCTCGCTTCTTTGTAGGATTTGGGATGCAAACCTCCTTGATTGCATCAGTTTTTATTCCGAGTGGATGTCACTTCAAGAGAAAACATCGGTGTGGGGAGTAGTATGAGCGATATTTAGACACTTCCCAAAATTGTACAAATTAAATAATTTCGTGCCGAGATATTTAATACAACAGAATACTACCAGCTCTGAATAAAAATTAAAAATGATTGAAAAAAACAGGAAGTGGGTTATATCTATGGTATAACCGCAAGGGTGACGTAGGACTATCGTTGATTTAGAGATAATTTGTTTGAAGTTGAATCTAAATCCATTCTGAATGAATGAATGAATGAATATTTGGGAGACTTCGAAAACGAGAGCGTTACGTTGGAGGCACAAGGTTTTATGCATCCAATATAGGATACGAAAAACCTTGTTCTGAAGAATAATCTTCAGAAGCTAACATGCTAACTGTACTTGATTGACAAATCACAAACCCAAATGTATTATATGGATATTTTATGGATAGAAAACATTAAAATAAACTCTTTCGCTTGAATGTAATTTTCAATTCCAAGGGGAACTGGCAGATTATTTTCCAGCAACGATTAGATATTTCCACATTTTCCTCGATACTGGAAGCCCACCAGTGGTTAATGCTAATTCGATAACCACCTGTTAATAGTACTTGATTGAAACATATTTGGTCACAGTGTTACATGGATAGACATTCAAATAAACTCTTTCACATGAATGTATTTTTAAATTCCCAGAGGAACTGGCAGATTATTTTCAGTAACGATTAGATATTTCCATATTTTCCTCGATACTGGAAGCCCACCAGTGGTTAATACTAACTCGATAACCACCTGTTAATAGTACTTGATTGAAAAATATTTGGTCACAGTGTTACATGGACAGAAAACATTCAAATAAACTCTTTCACATGAATGTATTTTTAAATTCCCAGAGGAACTGGCAGATTATTTTCCAGCAATGATTCGATCTTTCCGGAACTTTCTCGATGCTGAATGGTACCAAACGGAAAGAATTCTGCGCGTGTATGTGTCGATCCTCCGCCGTCCACCTCCTCCAGCACGTTAGGCAACGATGTTGTCGTGTCGATGTCCTCACGAAAAATGAATGTGTCTCACCACCAGAATATCGCTTAAGTATGCTTTTTGTGTGTGATTGAATCGAGAGAAGGTGTGGTTTACGATGGCAATTTGGAAGGCAAACTAGAGGGGAATGAACTCTCTGAGCTCGGAACTTTCGGCGACTGAGCAATAATCGATTGCGGGCGCATACAATATTGGATACGGAAATATCCTACTGATGGGGAAGAATAATCTTCAGAAGCTATCCTGTTAATTGCGATTGATTGAAAAACCACAAAACCAAATGTATTTGGTCACAGTGTTACATGGATAGAAAACATTCAAATTAACTCTTTCACATGAATGTATTTTTAAATTCCCAGAGGAACTGGCAGATTATTTTCCAGAAATGATTAGATCTTTCCGGAACTTTCTCGATGCTGAATGGCATCCAAACGGAAAGAATTCCGCGCGTATATGTGTGTGTAGCGATGTCTTCCCGGGGAACCGTTTGTGGCATCACTCTCCTCCTGATGGATTCCCTTCTGGCCTAAGGTGCACAAACAGGCTCTTGGTGACACCGTTCATCCGCGCTTTCATGATAAATGAAGAGCTTCACCACAACAGCGACAACATGCTCCAATCGCTGTTCAATTAGAACTGAGTGGATTTGCGAGCGGCGCTCGCTTATATACCGATTGGTGATTTCAATAGCCTGTTTTGAAAACAATTTTAAGACTATTGAAACAAGTTTTTGGATCAAAAAGTAACAAATATAGAACGCGTAGACATTTTATGTTTCGAATGAAGTGTTTATCATACCATTTCGTTCAGTTGTTTAGGAGCTATTAACGCTCAAAATCTCGGTCTCTGGCGTAACGCTTTCGTTTTCGAAACTTTGATTTTACACCCCGGTATAGAAATGAAAGACGTAGTCCTACGTCAAAAAAAGGTTTCAAACATCAAAACAACATTTAATTCAAAATGAACATATAGTCCCCCCTCAGAAAAACATTTACCAAAACGATATACCTTTGTGTGAAGAAGGTTGCCAGTAAAAACAAGTACAAAAAGCTGGCCCTACAACGTATTCGACCCAAAATTGACTTGGCCGATTTACTCGTTCAATATTTAATTCGCATCGAAATTCTACGTTCGCCCAGTCAGGAAACTTGTTAGTGGGGTTCAGCTGCTCTTACAAACCTTTGCGCGAGTGCTCATTGAAAGACGATAAATATTTCCCGTACCATACCATTATCGCGTGGAAAAGGTTGGTCTCAATCCACCGATAATCGTTCCACAATTTTCGTTTTCACGAATATAAAATTTTCATTCACCTTTGTGAGCCTGCTCTATTCTGGTGCCATCGATTGGTACACCGTTGGACACGGAACATCAATTTTGTATTTAACCCCCAATGAGGAGGGACCGTCTATCCAGGCGTTCTTTCCAATGTAACTCAAACGAACTATGGGAGGCATCAAACGGCCAGGCAAATAGCAAAGTAAAATTATAATTGCACTTATTTGACCTAGCAACATTGTCAGCGTTTATGGGAATGATGGGCAACGTTTCAGGAATTTTTTTTTCAACCAAGAAGTTCATCACACTCCTATTATTTTTGATGATAGCCTATGCAACATATCGCTCCTTAAGAAACGGAAAACGTGCCCGCACAGTCGCCTTACATTGTTGTTTGCCACTAGCAGATGGGTTACCTGGTCCACGTCTCACGTTTGAGTAATAAATGCCGAATATCGATTTTCCTCCAAATTTCCATGGTCATGCTTTATTGTTATGCCACCTACCACTACCAATGTAAATACCCGATGTCGTACCTATTCCTATCTCTGCCGATGCCTGCTACGATCTGAACGCTAAAAATACGTTCGCGCAGTGTGAATGCAAGGGTGGTGTAAAGAACAGCACTCAGCGATGTTGAATGAAAATGCAAAGTCATCAAACATAGCTTTGTCACTTAGTCTGAGTACAACTCAGGCTCTCTATCAGGGATAATGCAGCAGGGAACCTGAGTTTTCTCATCCCGCGCATATGTTGAGCAGGTTAGTGTTTTTGTGGCGAGTTCCCCGTATATCATATTATTAGCAGTGACAACGAAGTCATCTACCACTGGCATCAGACGCACAAATAATAGTCGACTGGGACGGGAGAATCCTTTCCGTTATTTTCCACAGAAATACCCTGTGGGAGGGATGGCAACTGTGTGCGTGTGTGTGTGTGTGTGGTTCAGGAAACAATGATGGGACATACACATTTCTATAAATCGGTTTGATGCGTTTTGCTTCTAGTCACGTAATGAAAATAAATTGCATTAGATAAATTTACTGTGTTAATGGAAAAAGTAGCCTTGCCTCTCGACGTCGCACTGTTTCAGCATTCCCACTTGGTTCCGAAACATGGTGTAGGATTCACTTCCGTATGTTTTCTCGTAGCTTTGAGTTCCAAGAAATTGAAGCAGGATAAATTATAATCAAGCTCCAAATTTAAAATGATAACTTTGACTGTAATTATCGGACAGTGGGTGCCTCGGCAAATAAATTGCCTACACAGCCTGTGCTGCTGCTAACAAGTTATTCTCGAGCCATTGAAGAAATTGAAGCACTATTTTATTATTATGTAGACATGTGATGAAACTTGGATTAACCAAAATTGACCCACAAATGATACCGTTTTCCAAATAATGAAACGAAACATAACTTAACTGTATCCATTGTACAAAACAATTATTTCCTCCGTATGTCGTGACGAATTTGCTTCGTAGCAGCAGATGACTGATGCAGATTCTAATGATGCGGGCAGGGGCAAAAAAACCCAAGTCAAAATACAGACCGCTGAGCTAAAACCGCATCATTTGCCAAGATAGTTTTGCTGTTGCCGTTATGCGAGCAGCATCTGAGAGCACACCTGATTTTTGCATATTTTCTGCCCAGCGGTTCAGTGTAAAATATCATATGCGGTATGCAAAAAGTGAATCCATCCAGAATGTGATTGGCACAACATATCTATATACACTTTGGTTGGCGTTTCCGTCTGTGCCAATCTCGAGACACACAACCATATGGCGTTGCAGAACAATTTTTGACACGTCAAATCTTTTTTCCCCTCTATTCCTTGGCTTACATGTGAGTTATTCTTCGTGTGTTATTCAAGGATGGCCTCATTTTACGCCAACAATTAATGGTATTATGTTTGCAGATAAGTGCCTGCTGTCGGCAGGCTTTCACATTAACCAAAATGGTAAGTTAGAGGAATCATATTTGGAATAAAAAAATAAATTCAACTTTCCGTTCCTCGCTTCCATTGATCTATAAATCAAGAACACAACGTCCCCTTGGAGTCTTAAATGAAAATGATCGATTTTCATATAGGTAGCGACACCCTAGCTGAGGCACCAACATATGAAACAACATAAATTAAAACTCCTCCACGCTGCTAGCACTAGAGGCAACAAAATCATACTCAATCACACTGGAAGGGAAGTACACAGATTCTAGCTCACTCTTTGGTCTCCGTTCGGCACTACATAGCCCTGTGTCCTGTTTAAAGTTTGTTCAATGAACATATCGGCTAGCCGTAGTGAAAGTATAGTGGTAGAAGTAAACGATTCAGTACCATCCTCCCCAGCTCTTGGCACAAATACACTTTAAAACATCATACGGCGCCTAATGTTGCTTTCGGTTATTGTTTTGTCACCCAAGCACTGTCAGGTTTTATAGTGTTGTTTCCGTAACACCCTTTTTATGCTCTGGTGTCGATCCAAGCGAATCGCCGGATGTTGTGTCTACCTTGGCTAACAAACATTATTTCGGATGGAGAATCTACGCTCCTCTCATCGGTCGGTCTATCTGCAAGCAGGTGTGATGCCTGGTCATTTCGATTATCTGTCCTAACACTTTGCGAACAGTATGTACCGTGCCCCCCATTGAAAGAAGAGAGGTTCTTTGGCTAACTCTTTCGAAACATCCATTGTATTTCAGACACCAACATAACTTTTCTGTGTTGAAATGGCCACTTTGAGATGAAATGTAACGTTAATAGAATCATTCGGGTGTCATTCTTATAACAAAAATTAAGACGTTTTGTGTGTGTTTTGGAATCGTTAAAATTTTCTATTGTTGAAAAAAATATTCATTATAATGTGAGATTATACTCATGAGTATCGTCTTTCCGAGGAATTCCTCAGGAACCTTTCCAAATTGTTTTAAACTAAACATAATGCACAAGGTTGCGGAACGCTTGGAAAAATCAAGCAGTCTGTGGTTGAATGATGAGGCTTCTCATGGTTCGTGATAAATATCCTGATGAAGTAGTAGGCGAAGTATATTTGTATTGGGACACTCAGAAAAATTCATGGTAGAAAGCCACCCAATAGTTTTGGTAATGCAAACATAAGTAGAATGTACATATTTTCTGTACATTTTGCCAACGCACAATAATAAACTCAACAAATCCATTCCGTTTTGGTCGAATTTGACATATCCAGCGGACACTTGAGAAAACAACTAAATGGATAATAATTGATGGAAAGCTCACTGTAAAAGCGCTTTCACATAGAATTAGCAGCAATAGTATTCGTGCTTGGCCTAGAATTTTGGTACCAGCATCCGAACGATCAAGCGGGTCTTGAAGAGACATTATTTGAAAACATACAAGAAAAATACAGAAAGTACCTAGACAAACTCCGGAAAAGCAAAATGTCTCGTTAATCTATCAGTAAATTACTGACCAATAAGTGCACAAAATTTATTTTTTGAGACGTGTCCGATATTTAGATTTTCAATTTGTACCTTCAATAGATCGGCTAAAAACATTTTCTGTATGGAACATGAATCTTACTGCTTCTTCTTCTTGGATGGAATTAATGTTCCCACTTGAACTTTGGCCTTCTCAACGTAGGTATTACTTGCGACATCTTTATTGGTAGTACTTAGATGAGATTTCTATGCCGAATAACACGCCTTAAATGTATTATGAAGTGGCAAGCGCTTGATTACGCACGACCACAGTGCAAATCCCTCGGTCAAAACGGGAATCGAACCCGAACCCCTAGCATGACAATATGTGACACTAACCACTCGGCCACTGGAGCACATCTTATTGCTACTTCCTTAGATGTAATTTAAATCAATATAGGGATTCCATGCTGGTATAAGTCTCGCAGTTTGAAAGTGATACAGTATTTTTTTTCGGAAAATTAGGCATAAAAATCACGAATAAATTTGACTCTGGTAAAATCTTCAAATCTGTTTCGGTCGTAGTTGAACCTCTCTAGGTTACGTTTAACAAAGGATTCCAGTGAGAGTCATCTTGAGTATCATCAGTCATCATCAGTGTTTTAATGAATTGAGCTTTAATGTTTCCTGAATTGAGTTAATACTCGTATTCGAAAACGTAATCCTGCGTCAAAACTTGTCGCGATATTTTCAATCCATAAAACAATAACTTTCAAAGTGAAATGGATTCTGATGAGCACACTTATGAACTTTTGAAATCCACATTCGCTGTACTTTAGTAAGAAAAAGATTAACAGTGTTTTTATTTATGGTAACGCTAGACAATGACACATACTTTTGCACCAATTCGCCCTAGATCGAACATGAGAAAGCAGGACATTACGCTACAATTGAATGCCAAAATGAATCTTATTCAGATTCATTCAAACGGTATAAAATTGATGAAATGGGAAAAAATATGAAGATTTTAAGCAGCTTCCTACAGAGTGTTCAATAAGTTCGAATACACTTTAAAAATGTGTTAAAAATTAAAATACAAGATATTCTTTTCTGCGTCAATTTGCATCCCGCCTTTGTGCTGTATGACGAGCTTCAGATCTTGGATCAGGCAATGATCATGGAAATGAGCTTCTTAAATTGGTCCATAGTGCACACTTTATGTTCGCTCTGCTTGGTCAGCATAAAAGTCCAGGGGATTAAGGTACGGGGAGCTGGGAAGGCACAAAGTCTTATCGAGAAAATCAGTCAAATTCTCTCGACACCACGCTTGAACGATATTCGCCGAGTGGACCTGTGTGCCGTCCTGTTGAAAGACATGATGACCGTTCCCGTAGAAGTCTCAAAGTGCCGGGGCCACACCTTCTCCAGAACCTCCGTCTTACGCGGCGCTGACTTTCACGGTTTTTCTCGATAAACAACAGTGGGTGGGAAGCTCCTGGATACGCCCCTCACAAACCATCACCGACACGGCGCTCTGGAACCGCGGGATGTTTATGTGGGACGGGGGGATACTGGCCAACGTTGACACCCTCAGCCGATGCTTTTGGACATTGTGCAGTTGTTGCAAAACAAAGAGTTTCTCATCAGAAAACACGAACTCCTGACCTACGTGCCGCGAAAGTATCAGTTTGGCTCTGTACAGCCTCTTCTTCGTTGTAGCCTTAGTTACCCCGTGAGCCTTGCATTTCTTGTACAGCTTGTATCCCAGGTCCTTCATCATGATGGTGTGGGCAGTCCCGATCGACCCATCATCTGCGATCTTCCGGATCGAGCTGTTCATTTTTCGACGAACCCGCTCCCTCGCCACTTTGATGGCTGCTGAAGTCCTCGCCGAACGCGACCGCCCGGATCTCGCACGGTCCTTGGCCGAGCTCGTCTCCCGGTACCAACGAATGATGGTATGGATGAAATTCCGCTTCACCCCGTGGGATTTCAACCGCCGGAATATGTCGCCGGGTCGCTCTCCTCTCACAAACAACTTCATTACGACGTACGTCGCGGTACTCCTTCATCGTGCGCGGTAAACAAACAACAAATGACAGAAAGTTGACACCGTGCACGTCGGTTAGTCTATATATGAGGCCAAAGCTGACACCAATACCAATACACAGAATGCACATGGTGCGCACCTACACAACGATAAAGAATTGTATTCGAACTTATTGAACAGACTGTATGCAGAAACGCAAAGCAATGTTATCCAAATCAACTGAGAAGCTTCTGATTTGGCTGATCATTTTAAGCTGTGGGTGGTAATTTAGATGTTAGAACCTTTAGGCATGAAAAGAATTGACTGCAGAAGCGATGGTTTCAATTCATCAAAAGAAATTAAATACAAAGTTTTTGTTTTGGTCAGTTTAGGCCTCATGTTTTTACGTTTAATGAGAGATACATACCTAGACGATTGACATAGAAACAGACGAAAACGCCGTGTTCTAGGATATGATATATAAAATGGAAAAATGGCATGTTAAATTGGGTCACCCTGTATTTGGAAAATGTTTCTAGGCATAGAAAGTAATGAGAATTCGTTTGAATCACACAAAACAAACGGCTCGGGTCTGCTCAACTAGTTTTGTCCCAAACATTTGCGTACATCACCATATAGCAGTTGTCATTTACGCTAATGGTCAGAAAGCGCTGAAGCAGTGATTTCGCAAAAAAAAGAAGAGATGTAAACTTCCTTGGATCGATTGCGTATACTGAAAATATGAGGGTGTTTATGTGTGAGCGTGTCGTGCGCATTCAGGCTGAGGTCGATGATCATGACGATAAAAATGATTTTCTGTTTTTGACAGTTTAATACACTCCGCTACGTCATCATGCTGCTCTATTCCTCGGGCCAGAAGTTTGAATGATTCTTGCCTACGTACAGCCAGGAGAAGCTTATAAAAAAAGCCGACAGGGACAGGGATGATGAGCGCGAGAGGGGCGTTCTATCTCCCACAATCCGGCACAATGGGCTGTTTGCTTTATTCTCCTATGTACAAACAGCTGATCGTCGCCGTCCGAAAAATGTCAATAATATTGCTCTGCGTTATGACGTCGGAAAATGATTTATTGGGCAGTCTCGCCTTTTGTACAGTAAAGTTTAAGACGGACAAGGACAGTAAAATGTGCGGTTTGTGAACCGAACATTTCGAAAGATCATTCCTAGATCGCATTAAATTCGGCTAAACCATTTAAAGAAGTGAAAACTAATTCCCGAATCGGTCAAATTATGTCCAACGGCAGAGCGTAGTTGGCCTTGAATCCGACAGTATAATGTTCTACTTGAATATAAAATAATACACAGAAAGATGGATATGAATGATTCGATTTGTATGGGTAGCGCAAAGCGCCAACTCAATCAGTGCGAAGGGGCACCGAGGATACACTGCTCACGTTATGTATGCATAGCCGTCGCGAAGTGAAACAGAACCGGGATGAATTTAAATTTTAAATGCTTTATTGTTCGTTTCGCAGACGTACAAAATCGATTAAACATATAGAATACGTCGGGCCGGTTCATGTTTGCATTATCTTTCGGTGAGTTTGAACCACGGATAGTCATCATGACATAAGCAATCGGTGTGAATTTGTAAGATTAAGGCCTAACCTTGTCCATTGCCGTGAATTTCCTTCTTCCATGATGTCTTCATTGTTCCTCGAAGTGATGTAGTTCCAAATTTGTGCCGACGGTAAGCGTCAACTGTGTAACCGTTACAATTGCCACCACCGCAAGTGTGATGTATAATTTGCAAATAGATTCTGACAAGATTTTCGAGAGTTGCTCAAGACCAGCGAGATGATAATTCACACCACAACTTGCCCACGAATCTCGTGGTAATAAAGGCGATAGGCAACTAGCGACGGGATCCACATTTACGCATTTAAATCCTCGACAGTTGAGTTGATGATATATCCTCGAAATTTCAAACTCTGTGTGGCCGATTTGCAATCTCCAATCCAGCCATCATTTTTCATCAGTCACAATGGATGCATAGCACCGTTGCGTTTATATACACCACTCTGATTCTGTCCTGCCACGGACCCGTGGAGCTCTCTTGGACTCGGACTCAGAACGCAGAAGTAAAACAAAACAGAATAAAACACATTCACTACGAAGCGAGTCGTACGAAAGCTGCGAAACATTGCAATGTCAGTGCAGTCCCAAGCCAGTCACTTTAAATATAAAATTGAAAATTATCAAGGAAAACCTGTTTTGCATTTATTTTTTTTTTATAAAGTTTACTGTTAAAATGAATAATTATTACTTCGAATACATTCTTTATATCAAGCATTCGCATTGACTTCAATTGAAGGCTCCGAGTTCTTTCCCTAATGCGTTCGCAGCTAAAGTGAAACTCCGTGCCTGTTGATAGAGATCAATAAGTTGAATGAGCCGAAAACCATTCAATCCTGGCGTCGGCTTGTATTCTCGTCATCAGAACATCCGGCTGGGTGGGACCGAACAGTTGCGGACTCTGCGAAGGTGATAAAGTAATGGATGATGGATATAATGACGTTGAATTTTAGCTTAGGAGATTTTGCATTACATGATTTTGCATAAATTCTACCAGACTGCGTCTGCGTCTGTGTGTAAGTCCTAACCGAGAGAGTGCAAACCAAATTCGTGACCTTATTCGTTAAAATGTCACTATCGCAACTGGCATCAATAAGCGCAGTCTATTGACGAGTGGTATGTTAGCTGAAGGTACAAATTAAATATCTAACTATAGCAAATTTCGTCGTTTTTGTTATGACGCGCAATGATTGTACCACGTTGTTTTGGAGAAGGTTTGGAAGGAAAAAAAATTTAAAGTCATGCTGTAGAGTAAGAATAATGCCCAAAGATTAAAAGTGATAAATTACGAACTTGACCTAGGTTTAGGTTTTGCTTCGCACTCGGTCGATACCAGCCGGGGCAAATGGTAGTCAGTAGTTGTGTAAGCGTGTGTTTGTGTATGAAATTTATGAGCAAGACTTTAAGTTCCTGCTTTTATTTTTGTTTTCGGTAGTGCTTGATATTGTTCACCTCTCTCACATTGGTTGCAACCCCGTCGCTTGCACGCCTCATATTTCTCGCAACTTTTTTGTTGTTGTTGTGATTTAGGGAGAAATTTATTGTTACAATTTGGTAATAATTAATTGCTCCGTCTGGCCATCTTCCCATAGTGTCATTTTTCATTTTGAACCTGTTACGCGCCAGCCTCCTGCGATTCACTTTCACTGCTTGCTGCGATCCGTCGGTAAAGTTTTCAACCATGCGCCATAACTGTCGGGATAAATATTTTTGGGACAAATTATCATATCAAATCCACTACATTGGACATGAGCAAATTTCTATCAAACACAGCACAGCTTCTCAGATATTATTCCTTGAATAAAATATGAGGAAATAATCTCTGGATATCGTTTAGATAATCGACGGGGATATAAATAATTCACCCTGTACCGGCCGACATGCTTAGAATAGCAAACTCAGATCCCATTGGATTTCATTCTTTGAAATATCCCCCCCGAAAACAACGACATGCTAGGAAGTGATACACACAACAGGCCAAGATTGGGCCCATGCGCGCGTGTACCATTTTCATCGGAAACATTTCGCTCAACTTATTGCCAAACTTTTGCCTGGGATATATTATTTCCTATAATTCTCCCCCGGCGGCGGACCGAGACCCAGATCTGTGTGCATTGAATTGCTGATTATTTCGGCAGAATAACGCCGTTTGTGTGATTTGCTTCTCCGGAGAACGCGGGAGAATGTAAACCGGAATAAATCAATTACTTCCGGTCAGCACCGTAGGATGTGGTTTTTGCTGACAAATTTGGATTCTATCTATTCCACCATTAGTCGCCAATAAGTTCAGTCCCGAATGCTGGATGGAATCTTAAAGGAATACATTATGTGTGATTTCACAAAAAAGTTATTCAAGCAATGGGAATTCATTTATGTCTAGGAACCTCATATGTCTGAGACACTTTTTAGAATGGATGCACCTCTCGTTGTTGCAAAACTCAACATATATCAAAGGGAGTATTCGATAAACCTATAATCACTATCAGAGAACATCGACATTACCAATAGATCCACTCAACATACAGCTAGTGATTTAGATTTCCACGGTGCTGCAGAATGTTTGTAACAAAAGACCAAATTTCACGCATATCGCGTTCATTATAAATAATACAATTTATAATGTAAATGATGATTAGCGATTGCCTAAAGAACCAAGACCGAACAAGCTTTATTTTATTTTTTTTGAGAAAATACGATGGGTAACATCTCTTTTCGATCGAATAAGATAATTTTCATCAAGGTATAACTTCAAGCTGATAACAATTCTTGACTTCATGACTTCAATCTGGTAACACTTTTTAATTATTTGGTCATTTCATCATTGATAGACCGATAACTGAACAACGTCCGAAAGTTGTGCTGATTTTGAACGAGAACCATGGTTCGGAAGGCCCTCCTCGCATATTTGAGGGCCGACATAATCGTCCACGTGATGACGCTCGGTGCGCATTATGGGCTAGTGGAATCATTGGTGCGATTCCCATTCTAACCGCTGTGTTATCGAAAAAAAAAGTTTCCACACGATCAATCCTCAAACTCTTGAGCAGCTGAAAGCCAACATTCTCCTTAACAAACATAAATGAAAGATTTCACTTTACAAGACCTAATATAACTGAATTCTTGTAGATTTTCCCACCCAAAAATTAACAAAATTATGGAAGTTAGTCTGAACCAAGATGGTGGAGTTAACAGGTGGCTCGTAATTTACACTATTTAGAAAAGACGTATGAGGAACGGCAAGACGAAAAGTTTGGATTTGTTTATATTATTACTTATGTTGGTATGGTTACATTTGATTTCGTCGAAGGTATTTGAAGCAGTATAATAAATAAACAGTTGTCGTTGAAAATAGTAACCTAGTAACCTTTATGCATATGCTTCCGCCAGCTGGCTCGGCTAATGTAATATGATTTATTCAGGGAATGCTTTGATCGTGGTACCACTACTGGCGCATAATTTGCAGCTTTGATTTTGTGCTGGTTCATAACGGCAATCAACCGTGCCGGCGAAACTGCAGTCAATGTTTAGTGTTGTTTGGATACCATCTATTTAAATAAATTCAAACTTACGGGATACGTCCGAACGGCAATTCTGACATTACGTTTTACCTTCCACTTCACTTTCCTTGGTCCAAATATTCTTCCCCTTCCACAAGTTGACGGTTGTTCAGCGTCTTACATACAAGGTCTTTCAGATTAAACGCTCACGCAACAAATTTTAATAACTTCTACGAAAGTGAACCGATTTTTATTTAAAAAACCAATATAAAGCTTATTTTAGGACATTTCCGATGTGACCACCCCTTTTTTCGATAACGCGTTTTTAACGGTGAACCAAATTCTTCATGCACAACTCTAACATTACGAGTTTGATGCTGTTGAAAATCCGAGTTATTTCTTCTTTAAGTTCCTCCAAATTTTGTGGCTTATTAACATAGCAACGGTCCTTCACGTACCCCCAGAGGAAGTGATCGATGACGAGAAATGTTGTAATTCTTACCATAAGCGGACAAAGTTTCATCAAGGTGTCGAGTAATACAATTTCACTAAAAATACACGTTTTGAAAATTGTACATCTTGACACTAAAAACCATCCGATCAGCTGAACGAGTTGCCGAATATTATCTTCCCGAAGTGGGGAATGCAGTGTTACCATCGACGGAGCAGAAAAAAAATTATAAGGAGCTATCCGATTTTTTGCGTGAGCGTTTAATCTGAAAGCCCCTGTACTTGCGCGATTAATTGTGCATTTATTGTGCATTAGTATCGCATTTATTGTGCATTAAATGTACTTCTAAAAAACTGAACAACCCTAATTTCCGAGATGTTTGCATGCAGAATGATATATCTATTCTGAACTCGATATTTGCTCTTCGGTTATCAAAACAGGGTCCAAGCAAGAGGAGCAACGCATCAAAATGCTGTTTGCGCTTTCCGAAAAGTCGAACCACTCGCATATCTAGTAGGCGAAATAGATCTTAGTGATCAAATCAATTGTCACCAACGTGCTAAAAGTGTTCGGGAAACGTTTGTCGATAGCCAGCACGCCTGGAATGGAAGGAAATCGAAGGCCGGATGCCGCTGGGGGCCAAGTCTGGAGAATATGGTGGATGAGCAATCAATTGGAATCGTAATTGGTCCAACTTGGCTGACGCTTTTAAAGACGTATGCGACGGTGCGTTGTCGTGATGGTACAAAAATTTCTTCTTTGCCATATGGTAATTGTTTTTCCCTTTTGCAGGTAATCGATGAAGATTATGCGCATCCCAAAAAACGGAGGCTAAAACCTCCCCGACCGACCGTTGGTCTTTTGGTCAGCTTTCGTGGCTTGTCAACCACTCTGCAGACTGCTTATTGGACTCAGGAGTGTGATAATGGATCCACGTTTCATTCATTGTCAAAAACGTCGAAAGAAGTCCACTCGATTACGCTTCAACAACGTCAAACCGGCTTTTGAATCACCAACGCGCCCGCAATTTTTGGTCGACGGTCAACAAACGCGGTACCCATCCCGCGGATAGCTTTTTCAAGTCCAAAATTTCGTGCAAAATGTATTCCACTTGTTATTTTGAAATGCCTGGGGCCTCAGCTAACTTGCGTAACTTCACTTTTCGATCGTTCAAATTAAGCCGATGCACTTGTTTTACGATTTTTAGATTCAAAGCCTCTTTTGGCCTTCCAGAGTGAGGTGCATCTGCCGTGTTTGTACGGCCCATTTTATGTTCTCTAAACCATCGATAAATTGTTGTTCCCAAGCGAGCAGAAGTGGAATAACATTTCGTCAATAACTGCATTGATTGTTCAGAAGTTTTTCACATCATAAAACGATGTTTGATCAAAATACGATATTCCTCTTTTTCCATTTTCTATTCGAATGCTCAGGTAGTGACATTTAAACAACTGTATTTTGTGAACAAATGAACGAAATGTCATGAAACTTCACACATAAGCTAGTGACAGATGAACCTCTCGAAATGAATCTTGTTCATTTTTAGTGGCGCCAACTGTTGAAAAATCACGGGACTTTTCAGCACATGTAGTATTATAGAAACTTTAAACACTTTTGGCTGGTTCGTCATTTTTACTTCCGTTTTTGGAAGAACGTCGGGAGTGAGAATTGAACTCATGACCTTTAACGTGAGAGGTACGAATGTTACCACTGGGCCGGATCACCTCCAGAAAACAAGACAGCCACACTTGCATATGATGATGTTGACGATGTTCGATTGCGTGGTGATGGACGACAAAACCTACGTTAGGGCAGAATTCAAACAGCTTCTTTGGTAGGAGTTTTACACGGTAGCCGGAGAGGATAGGTGGCAGACATTTTCAAACATATGAAATTGTCGAAGTTCGTTAAGGAATGTTTGGAAAAGAAATAGTTTGAAGCAAACCGGCATTCTACGGCGAACAAAGAAGACCAACTGGCTGTACAGAATCTGATGACAGGGGTTAAACGAAAGGTTCGGTGCTTCGAATTCGATCAACCGGAAGCGCAGCTGAATATTGTTCTGTGTTGTATACTAATTGCACATCATAAAGAAATATATTTTTTAACACATTCTTGTTTGACCAAATTTTGATCGTAACACCCTCCATATTGTGACAAACCTGTCAAAAGTTTAGAGATGCTCTATTTCATGAACAAAACACAAAAGCCGGCTTTTAAAAACGGTCGCTATGTTTTTTTTCGCTCAAATCGCTTTTAGGAGCCAATGTTGTATTCCCGTCTATAAGAATAGCGGAAGAAGCGCAATCAAGTATTAATGATAATTGCATTTCAATAATAAGTGGAATTTATGACTGCATGAGCAGCTAATAGTGATAGCGTAAATTTTCAGCCCCATTTTTGCCGCAGCCCCAGATGTCAATTGCCGCTCATTCTCAGGCGGTACAGCGGTACGATCCCTTGAATTCCAATGAACCTCACGGACCGGTCTTTTTGGGATATTCATTTTCTCATTTGCGTTTTTTCGCTCGCATTGACTGTGTGATGGGTTGTGTGATGCAGAAGCCAAAAGAACGATTCCTTATACAATATAAAGGGTGTGTCACATCAAATTGCATCACGGAAAAAACGCTGTAGAAATTCGCCCAGTAGACCGATCCTTTTGAAAATTTTAGACAGTAAAATAAAAAATATTGAACAACTTTTGGCATTTTCTTTTTATTCATACTTCGAGCCCAAGCCCGTATGCTCGCACCTTCCTCTTTACCCCGTCCATAAGGTTCTGTACAACGTCAGGTTGTAGTTTTCCCGCGTCTTCCCCACCATGTTTTACCTTTCGTCGCGGTTAGGAGCCTTCTGAACCTTGTATGTACGCAGGCCCTCCCGCTGCTTGGTCCGCTGGACGAATGAACTTGACAAATTCAGCTTATTGGCGACATCCCGGACCGAACTTCTCGGATCACGTCTAAACTGCTTAACTACGCGCTTGTGATCTCTTTCACTGACGGAGCATCCATTTTTGCCGTTCTTCACCTTCCGGTCGATGGTTAGGTTCTCGAAGTATCATTTTAGTACTCTGCTGACCGTGGATTGGACGATTCCCAGCATCTTACCGATGTCCCGATGTGACAACTCCGGATTCTCGAAATGAGTGCGCAGGATTAATTCACGACGCTCTTTTTCGTTCGACGACATTTTTCCAAATTTACGAAAAATTGACAGTGAAGCATGGCCAACGTGATCTATACACTCTTATCTGATTATAAGCGGAAGCTGAAGATATAATTCCTAAAAATTAAATTTCTACAGCGTTTTTTCCGTGATGCAATTTGATGTGACACACCCTTTAGTTGAGAGTACAGCTAAAATATAGAATGAAGCAGAAGAAGATAATGATAAAAATTCTAAAAACAATCTATATGCTAATTGCAATTTGTGCCACCATTTACTTACACTCGCGACTGATGATGCCTCTGCCGCCGACTTCGTGAACGACGTATGCACGATGCATTTTTATTTCATATTCAATAAGTTCGCATTCCATTTGTAAGCGATTTTATTTCAAATAATGATGCAAATACGTCTGCAGTGATTCTCAGTAGTTTGTTTCATGCATTCATAAACACCAAAGCTGTGCAATAAAAACAGCACGAACCAAAAAAAAGTTTCTGGTGGGAACGAACCATCCGAAATTCCTAATCGGTGACGGACTTTTTCCAAGAATTTTGAGCACGTGGCTAAACCGAAATGTACTGTAACACCGGTAACAACAGCATAGGTCCCTAGCGATAAAATTCTATTAAAACATCGTAAAATGTTGTTTTGTGACCCGATTACAAATCGTCGCTGATGATCCATTTCTCAGTCTGGGCATGCAGATTCCCCTGCCCCCGAACCGACAACAATAAATACAAAAGCAAAGGAGGAAACAAAAAAAGTTCTTTTTTCGACTTCAATCCACCAATTTGAAAGTGAAAGAAGCAACAATGAATAGACTTTCAATCTATCAGCAATTTCAGACGACCTTCAAGAGACGTGACTGGAATATGGTGTATCTTACAAATGTTGTCACACTATGCTCAATGTATGCTGCTGCGGTTAGGGCACGCGAGACTGTATGTGTGTGTGAAAACACTGACAAAAAATGTACTCAAAAGTCGACGGCATTATTTAATTTGATATTGATTTTATTTCCCATATATGTTAATTCCTTTTCCTAGCTCTCTCTCAGGCATACTACGTCACGGAAGCGACGACGACAAAGTATACCGACAAATCGTCAAAGGAAGCGAAACCCGCTCAAAACCGTACTTTCCATTCTAATTTTTACGGAACGGTAAGATGAAATTGATTTTACTTATTGACATCAAAATGGGTACGCCCTACTCGTTTATCGTTGTAGCTCCTCTTGTAATGCGGATACCGACAATCGCGCAGGAGGCTGTGCGAGCTCGGGCAGCCAAAAAGTGGCAGTGTCAGAGAGAAAAAGAGAGGTTGACGACGGTGAGATGATTTTCTATGTTTTCTCTGCCTCCTCCGTTTTTACGATCTTGATTTTTCTTTTCTTTTTTTTCTCAGAAATATAATAAGAAAAACATTGCACATTTTTTCTGATAATCTCCTCAGTAAACCATCATCTACCCTTCGACTTTCTTGGAACATAATGGCAAACCACATAAAGGAAGGAAGATTATGTTTTACGCTTCTGTTATTCCTTTATTTTTTTCCATTTTAGAGAATGACACAGCTTCCGAATTGAATGTGATTAAAAATACGTGCAACGCGTATCCTTTGTACGCGGCGAATAGTTATAAATGGACCTGCCCCGGTAGCCATATCTTGGAGCAATAATTTAAAATATTAATTCATTGGCGTTTCATCGGAGAGTGACAAAAATTTATTTTTCCAGCCCAAAAATTTCAACTAATCACGAATTAACATCAATTATCTCGGGTCACAGTTATGACAATTGACCTAATGCGATTGTACACTTTGTCGATACAGGAATTTTTGCTACGATTTTGATTTTCAGTAGGCGTAATTTACTCGCACTCGCACATGTAATCACACGAAAAAGTATATTTGAAACTATTCGCGGAGTGTAATGCGATTTCTAACAGGATATATTCAAGCTCAAAAATGAAGGATAAATCACGTGCTACATAATATCCTGGTGAGTCTAGTGAGCGAGATTGCCACAGTTTTCAAAGAACAAAAAGTTTCCCGCTAGTTTATCGTGTTTCTTCGATACTTCCCAATGTTCCTTATTCAATTCCTTGTGCAGTAAAATAAACTTATGAATTATGTATAACTGTAATCTCTAGCAGTACATTTGTGAGAAGTAATATTCGCTCTGAGGTGGATTAGATGCTTTGTGACGGAGCAAAGCTCAATCAGTCGAAGTAACTCCACAACAAGTGATTTGTTTTCCCTTGTTTTTCATGTTAATGTTCCTCTAATGGTTGGCATTCGACGTGATTGTATAATTGTTATAGTTCAAATAACAATTAAGAGTGTGTAAACGTTATCAGCAAACTACATCGAATATGCGTTTTCTGTCCTCCCGGCGGCATGTATACACATTTTTCAAACATATTTTTATTAGACCGAAAAATGATGGGTCCTCAAAAAGACGCCCTTAATGAATTATTTAATATTTCCGAGGGTACGCTTCATGACGATTTCAGCAAGAAGTCTAATGCAAACATGAGAAATTAAAAATGCATTATTCATTTTATACCATTTAGTTTCCATCTCCCGGAGAATTTCTTTCGATCCATGACAAACGCGCGCAGAATGTGGCAAAGTAGCAGAAACGATGATAAGAGGAAAATGTATTAAAAGAAGGATGAACGTTATAAATTTTCATATTTTATAGTTGAGTGATTCGTTCGAGATAACATCGAAACAAGGAGGCATTGGACCTACAAGTCTGCTGAAAACTTTGTTATAGTATTGGGTCTTTTTTCCACTTGATTGTGAGTTTTTTTTGTCATTACTCTCCTCGAGTTATTATTTTCCTGAACGCATCCCGGCTCATTGACGAAATTAATATTAGAGATTCGGTCATTGCTGATACGTGATATCTCACTATCGAGTAGACGAAGGTATTGTGAAACAATTTGAAGCCGAGCGTGAGTGCCGACTAATAACTCCGTTAGCAACACGCGTTGATAAGTGATGCATTGCGAGCAAGATTGCCTTGGTGGGCGCATTGTATAGAGGTTTAACCAAGAAAAATGTGCACGGAAGAAAATGAAAAAGTGAAAAAATAATAATTAAGAGATCTCTTAGTTCCGTGGTGTGCTTCAATCTTGGCTGTCTATCACAACCGACGAGATTCTGACAGACTGGATGATGTTGGAATGTATCAATAATGACTCGCTGTGTGTTTAATCAGTTTCATTGATATAGCACGCACGCTGTCCTGTCGGAAAGGCATTTTTGATTCGAACACGGAAAGACGTGTGTTGTGATTTGTGTATATATGCACTAAATCGTCATATCTGCGTATTGCATTGAAATGTGTGTTGAATTTAGAGCGTTAAATCATTTCACTCATTAGAAGTATACATTTGCATGCACATATCCATGAACGCGTGTGTATCAGCTGTAATCGTGATAAAGAAGACTCCGATAAACGTTTTTTTGTTACTGTTTAATTTCCGGAATATCATTCAAATGAGTCACCAAATCGATCCGTCATTGACATACTTCTATTAAGCGAAAATATATCAATTCGGTGTTTGATTTGGATTATCGGAAAGACTGATTTTATTTAAATACCTATGTTTGACTTAATTGATTGGGATACTTGCCGCATAACACCTTATACATTACTGTCAGTAGTATGACTGATCTGTAACCGTCTACAGGAACTTACCATCTGAAAATAAAAAAGATATGAAACATAGATAAATATAATTTATCAAATGAGTAATAAGGGTATTTTTCAAAAAAATAACAACAGTATTCAATATAACATCCTCATAAGGCTCTAAATAACACATTACAGGGTGCGTGATGAATTTTTGCAGTAAATTTCAAATAGCTAACACTTTCTCATGCTCCTTTCTCCTGAGTCGGTTGAACTATCCTCATCATACTAAACCCGGAACCTTTATCTCTGATGAAAAAAACTTCAATCTGGACCAAAAGGTGGCTTGCACCAGATCGTAGTCAGGTTCCCATCGTCATGTCAACAAAGTTTCCTACCAATGTGATGATTCTAGGCGTACTCTCCAGCGAGGGGGATGTAAGGGAGTCATCTCGGTCCATACATATTCCTTCTGTATCTTAACGACATCAATTTATGTTTGAAGTACTTGAAACTTTCTTACGCAGATGATTTCAAATTATTCCTTCCTGTGAATTCCACTGTAAACGCCGAGTTTCTCCAACAACAGTTGGATATTTTCGCCGAATGGTGTGTAAAAAACAGAATGACTCTTAATCCATCGAAGTATTCTGTGATATCGTTTTCCCGCAAGCGCTCTTCAATAATCTTCGATTACAATCTGCATGGTGTAATATTGGAACGAGTCAACACCATCAAAGACCTTGGCGTCATGTTGGACTCCAAGCTGACATTTCGTGCCCACATTTCCTACATCAAATCGCTTGACTTCATTTTCCGCGTTTCAAAGCAGTTTGAAGGCACTCTACGGCGCACTGGTACGGTCAATTCTTGAGTACGCTTGTGTAGTATGGTCACCATACTACCAAAGTAGCATTCAGCGAATTGAATCAATTCAACGGAAATTTGTCCGATTCGCCTCGCACAATTTGCCGTGGAATGATCCTCTCAATCTTCCAAGCTATGGGGACCGTTGTAGACTGATTGGGCTGGACTTATTACGTTCTCGATTACGTTGCCAAGGCGCTATTTACGTCAGATTTGATTTCATCAAAATATGTTAGTTTTAAGAGGTATTTGTAAATAAGTTGTAAGTTTCGATCATTATGGCACTCATGTAAAGCCTGTTGACGTTTTGTGAATAAATGTAAATGTAATACACCCGTATTTATTTCATCAAGGACTAAAGGTAACAGCCGATGTATACTTGAAGGTTTTGAAAGGATGTTGTTGTCCCGTGGATGAAGAAGAGTGCTGCATTTCATCTTTCAACAAGACTAGAGCACCTACAAGAATTTCTTGCTGAAAATGTTCCGGAGTTTTGGGAGTACGAAATTCGGCTCCCTAGTAGTCCGGGAATCAAACCTTTGGATTATTTTGTGCGGGGCGTCGTCGAGCGAGATACCAATAGAACGCCTCACACCATACTTAGGTCACTGAAAGCTTAGAACATGGAGGTGATGACATCTATGGATCGAAATATGGTAAAACGAGCAAGCGGCAGTTTACGCAAGCGTCTATCAACAGTCATCGAGAAGGGAGACGGCAGATGGCGCCCCTAAAAAATGAACAAGATTTATTTCGAGAGGTTCACCTGTCACTAGCTTATGTGTGAAGTTTCATGACATTTCATTTATTTGTTCACAATCTACAGTTGTTTAAGTGTCACTACCTGAGCATTTGTATAGAAAATAGAAAAAGAGGAATATCGTATTTTGATCAAACATTGTTTTTTGATGGGAAAAACTCCTAAACAATCAATGCAATGGTTGACGTAATGTTATCCCACTTCTACTCCTTCGAGAACAACAGTTTATCTGTGGTTTAGTGAATTTAAAATGGGCCGTACATGCAACGCAGATGCACCTCGCGCTGGACGGCCAAAAGAAGACAGAAATCGTAAAACAAGTGCATCGACTCGTTTTGAATGATCGTGAAGTGAAGTTACGCGAGTTAGTTGAGGCCGTAGACATTTAAAAAAACGAGTGGAATATATTTTGCACGACATTTTGGATACGAAAAAGCTATCCGCGCAATGGGTGCCGCGTTTGCTGACCGTCGACCAAAAACAGCGGCGCATTGATGATTCAACAGCCGGTCTGGCGTTGTTGAAGCGTAATCAAGTGGACTTTTTTCGACGTTTTGAGACAATAGATGAAACCACACTACTGAGTCCAATAGGCAGTCTGGAGCGTGGCACTGAAGGATATTTCGTAGACGGGAATCGAAATGTTGGAAACTCGCTATACCAAGTGTATTGCCCTCGAAGGAAACTATGTTGAGGAATAAATACAGCTTTGTCCTA
Organism: Toxorhynchites rutilus septentrionalis; assembly: GCF_029784135.1. Lineage (NCBI taxonomy): Eukaryota > Metazoa > Arthropoda > Insecta > Diptera > Culicidae > Toxorhynchites > Toxorhynchites rutilus. Next base: position 93,599,877 of record NC_073744.1, read on the forward strand.
AAAACGATTGTTTTCATTAAAAATCCCAGGACTTTTCAGCCCATGTAGGGTTTCAAACGCAGATAACCGTTCGCAAGCAGAAGCTCTATCTATCGAGGATAGCCTAATTTCGGGAACAGAATCGTCTGACGTCCTGTCAAAATGTCATGAATCACAGTATATGAAAAGTACAGTTATTGTTTTATAAGTGACAGTATGGTGTAGTATGAGTAATGGTGACGGGAATAAATCCCGAAATCCCTAATGTGACTCGAAAACCGGCAGTACTGGCATTCCCTGATGTTTTCAGGACAGGCAATGTAGAGTTGTGTAGACGAGTGCTACCTTCCGGATCGATGAGGGTACAAAAACCCATACCAGAGAAGGCACCAGGTGATTAGAAAGAAACCCATTCTCAACAGGAATGCATCCAAGGGAGTCCAAGGACTGTCGGATAGACATTTCGGAAAGGGAGATCTGCAGTAGATACCATTCACACAGGCGTCAAAAGAGCAGGCTCATACCGACACTCTCGGTTTGGGTTAATAAGAAGCATTGAGATAGGTAAAGTTCTTCCTAACACCATTTCTATTTGGACACGTTTTCTTCAGTCACTGCCTACACCGATTTGGACACACTTTTTTTCTTTTTCGTTCTCATCTGTACTTCTTCTTCAAAAAATCTGTACCAGAAATCCGTACCATTGAAATTATTCATTGTAGAGAAAAATAATGAAATATGAAAAAATAATCATTTGTTTACTAAAAAATATTATATTTGCTTGCCTACTTTATATCTAGATTTACTTACTACAATGTACATTAACATTCGCTAGCCTTGAATCACTTTGATGATGTTTGATGATGCTTATACATAGTCTTTCTAAATTTATATTGCGTACTATCATTCAAAAAAAATTTTCGAGAGAAATTTCACACGCCGGAAAAATCTGTACCAATCTGTACTTTTTGACGAAAATCGGTCATCTGTACCGTACAGAATCTGTACCAAAAATAACGAAAAAAACTGTACCTTTCCAGATAAATCCGTACGTGTGGCAACACTGCACACAAGGTCGGCTCTTGCTCCTGAATGAGAAAATGTGGAAGAAACCGTGAAGCACGTCATTTTTTCAGCTCAAATTCACCGCGAGGCTGCCCTTGATATCAAAACAAATCATGTCGGAAAGCCTGTCGTGAGGATTCTATGCACGCAGAAATTTCAATAGTCGATTTAAAGGTCTTATAATTGGACGGAAACCCGATTTTAAATGAAGTCTCGCCTCAAGGAAACCCATCATGCCGACGTAGAGGTTGTCAAGGTTGTTGGCATCACTGAAGAATATATGCTGCTCAACTCATACGCCACCACCGGTTACTGGACATTTACTGTATTTGTAATAAAAATATCGAGAACTCAGAATGTACTTACAAGGTCCATAACGGCTTCGTTGAAAAACGCACGACAACCTCGAACCTTACGCCTTATACTCTTATGCTGATCAACAGAATCGAGGTGAAAATATTGTATGCGAATGATTTAAGATTTTTCGAGTGATACAATCAACCTTCGAATGTTGCAACTCCAAGCTGACATTAAGTTGGTAATGTTGGTATTTGGTATTCAAGAATTCATACGTATCGCATAGTACCATTTTTGGTTCATTGTTATAATTCCGTCATCCGCCACCAGGAGCGCTGAAATTTATTGTAGCAGCCAATATCGTGGATAAACGCTTTTCCCGAACACAACGAACGAAACAGTGTCACAATTTGAAGCTCTCCAAAAACGAAACCGATCCGCATGGGAGCAGTGCAACATCTCGAGCTTTTACTCACTACATGTTCATCGACTTTGAAGCAGCATACGATACTAGGGAAGATAAAGGCTACGAAAGAGAGGATGAACCAGAGTTCAAAAAGCGTCATCCCGCGGAAGTGTGGCAATAATTAGGCATAACTAAGAACCAATGTGCTTCCATGACCGAGTGGTTAGCATCAAACCTAACATGCCGGGGGTTCGAGTTCGATTCCCGTTCTAATCGGGTGAATTTTTCGTCAAATTAACAACTGAGCGAATGCATAATGCAGATATTGTCGCAATTGTGACAATCTCCGACACTGCTAACAATGCTCACGCTCAACATTATTTCTTGATAAGATTATTGCCATTGTAAATCAACAAACGAATTTAGTTGTCTCCCCTTCAATCGCTCGCGCCTAAATCAGAACTAATGATACAATAAAACAATAAAAGTAGAATTTAACCCAACAAATTAAGCACGATCTGAAGGTTAAGGGAAGCGTTATCGCTGATAATAATGATGCATATAGTAAAGAAATAAATTTAACGACCTTTGATTAGTTTTTTTTCTACGAGGGAACCACAAACAACAGATAATTGCCTCGGTGAGTTCCATCGCTCAATGTGACGTGCAAACGACGAGTGAAAATGAATAGCATCCTCTCTCGTAAAAATCAACTTACACTAACCCACATGTACCGAGAAAGCCCCACCGGAAGAAAGAGCAGATAAACGCATAGGAAAACCCTAACTACCAATGAAAAAGTTGTTAAAACCTACTGTCTGAAGAGCTGACTTTTGCCCTCGTTCGTTCCGTACCCACTTTTATTACAATTTGGGTGGTAAAAACTGTGTCGCTGCTGTCGGTTGCTGCCGCATTTTTACTTCAGTTTTATTTTTATTTCTACGGCTTTTATCTGCTAAAAATTACGCATTTGAATACACTTCACAATACGACGAGCACCAAGAGTGGTGGTAGTCAACATAGAGATTTTCCCTCGAGAGCATCCCTCAGAAAAGCTAAACTGAGGGGAGTGCGTCCCGAAAAAAAGGCAACGGGAAAAAAACACTTGTGGGAAGATGCCGCTGCTTTCCCATGATGTGCATTTTATGTGGAGTGTAATCTTTCGGAATGATTTTGATTGTCATATGACGGTTTTGTAAACTTTTTTTTTGCATAATTCTGGTTCTCGAAGCTATGGGTACAAACTGTGAAAGCATTCGGTGATGAGCTGGGAAATTGGCATTGTGTTGTATTCCGACCGACATCCCTCCGGCCTGCCTGCACAAACGGCTCTCTGTGACTGGAGCGCCGTGTTTATTACAATTTTATTATTATTATCTTATCATGGAGATTTTTTTATTGTTGCCAAAGAGATCGCCTAATAACGTTGTTTTCTTTCTTGAGCTTGCCGATCGTAACTATTTGTTGCTTCTGGTTCTTATATCTATTCCGCAAAACAGAAGCCTTCGTAATTTTTATTAACACATGTCCTTTGTCGTCCTACTGACACCACTTAGTGTCCCCTTGGCTTCGTCCTTAGAAGCACACCCAGCGTCGTGTGGGTGTTGGCGAGAATCAGGTCGGAGGAATAATCGTAACCAAGATGGGTGATATATTCGTTGATGCGGATATTACTCGGCTATAAAGGAAGCTCGTAAACATGAAGTGTTTAATGTTTACGAGTGGATTGATTGATAAACGAGGGTCTATAATAATGCTGTAATTCTCAGACAGAATAGTACCTTAGACATCTGCCCGGCAGTCGCATCTGTTGATTGACTTTAAGAAATTGCTTTGAATGGACTCGAATTAGCGCTATGTTTGGAATTAATCGAATCGCCATCGTGTCTGCATAACATAACGATGGACGAACCGTTGAGAATCAATAATCCAGATTCACACTGGAAAAAGAAACGAGTTATGTGAAATATTTATGCGATTGGTGCAAAACTCATCCTTTGAACCCCTGAAGTCTGTCTGAGTGGTTTAATTGAACTCATAATCCACGGCGGTTCATTCCATCACCGACATTTGGTTTTAATATACAACTTTTTTTACCACTGCTTGCACTACATCCTCTTACGCTGATACAAGATCTTATTTCTTGTGGAACATTTCTTCTGTCATTCTTTAACGGTCTAAAAATAGCACATGACTGCATTTTTGAATGCTTGCAGTTTTTGTATGTCCAGATTGTTTGCGTTGTGCTCTCTTAGTGTTGCCTTTATTCACACCACTCATTCACGGGCTCACTTCTTCCAAATGTAATTAGCCGATGAAGAAATAAATAAACTTAATTAAATTCATTCAACAACAATGACATCTTTGTCAGCTACTGCTCACATTGGTAGGAAGCTGGCCACCATGGTAATCATTGGACAAGCATTGCAAGTGTACGATGTTTTACCACCAGAAAGTAGTGTTTGGAAGTGGGATTATGAATTCTAGATTTGGAGAGATTTTTAAGCCGCTGAATGTATTTTTATCACTGTGCACCCCTGTGTCATTATTACAAAGAAGAAGCGGGCGGGCGAAACGGATTAGCTCTAAGGTCTACCATCGTCAAGTTCTTTGTGTGTTGGCTGCCAGCACTTTGGCTCTGCCACAGCTCAACCCATCACGGGACCAATCTGCTTCCCGCACACAGCATTGTGCAGTCGTTATTCCAAAGTGTCAGCCAGAAGAGCACGCTCATTCTACGGATCATTGTGCACAGCGACACATATATGGCTTTGATATGACCAACGCCTGTGTGTTCCAATCTTCACTCTTCCTCTCGCGCTTGCCTTCATTGATGTTGTCGTTGTCGTCGTCGTCGTCGTCGCGTAACAGCTGAGGTAGTGAAGTCTCGGCATAGTATAATTGGTTGAACCGTCAGTTGGAGAAAATAATTTAAAGGTTTTATTGTTCATATCAATAATGTAATATTGAAAACCCCACTCAGTCGCGAACGAACCTAGTTTATTGAACAGCAAAGGACCGAATGTATGAGATGGGAGAAAAATATCCGCACCTGTTTTCGCCTATTGCTCCATTGCCATCTGGGAATAAACATAATATTCAATGTGTATTGGATTGCTTATATGATTGTGATTGTGAATATATACCCGAGAAAAGCAACCAAAAGCTTATTGGACAGGAAATTCTGCTTGAAGTTTCCAATTGTGAAATACGCCTACCTTGTAACATTTTCCGTTGACAGCTCATAAAGTATTTTGAGCGCAGCGCGCGCCATCTGAATGTTGATAATGAATTTGACAATTTTAAAAAGTTGTGATTTGTTATTAACTAGATTCATCTTTTTTCGAAAACTACATCCATCAAATAACCGCTGTTACTTTGCTCTTCATTACTACAAAAATAAGATCGGTGGAGTTAGCACTGCACAAATCATCGATTATTTCCAATGAAAACCGCCATTTCAGCAGGTTCTTTCGGTGAATATCCGCGTTGACAGCATTGAGCTTCGTTTACTAGTTTAGAGGAGGGTAAAAAAATAATTGATTTTCAGGCGGAATAATATTCTATTTAAATGAAAAACACATTTTTTTTGCAGGTGGTGAAAAAATTTTGTACGAAAATTGTTTTTGAAGACAACTTTATGTTATAATGAAAAGTTTCAGTAACAATGTTGGAAATGTATACACAAATGGTTAAATAAAAGTGAGAAATAAGTGATTCAAGTAGTTAAATAACATGATGGAAAAAATTTCATTCAAATTTTAACATTTGAAAACTAGCTTCGTGTGTTCTAATCTGATAGGGATTACAGTAACGAGTTTGTGACCCAAATTATGACCCCTAATTGAAAATCGCTACCAGATGTCGACACTATTCCTCTGTCATCGCGGATAGATAAACGGTTTTTTTTATTAATTCGTTTATTTTTACAGGCTCAGTTACTTAAGTTTAAAGGAGCCGAATTCTTAAATATATTTTTAAAACTATATATATATATATAAACAATTTTCTTACATCTATGGTTAGTAAGGTGGAAAACCGATTACTCGCGGTGTGCTCGAGTTTAGAAGGGTGACATATTTTTAGGAGAAGGATGGGATATAAGGAAATTGTAACAATGTTGATGAGCACTCAATTCTTAAATCTATTCGTATATCTATAGTTTATTTACATTTCAACTTATTCTACTATTTATAGCAAGGGGACGAATTACCCGCAAAGGAAGGAAAGGAGGGTATAAGGATGTAGGGACAATCACACACGAAGATCTATAGCTTTAAGGAAAACATATATATGGGACATGTAATCAAGGTCTAACCGAGCCAACACATCTCTCACCGGCACATTGGGCTGTCTTCCTCGGGCCCGAAGGGAGTTTTCTAAATTCGATCTGGCGACCAGATACACCTCGCACGACCAAACAACGTGCTCGATGTCGTGATAACCTTGGCCACAAACGCAGAGATTGCTGCTGGCAAGATTGAAACGGAAGAGTAGTGCATCTAACGAACAGTGATTGGACATGAGTCGAGAGAAGGTGCGAATAAAGTCCCGACTCAAATCCAGACTTTTGAACCACGGTTTGAGGCTAACCTTTGGGATAATCGAGTGAAACCACCGGCCCAATTCATCTTCATTCCACTTGCGTTGCCAGTTAGCGATGGTATTTTTGCGAACTAAAGAATAAAATTCATTGAAGGCGATTTGACGCTGATATATATCGCCTTCAATTGCACCTACCTTTGCCAATGAGTCAGCCCTCTCATTACCCGGAATTGAGCAATGTGAAGGGACCCAGACAAAGGTAATGACATAACAGCGTCTGGATAAAGCACTCAAAATTTCTCGTATTCTCTCAAGGAAGTACGGCGAGTGCTTTTCCGGCCTCACTGAACGGATAGCTTCGACAGAGCTAAGACTATCCAGATAAACGGTTGAAAATTAACATTTTGTGTACGTGAACTATGACGCCCAGTAGAATACCAGGTATGTTACATCCCCTATGTCAACAAAGAAAAAGAATCTAATTTTTAAAAATGCTCAGTTTGTTTGACGTCGTAAAGTTTTTCAAATATTGTGCTTTATTTCTTGTTCGAAAATTAGGGACTTGATTAGGGACATACTTGAAGCTGATCTGACGACAAATACGATAGTGTATCGGGTTTTCATTGCAGGTAAGATTTTATGTGATTTTTACTCAATATTATTATGATCTCTTTTTGTTCACTTTTAGAATATCCTTCCAACGTTTTCCGACCGATGAGTCCTTGAGACAGAAATGGTTCAATTTCTCTTCTACAAAAGGTATTTCAATTCGGGCCGAACATGCCGCTACATGTAATGGTTGCATTACAGAAGAATCAGGTGAGGCTTTCACCGGAAACCACTCCGATGTTTCCTATTGCCAATTTTCGCGTGGGCTACATTCGGATGAATGCTTGGAGTCAACGGCTGTTGTTGAACAAGTTGACGATTCAGGATTTTCGGCATCTGCCAGCGCTTGGCTAATTTTACGATACTAAAGAGCAAGATGGCGAATGCCTATTGGCACAGGCAAAAGCGGCAGTAGTGAATTACAGCATACTTTTCCACAATAGAGAACGTAAGCTGAAAGGAAAAAACGATGAACTGCAAAGCAAACTGAAACGACAGCATCATCACGACGACGTTAGGAATAAACGCTGCATCGAAATCGAACACCAACGAACAAAGCGTCGTTCCAATTCGCCAGCCGTCAATATAGCAGCCTGAATCGTCCACTCTATGGTAAGCATGTTATCATTACGGAACGAAATCTAAAACACAATCCAAAAAGTTTCAAGAATTTTGTGAAATCCAAGCGCAAAGAGTCTACACTACCTTTGGCAATGTACTTGGATAAACGATTTGCTTGCAGCTCTGCGGATAAATGTGAGCTTTTTGCTTCCTACTTCGGTTCAATGTTCAACCCCGCCTCCGATATTGTTGAAGCTGCACTGGAACTAACTCCTGCTGGAAGTGTAGACGCTGATATACCTGTAGTGTCATCAGAAGGGTTAGGAAAGGCAGTAAGGAAATTGAAAATTTCATATCAGCCTGGAATAGCAGCGTGTGTTCTGAAAAAAATGCTTCGAACATCTGGAGCAACCACTCACTCATTTGTACAATTTATCTCTGAGGACTGCAGCTTTCCCGACTGGTTGGAAAGCATCGTTCATGTTTCCAGTGCATAAAAAGGCAGCAAAAACGATGTCCGGTGTTATCGGGGTGAAACGCTACATCTCCCCGGATCAACATGGATTCTTTCCTGGCAGAAGTGTCGCTACAAACTTGTGTGAATTCACATCCATCTGTCTTAGCAAAATTGAAGCGGGTCGACAAATTGACGCCATTTACACTGACCTCAAAGCAGCATTCGACAAGGTTGACCATAGTATACTTCTGGCCAAACTAGCAAAACATGGTTTCTCTGTAAGGCTCGTTAAATGGCTTCGCTCTTATTTCCTCGCTAGCAAACTAGCAGTCGAAATTGGCTCTTGCAGCTCAACCTGGTTTGAAAGCAGCTCCGGAGTTCCTTAAGGTAGCAATTCTCACTGTTCATCAACGATGCCATCGTGTATCTTGGAGCCGACTGTTATATGCTGACGATCTAAAGCTTTACATTGTGGTCAACAGCATTGAAGATTGTCGTAAACTTCAAAACCTGCTTGATAAATCCGCTGCATGGTGTCGAGTAAACAGGATGCAACTAAGCACACCAGAATGCTCTGTTATAAGCTTCCACCGTAGGATAAACTTCTTGTCGTTCGAATACACTGTCGAGGGTGAAGTATTAAGTCGAGTTCAAACGATTAGAGATCTCGGTGTTTTCCTTGATCCAGCTCTCTCATTCCGGAACCACTACGAAGACATCATTGACAAGGCTCGTCGTCAATTGGGATTTGTAAGCAAATTGAGCTGAGAATTCAGAGACCCTTACACACTGAAATCCTTGTATTCGTGATTGGTTCGGCCGTTTTTAGGAACCGCCACATTGATATGCACTGCGGCTGCTCGCATCGAATCGATTCAGAGAAGGTTCGTCAGATTCGCCCTACGTCGTCTGCCATGGAATGATCCGCTGTATTTGCCACCGTACGAGAGTCGTTGTCTGCTGATAGAGTTGGAAACGTTGAAGAAAAGACGGAGACGGTCTAAAGCAATATACATCGCTCGACTTCTTGTCGCTGAAATTGATGCTACAAATTTACTTGCGCAAATTACCATTAATGTTCCTGGATATATCTTCGCCGCTCTGGCTTTCTTCAATGATGGAATGCTTCAACGATGTTGCCCATTTGTTTGACTTCAATATCATGATTGACGAATTTGAAAGTGGGATTATACGTTTCATGTTTAGCTAGTTTTACTACACTATTGTTCATTGAGACATACTAGTCGGATGAAATATATTAACATAAATAAATAAATAAATAAATAAATCACATTTTGTATTTAATGAGGAAAAACGTTGAGCTTCAGAGAAAAGTTGACGAGCAGTCAAAGAATTTTGATGATTTGAAAACCAAATAAACCTCATGATGGGGTTGAAATCGAAGGTAAGCCAGCGAAGGACCAAGGACCAGCGAAGAGTTGTCAAAAGGTTTTACTCTACGACACTTCGGTGCTCCTGGTTATAATTAAGTCACGAAAATCATGAAATATCCTCTTCCGAAGCTAAGTTGCCTCCGCAAGTTCGCCAGGAAAATGGATATGCCAGGGTTTTCTTGAAGAAGTTCTAAGAGTGCTGAAAGCGAAGTCCTCTACCATGTCCGAACGATCAAAAATGTGTGTCTTACTATACGATTAGATGTCGTACAAGGAAATTTATGAGTATGAAAAAACACAATGACGTTCTTGTACCGAACACTAAAATGCAGGTAAATGTTTGAAATATAGACATATACCAGGCTTCTATAGAGCTAGAATATCATTAAAAAAAATGATGTGTTGGGTTTTTTTTCGATATACAAGTGTACAAGGTATATTATTTTTGGCATTTTTGGAAATACGAAATTGAAATATGAAATTTAAGCTCTTTACATAAAAAAATGTATTTAATTGTTAGGCCATGATGATTGGAGGATTATTCGCAGTTCATAAGTTACTTCGTCTTCGGATAGTGGCGGAATTTTTGTCTTATTTGCCGATTCTCCACACTTTCCTAAGCTTATCCGGAATTGGCTTATTGACAGTGGCTTCATTTTCCCGGACGGAACAACGATGTCTCACGAACCGCTGTGGGAGTTGATTGCCACACCGAAATTATCAACACTTTTTTCCTCCAAGAAGAGCAGTTTACCTGCCAGCGCAGCCAGCGTCAAAATGTGGTATTAGCAGTTAAGTTACTATCGAGAATATGTGCAGTAGCTTTGCAGAGGAGAGTTAACATGCTTCAAGTCAGGTACCTCGCAAAGTTCATTTTAATAGTCAACAATTCGTGGGACAATTGGTAATGTAAGGCACATTGGTTTCGATGGCTGCATAAGGGAACATTCTTTGATGGGAACAAAAGTTCCCCCAACTTGCATGTATTTGCAATGCCTATTGCTCCTTGGTTTGGATGGCTGTGTTCGGGAACATACTTCGATAGGAACAAAAATTCCCCCAACTTACATGTATCTGCAAAGCGGATTGCCTCAGGCACATTGATTTAGATGGCTGTGTTAGAGAACACACTTCGATGGGGACAAATGTTACCCCAACTTGCATGTATTTACAATGCCAATTTCCCCAGGCATCTTGGATTTGAAGTTTGTGTTAGGGAAACACATTTCGGAGGGAACAAAAATACCCCCGACTTGTATGTATTGGAAAGCGGATTCCCTCAGGTACATTGATTTTGAAGTCTGTGTTGGAGAAACTGTAAATCGTGCAAATCAAAACACTAGCAGTTACGGCGTATAGATAACGCTTGATATTTCACAGTTCTTCAATTGTTTATCTAATGAAAAATAACATTTTATTCATTGTGATAGATGCGTTGAAAATTTCTATCAATTGATGCAAACATCTTTCCGATCTATTAGAAAATGTTCGAGTTATACGCATTCGAAATCATTCATTATTTCCTGCATGTTCTGTGTTTAGGTTTCCATTTTATCCTCTTTACTCCGGCTAGACGTAGTTCCTCGTCAAAAATGAAAAAATAAATAACAGCAACATAAAAAATATGCTGTGATTTTTGAGATTTTGTGAAAGTCGCCACCAGACATCGACACTGTACAACTGTCAAAACTATGTTTTAGCTTTCTTCATTGTCTATCACTACATAAAAAAGCTGGGAGTAATATACCTGGCATTCTATTTTCTTCGAATGACGCATATCAATTGAGATCAGTGTGATATATACCGGAGTGGAGTAGAAGAACGACTAAACTGATGTGTTGAAAGCCCAAACATTTTCTGCGTGATACGTTTTTATGGCGCATATTTCGAACCACACATGCTTCACAGAAGCAACAGCAGCAGAGTCTTGGTCTTCAATTTCTACACAAAAGCGCGAGGCAAACGGAAAACGGTTGGGCGATAGTGCACACTGCAAAAAGATCCAAAGACAGTACACAATTCGTCATTTGATCAAATTTTTGGAGCGAACGTGTGGATCATCTTGAATTACTGAAGGTATTCGATTTCGCGGTTAAAAAAACATTAAAATATTCACAACGACACATTTTGATGTAATATATTATGACAAATTAATAAAAAAAATATGTTTTATATGCGGCTAGGTTTGCTTGTGCAAAAGCTAGCACAATCTTTATTTTCGATCGTTTCCTTTTTGTCAAGCGAATGGAAGGTTTTTTGTATGTCGCTCTTTGTTGAAATTGAATTGTTATGATTTGGAAGAGTCTGTTTGCCTCATCCTGACGAAATATGAGGCATGAAGGGAGCATGACAGTTCAAATTTCAAATATGTTTTCGATCATTTGGAAAATTTAATAATGGCTCAAACATAATTGCCCGATGTGTCAATGGTTTCAAACTGGTGATCTGATTGATAAACTCGGCCAACATTCTCAATAATTCACGAGTCTCTTTTCAATATAGTTGAATGAGTGGAAGACAAAAAACTAACCATATTACGTGATCCGTTCGCAAACACAATTTTTTATCATCGTAGCAAAGTCTCAGAAAACCCGAAGCACGCCCGAAGAAGATCATAAAGATAAACTCTCAAAGGCAGCCAGAAAACAACGTTGCTCCGAGTGGTGATGCTCCTCGAAAGAGGCAGTAAAATCAGAAATAAAATCAATAATAAAACAGTAATCCAAATCTTTATGCTTCCCGAAATAAAATTTGCCATATACCAATTACTTGTAAAATGAAGCTGTTTCGCTGCCCTCTCTCTGATAGCCATTTCGGAAACATTGTTATGCGACGAGTCATTTAACAGCAATGTAAAGATCAATAATGGGTCTAACACATTATGCGATTCCCGTGAATATATACCAAAATAAATCAGGATCGTTAGGGAACCGAAATTGTTTCTAGACTGGTTTGGTTTTATTTGCGTGCAAAACGAAGAAACAGTTTTATCAGTTCTTGAGTTTTAGAAGCGATAAAACAAGTTTACTTTAAAGTACAGATAATCATATGTACGCACCTGATGAACCCGTAACGTTACTAAAATGGAATTCTCTAATGTCAATTTATTCTTTTATCAATTTCCAATTAACATCGCATTATTACCTGCGGTTTCTATGATTTCATAGCTACATTCTACCTCGTTAGCCACTTCTTTCTCGTGAAAAAGTTATTCTTAGTGAGTTTTTCATCAAATCTGCCGAAAGTCGAAAAAGCTACTGTTCCGAGGACTAAAAATCAGACTTCTCTTATGCCAAAGAATTAGTCAAATATGAAAAATTAGCCATTATTTTGTTCAATGCATCTGTCATCCATTAAAAATTAAACAGTATCATCATTTTATTAGTGTATAGCTCAAAGTACTATTAAATCATGAGTATTTCCAACATTTCTCCTTTTTATTATTATTTATTATTGTCATTAATCATTAATTGCTATGAATTGTATCAAACATGAAAAATAAATGCGAATCATGACATAATTGTTGGTTTACCAATTCAAATATACATGTCTCACTACTCCACTCTGGTACATAACACACTGGATAATATCTGAAGCACACAATCTACTGCGACAGCGCTTTATCAGATTTTGGCATAAATAGTTCAAAAATAACGTTTTTGATGTTGAAGTTGAAGAATTCTCTGGCGCATCGAAAATTTTGAGAAAAAAGGTCAAGCTTATATTAATTACAACTTCAAAACAATAACGAACACTAACCTTCCTATACTCGCGTATCGGTCTGACAGACCGAGCATCAATGAGGTGGCTGAATTAAATGACTATGAAAACTGAATGAAGTTAAAGAAAAAATATTTTCTGGAGTTTTTTCACTCAATTATATCTTTTTCTTTGAATAAATACCAATAACGTCTAGAATACGCAATAGCAATAACACAGAGGCGCGCACAATCCAGAGTACAAAAATTACGATTTTTCGCGCGAGTATAGCAGTGTTAAGAATAGATAAATGTAAATCTATTCGAGAAAAAATAAATGTGAGTCAGGAACAGTCAGCCCGGTGAGCAGAAATAGCGAATATTTTTCTATTGCCTGACACACGAAAGTCAACTGTGTTGTTTGTTTGGTTCGCTGGGTTTCGAAAAATTACGATAATACGCTAGGATTGTTCTGAGAAAAGTTGGAACCAGCTGTTTTTGTTTTGATTCTAGTGGTTCTAGATGAAATTCGCGCGACCTAACAGCTGCACTCGGAGGAAGGCTCTCCATTCAGTTGGCCATAGAAATGGTTAACCAAGTCATTGACGGAGTGACCCACCAGGAAATGATGTAGGTGGACAATAGATAATCGATGATCAATTAAAGTTCCAGTAATGGAACTGGAAAATCAAGAAACATAACAGCGTCCAGCCCACTGATGAAGCCTGGACCAAGTAATCTATTATTCAAGTTCGAGAAAAGTTTCACTTGTGTTAGTCCAATAGCAATCAACGGTTCAGTGGTAGTCAATTCAGGATCCGATTATACGTTTAGCGGTTGATAATAGTTTACGATCATTCGTCTTCCTAAGTTCGAAGCCGCCGGACGCATATATTTCGTGATCGTGTATCGTTGAAGTGATACCGTTATTCTCGTGACTGGTCAAGTGATTGTGCGCAATAACGGGATTCCCTAGATTGTAACTGGATTGCATTGAAGCGGACACAACAAGCAGGAGGAAGAAGGCCTGCAGCGCGGGCGCTGTGTGCTGTGTGCTGGTGAATTTATCGCCTCTCGTCATCGACACCATTATCGTGCTGTGGTGCGATACACCGGTTCAGCTGCACCGAAGGATTGATACGCGTTGGAGATTATCCGCACTGGTGTGGTGTGCATTATAAGTATCAATAATTTTATTAGGTTAAGTTTATTTGGTAAGAAAGAAAAAACAAACAAAAAATTGAAAAATTAACTAAAAAGTGTACATCTGCCACTTTAAATGGCAGATAAAGAAGGAACCGTTGACATGGAGATTGAATCCACTGTCTACCCTTCCATATCTACGGGAGCTGGAAAGTCGCTTAAACGCGTTCCCCCCTCGGATGTCTCTTTAGAGGGAGAGTTAAGTCACCTAAACAAGCCCCCCTCAAGAAAATTTGCAAACCTTTCCTCTTCACCCCCTCAATCTCCTGCTCACGCTTCCGATCAACTCCCGAACTTGCCTCCCAGCCCTACTGTTCCTGATCCCGCTCAACAATCGACCTCGTCCTCCCCCTCAGTTGTTTCCTCTCCTCGTGTCAAGGTCTATCCAGAAGATTCACCTGGATCTGGCCCATGGGTTGTTTTCTTCCGGCCCAAACCAAAAGGAAAATCTCTAAATGTCATTCAAATTTCTAAAGATCTGGCAAGATATTATTCCTCCGTGGTCGAAATTAGAAAGGTTAGACCGAACAAACTGCGTGTTGTCGTGGCTAATCGGAAGCACGCTAACGATATTGTTGTCGACAATCGTTTGGTAATAGAATATCGCGTATATGTGCCCTGCCATAACGTAGAAATTGCGGGGGTGATTACAGAAACGGGTCTGACGAGCGAAATAATAATAGAGGGAGATGGCAGATTTAAACAGCTCCCATTGAAGCAAATTAAAATTTTGGACTGCCAGTAACTAGGAAAAGTTTCCCAGAATGGGGAAGAAAAAAAATTCACGCCGTCCGACTCGTTTCGAGTAACTTTTGCTGGTTCCGCCCTCCCTGACTACGTTATGGTGGATAAATTAAGGCTTCCAGTGCGACTCTTCGTGCCAAAGCCCATGACTTGCAACAAATGCAAGTCAGTTGGTCATACAGCAGATTATTGCGCCAACAAGGAGCGCTGTGCCACTTGCGCAGAGCAACATGAGGGGAAATCCTGCAGTGCGACTGAGCATAAATGTCCATATTGCGGGGGATCCCCACATGAGCTCTCAGCTTGTGAAACTTACAAGAGTCGCTGGGATAAACAGAAGCGCTCTTTGAAGGAACGCTCGAAGCGCACTTTTGCGGAAATTTTGAAGGGCGCTTCTCCACTGGCTCAAGAGCAACAACCAATCAACACACATAATGTTTACGCTACGTTGCCAGTTGACGAAATAGAAGCGGACACAGCTAGCGGGGGCACAACGGTTATTTCCCAAGGGAATCCCCGGCGCAAAAATGTGACCACTCCCAAAGTTCAAGGACAAGTCCCTCCGGTGATACCCCCTGTTAGCTTGCCTAAAAAATCGAGTGCAGCGGACAAGCAAAATCAGGTTCCTCCTGGTTTCCGTGGGAATAGTTCATCTTCGAACGACCCAGCATCAAAAACCCCAAATGTCCCTATTTTTCCGTCCAGCTCAACTTCCCAATCGGGATTTATAAAGTTGTCTGACCTTTTGGATCAAATCTTCAAGTGTTTTAATGTTTCCGACTCCATCAGAACCATTGTCATCTCAATGCTTCCAGTATTGAAGACAATTTTGCAACAATTGATGCAAACATGGCCCTCCTTGCAATGATTATCTCTCTTGATGTCTAATTTAAATAGAGAGGTCGGAGATCACTGTTCTGTGTGGATCACTGTTTTACACTGGAATTGTCGTAGTCTTATCCCTAAATTGGATACATTCAAATTTCTAATTCATAAAGTCAATTGTGATGTTTTTGCACTGTCCGAAACCTGGCTCTCTTCTCAAAATGATCTCTCTTTCCACGATTTTAATATAATACGCTTGGACCGCGATGACAGATACGGAGGGGTACTATTGGGGATCAATAAGTGTCACTCTTTTTTTAGAATTGACCTTCCACCTATTGGAGGGATCGAAGCTGTTGCCTGTCATGCAAACATCAGAGGCAAAGACCTTTGTATAGTCAGCTTGTATTGGCCTCCGAGATCTGCGGTTAGCCGCAAGCAACTTGTTGACATGTGCTCACTCCTTCCTGAGCCACGATTGATCTTGGGAGACTTCAACTCTCACGGAACTGCCTGGGGGGAACAGTACGACGACAATCGTTCATCGTTGATATATGACTTTTGTAACAGCTTCAATATGACCGTTTTGAACACTGGGGAAACAACACGTGTACCTAAACCTTCTGCTAACCCAAGTGCTCTTGACCTCTCGCTTTGCTCGAATTCACTATCGTTAGATTGCAAATGGAATGTAATCCAGGATCCCAGCGGTAGTGATCACTTGCCAATCGAAATTTCCATCACCATTGGGTCGAATTCTTCTGAATCTATAAACATGGCATATGACCTCACAAGACACATTGACTGGAAAAAATATGCGGACGCGATTGCTCTAGCCATCGATTCCAGAGATGGTTTACCTCCATTGGAGGAGTATAACTTCCTTTCTCGTTTGATCTATGACAGCGCGGTTCGCGCTCAAACGAAAACCATCCCAGGTTCCACTATTCGTCGAAGGCTTCCCAATCCATGGTGGGATAGCCAATGTTCCAAGCTTTATCAGGATAAATCGAATGGATTTAAAGCTTTTCGGAAAAGTGGAACCATTGAGAATTTTCAAACGTATTTATCCCTTGAAAATCAATTTAAAAACTTGATCAAAGGGAAAAAACGTGCTTATCGGCGAAATTTCGTGGGAGGTCTGTCACGAGAAACGTCAATGAAAAAATTATGGAAAGTGGCTCGAAACATGAGAAATCGCTCTTCAACGAATGAAAGCGAGGAATATTCACATCGATGGATTTTAAATTTTGCACGGAAGGTATTTCCCGATTCCGTTCCTGTACAAAAAATTGTTCGAGATATTTCACAAGATAGGTGCGATCTTGATTCCGAGTTTTCGATGGTAGAATTCTCTCTTGCTCTCCTTTCATGTAACAATTCTGCTCCGGGATCGGATAGAATTAAGTTCAACTTGCTGAAAAATCTCCCTGATGTGGCGAAACATCGCTTGTTGAACTTATTCAATCGGTTTCTGGAGCATAATATTGTTCCAGATGATTGGAGACAAGTACGAGTTATAGCTATTCAAAAACCCGGAAAACCCGCGTCCGACTTCAATTCGTACCGCCCAATAGCAATGCTGTCTTGTATACGGAAATTGTTGGAGAAAATGATCTTGTTTCGCCTTGATCGTTGGGTTGAAACGAATGGCTTACTCTCAGATACACAATATGGGTTCCGCAGGGGCAAGGGGACGAATGATTGTCTTGCGTTGCTTTCTTCAGAAATTCAAATGGCTTACGCCGGAAAAAAACAAATGGCTTCAGTATTCTTGGACATAAAGGGGGCCTTTGATTCTGTTTCAATAGAGGTTTTGTCAGACAAATTACACTCTCGGGGTCTGCCGCCTCTATTGAATAATATGTTATATAACTTGCTTTGTGAGAAACATTTGAACTTTTCTCACGGAGATTCGGCAGTAAGTCGGTTCTCTTACATGGGCCTCCCCCAGGGCTCATGTTTAAGCCCCCTTTTATACAACTTCTATGTAAGCGACATCGACAATTGCCTTACACAAAATTGCAGCCTAAGACAACTTGCAGATGATGGAGTGGTGTCTGTCGTAGGATCAAACGAATCCGACCTGCAAGGACCCTTACAAGATACCTTGAACAATTTTTCAATCTGGGCCATTGGGCTAGGGATCGAATTCTCCACGGAGAAAACAGAGATGGTGGTTTTTTCTAGGAAGCATAGACCAGCTAAACCAAAGCTTCAACTTTTGGGTAAACCGATCACTCATGCTATGTCATTCAAGTATCTTGGGGTCTGGTTCGACTCCAAATGCACTTGGGGGGCCCATTTTAGGTATCTGAGTAAAAAATGTCAACAAAGAATAAACTTTCTCCGTACAATTACCGGCACCTGGTGGGGAGCCCATCCCGAAGATCTTATAATGTTGTATCGAACAGCTATTCTCTCAGTGATGGAGTATGGCAGTTTCTGTTTTCAATCAGCTGCCAAAACACACCTCATTAAACTCGAGCGAATTCAGTATCTTTGTCTCCGTATTGCGTTGGGATGTATGCCCTCAACGCATACCATGAGTCTCGAGGTTTTGGCAGGCTTACTCCCACTAAAAGATCGCTTCAATTTATTATCTCTTCGGTTCCTCATCCGGTGTAAGGTTATGAACCCATTGGTGATCGGAAATTTTGAACAGCTGATCGAGCTAAATTTTCAATCTGGGTTCATGAGTCCATATCATGAATTCATCTCCATGCAGGTTGATCCTTCTTCGTACATTCCCAACCGTGTTTGTTTTCCTAACTACATCAATTTCTCTGTATTTTTTGATCTGTTCATGAAGGAGAAAATCCATGGAATTCCAGATTATCATCGATCGGGGATCGTTCCTACGATCTTCAATGCAAAGTATGGGCGTATCAATTGTGATAATATGTACTTCACTGATGGGTCCTCTATGAATGAGTCCACAGGATTTGGAGTGTTCAACGAATTTTTTAGCACCTCCCACAGTCTTCAGAATCCTTGCTCAGTTTATACTGCTGAATTGGCAGCAATACACTGGGCGCTGGACAGCGTCGCCTCACGACCTGTTGAACACTATTACATTGTAACGGATAGTCTGAGCTCTGTCGAAGCTATCCGTTCAGTGAGGCCGGAAAAGCACTCGCCGTACTTCCTTGAGAGAATACGAGAAATTTTGAGTGCTTTAACCAGACGCTGTTATGTCATTACCTTTGTCTGGGTCCCTTCACATTGCTCAATTCCGGGTAATGAGAGGGCTGACTCATTAGCAAAGGTAGATGCAATTGAAGGCGAAATTTATCAGCGTCAAATCGCCTTCAATGAATTTTATTCTTTAGTTCGTAAAAATACCATAGTTAACTGGCAACGCAAATGGAACGAAGATGAATTGGGCCGGTGGCTCCACTCAATTATCCCTAAGGTTAGCCTCAAACCATGGTTCAAAAGTCTGGACTTGAGTCGGGACTTTATTCGCACCTTCTCCCGACTCATGTCCAATCACTGTTCGTTAAACGCGCTACTCTTTCGTTTTGATCTTGCCGACAGCAATATCTGTGCCTGCGGCCAAGGTTACCACGACGTCGAACACGTTGTTTGGTCGTGCGAGGAGTATCTTGTTGCCAGATCGAATTTAGAAAACTCTCTTCGGGCTAGAGGAAGGCAGCCCAATGTGCCGGTGAGAGATGTGTTGGCTGGTTTAGACCTTGATTACATGTCCCAAATATATGTCTTCCTAAAAGTTATCGATCTTCGTGTCTGATTGTCCTTATATCCTTATATTCTCCTTTTCCTTTTCCTTCGCGAGAAAACAAATCCCTTCTTATTAACAATAGAATAAGGTGAAATGTAAAAACATATTAGATATAAGATAGGCTTAAGAATTGAATGTAATGAATGTGAGTGTGAATGTGAGAGTGAACATTGTCAACATATCCTTTTATCCCTTCCTTTTCCTGAAGAAAATATGTCACCCTTCTAAACTCGAGTAGACCGCGAGTAATCGGTTTTCTACGCCATTAACATTAGAATTAAGGAAAAATGTTTATATATACTTGTAACAATACAGTCAGGAGTTTGGCTCCTTTAAACTTATGTAACTGAGCCTGTAAAAATAAACGATTTAATAAAAAAAAAATAGTTTACGTCTTCATAGAAGCTCTAATTGAAACAGGGGAGGCTGTAGTCGCACAATACTGAAATTCATTGTTCATTGTGATGCGAGTCGCGAGCGCATGTACATTGTAAAACTTTCTGCCCGAGGGATGGAAGTAAGGTGATGCACCGGCTTATCAGCCTGCATCTGAGGTATACGAGAGAACGCATGATGGATACATGCGGAGCGTTCCCCGAGTAGTGGTAGCAAGGCGGAGCACCGTCTCGTCAGCCTACGTATGAGGTGCGCGAGAGAACGTATGATGAGCGCAGGTTCTTGTGAGCATATGAACGACACAGTGGATGTCTGGTGGAGCAATCCGCGCATGACGGAACATTTCTTCTGTGTGGAAAACATTAAGGTGGTGATGAATATGCTATTCAGCATGGATGTTAGGCGGTTAGGAGGCTATTGGTCATTGATGGTAAGAACTTTTGAAACAACCTAATAGAGGCATATTGTCAGGAGCGGTCTGCATCATAGCCAGGGAACCATTCACGGTCAGAGTAGGAGAATATTGACAGGATCATTCCAAGGTAGTTGACGCAATGCGAACCGTATCAATCTACTCTGTATATGTTCAACTATTAACATTTGCGATGTGCCGTATGGCCACAAGACGGGAGGAACATACTCCAGGATACTGCGCACTAAAGATTACTAGAGTATCTTCAAGAGCACATCGGTGAAAACGGAAGTGTTCCGATGGATAAATCCAAGAACAAAGATCGTGATTCTCACGTGTTCACTGAACTTGTATTTGGCATCGATGGTTACTCGTAGATACCAGATGATCTTTAATCGTTCTAGCGAATCCGCATCGATGAAATGTCCATTATGAGCGAGCACTACTTACCCTTGACGCGCATTCCGTTATCGCCACTCCATATCAGCACAGTGTTTATGTTTTCTTGTAATAGATTCTTAAGGAATAAGTTGTTCTTTGAACAACAGTGGCGCGTTTCCATACAGTCGGAAATTTTCTGTCACACAGCTAGCGGTTGAATATAGCGCCGTGTCTAGGCCACTTTGTGGCACGCCCAGTTCTGGTAACAAGGGCATCATTAGTTTAGCCACTTAATCGGGCTGGGCTCACGGAGCATTTTCCGCCATCTCATCATCAGGCAGTCACCAATCGGCTTCGGGCGGTCTCCGATTATCCCGCGGACGTTCATGAGCACACATTTTGGTGATCCTGCAAGGAGCGAGGATTAAACGGATAATCGGAAACCGCCTTGAACCGCATTATTTTCAGGGGCTCAGCCAGGAAGTTAAGTGACAATAAATTTACACGTTTCCGAAGGGCACTGTGTGTGAAATATTCCAAGCAGAAACAAGAAAAATCTGTTTTTTTTATTAAAGTTTGTACGTTTGCAAAGGGACAGTAGTACATTTTGGGAGAACAACTTGAATTACATGAAGACATGAGTGGTCAGCCCGGGTCTACCCCATTAGCGGAATACTACAAGTAGCAGAACTATCCTACCATAGGAGGCATGAATGATGAAACTGTAGAATAAACGTTGAACAGTGAAAATTCAAGAAAAGTTCGAGTATGTATTAATTACACTTGAGCTGTGTTTACATTAAAACCGTGAATCGGCTTTTTAGAACTCACGATCATTCACTGGGGAATACTATTCTGTAAAGTTGAAAAGAATCCCGATCGATCTATCACTGATCGATGAAGATTTATTGGCGAAATTTCTCAAATTTTATGTTCAAACTAGAGAAGCGCAAACACATAGTAACGATGAAAGAAAAACAATTCATGATATCGGAATGCTCCGCATTCGAATCGGAACGTAAGATGGGAAAAAAAGCGAATGCAGATCTAGGATAAACATTTGCAGTGAATCGTCACTGACGTAAAACGTGAAAGTTTACAAAGTGATCAACATATATATTTTTAGTTTTGGTGTAATAATATCGCGCGAGCTTATCGTTAATACATAATCTTCAATAGCATTGCCCAAACAACCCCGATGATTGGTATGCTAGCAGCCAGTTCGGACCGGCGGATGAAAGGCATCTGTAATTTATCAATATTCAATTAGGTCCTCACTCTTCGTTCCTTCTCTATCTTATTAGTGCGCGGTGGTTAGGTTGCGGTTGCGAATGCTTACGTCTGATCGTAGGCTTATGGTTCACCTCTTGACGGAGCATTTCGTCTAGCATTCTAATAATGTTATAATTGAGTATAAATTATTATAGCGATGATGATAAACAAGATCTATTCAAATGATTTATAATGATGATGGAGGTTTTTTTTTCTCTTCTTTTCATTTCTCGGACGGAATGCCTCACACTTCGTACATTACCATTTCGGCTTTTGAACACAAGCGATCATCCTCGCATTTATTGGACTTTCAATTACAACTTTCCTTCGAGCAGCAGCGGATTCCAAGGTTTTGTTCCAATCGCTCAAAATAATAAAGACCGTCGATAACCGTTAATTTTTGCCAGAGCAATCATACTCATTATCTATCGTATATTCCCTAATCAGGTACGTACTAAACTGAAAGCAATCTCCAACTGAAATACTTCTCTTCAAAGTTATCTGAGTATGAAGTAATAAAATCAATTAACATCTGTTTTTCATAACGTGCTAACGACTGATACAAAATTTATGGTAGCTACCATCGAGACATGCGTGTTTTGTTTGATTTTTTACGTTTTTTTTGTGTGTCTTCGATGGCAAAGAAAAGCTAACAAAAACATTACTGAACAGAGGTGACCAAAGTGAAGCCAGCGATATGGAATGAAAAAGCAGTTATTTAATGAAGACAACAAGTACATTACCACTACAATATATATACTTCAGTCGACTATCGTTCTGATGTTTGTTTATGGGCAGAATATACTGATGGGGAAAATTGCCGAGGGAGTCTTTCTGGTTCTAGCCTGCCCATCCGTCCAAGACGCCCCGTGAAAATTACTCCAGTACCGAAGTCCGGACAAGCAACACGAAGAGTCATTTATTTTTATCAGTAGTATTCTCAAGAGTGTATTACTGACCCCCTTTATGCGTTTTTCCACCCCGTCTATGTGTTCATTTTATTCCTCAAGTGCCACCACCACATAAATGTCTCCGGGTCGGTTGGATGGTCGATCGGCGGTGTGGCGGCTCGACCAGAACAGAACAGAACGGCCATCTGATGATTTCATCTTATAACCAAACATTGCCATAACGGAACGGAAGTGGAGTTCACGAAAATAGAAAATAAAATGGTCCATTCCTTCGATTTTCTATCTACTATCGTAAGCATGGAGTAATTTTGCTGCTAATTCTACGACAAAATGAGAGAATGTTTGGTTTTCCATTCCGCAGTGCAAATAAATGGCCATGGGGGAGGTCATTTAGGGCCAGTATTCATCCCTCGCGCTAGATTGTTCATGTTACAACAACTGATAGCAGGAAAAGTTTTCATTTCCTTTGAGATGAGTAATTTCAAAGTCGTACAGTTTTTTTTCTTCGTTTACGTAATAACACTATGCCTTCTAAATTGGCCCTCTGGTTTGGCAGAAAAATTGATTATTTTTCTCTCGAAAATGCCACTATGAGCCACACTTTCAATCATTTGTCGACATTCTTGAAATCCGTCGTATATTTCCAATATTTTCACAAGAACAATAACACTGCATAGCTTAGATCTCGTAAAATTTATGTTGTTATTGTTGTTGTAGTCTATTTCAAAGTCTCGGTTCCGATACAGAAATTATTGCTCCTCTCTCGTTTTTGGCGATTTACCGATGAAATAACTTCCGTCTGTTTTCGTTACAAATGCTCACCACACCGAAAAAAAACGTTAAAATAGTGCTCTTTCTTTGATGTTGAAGACGGACCCAGCAAAAAGACACGTTGGGAGAAAATACACCATCAAAATGCAATAAAACTTTTTCACCCGAAATATCAAAGAAATCGCACAATTCACAGAACTGTCCAAATTTAAATTCGATAGACCAAAAAATGTTCATGTTTAGGGAAAAAAATGCTTTCTGAAACTATTTATCATGAAATCACAGTTCTGTTCTGTGTCAAACAAATGATTAACAAGCGCACAGACTAGAGAACTTCCTCTCGGAATGAAATTCAGCCGCAGTTTCTTCATTGCCGATGTTGGTCACGTGTGAGAAAAGTCAGCCGTCGAACAATTAATTTAATCTTAACCACACATTAGCACGTAAAACGGCATGCCTTCATTTTTCAGGTCGAACAATATCCAGGGCAACGCTTGGTGACGACAAACGGGGTGTCAAATGTCCAAACCGAGCAAGGACGTGTATTATCCGCAAGGATATCTTTAGTCAAAATGACGTGTAACTACGCACTCTCTACGCGTTGGTGAGGTGTCTCCCCCCTCAACAAGACGAGGATAAAACCACGTGATGAGTGCTGAGTAGCTCTTGAGAGTTTGTGGATTTTTTTCCGTGGTAATTATGTGGTTAGAAGTTTTGGGACGTTTTCGTGTGCGTTCTCCATCGACGACAGTTTTCTGGCGTAACATGAAGTGCTGATGTTTCATGGCCAGGAACACCAAAAGAACACGTTGAATTCAGAATGTGTGCTTTGGGGAACGAAAGTTAAGCACGCATGAAACATTCCTCACTAGCCAGCTAGGGTTTTGGGTGGACATGCGATGTAAAAGCAATTCAAAGGTGTCAGCCTCGAAGAAACCACATTTTCATTTATTAGGGATACTCGAATGAAGCACACGACACTATCCGTTGTTGAGACATCATTTGAGGTTTGCAAATAAACGGATGATAATGATTCTGATGATGGAAAATCAAGCAACTAATGTTTTGTAATTCTTTTCACTGACGTTTTCTTCACCCTATGAAATGTAAATCCTACTACATACAGGGAAACTTCGATATAACGTACATTTCACTTTCAAAATTGTACGTTGTATCGAATTGAAAAAAAAATTAATTGAAACAATGAAAAACTAAGGAACATAGCTTATATTACATGTTACTGATGATTAAAATGTGATTCATTTAGAATCTGGAATCATAAAACCAGTTGTATCTCGGGATTGGTTAAAAGTACAAAAAAAACCATATCAAATATAGATAATTTATTATTCTTTTAAAAAAAATATTGAATAAATTATTCCTTCACAGTTTTGATGAATTTTCGTACTTTTTTTGGGACACCCTACACCAAAGTTTTGACCATCTGTTGGTCAACCTCAGTTACCATTTTATTTTACGATCTCTCCATGTCTGCAGAATTCCGAGTCACTTTGGCACCTATTCCGCAGTTCCGCTTCACAATTATCTAAGATTTTTTGATTGGGTGAATTCGGGACAATTGGGAGGATTGAGGTTGATTCCATTGTCACGGGATACCACTGAAGCACCCCACGACTGAAGTGGCAGCGTACCAAATCTGACCAAAACTTCACCGGACGATTCGGCAGGCACTCCCCTTATAGATTTTTGAATCCATTGTCTTGTTTGTGGCTAAAACATTGATTACACCTTGGCTTCCGATCATATGTTCCACTAAGACGCGTCCTCTGATCCATCAACTTGCACCGTTCACGAAAACGTTTCAGTACATCATACACTGTCGATTTAGCCACCTTTCACGATTTCGTGATGTGAGTACCTGACCACGTCGCATTTTTAACGTGGGTGTCCAAAATAAAATTTCTTCTCTCGGCATCCATCCTGTACAACTTTTTCAAAACGAAACGGATCAACGTGAGAATTTCACCGTCGAAATATACAGGTTTTCAAAGCAATGTGCTGTCAAAATATTTGAGATGCGCCTACTACGACCGCTAGTAAAAAATGAACTAGGATCCGGATTTTAACTGAATCAAATCCTAAGGGTAAATAGATAAAATGACCGCTTGCACCTTTATGCTTTAAGTGTTCAAGCCATACTGCAGAGCATGTAATGCAAAAATGCAAATTTCATATGGAAGCCCTTGGTTTTGGGTTGTGGTTTCAGACATGAGACTATAATCAGCTTATTCAGAATGCACAATGCACAGGTTGACTGCTTCAAATGCTCTAGTTAAAATTCAGGAACTTAGACCCAGGCCATCAAGTGACCTTTGTTGCACCTGTGAGATTGACATGAAATTCTAAGTACCTATTCGGGAAATATTTTTCACACATTGAAAATGTGTACGTTATATCGAGTTAAAATGTACGTTATATCGAAGTTCCTCTGTTCTCACATATTTCCCCGTTTGCGGACCTTCACCAAGCTCCAAACTCTAACGACAGCGAATTCAACTCAAAAGTTGATAAGTGTTGCCATCTTAATTTCTCTGAGTATGTTTTGTAATCCAAATAACCTTCCCCGATACAATCTTCTACCATTCTTCAAGAATCAAAAGTATGACTTATAAAATCACCGGTTAATAAGCGAATCTGCTTCATCCGATCCGCCAGCGCACTCGAGAGGCGAGAAGCGGTAAAGCGGTAAAAGTTTATTCCTTCGGTTCAAATTTCTTTCCGAAACACGCAGGCAGGCATCTACTGAAGGGTGGGAAATTAAAATTTAAAGGGTTGATTGACGCGTTATACTCCATCATGATTCGAGATAAATTCCTATGTGCGTTGAAACTGAAATAAATGGTGCTCCTTGATGACGCCGGTTGCTTGATAAGGGTAGCCAAGGCAGTGCAGCGCTGCTGGTGGATGAATCGGTACGGCACATAAAACACGGAAAAGTTTTACGCCGATAACAAACTCTTCACGCTCTCTTTGTGTTCCTAGCGATGCTGCAAGGTATTCGTTTTATTAACGCCTTACCGCTTCTCTGGAGAAAAACTGTTATCAAAGTTTTATTTCTTTTGTTTTGTTCAGTTTAACTGATAAAATTAAATCTTCTTAATTTAACGGCGCCAAATTTATGGCTTTTCTGGTGTGATGTTCAAATCATTGCGTATTCTTTACATACACACAAAAGAAGAGTTCATCACAGATCGGAGCAAAGGTAGGAAACACTAGAATATATGTCGAGGTTAATAAGAGTTTCCTGCAATAAGATAGTGCTTCAGCTCGCTATGTTATTCTAATCCCCTTTTGGCGTTCTGTGTTTCTATTGATAATAACAATAAAGGCTTGTAGAGTTCCAACCGCAAATTTGTACCGCATTGGTATCAAAGATTAAACCGATAAGAACACTCTCTCGCTGCCTGTTGTACGGCCGAAACATCGCACTATGGCGTGGGGTATCTGAGTCAACACATCTAATGCTCCGGATCGAATGCCTTTTAGGGTTGACATAATGCTTCTTAAATTACACGCAACTATGAGAGAGCACAAGAAGCGTGTTTTTGGAGAATATAAATGCATTAGCGGGTCCCTATACTTGATTGAATTAAAAGATATCACAGCTTGAATTATGACGAATAATGAATTGAGGTACTACGATAAAAAGCAGGAAAGTGAGGAATTGTTGACTTTTCTGTCTATCTTTCCCCCGTTTTTTTATTCTAACAAAATTCACAATTGGACGAAAATGCTGCTGTGTGGATAGTTTTAATCACACATTCGATTCAACGCATAAAGCCTAATGTCGTACACGCGAAGAATACAAATTGAGACCAAATTTTATCCTATACACGTAGAAACGGGGGAGGAAAAACAACGCACAAAACGAAAGCCGTAAAAAGCATTTACCTACTTTTAATTAACATCAAATTAGATAGAACAGTGAGAGGTTAACTTTTTTACCTTTTGCTATTACGCGCATGTTCGGAACATTTGGAATAATCAGCAAACCGGTCGGCTGGTAACATTTTGGTAACATAGTTGTCTACATTCCGCGATTCCGACCAACGACCAGAGCCACACTAATGGCCTTTCTTATGACGGGGTTGAGAATGTGGCGTTCACTGTAGGCACACGCATACATAATTAAATTGTTGCCGGCACGGCACACTTCAATCGTTTCAAAAATATTCTGATTTTTGTATGTTCCGTACTCGAATGTGACAGAAGAAGCTTTTCAATCGATTGGACAAAGAGCCCATTGAAATACGCCGAGATTTCTGCAAGCAAGATACACGTACATCATCATGTCCTTAATGGATATTGATCATTCCCATTCCAATATGAAAAGGAAAGTAGCCAAAACTCGTAAGAATTCCAATTGTACTCTAATTCAAGCAAAACGTTTCAATAGGACCTATCTGTTTTGATCGATTCTCTTCATTTCTTACGTTTCGAGTAACTCTACAGCTGTGGAAGACGCTTTGCTGTCAAAACAAACAACAAAACAGAACCGGTGAACAAATAGAAGTTAGTCCGAGCAAAACTTCACTAGAGGAAATTAAGTTTCTAGGCTGAAAATTTTGGAAAATTCGATACTTTTGTGAGTTAAATTCATCTTAGCTCATTGTTCAGTGTATTTTATGAGCCTTTATGTGGTTTTGTTGCTTATCGATGCTCGAAAACATTGTTTTGAAATTCCGAGCTCATTCAGGGTAACACCGACACCTGGTTTGTGTTTCACTGACAAGTAAAATGCTGTTCTTACTTTCTATAGATGCCTCGTGTTTATGTTTGGCATAGCTGGACTGATTAAACTGCCGAAATCAACGTTGAATCGGGCCTGTCAAAAAAAGTCACAGTAGGGTTGTGTCCGAGACACGACCGCGTAGGATTCCGTTAGGCTATTTATTGATTTTGGATATGTTAGAAGAATTACATCGTTAATCTCTTTGATAATGATTTGGTTTAAATAACTCTGTTAGGGAACACATTTCGGTGGGAACAAAAACTCCCCTACTTTCATGTATTTGCAATGCCGATTTTCCCCAGGCAGCTTGGTTTTGATGACTCTGTTAGGGAACATATTTCGGTAGGAACAAAAGCTCCCCCTACTTTCATGTATTTGCAAAGCCGATTTCCCCCAGGCAGCTTGGTTTTGATGTCTCTGTTAGGGAACACATTTCGGAGGGAACAATATTTTTTTTTTAATATATTTATCGGGTATTTGCAATGCCGATTTTCCCCAGGCAGCTTAGTTTTGATGTCCCTGTTAGGAAACATATTTCGGTGGGAAAAATAGCTCCCCCTACTTTCATGTATTTGCAATGCCGATTTCCCCCAGGCAGCTTGGTTTTGATGTCTCTGTTAGGGAACACATTTCGGAGGGAACGAAAGTTCCCTCACTTTCATGTATTTGCAATGTAGATTTCCCCCAGGCAGCTTGGTTTTGATTTCTCTGTTAGGGACCCGCCGCATGTGTCGTCAATTTCGACCAATCAGGATTGGGTATTTCCGTTAGGATAGGGGTTGAGATTTTTCAATTGTTCGATAGTTAGTTTCATGATATATATTATTTTCTTCAACACAAAAAATTGTTATGGAGTGCCGAAATCGATTGACGCAAAAATTTCATCAATCCATCAAGAAATGACTGAGTAATAAGCGTTTGAAATTGGACAATTTTCACGATGTGCTCCATTTTCGATTTTCAATTTGTACCCCAATATGTTCCCGAAAGACGTAATCCTACGTCAAAACGCCTGGCAGAACTTATTGTATCCCTTCGTTCAACGCATATCGGCACATCTCACGTAGATGCCTAAGCAGGGATCGAAACTCTCCTGTGTACTATGGAATTGATACATCACCTTCTTGATCTTGAGAACCCTCTGGCTTTCGAGGGCAAGAAAAAAAACAACGTAAAACAGATGCTGAGATTTCTAGACCGGAATCGGAACCATTCCTAAGACTACATCCGTTGAGTTCAAAAACCCATCAGTGAACAGCTTTTTATTGCATTTGAAATACATGAATTTGTTCGTTGTCTTTGCAATTGTCTCCAATTACGTATCATTTGCAACTATAATTTAAAAATAGCTTCTTGGTAATTTTTAATTATTGTAACAAGTTTTCATTCGTTTTTTTTAAGTGTCGGTTTTACCTGACAGGGTGTCAATTTCACCCGCACTCTCATTTTTCCACTAAGGAACATAATTTTTGTATTCTATCAAAATTCGAGTTCTACTCAAAAAATGATCAACGGATACTGTAGAATGGTTCATGAATAGTTGAAGAGTGATTCTGTAATGATTTGAAGTCGAAGAAACATTGGAAATCTTGTAAATATTTGAAAATTCTTAGGGTGTCGATTTTACCCTGATTTCCCCTACAGTGAAAGTGGAAATTAGTTTTTCAATTGAATGTTCTTGAATATATAAAACTTTTTTCTCAACATGTAAATTATAAGTTTCATTCGATTGGCTCTCAGCACTGTCACGGGAATCTCCTTCGGCTCACTCTACATATCAATGTGTTGATTTTATTTTCGTTCGCGCTAGTATCTCTGTCTGTACCAAAGCATTGGATTTATTTCGAGAATCCTAAGCACAAAAAATCATGGCCCTCACCTAGAGCTTGCCACTCCAGAATACATTCAAGGCTTGCCACTCCAGAATACATGCCACTTCAGAATACATTCAATTCATTTCAAGGCCCCTACAGTGAAAGTGGAAATTAGTTCTTCAATTGAATGTTCTTGAATATATAAAACTTTTTTCTCAACATGTAAATTATAAGTTTCATTCGATTGGCTCTCAGCACTGTCACGGGAATCTCCTTCGGCTCACTCTACATATCAATGTGTTGATTTTATTTTCGTTCGCGCTAGTATTTCTGTCTGTACCAAAGCATTGGATTTATTTCGAGAATCCTAAGCACAAAAAATCATGGCCTTCACCTAGAGCTTGCCACTCCAGAATACATTCAAGGCGTGTTATTCGACGTAGAAATTTTAACTAAGTACTACTAACAAAAATAACGCAAGTAATACCTACGTTGAGGAGGCAAAATTTCCACCGGAAACGTTACAGCAATTCCAAATGAAATCGTCCTAAAAATGCAGATTTTAAAAACTTGTATTTTTGATTCCAATGAAAGTGTGTATTCCGTTTGGGTTGGAGGAAATACGAGTTTTCCACAGCAATTGGGAATTTTTTGACTCAAGCGTAACTTTTGAAATGGGCGTATCGATTTGAGTAAGAGAAATCTTTGATAATTTATATCTCAAAAATTATGAGTCGTACCGAAATAGTGTCTTAGAAAAAGTTATAGAATATTGATGGTTGAATATGAAAAAAATGTACACTGAGAAAAAAAATTAATACTCTTTTTTTTATTTACAAAATAAAAATTCAATTTGCAATATCCAAAATAAATATTTTTTAATTTTTTCATACAAAATTCATAATGCAGAATTAATTCATAGCAGAAAAATGACAAATTCGAGAAAAATGACGCACTCAACCCAACGCCCCAACGGATGAAACAACGAATCGTCTCGTCCAGAGCAACTTGTATTCGGTTATGACGGTGCTCTGATGGTGCTACAATCATGAAAAAGGAGCGGATTCCCCCGCTCCGATATCAACAACCTCAAAACCGAACTCATCCAACACACTATCCAGAACAGTTTGAAAGTGCAGCGTAGGAACTAAAATCATGTGCTCCAGCATGCTGGAATATACCAAGGTCGGCTCATTTTTAAAATCGGAGGGAGTTGAATTCTTCAAGCACGATTTGCCGTCTGCGAAACTAATGAAGGTGGTACTGCGAGGACTACCATTATCCGAAACAACTGCCGTTCAGTCTGAACTAATGCAGCGCGGACTGAAACCAATGGCCGTCGATCCAATGACTATATGAGGGTCAACCAATCAGAGCTACTGGGATCAGTTGTTTCTGGTCCATTTTGTTGAGGGCTCCACTAGTATTGGTGCTCTAAAGGAAATCCGAGATATGTTTCAAATCATCATCATCTGGGAGCGTTACCGACCGCAGCATCGTAACGAGACATAATGCCTTAACTGCCTTTTGTTTGGTCATGGTATAAAAACTGTCATATGAAACCGCGCTGTGATAATTGCCCTGGTGGCCATCTCATTGAGTCCTGTGGTCAAGCAGATGACATCGAGCCCGCACCTATACCAATCGAGCAGAATCCATCGGCATTCGTCACAGTTCAACGATAGGAAATCAGCCTGGTCAACAACGCAGTGCTCGTCTTCCTCCAGCTAACACTGAACCACAGTACCCAGCGCTCCAGCCCCATCGAGTGGCTCCAAACATGGCGCCGCTTCCTTTAAATAATCATTGAGTTTCCGCTCCGATCTCTTCGAACAAGCAAACAATTAATCCTGGTCACTCAGCTCAAAGTCGCCTCAGCACGGTTTTCCAGGATTGTCGTACGCTGGTGCTTTTGCCAGTACGCTTAATGACGATTCACCGTTTACAGCAGAGGAACTGGTCGAAACCATGTCTAAGGTGATGGTTAACATGTACCAGAACACAACAGCTTCAAGCCGTTACATCCTCCATCAACAAATATGGACCGTGCATTTATCAAAGTCGCCAACTAGAACGCTTGTTCGGTTAAGAACAAACGCATCGAGCTTCTCGATTTTCTCAACTCCAAAGATATCAACATCGTTATTGTTACTGAGACCCATCTCATGCTGGAGATCAACGTTTACTATTCCGATTTCCGACTTCTGAGGCTAAATAGAACCAGTTCCGAATCAGGAGGAGTGGCCACGTCACCTGTGGTCTGCTGCCAAGTTCGAATCCATTGAAGTCAAAGTAAAGTCATCTGTCGGTCCTCTCAACATCATCGCTGCCTACTTTCCTAGGCAGGCCAATCAACGGAATGGTCCAGCAAATGACTATCGAAACGACATCATCAAGTTAACATGGCGGCAGATGAGGTACATTATCAGCTGTGACTTTAATGCTATCTTCTGAAGGGTCATTACAATATCTTGAGCCCATGCGACCATCGATTATTTCATCACCAACATGGGAAGCAATGAGGTCTCCCAAGAGTTGGGCTCTGACCATTTTCCCGAGGTCCTTGTGATCGGTTTCAGCGTGAGCAGACATTGAAACACTCGAAGGGATTTTCAACGAGTAAACTGGGATAGGTTTAAACGGTGTGTGGATGAGAACATCGACTTCGATCGAGTTCCTGTTACAACTGAAGACATCGACCGATCACTGGACGAGGTCGAATCAGCGATTGCACAGGCTCGTAAACAGCACGTACGGATTATTCTCCAGGTGAGCAACCCCTTAATCATTGATTCTACTACCAAATATTATATTAAAATTCGTAACATCTACCGGAGGCAGTATCAGAGAACTGGCCTTCGGTTCTACAAAATAAATTCAAACAATATTTCCAAAATCATTCAAGACAGACTCGTGGAGTTCCGTAATATTAACTTCTCAAGCTTGCTTCAGTCTCTTCCAGATTGTGTTCGTCCATTTTGGACACTAGCCGAAGTTTTGAAAAGTAAACCTAGACCTATTCCACCGCTTACCCCTGTTATTTCAGTTAACAGCACAACAGATTGTTCGGCAACGTTAGCAGAGAAGGCTAATGAGATAGGACAGCACTTCGTCAACTCCCATAATCTTGGACTGAACATCAATAGTTCCTTTGAGATTTCTGTTTTAGATACAAATCTCCTCATTGATCATAGTCAGCTTAATGTTCCAATGAATCAACATATCACAGCTGACGAACTGTTGGCCTCTGTGAAAAGAATATGAAGGCCTCAGGTTTCGACAATACCTTCAATCCGGAACTCAGGAACGTTAAAAAAACTTCCGACAATGTCTGACATAATGGTCTGGTGTACAAGCTGCACAGGCATAATGTTCTAATTTTCCTAGTGAAGATAATCAAAAATGATTTTTCCGGCAGAATGTTCCGGGTCTTTGTGAACGGCACGAACTCAGAATCATTTAACATCAACGTCGGAGTACCCCCAGGAAGTATTATTGGTCCAATACTCTTTAACATCTTCACATCAGACCTTGCTTCGCTTCCGGATGATGGCGATCTGTAGCTGTTTGCAGGTGATACTGCGATCATTTACAAGGGTAGAGTGACTAGAGCTCTCGCTGCCAAACTTCAAAGAGGATTGGACGTCCTTTCGGAATATTTCAACAAATGGAAAATTTGTATCAACGACCCAGTCCATACTTTTCCCATATTCTGAATCTTCCCGACTTGTGCTGGCTGATGGTATCAAAGTGGTACTCAGACTAACGTTGATAAAGTTAGCCTTGATCTTTCGCTCCGTATTTTTAGTACTTAATAAGATACGAAAAAACATTCTCGTTGAACTTCAGAGAGAGAGAGAGAGATTTTCCCACATCTCTTTCTCTCCGAAAAAGAATTTTCGGCGAAAAGGAAGAGTCGAAAATTTAAACATTGCACAACTCATAGAGAACTAGATTGATTGACTGAATACTCATCTCGCAGCTGATCGAAAATTACGATCTCTGATATTAACAATTAAAAAAAAACAAAATGTATTGTAACTTGAAAAAATAATGAGATAATACAAAGATGTAGTGCAAGAAATAAGGCAGATCATTTATAATGTTAAAACTTTATATAATCAAAATCCATGGAAAATAAAGAAAATTTAAATAATAAAAGCCAAAGTTGATAAATGCTACGAACAGCATTGGAAATTATTTTTATATTCGCGATTTTCAGAAATGATTTCGAATAAAAATATTATGTAAATACTTTTACTTCAAATGATAATCTCCACAGGCTAGCCTTAATTCTGCCGGATGCTGGCTCCGAACTACTTTAAGCCGTTGAAAATGCTCTAATACATTTGTGGCTCTGTTTTTCGGTAAACTTTCGTAGCATGTCCATCGACCATTGCAGTGGCCGCCCAGCATTAAAAACATCCACAACTTAGTGGTCGACTGAAGTTAAAGCAATGATTGATAACAATCAGACTGTTTTCAAGCAAATAAAGACGAACGACGAGGGGTATCTGTGATGCGTAGCATTACTCCCTAACGGCTGGTTGATCTATTTTCTGCACTCGAGCGTCAATTTGGAGAATCCTTCAGATGCCACAGAACATAAGTGATTTTCCGGGTTTCAGAGTATAATACCAGAAACCGGTCGAGGGGAGGATAAGAAGTGTGTTTGTGTGTACTTCGAATAATGTTCTCTCGCACTTGAAATCTTTCAATCGAACACAATGAGAGAAGAAACGATGTAACACATTCGCTACGTACATAACAGCGAAAATGATGCGATATTGGTCTTTGAAGTTTGGAACGATGAGGGTTGCCCGCTAGGCAAATTTTTCACATGCAATCGGAACACGGAATTCGAAATATACGCACTCTCTATATCGTACCACTTATTACGTATTTATGTAATTTCGAGTATGTGGCCACAGTTTGAGAGAAGGAAATCGAACTGAGTTGAAGTTGTCTTATTATAAGTTTCGTCATAAGGGCGCGTGTTAACGAAATGAGCCGTGAGGTTCCCGTATTCGTGATTTATATTGCATATTGCAGCACAACATATTGTTAACGTAGGTCCAAATGGATAAACGATCTGCGTTCAACGTCCTTAGCGAGCGCAGAGAATATGATTCACTGGAATTCAGCTCATACATTGTGTAAAAATACTCATTTTGGCTGAAATGTT
Organism: Toxorhynchites rutilus septentrionalis; assembly: GCF_029784135.1. Classification (NCBI taxonomy): domain Eukaryota; kingdom Metazoa; phylum Arthropoda; class Insecta; order Diptera; family Culicidae; genus Toxorhynchites; species Toxorhynchites rutilus. The sequence continues at coordinate 93,635,300 of NC_073744.1, forward strand.
TTTTTTCGCAAACACTCATTCTTAAACATTATTTGTTTCGATCAGGTCAGGTTTGCGCGTGAGCGTCTTGCAGATGCTATTCGAGGTGTGAGCAAACTACAATAAAGTATCCAAAAAGTTTAAAAACTTTCGATAAAGCGTGAGCTGTTATCTCCGTTCGAGAATCATCGGTTAACGAAAAAAATGTACAAAAGGCACAATTATTTCAGGTGATATGTAAACATTATAATTATCAGATCAATTTGCCTTTCTTCCATTTTTCTATATCGGTTTAATGCGTAGTGTCAGTGGAAAGGTGGGCAACTGCTTTTGGCCGTCCGCTTTGATTTAATTTAAAGTGTATGATGACTTGCACCTATTAGATAACATAAGGTAACGTTTCATTGTTCAAAGAATGATAATCGTTTCAGTATAAAACCTTTTTTCCGACACTAACCCAGTATACACTGAATTCAGCGAATAAAATCCTATCCAGTGTGGGTACTTCAAACATAACTAACGTATTGACCCGTTGTATCCGTTTATAATGTGTTAATTGAGAGAGCTGAAAAGAAAACTACTTACAATGAAAAACCATTTTAATATTTTAATAATAGTGCAATTTCTGGGCGCTCTTCACCCATAGTTTGCCGTCAACACGAATCGTGTTCAAGTGAAGAGAGATGCTTTTAATGGGGTTGGCATCAAGGTCGATTCTCGTCGTTTTCGTCGTAGATACACATTTGGATACAGACTCACACACTCAGATGCATGCTTCAAGGCTTCTGCTGCTATGAGTGATTCTTGAAAGTAATAACGATAAAAGTAATAACCAAAAATATTACCGAGTATGAGATGCAAAGCACATTAGGACCACGAAAGGCAAAGCGAATGTTTTTACGCTATGGTTGCCACGGAAAGGCACAGATGAACAGCAAAGCTAATAAACCCAAACATTCTAAATAAAGTATAACATTAGAATGTATGAATGATATTCTTTAATGTACATATTGACATTGGTACTCACAATATTTTGCGTACACATTTCCGAGCAGTTCATCTGTTTTTACCTGTGCCGCATGCCGATGTGTGGTATGTATTTATACTTTCGTCATAAGTGCGTTATAATTTGTTTTTAAGAAAATCTCGCTCTTGATGGACGCACTGTTGAGTAGAGATCGAAGTAAGCGTCGTCATGGGTGTAGGAGAGTGTGTGGAAAAAGTGAACTGCGCTGCCTTCTAGGAATCTCTATATTCTGTAGTAGGGGGTACAGAAAATGATTGGAGATAGGTGATATTTTTAGAAACAGTCACACCATTGAAACCACGGAGTTTTGAAAAGACGGCGGCGACATCGACATAAAATATTGTTATTTTCCTTCTCTACGCGCACGCCGTTCCGCTGCCGTTCGTTTGATCCCCTCTCGACAAAGATTCCAATGGAGCAGGAATTCCTAAATATCACCTCAACTGCCTTCGCTATGTACAACGTCATCGTTTATTTATCAAACCCATGTTCGTGGAGGAAAAGGTGGAAAAATAATGAAATTGTGTATACGCTTGGAAAATTACACATTACGCTTGCAGCCATCGGTACCGGGGTAGAAATGTGGCCTGTGTGTGTGTTTGCCGCTACTCAGCTTATGCCGATATCCTGTCGGGGATGCTTTCGGGGAGCGTCGTTACGCAGCGATCGGAGTGGGTCATATAGCAAGAAAACAGGAATGTCGGATAAATTGTGAAATGGTTCATCAAACATCACGATACAGATGCTCGACGAATTGTGAAATGATAATGTTCAAGCGAAGCGTAAAATGAAAGGAGCATGGAAGAAAAGATCGAAGACCTCTCGATATACAATAGAGCATTGCAAATGCGAGCGTTGAAATCGCAGCAACCTATGTGTTACAACAAAATAGGGAATAGACCAATATTTCATTCAACGCCAACTTAGATTTGGCGAAAATAATAACCTCTTGTACCTTCCGATAAACATTATCACGCCGAAACCAATATTTGTTGAATGTAATATTTTACATGGAAGTGTGGAAAAGCACACACACTCAACTCAATATGTTATTAAATATCAATTAATAATTATCAAACTGTTACGAAACCGTAGGATGCTGTCTAACATGTAACAATATTATACACAGTCGGCGAGAGGCAACAAATCTCCGCAGATTTCTTTGAAAAAGGCGGTGGTGATTGTTGTAGCTAATCACAACATATGGCATGTTGTTGGATCAGAACACTAAACCCAGTCAAATGTGTCATAATACATCAGGCAAACAACCAATTGAACAATTATATTTTCACTCGAAGTGATATGTGATTACCGGGTTTGGGTTTGGAAGTACAAAAAAAACACAATTATTGCGAATTCCATCTTGTTGTTCTATTGGGTTTGTTGTAAAAACGGCGATCAGCGCATAATACACGCTTGTCAAACTATACATCTAATTTGTCAAGAGGTAGCTAGATTCATGTCAAAATATGTGTGTGCAACATCCTTTTCTCAATGATCCAAAACCAAATCCTTCCCGACAACAAGCATGAGATGAATGAAAATTTTCGAACCGATCGAATTGTGAATAATTGGCTGAGCATGGCGGGTGCTATCAGTTGCTGAACAGATGAACCCTCACCTTTTTATGACCCCTTCTGTCCACCGCTATCACTGTTTGTGTTTATATGTATACATTTCAAGAGTGATGCTCCTTTTCGATTCATACCCATTTAATTACAGGCCAAACGAAAACAGACTGAGACATAAAAAAGCACAAAGTGACGATAATGATGTTCATAAATATGAATTAATTTTAATTGCCTGATAAACAAAACACTCTTGAATTTATTAAAATTGATAATTAGAAAGCCGTAAATCACCCAAAGAAGTGATCTGAAAATTTGTCCGATGTAATTGTTATTGATCAATAAAATTCGCGGTATAAAATGCATACTTATTTTTTTTCGTGATTATTCGTGCGCACGCAGCATATTTCGGATTACGATTTGTTTGTGATCTGGTATGCATTCTGCATCGCAGTCTTGAATGTTACGAAAGCAACGCCAAGTTTATCATTTCATACTCGCTCATCGTGGAAAGCAATAAAAAACTGCGTGTACGAGCCCTGAATGAATTATTGTTTCAATACGTGAAATAATTATTTCATTAATGAATGAAAATCGTAATCATAAATAATGCTAATACGCGAATCGTACAAATGGCTGTTAACATGGCTATTAAATATGCATAATTTATGGCAAAATGTCTATCGATTCAAAACTGTTTGCATATTAATTTTTTGGCACATTTGCATTTGCGACATTATGCAGTAGTGATTGAACCTTCAAAATGGAGAAAATGCACCGACGGAGCGGAGACGAACGTGTGCTGTTTTCCGCAAACGCGTTGCTGATGAGCGACATGACCAGTTTTGTGCGATTATAGTTAGACTGTTTGTCTACGACCTTTTCGCAAGTCGTTTCCTTTCTAGGATTATCAATATTGATACCCGGCTGAAGGGAAACGGAAGTCGTCTGGGTTTTAACCGGCGATACCGTTATTTATTGTTCGGATAGTGTGTACAATTCTAGGAAAGCAAGACACTATTATTCGCGGTACATACCAGGATCGGGCGTATCGAGGCCGGGAGGAGGTTGAGCTGATAGAGGTCCGGGCGTACTCCCAGAACCAGGTGATCGCACATCATCATTCACAGCTCCGGTGTACGATATTGATGAACTTGGTGGTCGCTGTGGAGTAAATTCATAGGAAATCTAATTAATTTGTTGCATAATTACAAAAAAATATATAATGTAGTTTCTTATGTTTGACAAGGCACCAAAGAAGAAATCATCTAGAGATAGAGGAAGTTTATATAAATCAAACATAATGGTGTTTTAGCTATGTTATGAAAGCAGAAAAAACTAAGACAAATTAGAGTGTATATTACTTATATTACTGTGTATCTTCGAGTTCTTCAATTTTCTACAACCAAATGTTAATCGTTCAACCGTACACTCATAGTCATGACTAACGCTTCCTACAAAAGAAAAAGGATTGCTAGAGTCACAGAATCCAAGATGGCCGATATGAGCTATCAAAAGCATATCATCCTTTTTGGGAACAGAATCGAAGATGGCCGATATGAGCTATCAAAAGCATATCATCCTTTTTGGGAATAACTGTGGGGTTTGGCCTAGGGATTGTTAACCGGTTTTACGGTTACCGGTTTTACCGGTAATACCGGGTCATTTTCCATTAACGAATGACCGATAATTTTACAATCAATAATCGGTAATGAAGGTAATTTTTGTATTTACACCATTGATAACAAGGTTTGTATTCAGAAAAAAACGCACCACACAAAAGTGTTCGCCAAAAATTTATTATAAGTCGGATTTTCTTGAAACTTTCAGGGAAAGAACTAATGCATATGGGTGATGTTTCAGGTTAATTACTTTATTCAATTTCCTTTCCATCCCTAAAAGCCCGCATCCCCCTCATTACATTTTGTGCAATGGTGGAGCCGACCTTGTTAGTCACTTTCATCCATTCTTTCTTCAACTCCAGCTCGTTCTTAAACACCTTGGACGATTTTTGAACTTTGGCCTTCATTATGGCCCATAATCTTTCCACCGGACGAATCTCTAGTGAATTTGGGGGATTAGCGGTTTTTGGTACAAAAACAACGTTACTCGGTGCGGTAACTTTCGCTGTTGATGGTACCTGTTGTGATGTACGGTTTACTCAGTTTACCGCATTGGCAGATGGCCTGCCAGAGCAAGTATTTTTTGGCGATTCTGTCCACTTTCTTCTTCCTCACGTCTTCCGGAACATCAAACCGTTATTTGGCAACGTAGCACTCCAGCCCCGATATCTGCGTTTCGTCATCCATAACCACACACATTGTTAATCGTTTCGTTAACCACTCTCGATACAGCTTCCTTGCGCGGGATTTGGCCGCCGTGTTTTGTTACCGAACCGACCTTCAGAATTACCGAGATTGCGCTTAAAATAATCCAACACCGGTCAGGGTCAGGGTCAGCTGTCTTCGATTTTCTTCCACTTCCAGCCCGCCGCTCGGTCGTCTGGGACTTCTTAAACGATTTTACCACCCGAGACACAGTTGTATGGGTGTTTCCCAGTTGTCTTCCGATCCATCTCATGGTCGCAATAGGATTTTCCATGACGGCGAGCTAAATTCTCTGGCGATTTTTTTCTTCTTTTGAAGATATCTCGATAATCACTGAACCGATTGATATGAAATTTTGCACATGTAAAGAATACACTCCAAACTAGTTGTACCCAAATTTCCATTAATTTTTACCCACGGACAAAAAAGTTAGAAACGTATAAAAATGGTGTTTTTTTGGAGTACAGGCCTCTTTGCCTATATGCCACTTTGAAATATTACTCGAGAATCAATTTAGATCGAAAAACACAACTGACAGCGTTGTGCCGATTCAGACGACTAAACTAACATTTTCTGGGTCCTCAAGTATTACTTTGACCAGCAAAACTTGCAAAATGTTTTTTTATAAACTAATCATTGAAAATAAAAGCAGTTTCTTCACGAAAATGGTTTATTTTACAGCATGTTTTTACCGGTAATGAAATTTTTCATTACCGAATAACCGGTTATTGAAGTTTTGGCACGGTAATGCAATCCCTAGTTTGATCCACTTAGAATCCGGAAATATAAAACATTTTACAGCAGCGACTTTAGTGCTCCGTTTCAAATATCCAAAATATCCATTTTTATTTTATAGTTTTATCAATAACTACAAGTAGGCGGTAAGAATATATGGTCGGTGTTAAGTCAGACCGGACCATGTGACATTTTTATGATTTCGAGAAAAAAATGAACATAAAGTTTAATGATCTGCAATTTTAAAGGAGCATTTAATTTTTTCATTCAATAATGTTCTCAGAAATAGCTACTCTCTGCAATACTTTAACGTATGATAATTAAACAAAAACATCAAGTATCATGGCAGAAAAAGGCTCTTATTTGGCTGCCTATACGTACATGGTCCACTCTGACTGAACCAAATGAAGCATTTTTTAAGAGTTGGTTTACTATGACTGAACAATTTCGAAATATTTCTCAATTAATTAACAGTTGTGAGTCAAAGTGTGCCATTCTGCTATGAAAATTAGCATATGAAATTCACTGATCCGTTCAGTCGGAGTAGACCAAGTTTATTTTTTAATATACTCAGAATGTGCACATTTTACACTCACGGGTTCAAGCACATTTCGACAAGGTACCTATTAGCTTCAAGAAAATGTTTTGTTGGTTTGAATTCGGCTTGGATATTGTTTAAATCCAACATACAGGGTTTTCCAACTTTAAATTCCAAAAGTAAATTGAAATAAAATACACTTAGAATTCGAATTTCGATGAAACTTTAATTTCAAATTAAAGTTTGGTTTATGCAATTATGTGTGAAATACAACATCATTCAAATGTCCACCTAGGGCTTCCTCGCACACCTTGATCCGGAACAGGTAATTTTCGATGACTTTTCGGCACATATGGGGCGGTATCTCGGTCATAACTTCACGAATGTTGTCTTTCAAATGTTCAAGAGTTGGCGGAGAGTTGGCATAGACACGGTCTTTCGCATAACCCCACAAAAAAAAGTCTAGCGGGTTCAAATCGCATGATCTGCTCGAAATATGCCTCATCGCTGAAGAAAATTTGATGCGAAAATTTTGCTGCTGTTGTTCGTTCACCCAATCGACGTATGCCCGACGCATTCCATGGTCACAACGCTCTAATTTTTGTACCAGTTGGACTTTATATGGATGTGCAAGTCCAAATGCAAAATTCGCCACAATGATGTGTTTGACAAGCCCAATTGCTGAGCACGCCGTGGAATCGAAACATTCGGGTCATCCTCCACACTGGCAGCAACAGCAGCAATATTTTCGACCGACCGCACATTACGATTATGCACAGGTTTCACAATATCCGCTACGGATCCAGTTTGTTCGAATTTACGCACTACATTAGCGATTGTGTGCTCTGTATGCCGTCCATGACGACCAAAATCCGTCCGTAATGCTCGAAAAACATTTGCCGGTTTTTCATCATTTTTATAGTATAATTTAACAAAATTAACACGTTGTGCGATGCTAAAACGATCCATATTGTAAAATGGCAGACATTCAACTAACGATATGACGCTTTGGTTGACAGCTATGTCAAAAGGTTGTCAGCGCAGGGCTGTATACTTTCGGAAGCCCGAAATGGAAAACCCTTTACAAATGATTGTCACATGGTCCACTCTGTCTGCACATGTTATAGAGCCATTTTGCTATGGTAAATGGTACATGGTCCACTCTGACTGCATACTATGAGGGATTTTCGTTGATCAATCCTAACAATTTCGATCCGTTATTCCTGCTGTATGCGCGAATTTCCAAACCCGATAAAAGTGGTATGTAGCTTACATAATGCTTAACCAAATGTAATCAATAACTCGAAATTTTGAATTTTACGACTTGGTCCCCTCTGTCTTAACACCGCCCATATGCGTATTGGATAACCCACAAACGTCAGATATTTTTTTTTCAGAAGAAAAACCTAGAAGGAAATGGCAAATATTCATTTTTATTGACATTATTCTAGTGATCCGAAATCCATTCAACAAGCAGTTAAAACAACCATCTAAGTCGGTCAGATTCGGCACTGGCAGAGTGTTCGAAAAGGAACGGGCGAGTCTAATCAAAATTGAAAATCTGCCCAATTGTCCCCGATTTAGCACATTTGCAATTCCTAAAAATGTCTGCTATGATTTAGATCGTTCAACCTTATTCTTGTATACACTTCACGGGGAAAAAGAAATGAATGGCACGCCATTGAACTTTTACGAGTTAGTGAAGCGGCAAAGATAATTTTGAGTTTTAGGCAGAATGAACACTTTTCAAATAGATATCTTGAATGAAAATTAACTTCTCCGTGTCAAATTAGTATTCAATGTGAATGGAAGACTTTGTATTCTTTATGTGGTGTAATAATCTCTTAGAAAAATTGTATCTGAAGATAATTTTACCCTACAATGATAATTTTTAGTGGAAATACCGGGAAGTTTATATACAATAGAATAAATTAGGGTAAGAAAAACGTGCTTCAGGTCTGGGAGTTGTTCAAAATCCATCCTTCGTACTTTGCCGAAATCTTGTGGTATAACTTCCGAGTGCGTCTTTTTGCCATCAGATTTTGCATCAGCGTCCTGTTTGGTTGCTTGCATGCACGGAAATCACAATAACCATCTCGGATTTTCTGGTTCGTACTTCGGTTAAAGTTGTGTTTTTTGGCGATGTCGTAGTCCGAGAGTCCCGGGTTTACCTTAGCTGTTCCCAAAACCTTCAACCTGAGCTTCCGATCGTAAGTTCCACTACGACTCGTCCTCTAATCCATCCGAACTATACATTTCAGCACATCATACACGGTCGATTTAGCCACCTTCAACGATTTCGCGATTTTAGTACTTTCTCGCACCGGATTTTTTATGGGCATGTCCAAAATCAAATTTCTTCTCTGGGCTTGAATTGCGCAGCATTTTTGCAAAACAAAACGGATCAACATGAAACTTTCACCGTCGAAAGATACAGGTTTTTCAAACAATTTGCTGTCAAAAGATTTCAGGTACGCCTTCTACGACCGCTACTATAAAATGTACGTGATTCCGGATCCTAAATGTTTCAAGCCTTATTAGACTTGGATGTATAATCTCTTATGTTTATCTATGAAATTGTTATCGGAATAATTATCAAAAATCTTCTCAAATCAGAGGTCGAATCGCCGAAAATTGTACAGCGAGAATGATTTGCTAGTCCCAAGCGTCATTCTGTGTGTTCTTTGTGCAATTTGGTTGGTTCAGGTCAATCACGGAGAGCAACTACGAATTGTACAGTCTACCCAAGCTCAAGCTCGAGCTCAAAATCTTCTCAAATCAGAGGATTTCTAATGTTTGTCGATAATTTGTGATGTTTCAAAGGTGATGTTTAAAAGACACATCGATCATATCAAAAGTTGCCAGAAATTCAACAAATAAAAGTAACCGGGAAATCAAAAGTATTTCTCGGGAGTGTCTCGGAAATAATGTCACCGCAAACATAACGAATTTAAAAACAAACTCCGTTCTGTTGTCTTGCTTCTTAAACTTTTACCTCATTTCACCGTAAACACATCTACATTGCTCGTTTAATCTTTAAAGTTGTCGAAACGATTGATGAGAGAAAGAAAAATCGGAGGGTTGTCGTCACGGTCGTGTACAAACTCGTAAATTCCAACACAAGATGAAATGTTTTGTTTTGAATTATAAATCATACGAATGTTATGCTAGGGAAAATTACATCGCTTTCAGCGTAATCACACGAAACACATTTGGCAAAGACAAACCTTTACCGTAAGCTATCGTAAGTATCGGAATCTTATTTACCATATCGAATTCTCAGAACCGAAAAACCACGATACAGACACGAGACACAAGCGATATGGTATCGTATCGGATGGTAAATTAAATAAGCGAAATGTAGCCCGAAAGGCATCCTAAAAATGGATAAATGATGCGGGGAGTTGAGTCGGAGAAAAGGATGCCTAAGGACGCTGGTCTGTAATCTAATAGCGAAGCCTATCTCCCATTGGGATATCCCGGCAGCTGAAATAAGACGATGCAGAAAATAAAGCAATTTCATCCGAAAATCGAGCTTTTTTTGGTAACAATCGATTTAAAACTGCATTTGAGGTAAAGTCAAGATACACAAACTAAATGATAATTCAGTCATAAAGTGAACCATTGAGATATTATCGGAATCGGAGCAGATGAAGATTCGAATACCCAAACTAATCAGGCATAGTGCTTTCTTTGCGCCAGTATTTCATTGACAGCTGGAGACCCCAAACAACACACAAGTGTTGTAAGTGAAAATAGCAATTTTCGCCCTCCATCCATAACCCGCGCAAGTGATCCCTGTATTCCCATGTGCATTCCCGGAGTGTGTGTCCCTACGGTTGGTCTTACTCCGTGGGGTTACTCTTACGGTGTGTGATGCGAAAGCTTAAGTTTTCACACAACTCAATAAAAAGTGGGAAAAACAAAACATTATGGCTTGAGATCGCACCCCTCCTGGTTTGTTTCATCGTAGGAAATGAACAAATTCGTCTCTCAGTGGGTTGATTTGAGGGACCATTTGGCAGCCTTTGATTTCTCAATACACACAATACCGATCCATTATGAGCAATCATGTATGCTGCAGGGAGTCGAAAACGAGTCAACCCATAAAAAGTAGTCTAGCAATTGATTCTATTATTTCGTGCATGTACGGAATATTAACAACAATGCATTATTAATGAAATTTTATCCTAACTGAATTTTATCGATTAGAGCCGGGCGGCGGGAAACAGGAGAACCGAAGCCAAAAAGCGGTCACAGTACGATAACGGTAACGGACAAGCGGAATGTGTCAAACGATGTTCACTTTCAAGGGTGTTGAAGATGAAATTACTACAATTGTGAATTTATAAATTCTATTTAGGTAAGTGGTAAAATTAACATAGATTTTTCCCTGCACAGCATCGAGGCTACTATCGAAGGGAGAAGAAGATTGCGATAATTTGATTTGCGAACGCTTGTCAGTCAATCTCAATCCGTAATGGCCATCAACTGGTTCCAGTTTTGGCGTAGAAGAGAGTGGGGTGGTATCCCTGAACCTGCTGCTCGTTTCGGAGTTTCAAGAGTGTCTTATCAAATAATTCAAATGCTTGCACCAGGAGGCAAATGTATAATTCATACGTTAATCAACGTAAAGGGTAAGTATTTGATTATTAATATATTTATGTATGAATGATATACGACGCGCGTGGAGTTGGGTTTGGTCGGTTAGAAAAGTTGAGCTGCCACGAAATTGAAATAATCTAATTTGAAATGTTTATAGAACTTTATAAAATTTAATTGATGCATCCATCTATTGGTGTGAATCACTTTACAATGAAATACTCATTGTAGCAAAATAATGTTCCCCAGCATTACGAATCTTTTTGAACGGGAACCTTTGGTTCTCGAAATGCATTTACTTTGGAGAAGCCAAGGAAGATATTCTTTGATCTGGCACTTAAACCCTGACACTGAGAAAGGGTACTTGGGATAAGATACCCTAGTAATTGTAATCGAGTACCTGAATTTATTCGCAGAAGGTGTGCTGAATATAATCGAAAAAAATTAAACCATGAATTGATGGAAAAAAGAAAGGAATGAGCCTGAATACACGGTAAAGTAAAATTCTAGCATGACAACACACCGGCGCACACCGCGAAATATGTAAAAGACGATATAAAAAGAAAACCTGAACTGGGAAACGTTATCGCACCTGCCGTATTCTACAGACTTAGCTCTTTCTGCTTCAATGATGTGAAAAAAAAGATGTCGTAAAATGGGTCGGCGAATGGTTTTCGTCGAATCCACAAACCGAACAATTTTAGCTCGCACACTTGGAGCATAAAAATAAATCATTCGTGTTATTCCTTTACCGGAATCAAACGCGCAGCGAACTCGTCATTGTTATTTCGCAAATTATCAAAAATCGTTATGCTCGTTCATATTCTCGTGGGGGCATATCCACCGTTGGTATTCTGGTGCTATCTAATTTCATAATAAACAACGAGAGTCGTCGTCGCTGGCTACCTATATAGCACGGCGATTGATTTGTTGTTTAACTGCAAATTTTCATTCATTCCAGGTACGCTGGAGCAGCCCGCTGGTCGGTCGATCGGTCGCTGGGGTGATTGGAGTACACTCGCAATGAAATACACCCTCGTAATATTAAATTCATTCTTCGCTCTATCTCGGACACTGGTCATCGCGCTGCTTTCGCTTTGATAAAATATACCCACCGAAAAACAGCACGTTGCTGAGGTGATGCTGGCAAACGCGTTGACGCTAAAAGTGTCATATTGACACCCGCTGCAAACGAGCTCAATTGCGGCGGACGCGGCGGGCACGAGAAGAACGTGTTGGTCCCCATTGGTCCTCGCCCAAGTGGAATTTCACATCCATAAACTAAAATCAGCAAAAGTTGCACAAATTGCGTCGACAATCAATCTCTTTAAAGTTAAATGAATTTCTATGGTTGGTTGGTGGAAATTATGGCGCTCAATGAAGCGGCACAAATAACAGATACCGCAATTGAGGGTGTCACTTGACAATTTCATAACTTTTTTTCCATGGAATGCCAAACGCGACTGGAGCGATTCTTCTGGTGTTCAACACATGTCCTCGAAAAGCAGTGCGTTCCGTATATTTGCTTATTAAATTTATTATAAGACTTCCAAAAAAATACTACGGTTTGAGATAGGTAGAACTAGTACAGGGAAACTTCAATGTAACGTACATTTCTCTTTCAAAATTGTACGGTGTATCGAATTGTACGTTATATCGAAGCAAAATAAAGAAGCCAGCTTATATGGCTTTATTGTGTTGCTGTTTGGGTAAGGTTAGTAAATAATGATAAAATAAAAGTTCTACAATAAAATGAAACCAACCTTTCTCATGATGTTTCCCTTCATACTGTTGAATAAATCTTGATTCATTTAGTATCCGGAATCACAAAACCAGTCGTATCACTTGGTTAAAGGTACCACGGTACCACTGAAGCACCTCTCGACTGTTATGACTTACCAAATCTGGCCATAACTTCACCGGACCTTTCTGCAGGCAGTCTCTTCTATATATTTCCGAGTACATTTTCATGTTTTTGACCAGAACCTTGGTTTTCTGTCCACAGCTGCAAATCCCTTGCCTAATCAAGAACTTCCTGGAAAATTTATCAGCGAAAACGAACTTGAATTTGCTGGGAACGTGTCCTCTAGCTGGTCTTATAGAACTGTCCAAAATCCACCTTCTCGTATGTTTCATAATCCATCAGCATGCATCCTTCGTACTTCGTCAAAACATTGTTGTACAATTCTCAAGCGCGTCTTTCGGCCACCAGATTTTTCATCAGCGTCCTTTTAGGTTGCTTGCAGGCACAGAAATTACGTAAACTACTCACATATGGTTTCTCTAAATGGTACTTTGGTTAGAGCTGTGTTTGTGGCGATGTCGTAGGCCAAGAGTCCCCGATTTTCATTATTTGTCTCAATACCTTCAACCTCAGCTCCCGATCCACTAAGAAGCATTCTCTGATCCATCGGAACAACAGTTGTACTTCACTGTCAATTTAGTCACTCTCAAGGATTTCTCAGCTTCCACTAAGAAGCATTCTCCATCGGAACAACAGTTGCACTTCACTGTCAATTTAGTCACTCTCAGCGATTTCGAGATTTTAGTATATGACCACGCCGGATTTTTAATGTGGGTGTCCAAAATCAAATTTCTTCTCCCAGCATCCATCCTACCCATTTTTTTCAAAACAAAATTAATTAGCTGCAGTTTCCACAGTCGAAAGATACAGATTTTCCAAACAATTTGCTGTCAAAAGATTTAAGATACGCCTACTACGACCGAGTTCGGATTCTAACTAACAAACCTTAAGGGTAAATAGATAAAATGACAGCTTGCACCTTTATTCTTCAGGATAAGTGTTCAAGTATAATCAGCTTAATCACATACACAATACACAGATGAATTGTTTTTATGGGATTCCCAATGATCTAATTGAAATTCGGGAATCTATACACCCAGGCCACTAAGTGACCTTTGTTGAACCTGTGAGATTGGCATCTCTCAGTATCTATTCCAAAAAGATTTTCTTCACATTGAAAGTGTGTTCGTTATATCGAGGTAAAATGTACGTTATATCAAGGGTACGTTATATTGAAGTTCCCCTGTATTAGCTTCAAGGAATTTCAAACATGAAATTAATAATTAAATTGAGAATAATAATTAATAATATGCCTCTTCCAGATTTTAAACTTCAGACTACAAGTCCAAACACTGACCTTGTCAAAATGCAAATCGTATATTCAGATTCCAATTTCAAGTTTGGTTCCGGAATTAAATACCGAAAACCATATGCAAATTTAAAAACCGGTGTTTACAGATCTTGGGAATCAGTTTGAACATTACAGGTTCCAAATATGTATGGATAGCAAATTCAGATCACGACTTCTGTTAACGGAAACAGATTATAACAGATATATTGATGTATCGTAGCAGTTTGCAGTGAATATTTGTGGAATTTCGTCCAAAAAGATGAATAAAAGCGATATGTCTGTGTCATTTTTGCTCGCGAAAAAGTTTCATTATTTTGCCGATACCAAGATGATATTTTTAAGAGGTTTGTGATGCATAAAAATGACCTCTAATCGAACGAGATTTCCCATAAAAAGTCATTGTTTTCGAAGCCCAAGGAGAAGACCACTCTTTAGCGTTTCTCAAAGAGGTCGATATCGGCCCCTTGGGGTCGATCCTATTAATTAACACAAGTTCTCATTTGAAACTTTCAAGATACTGTTAGTTGTATTACGTGAATCAACTTGTTATAAGAATGTCTCATATTTTAGTAGACTATATTAGGTTGGGGAAAAAATTATCCATTATTCTTGCGTAAAATTATAAACTTTATTTGAAATACTTAGGATTGTCCGATTTGGTCAAATATGCACCGTTTTGTTATATATTTTGTTGCCATTTTGAAGGTAAGGGTGACGAACCTGACACTAGGTGATTACCATCTTTTTCTCGTATTGCAAAACTTTCTGAGTGATAAGAAATTTGGATCAAGAGAAGATTGTGAGAATCGATCACTATTGTTATTGCTGCCATACAAATGAAACTCAAATTTCTGCATTACTCGCGAATTAATCAAGCAAATGGAATCAAATTTTGCATGTGGAGGTTTTAGGGTACAATAAATGATACTATGGTGGTTAGATACTACTCCACCCTCTCTTAGGTGGGGCTGCCATACAAATCAAACACAAACTTCTGCATAACTCGAGAAATTGCTGCATTACTCGAGAAATTATCAAGCAAATGGAACCAAATTTGGCATGTGGAGGTTTTAGGGTGCAATGAATGATTCTATGGTGGTTAGATACTTCTCCCCCTCTCTTAGGTAGGGCTGCCATACAAATCAAACACAAATTTCTGCATAACTCGAGAGTTAATCAAGAAAATGAAACCAAACTTGGCATGTGGAGGTTGTAGGGTGCAGTAAATGTTTTTACGGTGGTTAGACACTTCACCCTCTCTCTAAGGGGAAGCTATGATCCAAATTTCAACGGGGTCGACTAGAAGATCAATCAATTAACAGTTCTGCGATTGGACCCATGAACTTGCTCATAGTAGGAAAACGTGATTGTTCGAAGGTATTGATAACAAAAATCAAATTTTGGGCGGGACGATGTTTGCCGGGTTAGTTAGCTATTCATAATAATGGTTGAGAATGTATTGAAGTTTACAAAATTTAATAAGTTTTAAAATGCTTCAAGTCTTATGACAAAAGCAGCCAAAGTTGTATGAAATCATGCAGTTTTGACGTAGGATTACGTCTTTCGGGAACATATTGGGGTACAAATTGAAAATCGAAAATGGAGCACATCGTGAAAATTGTCCAATTTCAAACGCTTATTGCTCAGTCATTTCTTGATGGATTGATGAAATTTTTGCGTCAATCGATTTCGGCACTCCATAACAATTTTTTGTGTTGAAGAAAATAATATATATCATGAAACTAACTATCGAACAATTGAAAAATCTCAACCCCTATCCTAACGGAAATACCCACTCCTGATTGGTCGAAATTGACGACACATGCGGCGGGTCCCTAACAGAGAAATCAAAACCAAGCTGGGGGAAATCTACATTGCAAATACATGAAAGTGAGGGAACTTTTGTTCACTCCGAAATGTGTTCCCTAACAGAGACATCAAAACCAAACTGCCTGGGGGATATCGGCATTGCAAATACATGAAAGTAGGGGGAGCTATTTTCCCCATCGAAATATGTTCCCTAACAGGGACATCAAAACTAAGCTGCCTGGGGAAAATCGGCATTGCAACTACCCGATAAATATATTTAAAAAAAAAATTGTTCCCTCCGAAATGTGTTCCCTAATAGAGACATCAAAACCAAGCTGCCTGAGGGAAATCGGCATTGCAAATACATGAAAGTGGGGGGAGCTATTTTTCCCACCGAAATATGTTCTTTAACAGGGACATCAAAACTAAGCTGCCTGGGGAAAATCGGCATTGCAAATACCCGATAAATATATTTAAAAAAAAATTGCTCCCTCCGAAATGTGTTTCCTAACTGAGACATCAAAACCAAGCTGCCTGGGGGAAATCGGCATTGCAAATACATGAAAGTAGGGGGAGCTTTTGTTCCTACCGAAATATGTTCCCTAACAGAGTCATCAAAACCAAGCTGCCTGGGGAAAATCGGCATTGCAAATACACCGAAATGTGTTCCCTAACAGAGTTATTTAAACCAAATCATTATCAAAGAGTTTAACGATGTAATTCTTCTAACATATCCAAAATCAATAAATAGCCTAACGGAATCCTACGTCAACTATGCGGTCGTGTCTCGGACACAACCCTACTGTGACTTTTTTTTTCTATATTACTATTTCATGAGTGGTTTTCGGGGCTACAATACATTTAATTGTATTTATATTCAAAAAAGGAATTTATAAAAAAAAATCTGCCAATTACTGCGTTTCTCATGATTTTCAATTATGGTACGTTTTACCGAGTTTTACCCTAAGTTCCCCTAAAGGATCTCAATAAAAATTGACACAGAAATAAATATCCTGTATTTTCATTTTTAACACATTTTTAAAGTATATTTGGACATAATGAACACCCTGTACAATGCGAATACATGGCGGACCCGACCGTATACATAGTTGCATAGCTACATGTTTAGTTGATAAAATTATTTCTCGAGAATCGGTTTCCGTTATTTTACTGCAACATTTCGTTTTAAATATACCTCTATAACATTATTCTTTCAGTGTTTCCAGCAAGGAATCCAAAGGCAAAACTAACGCATTATCGGTATGGAACAGAGAAAGGAAAAAAAAACACTCTAGTATTTATGAAGGGATAGTATACACAACTTGCCTTTGCCACCCTCATTTACCGCAACATCGTCACTCAGCCTCGAATTTCGGTCGCTCTGGTTTGATCTGAACCTACGAATTCTGCAGCAGGGGTGGCATTACATACCAAACACACAGCAACTCTCAGCTGGTACGAACTGACGTGATGATATTGTATTTGCATTTTAAATATTTGATGTGGGTTTCGCCCTGCCTAGTATGCTGCTGCTGCCGCTTCGGAGGCGGTATGGCGAGATTAAAATCCTGACTTTTTCGGGTAAAGTAATTTAAAACGTGAAAAGTGAAATCAACCCTTTTTGTTTGAAGTTATAGTCAATGGGGAACACAGATAGAGAGTAATAGTGTGCCACTATTGTGTGTATGCGTCTTAAAGCAAACAACGCGCTGAGCTCGTGTTGTTAAGGTTTCCGCAGTCTACCGCATGAACGAGCTTCTTTGGAAATCATATTACAGCAAAATGTTCTATGAAATAATTGGAGCTTTGGGTGTGTATTCATTTAGATGATTCGGAGCAATAATTAAATTCATAGCAGTAATGCGGTGATGATGGTGTGAGCTAATAAATATATAAATACGTAATTTCTCATTGGGCTGATTTTTGAACGCGTACCGCCTGGATAAGTGAAACTGTAAGGTGAACAATGGGAAAGGGTGCAAACACCGGCGTATACATAAATTATCTGTATACCCAAAATCGAAATAAAAGGGCGCTACTTTCATTATTTCATTATTAATAATAAATTACAAATTATACCGATAATACGATAAATCGTTCGTCGAAATATTGTTCATCGATTATTTTCGGTTTTATCAGGACAAAATTTTTTTTATGGCGTATAAACATAGCAACATTAATGACATGCTGGATGGTGTGAGGAATGCATTTACAACAAATCATGTTTCGAAAACATCGCTACTTCATTGATGACGCTAAACGTGTCGCTTACTATCTCACTTTTTCGCTTCATCTCATTACACATGACCACACAAATTAACATATTTTTTTTATTTTGAGCGAACAATTTTGAATGGTCGTAAATGCAGAATATCATTATGTTCTACCACAACGCCATAAAATCGCTCTTTTTGCTCGAGGTTTGGCTCTTTCCCACCGCATCACTGTGATGGCTATGAATCTTGCTTGCTGGCTGTACTCGTTGAATGAGAGAAAAACGTTAAGGTTAACTACCGCATCACTACCGGGAATAAAGCTGATTATAAGCGGAGAAAATCACGATCTCGTATATGATCGGTTTTCGCCAAATGAGAACTTTTCTGCAAAGATCGAGTTATTATGCAAAAATGCTACTAAGCCCTATGAAAGCTGACCTTGAATCAGCGATGCATCCTGAATCGGAACAGGTATTAGTCATAAATTGAAGCGACGCAAATGAGAGGCAGCAACAATGAGGAGCACTACACGTTTCCTACACTTCCACACCGAAGAAAACAACCAAGGTATACATATACAAAATAAGAACACCTCGAAAGATCGCTCATCCAGAATACATAAATTATGAGCGACGTTTTTACAACCGAAATTTGACAGGTATTTTTGCTACCGCGTTAGTCGAATTGTATGGCGGCCGCGAGAGTAACATCACTCAACGTGACGCGCTGTTGCTGTGCTCATACAAGCATAATAATGGTTCAATTTTTAGTAAGGACCACGAATCGTTATGTAGGCTACCGGATTATTATGGAACTCATTTAGAACTTTTTTCTGTTGACCATTCTTCGATCAAAATCTTCGAGTCAATTTATTTGTCCAGAGATGCATTACTAAACACTAAACTAAACAGCAAGAGGAAAACACGCAATACCGTACGCGTCCGCTCATATACAATTACGAGGATTATTTTATGTAGGGCATCTACCGTACATATTCGTAATCCTTTTACAAACAACGTCAGAAAAATATGCCTGCCTGCAGCGAAAAACTTTCTCCCACAGACATCAATTTTGTACTCGGTGTACAAGAGTGCACATATGCTTTCCTTCCAACGACAGATGATGCACATTTTTGCCTCGCTGCTCCTTTTGTGATCCTCTCGCTCTTTCTCTGTGAGCAAACAAAGCTTCGTGTCGAATTAAGGGATTTTCTTTCCCCGAGCGAGAGGGAAAATAAGAAGGCGAGTCATCGAAAGTCTCCCGACAATGCAGATTAATTTGTTTGTTTTCGGGAGCATACTCCAGCCACACGAGGAACAATGTGCGGCTCCGGAATAAACTAAACAAATAGTTTTCAAAAGGGGAAAATATCCTCGCAGTAGTGTGTACACGAAATCTAATATTTGATGGGTTCTGGAACGACCGAAAATTTATATAACCCAAGTACTGACTCAAGGAGAAGTGAAACGGTTGAGTTAATCCATTCAAACCTAATTGTGGGATAAAGATCCCGGAAACAGTTTTCTCCTAATCGTCACTAGTTCGGCCTAATAACACCGAAGAGTTTGATAGCTGCTAAATACGCAATCACAATCGCTCAATTGTAAAATAGGCTTACATCCTTTTCATGCGGAGCCTCTACTAGAAATCATCTGGCAAATTCCTCGATCTTTAAAATTTCCCAAACAACCGGGCATTTGTTTCCTTACGGATTGCACACCGTGAACCATCCAAGCAACCACACCTTGACTGTGAACAGTTCCATCGAAGGGAATCGAACGAATATAACCGGTGATGGAATCAGGACGAACTGTGTGTCTTAATAGCGAAGTACAGCGATCCTTCAGAATCATTTATATCAAACAACTAGCTGACCCGGCGAACTTCGTCCCGCCCAAATTGACGTCTTCTTACTAAGCGAACATTCATGTGCTTAATCCCCGAACTATTCATTCATTTATCTTCAAAATTGTCTTTTTCAAGGCTAAAGCGAATGTACTTTGTAGTTTACCTTACCGCTTCTATAATAGAAAGTAAACAAATCAATGAATTCGCGATGGCTGGCAACAAATACGGTGATGTCAAACAATTAAGAAAATCTTTACCTTTTTTATGTTGTATGCATGCTCAAAACAATTTTGAAAATTAATTGTTGCGAAATTTGATGGTGACATCAGGACCAGCTTTTCTCCTGCCGTAACCTCGCAAAGTGACGTAAGCGCCAGAGGGAAGAATCTTCCGTACGAGGTTTTTCTTCAAATTGCATGTATAATCAACATACGCGAATACTATGAAAACCTGATCTGTACAAAATGAGTACACTTGACTGGAAAACGTTGCAATCGGCTTGATTAAAAAAATGCAGTTTTATTTAAGCTATTCTACCGACGATTGGCGTACATCCAACAGGGAGAAAAATTCTACATATTTTTCGACTTTATAGCATGCGTCGAGCCGGCTAACGTAGTTTAGAACGATTTGTAATAATTATGGACAGCACCAATTTTTTTCAATCCAAAACGCAATTGAAACCATCCGTGGTAAATATAATAATTCCGTCCGAAATTATCCAATGTAAAAAAGATATAGTTTAAGCGAGGATGTTTTGAGTTTTGTTACAAGATGTGTTCCGATGGAGAATTTAGAAGAGTGCTGTTCACCAAATTCGACATTTATCCTCCATTCAACATTCTACTTCTGTTCATCCGAATGAGGAATTGAGCAGGCGAGGAAAGTAAACATCGCCAAGAAGCTTGATGCCTGAATATAAAAAACTATTGTGAAATCCTTATAATCAATAATTAAATTGATCAGTTTTAAGTATTTAGTTACAATCTTCATGTTTCTAATTTTTCCTTATTCCCTTAAGCTGACTTTGATTTTAGGAATTTTAATATTGAACGAGATTTCTAACAGAGATCATAAATGCATGGTTTGCAGTTCTATTAGATGATAGTTCTAATAAATGTAGCATTGTATGGGGATGGACTGTTTCCATTAAAACATTTGGCATGATATGCTGTTCGAAAAGGTTATTTCCTACAAGAAAGAACGCATTATGACACAGATCAGATAAAAAATCACATCGCATCACAATCAACTTGATCTCACGTCTAATCACAGTGGAAATTGCACTTACGCCACTCCGTTTCAAGCTTTTACGGGGTCATTTTTTCACATTTCTGCAAAACTTTGCAGGTTTTTCAAAATATTTAGTATTCTTTATCGATCTATAACAAAATATAAAAAGAAAAACGTCAACTTTGGCGCTTACGTCACTTTGCGAGATTACGGCAGTCTGGAACCAAGGATTCTACTAAATGCCAGACGTATGACACGCTTTTTATGGGATTAAGTCAGCGGTTTTGTGGGTGAACATATCAGTTGTTGATTTTTTAATAATAACTTGCAATTATTTTTCTCAATTAAATGAATCCATGATGGTACAAGACGAATGCCCTGGAGAATACAATTTTCTGGACTTTCAAGAAACAATACTTCATGCTAACAATCATAATAAAATCATTTCATGTTTGAATAGAAATGTGAAATGTATATTCATTGTTTAATGAAAAGATGAACACTCATCTATATAAATAAAAATGATTTGGTGTCCGTTCCTCAAGATTTGACTCAAGAACGGAGCAACGGATTTGAACAGTCAGTATCAGGATTGAAGTGTCTCAGTCTGTGTCAGGTTTATATGCTAAAAAAATTATGAAAACCATTCGGAATGTTGAAAAATTGGAAAGTATATATATATACAAATAAAAATTATTTGGAGTCCGTTCCTCAAGATTTAACTCAAGAAAGGAGCTACTGATTTGGACGGTCAGTATCGGGATTGAAGTTTCAATGTCTTCGTCAATTGTATTTGTCAAAAAAGAAATTATATACTGCGAATATAGATCGAGCACAGAGAAATAATTTTCGGGGAACGTGAGTGTTCGAAATTATATAACTCAGAAAAGCAATTGTGGGAGGGACGAAGTTTGCCTTGTCAGCTGGTATAGAATAAGTAAATAAATTGGAAAAAAAGCATTAAATTTTTCAAGGATCGCTTCAGCAAAGATCGTTTCTCTGGTACCGATTTAATTAGTGAACGATCCCTACGCCGTTTAGAAAATCGATATGTCAAGATCGATCTTCTTCTAAAGATCTTCCAATCCTATTCACGATAGTGTAATTTACTTTCTAATAGGATCAGAATCTAAAACATCTTAACGGAGCGTGGATAAATTAGGATTAATTTTGGTTTATCGCGTTTTGAAACAACACATAAAATACCAAATAAACCAAATAAAAAAAAATAAACACAATAGAAGTCTGCCTCAACAGAAATCCAGAACGTTAATGAATGGATTTACCATGTTGAACCCCTCGTCTTTATGACTTGGGAACTATAGGAAAAATGTGGCAAAAATCTCAGCTCAAAGCTCAGTATCTTTCGGTGAGATCGATTGGTAAAAATCATCATGCTTACGTCTTTCCTACTCATCACACAATTCTTGACGCTAAAGAAAAAGCCGGCTCCGGATTCCATCAATTGAATTGAGTGCGGAAATAAAGCTACAAAAACTTTTGGAATGCTATGGAAGCTTTGGAATGTTCTCAGCGCACAAATGGATCATAGAAAACTACAGAGAAATCACATCAGTCATGTAGATCTTTGTCCTAGGCTTCAAAACCTGGTTGACTCTTTTGAAAAGATCGAGATATGTGATGTCGCTCAGCATCTCGATGTGCTACTATTTTGTTCCATCGAAAGCTAGAGGCAATTGTGTTTGGTTACTTAATTTCTGGTCAAGTTCTGTCGCAAGTGAGTCACATCCGTTATCTTGGAGTGCATTCAGCTTCCGACTTAATCACTAAAACCTTCAATATTCATTTCATCGATCACTTTTTTGCAATTTATTCGTAAACTTTTTTTCTAGTCTATAATTTTCCACATAAGAAAGGTGATTCAATTGTAATATTCCACAGCCCGAGATGAATTCGATGTCACAAAATAATTTGAACAAAAAATGCAAATCTGTAAATATCTGTTTGATTTGATATATGACTTACTAGCTAATGATCGTGAGTCCCGAATTCGGGACACTCATTCGAGTTAGCTAAATGAGAAGGTCTATATTCTGAATTAAAACGTAGTATTTGTACAAACTGTAAATAAAAAGGTTTTTATCAACAGCCTTTCTATGTAAAATTTAGATCATCTGGTTATAAACCGAATGTTAAAAGCCTATTAAAACGGCTCGAAGGAACATTGTCAACTATGAAATTAGATAATGTACTAAATTTAAACAAAGAAAAATTTCCAAGGTTTTTCATTAGAAAATAACATTTTCATTAAAAAAATAACAAATCGAGTGACAAAGAAGAAAATGACACAGACCTGATATGAATACCAATACATTCGATAACAAACTTCGTTTATCTAAACCAACCCAAATCACCCAATTTTGAGGTAAGATAAAATGTAACATACAAATTGATATCGGAATACCCTTATTATAATAAGTATTCATAACGGAATTCCGCCGTTTCTCTACAACCCTTGGCAGCGTGCAAAATTCTTTTATGAAATTCGCCATATATATATAAACAGTCGACGTTTGCGAAAACCCACACAAGCACTGGCGCGCTGGGAAAGTTGTGGCACTCGTGCCACGAGGCTCTGGGAGCTGGGAAAGTGCGCTGTGAGAAGCCAAGGCATCATCTGATCCACGTTGCTATCGTTTGTATGCAATGAAATGCTCAGCTTAGCATACCAAACATAGGGTGTGCTCTGCGAGATGCGAAATTTTCCATTTCGAACTTATCTTGCCAAATATCTAAATCTTCTTTTTCAATCTTTGCGACGCATACATATTCGCGGCGTATATATTTCCCTAAGGAAGCCGACAGCGAAAACATCTTAGAAGGCGTTCGAATAAGAAGCATGTTGAAAATTTAAACGAGAAAAATATTTCACACAACCCCGGGTTCTTTCCGTTTTCCATCCGATTTTCATCTCAGTGCCAGTTTCTTTCACTGTTGATTCGGGGTTTCCTGTGCGATCGATTATCCTGCCGCTACTGCTGCTGTTCATCTTGGCTCCCTTATCGCGTCATGGTGCTCGACGTTCTGGTAATTAAATTTGTCCTTGTGATTTATTATGAAATAATACAAGGCGCGCACAAACCGTCCTCCGAAATCCTGCCGAACGATGCGAAAAGTGTGGCAGGAGGCAGTGTAGGCGACGAAATACGATGTTTTACGCGACAACAACGGGGGACGTCTTTGACTGTGCACAGGAGACTATTATCCGGAGTTTGCGAAGCCCCGCCGCCGCCGCTGGGTCTGTGGGAGTATTAGCGGTGAATAGAAATGAATTTCCACGCGATCGTGGTGGTAGTTATCCAAACAAAATTAATATCAAAATGGCTACGACTTAGCTACGACTTCTGGCGAAGTTGGGCTGAATTTGAAATCGAAATCATATGATAGATTTTCTCGTTGACTTCAACCACGTAACAGTTAAGTGTCCAACGAAATCCCAAAATTTATTTTTTATGCATATTTATGCGCCACCCTGCTCATGCTGATGAGCAAGTGGGGATGGTCAATACTTGGGCAATCTTAAATGATTATAACTCTACGCTTCGGAGATAAAATAAACAAGTTATATAAAATGTTAAATTAAATTTGGAAAATATTTGCTCAGGGAAAGTTAAAAGTGCGATATGGAGTGGCATGATGAAGAAAAGAACGTCGAGCGCTCGATGTGAAAAGTTTTGCTCAATCCCTGACAGTCAATTCAACTTTGAAAATGAATTTTTGAGATAGTACAGTTTTTGTCGTTAAATTGTTTAGCTGCTAGCAGAAGCGAGAGGAACACCTAAAGCAATTGATATCGTCTTCTAACAAAATTCTGGAGTAGTGGCTCCAAATTGAAAATTATTTCAGCAAACAGGTCCTCAGATATAACCGATGGATAAACATGCGTTATCAAGATAAAGGCATATATTGCCGTAAAACAATATTTTGAATTGGAATAAGATTACGCTAGTCGATCAACAAAATTTCAACAATTGGTCAGAAAAAGCACAGAGGAAATTTATGCATAGAAAAAGGATCGGTTAGAATTGCCGAAAAAATAAAGGAACACACCGAGCACGGTCTCTTTTTGAAATTCCTGAACATTAATACGGCTAACACTGGAGTGATTTTATCTTTTCATACTAGAGATGTTAGCAGCCCCCTGGCTGCAAGCGCGCTCACGCCACATAGCAAGCCTGGAGTACGCATAGACAAAGTAGTTGACAGAAAAGGTTTCCGTAGTAACATATAAACATGTGAAAAATACAGATGGTAAAACAAGTTGAGAAAAGGGTTTTTGATTTAATAATTAACAAATAATAGAATATATAGAATACATTTGGATTGTAACATAATTGACAAAAATCTAACAGCACTACTCTTCATCATTTGTGTTGGACGTTCGCCTAGTGTGAGCATGTAGGATTTAACCGTTCATCAATATTTAAATTTTTTTCGTGTTTCATCAGTTCTCATCATTGTTATTAGTTTACTGTTATTGCTTGGTAAGTGTATCGTATTTGGCTATGAAATATAATCAAGTAGAATGTAATTTTCCTTCAAAAAATTACAAAATAAAGTGTCCGAACTTCGAAACGATTCATATTTCGGCGAGTTGAAATTGGTGATACTACAATGTGCGTTTTCAGTGCGTTTGCGTTTATTATGGAAAGGAAAGGAAAAGAAAAACTGAGTGGAAACGGAAAGAAAAAGAAATCCAAACATGAGCTAAGTTGAGAAAGCAGGAAGAACGGATGAAGCAGAAAGAAAAACTTGAAGAACTGAAAAATGCAAAAAAAGTTACAAATTTACAAATTAAGAAAGCGAAATTGGTACAAAATGATAATGACAATATAAATGAAACTATGTTACAAAAATTAAGAATCAAGATTCAAGCTCTTCAAGCACTACCCTGAATTATTTTATTACTTTGAACAACAAACAACTTGAATTCAAATATATAATTATTATAAAGCTATAAAGAAACACCTATGAACAACAAACATTTTGGGGGAAAATGGGGGAAGAAATAAATGGAAGGAAGATTGAACATTAATCCAAGTTAACTTAAAAAAAATAAGTGTTATAAGTTTCATTACAACCATTACAACGATTGATTGTATACAATTTTTAAGACATTTGTGTGAGTATAGAGGGTCTCAGCACACTTTTAGACAGACCAAGTTGCTGTTATTTCCGCATGTTTGATCATTTTATTTCATTAGTAATTGTACAGAAATATAAATTGAGCTTAAAACCACTTCGGACATGCAAATCGCCGTTCGACATCTCTCGCTTTCAATTATTATGGAACATAATTGCCTTGCTTTTAGATGTGTCCTGCGGATTTGAGTCGTTCAAAAATAGCTTGTCGAGTTACTCCCATTGATTCTGCGAGCTCTGTCTATAATTGGATTTTTTTCGTTTCTTCATCCCTGCTATTTAATTTAGCTCAGGGTTTCTCAAAGTGGTCGATATTGACCCCTTGGGCCTTGGGTCGATATTGGTTTCTCAGGGGTCGACAAGATACAGTAGTTGTGTTACATGAATCAACTTGTTATAAGAATGACTAATATTCTGGTAAAAATATTAATATTGTAATTTTTTATTAATAATTATTAATTAAAGTTGATATTTACTGAATTTTATGCCTATGAGTATTGTGTAAGAATAATATAAATATAAAATTGAAAAAAAGTTGGCTATAGGGGTCGATGATATCACTTCAATCTGGAAAAGGGGTCTCTTGCCCAAAATAGTTTGAGAATCCCTGATTTAGCTCATTAGCACTTCAGCTGTAACAGGCCCGGATTTATTCGTCTACATTTTTATCTTATCGATAACATGTGGTAAACTACACAGTGTCGCCTTTTTCTGCTTTGGAGTATTCGTATATAGTAGCTTGTGTGAACGGAGAGAGGTTGGGTCACCGTCACTTGATGAGAGTTGCGTGGACATAGTAATTCTATATCCTACAAAGATGGTCAATCGACCATCAATTGACAATCGTAGCGGACACGCAACCAGTTATGCAACGAAGACCCAACTTTTTCGATAGACTTGGACGGTTTTTTGTTCTTTACACTAAAAACACAACTTTTGAATCGTCCAAACCACTCCCTGCAAAATCTATCCGATTGTCCAGAGTCATTATAATCTTCCACAAGCATTCGGAGTGTTTTAGTTTCTTTCAATGGAAACAGAGAATCAAAACTTCCCGCAAATGGTTATTTGCAAAAAAAAACTCGACATTTCCAACGCAGTAAAAATTGAACTTTTTGTGCAACACTCATAGACTTGTAAACAATATTTGGTTGACAGATGTCGACACTTCACGATTCAGCAAAATACATGTGCTACCATTGAAGTTATTGTCGGTGGCCTTCAAGAAATTGGACAGAGTTAGCGGGTTCTTACGAAAATACATATTGGAAAGCACATTAATGTGTCGTGCTTCTGGAATGTTTCCCATTTAATGTTTGATGTGAAATTACGAGAATAAACTTTTCAGACAACAACAAACTAGAATTGAAAAAAAAACAAACTTTACTCTTGGTTTCATGAAATGGTTCTACCGAAACGAACTAAGCGCCATTTATTTAAAATTGAGTTAATTACACCAAAAATGATAATATATCGACTATAAAATTACCGTGTCATACGGACAGCTGACAACAGCTCCAAAACGAAAATTCTGTGTAGCAGGCTGTGAAAAAAAACGAAATTGCATTCAGACAGAGTTAACCACAAGCCAACAACATGGTATTGGAGGATAGTGTTTGTTCTCTCAAAAAAGGCAGTTTTTCCTATTTAACCGAACCATTAACAGTTTTTTTTGTTTCGTACAGCTCTTGGAAGCAGTTGTCTTCAAGATTTGGTAAGTTAAACAGTGCGTTCAGTCACAAAATTTCGTTTTCTTTTTCAAAGAAAAAGATTCTGAATAAGAAACAGACGAAGATGTGTGCTCACAGCATGAAAAGGAGTGTTATATCATTGCGAAAGACTTGGTTATGACGTCCGAACTTTAGGAGGCACAACTTTCAATTTAGGCAAAACTTTTTTTTTCAATTTTCTTCGATCATAGCATTTTAGAACCAGAAAGTTTACACCCAAATGAGCACAACATTTCTTGGGTGAAGTAAAAGAAATCAACATCTGATGATTTCATGTACATGTACCTCCTGTAAACCATGAATTCTTCATGAAGCTGGTTCCCAATGATCAAAACATTGTTGATATTGTTTATGACCTGACCGGCCACGAAGAATCATAAGTTGTTATCAACCATTTCAATATTATTATTGTACTTCAAATTGAAATATCTCAAAATAATGTTTTTCGCGCTTGGTTCGTATTGGCAGAACACCGACCAAATGTGAAATTAAACATATATGTTTTCATTCTACCGGTTCCATCTCACCGGCGGAAAAGTTGAGAATCATTTGAGTTTGAAACTATGAGTCGAGCGGATGTAGTTCTAATACGCGGAAGATGCTGCGATGATAATACACATACATGTTGCGTCAAACGGTACCGAAAAAAACAACAACCGTAGAACCATCAGTTTACTCATAGCATTTTTCTACGCCATTGATGTTCGTTTCCGTGCACGAACCATTCTCGAAAGTAGTGTAAATTTTACGAGCTCTTCATTGTAACGCCATTTGCTCACAACACTATCCCAAGAAGTGTTCTTTTTGGACGATTAGTTTTAGTGACGTGTTAGACCACGTATGTTATAGCTGAAAGATAGAGATAAAAATAGATGCACGATGAAAATATCGTAAAATTTCATGTTGTTCTAGTTTGAGCGTGCTTTCGGATATTCAACACTGTCACACGGTGTCTGGCCACCAGCGGTCCTTCTGTGATGAATTCAGGAATGAATAATGTTTTGGTTATATTTTATTTGACCGTACTTCTGTGGGTGATACCGATCGATTTAAGAGAAAAAAAACACGAAAGAAGCATCCAAAAAGAAAGCAACATTTCGCCTCGGCAGGGGCCCTCGGAATGGTTGAAATAAAGCATACCAGGGACTGAAGTCTCCGAAGGCGAGCTGGGCTCTTAGAAACACAGCTTGATACAAAATTTGTCACTTTCCATATACATTTAGCTACACTAAGCGGGAACCGGTACAAATATGGCCTTTTCCGGAGCGTTTGATCTTGGAACAGCATTTCCTCTGTTACCTTCTCTTTCGACCTTCAAATGCTGGATTAGGAACGGATGACAGAATAAAACGAACTATGTTCAAAAGTTATACATTCGCCCGGGATAGATATCTGCGAGAGGGTCAAATTCAGGCTTATGCAGAAGAAGGGACCCAGAACAGACATAAACGGACTTAAATCATAAAAGAACGAACGAACACCCACGGACATGTGCATTTGCTTAGTTGATTTCTTCACGCCTTCCCAAATTGCCCTTTCGAGAGATTGTCTATCGGCTTTTTTTCTTCTATTTAGTTTTACGACGACGGACAATAAACACAGCATAATTCAAGCACTAGAGTTCCGTACGCATACCTACCTGCTTAGTTGACAGAAGAAGCGAGCAGTTGAATTTCGGTACAATGGGCAGAGCGACAATCATCTCAGCATGGCGTCTGAACCCATTTGAATACATTCGAAACTGGTGATGGATAACTCATTCGTGAAGGTTACGCACAGCTCCACACCAAAGAGTCAATAACTTGGCAGTTTTTCTACCTGTGTATTCACAAGAAATATCCAAGGATCACAGAAAGCTCCAAGTAGAATTTTTGTCGAATTTTTCCCACGCAGAGTTTTAATTTAGATGAAAGATTGTTTATCTTCAATTGATACAGAGTTACTATTTTCAGTATCACTTTCGAAACGAAAAATTACAATGGTGTTTCATAAAAATAAAAAAAACAGAGGATGTAACTTACAAAATTCAGTCAATTTTTTTTGTTGAGACAAATTTATATAAACGATTCTGATAGATTATTATAGTTATTTTTTTAGTTTTGATTTTAACAGCACAGGAAGATACTTTTCGTATTGACATAACACTCGGTTCGTAGAATAGGTTTCAGTCCCGTGATACAGCGGCGCACGTTGTGCCCGGGGTTGATGAGATCAACGCGATTTGGCCGGTGTTTCCGTTCATTTGAATACACACTTCCTCATCGAGCGTGTTGATTGACAAAGGCCAATAAACAATCCGTATTGCACTGCTGCAAAGCAGCCAAATACGAACCGGCCGCTGAGTGAAAAAGAGTAGGTCAGAGTGGCAATAGTTTTGCTACAAGTCGCCTTGCTATGGCGCTATCATTACATGCCGATCTAAAATTATAATCGCAAACAATTGAGAGGAGCGCATCTCTTGCATGTTTTTGATTCCCATTCACACGGTTTCGAAAGCAAAAGAAGAAAGCAAAGAAAAACAAATCACACGCAGAAGCAGCAGCTGATCGTCGGATGCTGCGAATGCTCGTGTTTCACTCGGCGTGCAAACATTTCTACGATACTCTCTGAATGCCCAACTGGACGGAACGTAGGACGCGATGCAGTTCGGAGTAGAAGTGTCACAATACAGTATTTTGGTGTGTAGATAAATTATCCCGCTTACAAATTGAGGTTTATGCCGCCTTTTCTAATTTTAACCACAGAGAAAAGGCCAAGACTGCGTTCGGCGAAAACTCATGCAGAACTTAACTTAAGCCGGGTTCAGACGGTGCGAGTAAGCATACGAGTCGGTCTAGTCAGTTACTGCAGTACAGCTACTCACACCGTGTGAACACATCATGCCAGTTAGTGTCATGTGTGATTCGGCGTGCGAGCTACTTCAAATTTTTTTGAATTTACTCGCACTCGCATCCCTCAAAACGTCAAAAACAGAATTTAGCGCTCGAATCAGGGATGCCAAATCTTTACATTGTCTTTACATGTCTCTATTTTTAAGATATTTGAAAATATGCGAAGATTATTATAGACTTGAAAATTATTGAAAAAACAAATAAAACCCTCATAGTTTCTAAGCGGAATCGTTGTTATTAAACGGTTTTATTTAGCTTGCCCTGTAATCTGTTTGTATGTTTGTAACATGTCCCACATTAGTAGAAATTTGACCCCCTTCTTGTTGACCGATTGATCTGAAATTTGGAACACACCTTTATCTCTGTAGTCATTACAAAACTGCGTATTTCATTATCTTGTAAATCCAAGATAGAGGCCGCTACAAAATGGCGGATCCCTTTCTTCCTCAAAACCTCATCAATGTGGGTTTTCCAAAACCCCATCAATATGGGTATCAAATGAAAGGGCTTGACTAGCAGAATACAGTTATTTAAGAAAAATGCAAATCCAAGATGGCTGCCACTACTAAATGGCGGACTACATAGTTTCCCAAAACTTCATTAATATGGGTGTTGGGGGGAAGCAAACTACGCCACTGATGACTTGATCTGAACCTGCGCATCCGGACGGTGCCACTCCATGACGCACCCAGACAATCATTGACAGCTAGCTGTCATCACTGTCATTCTGAAAACTTCTCTCGTACCACACATTCTTTGCTAATCACAAAAAAGGAGTAGAGATAGAACCCAAAATAAAGTTGAATTCCCAAATTGTTAAATAATTGAATCATCCTGTCGTGCTTTGAATTTAAAACGAGGAGATCAAATGTAGGTAAAACCTAATAATGTAAAGTTCTTGTTTAATTATTGTTTCTCTTAATAAATACAGCTTTGAGCTCGCTATACATTGATAAAAACGCGTGCTGAATAGAACCTCCGAAACCCCCGTAACAATGGGTATCAAATGAAAGGGATTGACTAGCAGAACACGGTTATTTATGAAAAATGCAAATCCATCAAAATTCTACCAAATGGCGGACTACATATTATGTCAAAACACCATTAATATGGGTATCAAATGAAAGGGCTTGAATAGTAGATCACAGTAGATCATGAAAAATTAAAATCCAAGATGGCCGCAATCACAAAATAGCAATATACTTTATTAAACGGTTTTATTTAGCTTGAACTGTTCGTATGTATGTATGTATGTCTGTAGGATTGTCCCACAGTAATAGAAATTTGACCAATAGGAACTGACCGGATAGGAACTGCTGTCATTTTAAAACTGCTTATCTTGAAAAATCCAATTTGGCCTCCGCTCAAAATCGCTGATTCCATATCATCTCAAAAAAAAGGTTGATTGAGATATGTGTATCAAACCAACGAACTTGACTTGGAGAACACACTATGTATTTTCTGCAATCTACTCAATATCGGTATCAAATGAAATTTTTTGACTGATAGAATACAGTACAATGCCTTTATTGTAGAGAAATATTCTAATGAAACAGATAATGTACTAAAAACTAGAAAATAAAATGAGTAAACAAAAACTTTTTAAATTATAAAATCCATTCATTTTCATTATCCACAATTAGTGATTTCATCATATGTCCCACTATTTTATTTTAGTCTTATCAATGCCCTAGACTAATGAAGGAGAGGTGTGATAACTACTAACTGCAACTTGCCTAATTATTTTCTCTAGCTTTTAGTACATTATTATGTTTAATCACAAATAAACCGTTTAACTTAAAAAGTTTTTTTACTCATTTTATTTTGTTTTGCACGCTGGTGGGGCACGTTTTCTTTTTGAGATAGTTTTCTTGGGATTCTAAATATAAAATCATTATCGGGCACAATTTTCATTCGAAATTCACTCACAACTTCCAAAAAAAGTATTGTTCTAAAAAACAGAATACATATTCCATTTAAAAAAGTAGATTTTCATTCATTATTTTAGTTTTTGAGGCGTATTTATTCCTCCTGCAAATCTACTATCATTTTCATTTCACAAATTGGTACACGAAGCTGCTGTCAAGGCGAAATAATTCAAAATTTGAAAAATCTTTTAGACTGCCATTTGTAGCACTACATACTTTCGGAATTATTTTAGCTATGGATGCTTTCGAGATTCTAAAAAAATATCGACAATAATCTGAACGATATTCCAGAAGAAAGGTACAACATTTCTAGTTTCACTTATGTAGGTATAGCATCCCTCATGAGTGTATCTTGCGTTGTATTTGTGGAGCAATTAAATCCAACAGTTTTTTCACTTTTTCAAGTGTTATTCTCAACACTGCTCTGTACTCTCGGGGATCATCATCGTAGAGTTACTTCAATATTGTATTTGTTGCTCCTTTTTTTTGCATCCAATTCCTGGACCGAATCCTTTTTTCTTTCTGCTTTTTCCGGATAGTACCTTCAGTTCAAAGAAATTCAGCACAAAGTATTTTTAAACACGGCCAGTGTGTGTTTAGCGATAAAATTGTGTAATGATAAATTCAACTGAAAATCTAAGACGAAAACTGCCAATAAAGAAGTCGATTTCGGATCAATCATCTGACAAATTCGGATCTGATTGCTGTTTCTGACGATTTGATGGACATTTGAAAAACCGCCTGGCATCTCTGGAAAACCTGTGCCGTAGTATCTAGTTTCTTGCCAGCAGCTCACATTGTGTGAACGGACAAGGCGAGTCAACCATTTGTCAAGCGAGTTCACCGGGTCAGTAGCTGCTCATTGTGAAGCCAGCTACTAGCAACGTATAAATGGGCCTTTACGGTCGACTGTCGTAAGTGTCGCGTCTCCGTAAGCTTTGACAGAATTAACTGGCCGTTACAAATTGTTGTGACTAACACGGTTCGACACTTGCAAGCCAAGCGTTAGAGATAGAGTTGAATTATTCGGCTCTTCGATTGACCTGCAACAACCGTGCGTGAACAAAAAGATGCTACAGCATAAGTCGATTGGCGCCACCTTGGGAAACATAACAAATTGTTGTAAAAGTGAAGTTATTGTAGTTCTTTCCATCCAGATCTTACACTTCCCATACATTTCTCGGCAGCATGCGAATCTTAGCAAGAAAAGCTAATTATAACACAATCCAATTCATGTCCCACCCACTCTCGCACTCACGACCAACCAAACATTCTAATGTAGACGAACGCGCTTCCCGTCCCCGCTCGGTCGAGCATGTTTTGGCAGCGACGTGGCCCTAAATTGGAAACAAAAATAAATAATAAATCACTTAAATATGTTTGTTTTGTTTACGATGTTAAGATTCTATTTGCTTCAGTGCCTATTTTTGTTGGTTTTACTTTTTCCCACTTATTCACGATATGCCCGAAGGAAGCGGAATATCAGGAAAGAATTCTCATTTTCCCGACAGCCGAAATATACGTTCCAAACATATATGTCGGGGGGAAAGGGTCCACTGGAACCGCGCTCACGCAACTCGGCAGGGCGGAAAAGTTTCCCAAATTGGTTCATGATGTGATGCAATGTTTTCCTGTTCTGTTCTGCGCGCGCTCTCTCTCTCTCTCTCTCTCTCTCTCTCTCTCTAGAAGCATTATCATGGCTATGGCAAACGGCAAAACCCCATAACACACAACGAGCGGAAAGTGGGGGAAAATCTTCGTTTCCGCAATCTTATTCCATTTCTAAGCTCCACTGTTTTGAAAAGCCCTAGAAGATGAAGAAATTCATTACCTGTTTTATCCGGGTATGACTGGTCTTTATTTTTTCCGATCTTATTTGACGTAGAGAAAGCCTTACATGTGTATTGTATTTTATATTGTCGTGTTTTTTTCTCTTCGCTACCGGTTTAACACGCATGAAATGATTCAAACGTCGTCCATTTCCCTCCCGAAGTTTTGAAACTGCGGGATTTTGAGGAAACTGCTAGCGTCTGAAATTTGTCTATTGCGAACCTCTTAAACACTTATGCTAAAATTCTCATTTGAGATATTATATCTGTCATCAATTTTGTGACTGCAATACTTTCGCAATGATCGAGTCACCCAAAACAGATCGCATACGGTGATGTTTATGGAATGAGGCCATTTGAAATTATACGATCACTTGGTGCATCTCTTCCGTTGTAGTGAAATTAATAATTATAAATACTATTATCTCTAAAAAGCACGAGTTAAGCAGTGTTTTACAGCAATAGTTATACATGACCTAAATGAGTAAGGACAAGTACGAATTTTATCCTTCAAGGAGATAGAGTGGATTACAAATTACGGTACAAAATGAAATACGAAAAACCTGCCACATCGTAAAAATTGACCAATTTCAAGCGCTCATTGCTTTCATGGATTTTCTGATGGATTTTCGAGATATTTGCATCAATCGATTTAGGAATTCCCTAATAATTTAATACTTCGAAAAAAATTATGTATTTTGTGAATGAAGAGCAATATCTACACGAAATTCTCGCGTTCTGATTGGTCATTTGGCACAAGCAATTTGTACTCTCCCAGTTGCTCATACGAAATGAATACGGGACGGCGCAATGAATTATGCGTATGGTTTGGTTTCTGCTGCGACAAATTCCACGTTTTGTTTGGACCAATTTGCTCTCTCCCAATTCTCATCTCATTCCCCTTCGGCATCTTTTATCGCGCACCATCCAGCGACTAATCGCCATCCTGCTACCATCATCACTCGATTGTACAACTGGTGGAGTGAACAAAAAATACTCAACAATTAAACTAAACGCTCCTTTTCAGGCCATCAAATTATCAGAGAGTTGAATTATGATTTTCTGATTTTCAACTCCAACCAGTTTTGGACGACGGAATTTACTTCCCTCTTTCGAAGACGCACATTCCCCGAAACGATCGATGCTATTCCATGAAAAGTCCTACTGCATCTCCGAACATGAACGAAGTGTACCAGAACGAATGTTTGAAGTGATTTTTGATGCCGTTTAAAAAAATCCTCATGCAGATGAACAATATGTGTTTTGGCCGGATGAAGCACAATTGTTCCTGAATACCCATCCCGATCCCATTTGTACCCAAAAACCTCGACCCAACAGATTTGCACCAATCGATGATTTCTTCGGGATCTTGAGCTCCTCGGTGTACAAACATAACTGTAGAGCCATGAATTGCAAACATTGATTGATCGGTAAGTCGGCGCTATGTCTTCCGTATCTTGAGAAGGTTCAAGAAGACTGGAAATGTCAATGTGCGATACTATGAAAGCTGCCGAAGGACTGTCAAGATGAAGAACGTGATCCATGCACTGATTTATGCAGTGATCTACGTATTAGAACTCTTGAATGAAATTTGATTAGATCCAATATTGAAATGACCACAATCAATACTAAACAGCCCCCTCTTGTACAGTTTTTACGTCAATGATATAGATGATTGTCTAACTAGAGACTGCACGCTGAGACAACTTGCAGACGATGGAGTTATTTCCATCACGGGTACTAATCCCGCCGTTCTGCAAAAATCCTTGCAAGATACCCTGAACAATCTGTTCACGTGGGCTCTCAAGCTGGGTATCGAATTCTCTACGGAGAAAACCGAAATGGTCGTTTTTTCCAGGAAGCACGAACCCGCCCAATTCCAACTTCACCTATCCGGCAAAACGATCAAGCACTCGATGTTTTTCAAATACCTTGGAGTATATTTTGACTCTAAATGTACCTGGGGAATACACGTTGCGTATTTGAAACAGAAATGCCAGCAAAGAATCAATTTTCTCCAAAAAACAACCGGAACATGGTGGGGTGCCCATCCAGGAGACCTCATTCAGTTATACAAAACAACGATATTATCAGTGTTAGAATATGGCAGTTTTTGCTTCCGATCAGCTGCCAGGATTCATATTCTCAAGCTGGAGAGAATACAATATCGTTGCTTGCGTATAGCAATGGGGTGTTTGCATTCGACACATACGATGAGTCTCGAAGTTTTGGCAGGAGTACCCCCGCTTACTATTCGGTTCACAGAATTATCCTACAGATTTCTCATCCGTTACAAGATCATGAATCCATTGGTGATTGATAACTTCGAAAATCTACTCCAACTGATTCCTCAGTCAAGTTTTATGTCTTTATACCATGAGTACCTTACCCACGACGTGCACCGTTCACCAGGCATCTCCAACCAAGTTTGCTTCCCATACTTTTGCAATTCCTCTGTCATTTTTGATCTGTCCATGCGACAAAAAATCCATGGAATCCCAGATCATCTACGCTCAGATTCTATTCCGCCGATATTTTGGGCAGAATATGGGGGCATAGTTAGATCTGATAAAATGTTCTTTACTGACGGTTCATTCATAAACGGGTCCACTGGCTTTGGCATCTTCAATGAAAATTCCAGTGCCTCTTTCAAACTCAAAGATCCTTGTTCCGTGTATGTTGCTGAACTGAGTGCGATATACTACGCACTGGGGATCATTGAAACATTGCCCATCGACCACTATTTTATTTTTTCAGACAGTCTCAGCTCAATAGAGGCAATCCGCTCAATGAAAGTTGATAAACGCTCATCTTATTTCCTAACAAGAATAAGACAACTATTGAGTGTTTTGGTCGAAAAATTATTCAAGATTACCTTAGCATGGGTTCCCTCTCATTGCTAGATTCCGGGGAATGAGAAAGCGGACTCGCTAGCTAAGGTGGGCGCTTTAGAAGGCACTCTTTTTGAAAGGCAAATTGCTTATAATGAATTTTTCCACATTCCTCGTCAGTATACGCTCGTAAGTTGGCAGCGCATGTGGAGTGGAGATGAGTTCGGTCGTTGGTTACACACGATTATCCTTAAGGTCTCGACGAGGGCATGGTTCAAGGGATTGAATGTAGGTCGTGATTTCATTCGCGTGATATCTCGGCTTATGTCCAATCACTACAACCTAAACGCGCATCTCTATCGCATTGGGCTCGCAGCAAACAATCTTTGTGATTGTGGCGATGGCTACCACGACATCGAGCATGTTGTCTGGTCGTGTATCCGGTTCATGCTGCTCGCTCTCAGCTCTCTAGAGCACTAAGAGCACAAGGCAGACAATCGGATATCCCCGTCCGGGATATCTTAGGTAGCCGTGATCCTGATCTTCTGCTTCATCTATACCTGTTCCTCAGAAACGCCGATGTCAACGTTTAATGATGTTTCCTTCGTTGTGTCCCCGTTTCATATCCCTCATATCCGATCCATAAACTTTTACTTAGTCGCGGCAATACATACACACACTCTTTACAGACGGGCCAAAGGTTGTGCAGTCCACTGATCATTCAACAAGAGCCAAAGGTTGTACCGCTCATGACAACTCTACACGAACTGATGATTGCGCCGGCTAGTGACCATTCTATCCTGGATTCCTCGAGTCGAGAAAGACGCACCACGCTAGATATGAGGTACAGACTAGGGGGGCGTTGCTGATTAATGGTCAGCTGCATCCCAATAGGAAGTATCCCGTGTCGGGCACACGTACAGAGCATTGGAGACAGCAACATCCCAATTACGAAAACACTTGTAATACTAACCTCGAGCCAACCGCGAGTAATCGGTTACATATTACTAACATAGATAATAAGAAAAATTGTATTGAACTCCCGGCCCCGTGAGGCTAACGCCATATGAGCCTTTATAAAAAAAAAAAAATAAAAAATACTAAACAACTGCGCTCAAGTATTACTTTGGTATTGAAGTTATCAAATATTGAAAAACTTTTTCTCTCCAATTTTTTGGGCTTATGTTTCGGTATTATACTTCTTAAATCTAGCTTGTTCGAACCAAATTTTGTCATCAAGATAAAAGTGAGGTATCCTTAAGTATAATATTTCCTCCTGTTCGAGAAAGTATTTTTGGAAAAAATATGCATAGTATGCATACTTGCAAAACAAACACTATAGTTCATATGTATTTTATTCATTTATTTATTTATTTATTATTACGAACCATTAAGCAAATAGTTTTAGTAATGGTTTAGGAGAGTTTAGATCATGCGTAATGTTAGTGCTATTTAGAAGTGGAAGTCCTCTCAGGGACCATGAGAATCTAATATCCCATTGATGTAAACGGAAGCAGGATTATTTGGGTTTTATATTCATATCAATTAAAGTCATTGACTTTGTGATTTTCTAAACTTTCGAATGATTCAACGCCAGCAGAGCAAGCGGGCTCTATGAATCTTTTTGGGTAATTTATTGGTATGAACATTGCATTGCATTGCATCCTGGTTGGAATGGTAGATCAATTGGTCTGAACTTCAGAATGTTTTGGAGGACCTAGAACATCTGATATTTATTAACCATCGATAGAGGTGAGAGTGGGTCATAAACGGAGAATGTTACTATTAGTAATATCTTGAGAAATATTGTGAATATTTTTGGAAGCTGTGAACCATTTAGTAGCAGGGATATTTTCGCTTCTTTCAAAACTTGTTTTTCGCAGCCAGTGCAATTTTCATTACATTATTATTCCCCAGTCAGTTTCTATTATTCGTTTTGTTCAAGTTATATTCAGAAAAAGTTCTTCTCATAATTTCCCCATGGTGATATATAATATATATACATTGTGAATTTATTCCACATAAAATGGGTAAAACTGAAGCACACATATAAAAAAACTGAATCAAACTGGATAATATTTCAAAAAAAATGGAAGATTCTAGGATCTAACTGTTTGACTGGATCGAAAAAAAAACTGGAAGAACCCAGTTTAAACTGGAACATTGACAACTCTGGTTGCACGTAAGGAGGGAGAAGACTGTCAAAGAGGAAAAATGAGAATTCATATACATAAATTGGGGTCGCCACATATACAGAATATTCTGTATTTTACAGATTTTTCGTCAAATTTCAAATATAGAATCTGTATATACAAAAATACAGATTTTCGGCAAAAATACAGATAATACTGAGTTTATGAAAGTGCATGCATAGATACCTTCATTTATAATTCACCGTTATTTTTATAGATAACTTCATCAATAACGTCAATTGAACTTTTCAATCAAAAAGTTCTCTATGCTGTGAACTTTATAATGAGACAAGAATGTTATTGTTGATCATGTAGGAAAACTTGTGTTCGGAGATCTACATGCATCGATTCGCTGATGCTGACCTTGATGTGAAAGATTCTGAAGACTTTCTGAAGGACACTGAGGATGTTTACATTGGTATCGATGCAGAAGAATCTGAAAAAGGGATTGGATGCAGATAGAAAACTAACCTTCAAATCAATTTTTCGTGACTTCTATATTTAACTCGTGAACCAGACTTCAAAGCGATTTGATTTTAGCGATCCGGCTATCAAAACTGCGGCCTTGCTAAACCCTCAAAATTTCGTCAAGCTACCAAACCTTAATGATTTAATGCGCCAATTTCCTCAATTCGTTGGAACAGGTAACACACAAGGCTTGGATAACGAATTCAGGCTACTCCAGACGAATCTTATGGAGCCAAAATTTACTGACGCTGATACAGGATGGGCCATTTAAAGTGGAAGGATTTGTTTTTACAATAGCAAAGTAAAGAAGTGGAATTTAAAAAAAAAAATTTGAAATTCATTTATTTTGGTCCAAGGAGATTTGTTCTAACTTCTTTTTGATTATGATATCTCGTAAATGACCGCCTCTGGCCTTGACCGCAAAATGTGCCCTTTTTTCGGCATTTTCCATCACTTTGCCCAATGTTTCGGCCGATATGGCAGCAATTTCTTGTCGGATATTGTCTTTCAGCGCAGCCAGGGTCCTTGGTTTACCAGTGTATACCTTGGATTTTAAATATCCCCATAAAAAAAAGTCAGGAGGCGTCAAATCAGGTGATCTCGGTGGCCAGTCATAATCGCCGTTTTTCGATATTAATCTTCCGGGGAACATTTCGCGCAATAATTTGGTCGTGGCAGCCGCTGTATGGGTTAAGTTGTTGAGCCATTTGAATTTTATACGGAAACATTTTCAAATCAACACGAATTATGCGTCGGAGAGTGGTTCGAGCGATGCCTAACTCTTGCGAACGATGGCGACCTGATGTCGATGGAGTCTCTGCAACACTGGCTCGAACGGCATCAATATTCTCGTCGAAACGTCTTGGTCGTTGTCTGGACAGATGACTGGCATTACCAACACTACCAGACGATATAAATTTGGCATATAATCGACGTATAGTGTTGTCTCCAGGCGATGTTTTAACTTTATTTTTATTTTTCCACGCACGTTTATTTAACACAATTGAGAAGTTATTTTGAATGTACAGCTGAACAATTTCAGCGCGTTGTTTAGGTGTGTATTGTTCCATGGTTAAAATTGTACTGAAATGACGCTTCCAACGCGGTATGACATTTGTTAATCTGACATCTCTGTCAAAAGTTATGGGGTTGCCAGATGCTTCCACTTTAAATGGCCCACCCTGTATAACTTGGTCCCAGCTGTTGGATGTCAAAAGGCGTGATGAGAAATTTTTGTATCCATTGCGAAGGTCATTTGTGAGATTTTTTGGAAACATTCATCCGCGTGTGTGAAGCGATTTTTTTTTGCTTCACAATGCCAACAAAACAAAGTCCCGAAATCGGTTGGCTCCTACAATGATGGACTCTATCTGGCAAGTGAAGAACGTTGTATCTGCTCAAGGATGAAATTGATGGCGAAGTTCAACAAAACCATGTATAAACATAATTTTCCGTTAGTTTTTTTTTATATTAATTTTTTTTGCTGAAAATACAGATATACTATATAGATATACAGATATATATTTTTTTTCAGAAATTTTGACAGAATTGAATGTGACAACCCTGTTTGTACAGGTGTCATCTATTCACGATGAAATCACACAAGTCACACAACAAGTGACAGCAGTCAAAATGGCGTAAGTCGAAACTAGATGGTTAAACGGTTTGAAGGAGAAACAGAGGCGCGATGATATGAAAACTGTTGCAATATAGGATGTTTGAACATTCTTTCGATACTCACCTCGCTTTTAGATTTTTCTGAGTAAGGTAAGCAAGTGAGTTTTTCGCTTAATATATTTGTTTTTCGAACAATTTTGCACACACACAGCAGCAGTAGAACCTGCCGGCTTTAGTATTATTATTATTATTACTTCCATTGATTCATCGTATACTGTTACAATTTCGAAGAATTTCTGCTAAACACAGAAGGAATGCATCCTAATGGAAAAGCCCTCGGTAGCGATCCTCGGCACACAGTTCCCCCTTCGCAAAGTGACAAAAGAAGCAGAGAAATCTGCCACCACTCGGAAGCGGCGCAGGGAAACCAGAAGGGACCATCCATAGCAGAAAAGTACATGAAAATTCCTTCCCCCTAGAGAGTAGGACTTAGAGAGGGTGGCTGACTGGTAATTGGCGTCAATTTACTCTTCGCACCGTATTCCACCAAACAAAAATAAAAATAATAATAAAGATAGCATGCAGCAGCCGGGCGCAAGACGCCAGCGAGAGAAACACAGTGGTGCTGGGGAGTGCGGAAAAGCAGGAAAAATAATAACAGCGTCTAGGGAATTTTTCCCTCTCTCCGGAGTGCGTCAGATCCAACCAACCATTCATCCTTACAAAAGCAATCCATCCGGTACACGGCCTGACATCGGAAAATGCCTCAGGATGAGGGATGACGATGCCGACGATAATGGGAATTTTCTCCTGGTTTTTTCCTCCTCTCAGCACCCTTCCTGGTGTTGCTGTGAAATAACTGCATGGCTGTTGTATGTGAAAGTGAGAAAAAGGAATCATATTTCATAATTTCGTGTGCCGCAGAAGGACTTGACCGACCGGCAGCAGGGGCTGAACGACCACTTTCACCGTCGAGGCAATCGCTGCCGCTCGCCGTTGTCGCCTTCCCATTTGCTGATGAACGCAAGTAATTTTACCTCTCCTCCGTATATTATTAATGAAAATTTCCTAA
The DNA here is from genome assembly GCF_029784135.1 of Toxorhynchites rutilus septentrionalis. Lineage (NCBI taxonomy): Eukaryota > Metazoa > Arthropoda > Insecta > Diptera > Culicidae > Toxorhynchites > Toxorhynchites rutilus. Next base: position 93,678,058 of record NC_073744.1, read on the forward strand.
GAGGGTGTGTAAATTTGTTTAAAGGGAGAACACACCAGAAATGAGATTTCGAAATAATGCTACATTAAGGTGATTTGAATAGAGTTTTAGACGATAATTGTCATTAACGGCAATATTGCTTTTTGCATGAAATTATCGCCTGCTGTGATGTGATTTTTTTATTGACCCGGTGGTCAGAATTAACCTTGGATTCGCCAGCTTAATTTCAGCAAGAAACCCTTCAAATGTTAATTACGATCACATGGATGAATAAGTTCGAACCGATATGATCGTCTAAGGAAGCCGAAACCGCAGGAAACAAAATATCTGCGAATACGATGCATCGATTGAATCTAGGCATGAAACCCTGATTGCATATAATTAGCGCCATCCCATCATTTTATGCTGGGCGTCCTCAGACAATCAACTTCAATGTCAAGCACAATCGACTTTATCCAGATCAACAACAGACACACACACACACACACACACACACACACACCTTCAACGTCGTTCAATGGCATAAGAATCAAAATCCCCGACCGACGCACTGTTTTTGTCACTTGAGTTTATGGTCTCATATTTCACATAATGTATTTTCTGTTTAATCTCCCTCATTACCAGGCCTAGCGTCGTACGAGGGGTTGGTGGTTCATCACCCTGCGTTGGTGCTGTGCTTAAGAACACCAACCTAAAACTGTGCGAATTTAGTTTCAACTTGCAGCAAACCTGGAGAAGATGAGGCGCGCCAGTCGACGTTAGATCTGGTCACGTGTCCGTGATGCGATATCCAGGGGAATCATGTCTGTCTGCTAGTGGGATGGTAATTCGTTGCGATCGTCGTGCGTCTGGAGGATATTTGGCGTGGCGTGGTCACCGTCGCTCGCCACGTACGCCCCGCTTTTCCGCCGCTGGGTGACTTGCGGCACGCATTGTGTAAATTGTGTGTATGCAGTAACTTGATCTAGAAATTGAGATCACTGCGTTTCAGGGAACACCTGAAATATACTCCTTGAGGAATATATTGTATTTTTTGAATGATGTTGACGATTTAGTTTTTGTGTCACGCATCCAGTGAGACTTTGTGCACCACTTTCGTAACTCGATAGTCTGTCGGAGCAAAAGAAGGAACAACAACAAAAAACTGGTATTCGATAACCAAGCTCACGCCGGATTTAATCAGCAGCGCCCCACAGCAAATACGATCGTCGTTTTCGCATCCAAGCACATCGATAACTGTTTTGTTGCATACCATTTGTCGCAGATGGCAGATTGCACACATGTCAAAGAGTGTGGCATAAACCACACTCGGCAGACTTCCATTTAGTGCATCATTGCATCCGTTCGCACTGGGCAAGAAAATCACAAACTTTACTTCATTTGAAACCTTAAACCTGTGAATGATTATAATCGTTCGTACACAAAGTCACAATTACATGTGGCATAAATGGAAAAAAAAATTGTCCCAGATATATAACAACCGATTCTGGATCCAACACGAAATGTCTGCTACGATACAATCGCTGGCGAACGCCGTGTACGTGTTAGGGCAACCATTATCACTCGAGAGGATCTAACTATTATTACTGAATCTTAGTTGAGCCATCCACGGAAGACTTGTCCAACATATTAGACACCATGCGTAAAATGGATATCAAAACAAGTACCAAATTTCACATAAAAAAATTTTTGGGTATGATGCTTGGGACCCGATGTCTTCAAACGTTTTTCCAAATTGACCAAAGAGACGGGATCTACTCTGACCTTCTCTATGCGAGTCTACGAAATATTTTTGCTGGTAATAATAATCGTTCTAGCATCAGGTCATTTAAGTACTTGCATGTGTAACAATAACGAAAATCTAAGAAATCATTCCAAAGATTTTTTTTCGACGTCGGACTACGCACCATAAATATAATGATTGCCCTGGCTAACCTCAGTCGCCTCAGAATGCATTCTCAGAATATAAGCAAAATAAGTATAATGCAGAGCTTGCACTGACTGGCAGAAATATAGTGGAAAAAATATTGAAAAAAACGACAGTGTTTGTTTCCAAACCGTTCTGTGGAGATTTGCTGCGTATCATTGAATCGAACGTGGGGGAAATAGGGGTAAGACGATCATGTTAAGAAGAACTTTAATTGTGTCTTTGGAAACTCTTGTTTTCCAAAACTTAAAAGCAATTTCCTACAGTTCAATATACTGGTTTTCACAATAATTGGCCAAATGTTTTATAAAAATGTGTGCTTCCATGTTTTTCACTGAAATTAAAACAAGCCGAAAAGTAGAACATTTTTATCGATGCGGGTATAATGGACATGTAGTGGGGGGAATATGGGCAGGTTAATAATATACGAAGCGTAGAAGTTTATCGCTTGCGAGAGGAATAATTTCGCTCTCTCTCAGTATTTGTGTGTTCAGTAACTGAAATAGAACAAAAAGAGAAAGCAATATGAAAAAGAGTTGAAAATTCTTCCCTTCACTTTCCATCATATATTGGAAGTGATTCTGGATGTGGCTGTCCATTACAACCCCACCAGTGAAATTATTTCAATAATTTAAATTTATCACTTACGAATGAATTTACTTTTTTTTCTTTTTTTTTATTGTCATAGGTTGGTTTAAATATTATAGAATAGCATGTAGAAGGGGTTCCCATCAACAGAAATTTGAAATTCATAATGCACCTATACAAATCAACCACCTGTCCATTGTGCCGGTGAGAGATGTGTTGGCTCGGTTAGACCTTGATTACATGTCCCAAATATATGTTTTCCTTAAATCTATCGATGTTCGTGTGTGATTATCCTTATATCCTTATACCCTCCATTTCTTCCTTTATGAGTAATTGGTCCGCTTGCTATAAACAGGAGAATGAAATGTAAATTCACAATAGATGTACGAATAGATTTAAGAATTGAGTGTGTGTGATTATCAACATTGTAATAATTTCCTTATACCCCATCCTTTTCCTGAGAAAAATATGTCACCCTTCTAATCTCGAGTTCACCGCGAGTAATCGGTTTCCCACATTACTAACCATAGATTTAAGAAAATTGTATATATATATATAGTGTTAAAAATATATTTAAGATTTCGGCTCCTTTAAACTTATGCAACTGAGCCTGTAAAAATAAACGAATTTATAAAAAAAAAAAAAACCACCTGTCCATTATACCCCCACTGTCCGTCTTAACCGCGGTTCCCCTACAAGTTGTTGATTCTATGCGTTCTCAAATAGTCTCAAACGGTGGTGGAGAAATAAAAAAATGTAACCACCTCGAGGGTGCTCCCTTGGCCGAGTGGTTAGCGTCATAACTAACATGCCGGGTGTTCGGGTTCGATTCCCGTTCTGGTCGGGGGAATTTTTCGTCAAAGAAATTTCCTCCGACTTGCACTGTGATCCACGCGTATTCTAGAGCTTGCCACTCAGAATGCATTCAAAGCGAGTTGTGTTATTTGGCATAGAAATCTCAACTAAGTACTAATAAAAATGACGCAAGTAATACTACGTTGAGACGGCGAAGTTCCTCTAGGAACGTTAGTCCCATTGAAGAAGAAGAAGAGGAAAATGTAACCACCTCGAGCCGCACTGTTTCTAGCACGAGAAAAATATTCGCGATGCATACTGAGTGTGTCACGTGTATTGACATCAAGGACACAAATCTCGTGTGTTGTTCACGCGGAAACAAGAATGAATCATGAATCACCCATCTTAAACCGCTTCTCAAAAAAACCACGCAAACCCATCGGCCATTTTCATGACCACCTTCATGACCAAAACTTTAGACTCTAGAGTTATTTTAAAATTGCAATGCATTCTAAAATAATATACGAAGTAATAGCTATTTTTACAACTTTATGCTGGAAGAGAGCTTCTGTGAATTTAGGAGTGTGTTCGTATTTATTGGTGTAATGGTGTAATGTTCAAAATTATGAAAGCCTTCTCAGACTCTCATACTTTCTCAGTTCATGGACCTCAGACCTTAAAAAAGTGTGCGCGTTCAATGAACGTTACCCCGCCGCGTCCAAAACGGACATCGTGCGGCACTTTGTGGACGCCGGTTACGCCCGTTCCGGCATCTACAACATCTTGGCACTATTGAACAACAATCAGAGCATCGAAGGAAAACTCGGTTCTGGACGGCCGACGACCCTGAGCGACAAGGAGCTCCAACGAATGCTGAAGAGGAAAATCGAGGGAAAAGTGGCTACATCGGTGCGTGCGCTTGGCCGAGTGGTAGGTGCAACCGGCCGAACAGTGGACAAGTCTCGTCCACTGGTCAAGATGGTCAAGTCGATTTTCCCGGTGAATCGCGACATGGCGGTGGTGATGGACGACTGGACCTATCTCACCCTGGATGGCAACAACTGGCAGGGCACTTCATATTTTACCTCCCCCACAAACGAAGTGAGTACCGTAGTGAAGTTTATTTCATACATTAAGTTCCCCAAGAAGGTGCTGCTGTTGCTGACAATCAGGCGAAGGGGATATCAAAACCGCTCTTCTTTATCTCCGGACTGACCGTGAACGGGAAAATTTATAGTACGAAGTGCCTGCCGGAAGTTGCGTCGTTCATCAAGAAATAACACAAGGGCGAAGACGCGGTGTTCTGGCGTCGGGCCACTACTCGAAGCGATCGTTAGAGGAGATGGAGCGGCTAAATATCGATGTGGTACACAAGTCAGCGAATCCACCAACGTCCTCCAGCTGCGTCCCATCGGGAATTTCTGGCAAACCTGAAGCGTAAAATCTATTGCAACAATTTAGTCGCGAAAATTGAGAAGGAATTGTAAATAAACCGAATAAAGACCTCAAAAACATGCCTACACGCATGTTTTCGTCCACCATGGCGAATGTTCTGGTTAACTGAAATTTATCAAACTCAATTATCTGTCTTAGTTTTTTTATCAACATCCAAAAAAAAAGTCCTATTTTTAATGCAAACATTATATGTTAATTCTGAGAGTTTGAAAACCTGTTAAATTGGCTTTTTATTGCTTCGCGAAACGTTCAGTGAAAGCATTCATTTATCGGTTCTTATGGTGCAAGTTGTTCGTACCAAGGAATTTCATTATCTATGAAATATGAAAATGATTTTGGAGTCGCTGGATCCTGATGTTAACTGAATAATCAATAAGGGAGTGATCCCTACTGATAAAACCAATTTTCCCGTCCGGGATATCTTAGGTAGCCATGATCCTGGTCAGCTGCATCCCAATAGGAAGTATCCCATGTCGGGCACACGTACAGAGCATTGGAGACAGCAACATCCCAATTAGGAGAACACTTGTAATACTAACCTCGAGCCAACCGCGAGTAATCGGTTACATACTACTAACATAGATAATAAGAAAAACTGTCAACATATTGATCTCCCGGCCCCGTCAGGCTAACGCCATATAAACCTTGATAAAAATATATATTTTGGAAAAAAAACAATTTTCGAGATATTTTCGCACAAGAAGTAGAATTAAATCTCTGGTTGATTCTATTAAATCTTTTTCATCGGTGTTTGTTATTTATTGCACCGAAAGGGTGAAACATAATATCATCAAAGTTGCCAGCGGAAGCAAAGTAATAGCATAAAATTCAGAGCAGAAAACTTCTACCGAAGCGATAAATTTTCGACATTTCATTCAATAAAAGCACTCGCGGGCGTCTGTTAACTTTGACCAGAAGTTTGATCTTGCGAATTGAATTCCATTGAAAATTATGCAAATTTTCAATCATTTCCTTCCGCTTTTACGCTCAGACCACAGAATCCCGTCACGTACTGCAATAAGCCGTGAAAACAGGAGGTAACTTTTCCCGAAAACATTGATTCTAACAGCATCTTCATCCCGTCCCCATTGTGAGCGCCGCGGCGACGACGCAAGACTGGGCGTGGGGTAGTGGCATCCGACGAAATCTCTCTCTCGGGGAAATACGCGCCATAAAAAGTGCTGTAAGCGGGCATTCCATTTGAATAAAAATCACCATAAAAGCAGCGATTCTGGTTTCTCACGCGTGTGGAAGAAATCGCCCTCCAATCTGTGGCCGCTGCTTTGCGGTTTGCTTCCCCGCACAATAATGGAACGAATTGCAGGGGCCACTTCCTCCGGTTCCTGATCCTGGTATTGTCAAAAGCGCTATCACCAAACACTCACATCAGCTAGGCCGTGACGTGTTATTGTTATTTTCGAACGCGCCGAGAGTTAGTGAAGTGAATTTTCGGTGGGTTTGGAGGGTGCAAAGCATACGGTGAATTTATAATGATAGCTGTTTGTTGATGAAACAAGGATTAAGAGCATGAGCGCACGTAATTTCCTAACATTACTAATCACCCCACCATGCGCAAATGCCGCGCACACTGCTGCTTTCGGGCGTTTGAAAATACAATAAAACACAGTTTCGGCACACGCTTGCTTGGTTTTAGTATTGTGATGATATTCCTGCATCCTCCCGACTTCTGGCTTGTGGCGTTTTCTGATCACATCCTCGTTTGATCCGAGCAGGCTCTGTTTTGATTGTGAGTGACTTCTGAGGCAAAGACAACAAATCAGTACCAACCGAATCTCGCTTACAAAGTACACAAAGGGCACATTTATTGCTTCCATTCCTCTGGTTACTGATGTGTGCATTAGAGCCGATAATGACAAGTGGCGTTTTCCTCTCCGTTTTTGTTGTTGACACATTTGGACGAATGAGTGCAGTTTGAGACGAACACAGTTTATCCTTATCCCCAATCCGGATCCGGATCTTCTATGATATTAGTGAAAATGCAACACACGAGCTTGTATATTGTAACAACAAAACATTTATTTTGTTAAAAAATAATTCATATATATTCAATATTTATATGTTACAACCCCGGCCAAATTCATCCGAACCGGGCCGCAGATTTTTCAGATTTGCTTTTTCTTCCTTTCTTTTCTAAATTTTGATAATTTTATGTTACGCTGCATAGAATATAAAAATCAAAATTACAATAATCAATAGACATTATAATAAGAATGATAAAAACAGACAAATGCTAACTAAAAGCTATCTCTTACGCGTTTGTTCTTTTTTTTTCTTTTTCTTTTGTTTGCCTGTGTGTGGGTATGTGCTTTATCCAATTCCGGTAGCGGCCTGTGGGCATGTATTCAGTCAGGGATGCCTCTCAAAACAAAAGTCACAAAAAGCAAGACTAAAACAAGGCTTATCTATGATAAGTGATGTGTTCTAAATGGCGCGAATAAATATTTCCAATCAAATTAAGCAACATATTTTGGACCAATTTTCAACGGTCAGTTCTTGAACACAAAATTGAATTACTACACAGAGCAGAACCCTTCCGCGCATATACTCTCACAGCATCTACCGGAACCCGCACATGGATAGATTTTACTTGGTTTGTTTTCCAATGGCCAGCTATCATAATAAATCATAACGACGAAAAAAGAACATGCCTTGCCAAACATAATGAAAATTGTCTAAAACATTCACTGCTTACATTTTTCTAGAGTAATATAAATTAAAATCACAAATTTTACGTTTTTTGTATACTCAGTATGATTTTCTTTGTTTGCTTGTTACTTCTTTTTTTTTAATTATTGTTTTTCAAGCGGAAGGGAGTGTTCCCCATGCTCGAGTCTGATATTCTTACGATTCAAACTAAAATGCCCATATAGCTTGTTCTTCCCATCATCATCATCATTTTTTTTTGTTCGCTGTTGTATCCTGATACAAGAAGAATTCATTGTTTTTTTTTGTATGTCCGCTAGAAGCGAGTTTAGCTATTTCTTACATGAGAATGATTTTAGGTTATCTTCTCTTTTTGCTTAATTATTCATAGATTGAGTTAATTTAAATATACTTTTTTTTATTACATACTTACAAAAAATATTTCAATAATAAAATATTTTTGTTCTTCCCCTTAGTTTGTTTTTGTTTTGTTATCCGTTTCATTTAAATATAGTTCGTATACGCATTTCATCATGTTAAGTTTAGATCTCAACTTATAAACTATCTAGGTAAATTGTATATAAGGTTGGATTTTTCTTTTGCTTAGCACTCCTTGAATGTTGGTTCAACGGAGAAACATTGGTACAAACTCTAGTTTTCGTTTAAATTTACTTTACACTCAACTTGTGTCTGATGCTTCCTTCGTTCAGTATTGACTCATCGTCACTGCCAGAAGCCAGCAAATCGTCGTGTGAACGTGAAATATAAACTCAACAGATTTCAAAACGAAAAAGTATCCCATGAAAAGTTAGAAATGTAACTTCTCATACTAATAAGCGAGAAATACACTTTTAGTTTTAGCGCAGAAGCATTACAATTTAGGTCAGTGAATCACGATTTGATTGAATTTTTCTTGTTGTTGTTGTCACGTGAGTATACTATGTATATCTATTTAATAGTCTCTGCCCATATAGAATCGTTATATCGATGCCCCTCTTGCTCAGGTGGTATACATTGTGTACGCTTCAATTCTTGCAATAGCATTGAAACGATACGCTTAAAAAGTGACATCGCAGGTGACATCGAAAAAAAATATAACCAGTTTGTTCAGCACAGGAAAAACAAAAACAACTGTGATGAGATATAGATGTAGCTTACGTACAATTGAGGATTCCAAATCGTATACATTAGTTTGTCGTATTCTACATGTGTCGTCACCTATCCACCGTATTTCGGCTAGATCAAAAGAGTAGTATTTGAGAAACCGAACGGCGAGATATCGGCTCTGAAGATTACTATTACGAGAGAAAAATAAAATTTCAGTCACATATAATTTACGTATATCGTCTGTGTTCATCCTTAAATGAATGTATCATCTTTTTGTTTCGTTTAGCTCACCAACATGTACTACCCTTTCTCAATGGGTAGAAACAGGTATTGGTAGAACAAATGAACTATGCGAAAAATCATAAATTTGTTCTAGATTTTCCGCGAAATATGAGTGATTTTGCCTTATATTTATATAAATCTATGCTTCTAGAAGTTGGAAATAGGAGATACTATGTCGCAATAATATAACACACACTCTCTCCCTCTCTATCTGTATGATTTCCGGAAGCAAACTGCTTCCGCATTCGATGATCTTTTTTTCCGCTAATCGACGGAAGAGATTCTTCAATTCCAATAGTGTGGAAAGGATAAAGGTTGTAACAAAACAAAAAGTAGAATATCAACAAAGCCTACTTAGTTGGCCCTGCCGTGTTTGTCACAAAGTTATCGTTTAATTCGAATGAAAATAAGAGAAAAAAAATTGACTATTGGGTCTAGAGGAAAAATAATACACAACAGAATACCTTGTCATAGAAGAAAAATACATTTATACATGCAAAAACGGAACCATTTGACAACAATGTGCGATTGATTAGCACACTGGATGTGTGTGTGTGTGTGGTGATGCTTGTAGTGCAGCGCGCGTTTTATTGAGCAAATTTATCGTAGGAACCTGCGAGCGCAATTTTTTATTCCGTAAAATCATGACCAACCATGCACAAAACTCAACGAATAGTTTGCGTTTTCGCTGAATTGAAATGGAAAACCGCCGCAGCCGTCGGGGTACCAAAATCCTTACTATTCGATTATTCTGTGAAAATATAGGTGTATTGGAAGTGTATGTGATGTAAATGGTTAGCCATGTCAGGCACGTGTACACACACACGCGCGCATTGTTGCCAAATCATTCCGGGTATTTAAATTGGCGAGCTATATGGGCCTCTTGCAAAAACGAAGGTTACATGCTATATTTGCTTCATATTTTTTTCCTGGCTTTTTCCTTAACAGCTGATTTATGTTGTTTCCTCCAACAAAATTAGAAATTGTTTGTTTTTTTAATAAATTTTCAATTCTCATACTTTAATTACGTATATAAAGTTGCGTTTTATAATCTATACAGATTCGTACGTCTTTGCCGTATAATTTCTTCATTTTTGCATTCGTAATTAAGATGTAGTATTACAATTCTTTTTCCTGCTCTTCTACTTTGAACGCTGTTGAAATTCAACTGTTTGCAGCACGTACAGAATCCACAACAATCCATTCAAATTGTCTGATTTATGCAATTTATTTCTCTCTTTTTTCCTCTCTCTCTCGCTCTCGCTCACTGTTTTCAAGCTTTGTTATGGACAGGATTCATGGTTCGAGGCATTGTTATATGCTAGATGAAAAACGAGATTATACATACACACAAGGGAAGCATTGCACCTGAGCCGTGTGATTGTTTGCACTCACAGACTTGTTTCCTAGTCTTCTTTTTTTTTTGCGCTGTCACCATTGTTTGTATTGTTTCTCTCCGTTTTTCTCTCTGTGAAACATGCACACTTATCATACATCCGTTCTTAAACTTTGTTTTTTTTTGGTTTCATTATCCGTATCCAGACGTTTTGAACACATGGATTTTCAATTCCTCATGCGACGAGTTGTGTGTCCTGGACTGTAACTGTAGCTTCTGTACATACTGCAAACTTCATTAATCATCTCAGTAGTGCGTTAATAACTTGTAAGATGTTAATGCAGATTTTCATTGGCGTATACGAGTTTACTAGCGTTTTTTTCTTCTCTAAACTGGAAATTTTGAATCAATGCTAACGGATTTTCGCTTTATTTTTTTTGGTAATATTGTTATTAATTTGTTGATCTAGAGTAGTACATTCAAGCATAGTCAGCGCGATCTCAAGCGAAGTTCTGGCCATTATCCCAGGGCATTGTGAGCACCCGCTTCGTTTTTGCAAGAAGGTCATAGTCGTACTACGAACATGGGTGCACCACCGCATTGTAGCTCGCCAATATAGGACCATGTGCTCCCGCGAAGGGGGTACTCACAACGTCTGGTGTGCTAGCTCCATCTGTATGTGATGTTGAATCTGCATTACTTCTACCCTCGCCATTGGCACCGCCTAGCTCAGGTGGTTTGGTGGTGTCCCGTTCGTCAATCACTAAATCTATTGGCATTTTACCCTTTAAACATGAAATATATCGATGACAGAAATTATCGCATAATTCGTGCACCTGTAAGAGAAGTTAGAGATGGGAAACATAGTGTCAGTCGGGTTTTGGGTTCTCCGGTATTTCAATGCAATATATTAAAGCTTTCCTCCAGTCAGTCAGTCAGTCGGCTGTACCTTCTTTAACGACGATGAGAGAATTGATTGTTACCCTCTTGGGTGGCAAATATTCGTTCTGATCAAGAATCACGATCAACTCGATCATCACAATAAGAGGAGCGTTCAGTCTATTAAAGGGCAACTGAAAACTACCGTCGGCTATCCTTGGAGACGTCGTCAGTCCGTATTTTATTATTCGTTGATACCCGCCGCACTTTCGGCGAGCGACCACGTTGCATGTTCGGATATATTTTCTTTTCAATAAAAATGACAATTCATAAAGGAGAATAGAGTGGAACAGATAGAACAGAAATCACAAGTCATGCAACATTTTTGACGATCACCGTGCGATAATCAAGAACCTCACGCTGGAAACAACATTACAACCGTCATTTGCACTCTGCTAACACAACAGGTGAGGAACACAGCACACCTCGTGTTGGCCCCAAAACATTGTTCTCGGACTAGTTTTTTTGTGGTTGTGCAGCACAACGCTAACCCCGTCTCAGTTGATGCATCATCACACGTCAGCGCGAGATTAGGCGAGAGAAAACTCTAAACTATTTCACTGACTGGACACAACGGCAATTCACGCGGAGGTCGTCTTGCGCCTTGCGTTGTCTTTCTATGGTCGCCATCTCGCTGAATGACGCGCACCAAATTCAGGAAAAAAAACGAGCGGTTGGTCCCTACACTTCGTAGACATGTGTTTTTCATTTTTTGAATGTTTGAGCACTTTAAACAGGGTTGTCTGTTTGTTATTCCTTTGTTTACATTCCGTGTTTACCGCGCATGAACTGTGCAGCACATTATTTGGGTGCAACTGCAATGCCCCCTTTAACGTGCAATACAAATCAACATTAGTGAGGCGCTTTAGGTGGATGCAAGGAACGAATGCTAGATCGAATCGTATATCGCTAGCAAATATGACCGAATTTGACGAATGATTATGGCTTCGCTTAAGAGTTCAGCCTGCCCCAATGTTACCCCTCAAAAGATCGCCCTAACACATCCGTAGAAGTACAGAAAACACCCAAAAAATCTTGATCTTGTTTTTATACATTCAAATGTATGCACAATCTGTTATTCTCGTTCCTTTTTTGTATTCACTGCCTCATTTTGGAATCGAGGAGCATTTTTACCTCCGGCATCAAATCAGCAAGCGAATTTGCATACTCGCACTGATGAGAGACACACATCAGAGTCATTGCAGCAGCACCTCATGCTCTGTGCACACGATCATTCTTCATAGATTTTTTTACTTCCCATATTGCTTTCGGGGACAAATTGTCCTCCGAACATTGGCCAGAGCATATTCTAATTGCGATCGCGGCGAAACAACCGACTCGCGAATCGAAGTGCCGATGACTCCCAGTGTCAACTCGCGGCGGCTTGTTATGAGCCATAATCTCAGAAAAGCTCAAGTGAAAAGACACATATTTTTGTTCTTTTTTTTCAATACACAGTTTTATTTCGGGGTGCCACCAAAAAAATGCTGGTTAAAGCGAAAGCGAAGCGAAGATTAACCTTGCTTAGGTTTCGGTTCGCCTTATATGACGTTTTAATTTTATCTTTTACAGATTCTAACATTTTTGAAAACTGAATTCCTTGTTCGCCTCGGAACTTTTCAAGCTTCTTTGTTTCGCTGGTGGTTTCTTTATCTCTTCGCACGTTTGCGTTGCCTTCACAAATGGAAGAGATCGGAAAAAATCTGTTTGATTTGAATTTGTTATTCAGACGCTTACAGAGACGGACGCGGACGATCCTCTCAGTTGATTCGTTACAACTGATTTTTGTCTTTTTCCCTGCCCAGGATTGTCTCCGGTTTTTTTTTTCCTCTTGATCGGATGAATCCAAAAACACAGTGGGGTGGGATACTGCGAGACATATTCAAATATAAGATATTATTTGGATTTCCCATAAATATCAATATCTTCCAGGCACAAACCCCGTGATTATGTTTCTCCCATAGGAGGTTTCGATCTTTATAATGAAAAGTTTGGCGAGAAGAAGAAGCAGCAGAAGAAGGAGAAGAATAAGAAGAAGTAAATAGATTCACGGATAGATGTATCCCAAATTTACGAGTTGATATTTTACATTTTTGTGGAACCCACGTCCAGTGAGCCGAGTCCACGATTTAATGGGCATAGAGATCAATAGTGAACTGACCATGCCGTGTATGTGCGTGTGTGTGTGTGCTATTGGTCCAAATTTATTCATAACCAGTTTTAACCTGAGCACACTGTCAGATGATAACAAAACTTTGGTCAGATGAATCATACTGGCGACGACCACAGCGTGGCATCAGTGGCACTCGTAAGTAAGGCAAAAGAGAGGGAAAAAATAAAAGCGATGGATATTAAGTCTTGGTTATTTATTATCTAAGAAACCCGGAAAATTAAAATCTCGTAAATGTGTCTCATGGTGATGAACGAAAATTCGAAACATAAGAAGAACCACACCGTAAATGAATGAATATTTTACGACATTTTCCGCTTCAGATCTATTCTCATGAGTTTCTTTTTTTTTCTCATTTTCCAACAGCGACTAGTTGAAAGAGTCGATAGTTGGGGTTAATGATCGAAAACTCCGCACGTTATTCTCAATCCAATTTAAACTGGAGTGTGATTCGAACTTCCTGGAGTCGTTTCCAGATCGAAATATATCGATAAAACAAATAAAATTAAATGTGGGCTAACCATAATCGGGTTGGTTGACTCTACAATCGCCCGAATTTTGATCGTACTTGCGCATCCGTGGACGATAATTTAGGCCACCTTTTGTGTTAGCTTCAAATGTATTCCAAACCTCTAATGCCAGCTGAACAGAACAGAACCCGGCGTTTGGGCTAAAAACTGAAACCCCTGCGAAATTCAGTATAGTGTGAAACAATTATCTGGAAACCATCTTCAAGCTATGTGGTTTGGGATGTGCATTATAAACACGCCAGGGCCAACATTAAAACGAACAAATTTGATGAAGATTGGTGATAATTTAAATTTTATTAATATGATAATAGGAATAACTACAACATTAGAGCCGAAAAAAGCTCAAACGATCACCAGGAAAGATACATTAGCGTTGGTGGATAACTCTGGCAGTGAGGGTAACTTGCTATAAGTCAGTCAGCTGCCCCAAAAAAGTGGGAACGTTTCTATATAATAGACGGACACACCTTTTTTCTTCATCCATCGATTGTCTTTTTGACAAGGGTTCGTGTATTTAGCTTCCCTGGCTACGTTCGTAAATATTACAATTTAGACGAATGGTGAGCACACATTCTATTCTTCGTCATTTTTAGCTTTCGTGCTGGTGAAAAAAAACCGGTCCCGGCAAACAAGAAAGCTCCGAAAAAATGAAAAACAAGAAAAAACAATAACACTGAAGACGAAGACATATCCAACCACCAAAAGCAGGTTGCGGAAATCGTGCACTCCTTCCTCGGCCACATTTTTCCTTCCAGAAGGTATACTGAACCGATAAAATATTTTACGTATCATTTCTTTAATATATTCATACATAAAACAGCTTAGCGTTTCTTCTTTCCCCTTTGCGATATATACTTTCTCGCTCTCGGCTAGTTTTCGGGAACATTGCGTTAAACAGTTTTACCTCATTCGAACTGCTATTGGCGAAACTCATGACAAATTATGTAAATCAACAGGGTTGATGAATTAATGTATGCAATGGGTGCATATTATTTGTAATGTTCCTCTTCTATTCTTCAAACACATACACACACACACACACCAATACACACACTGGCTATCATAAGATTCATTTCACATCAGGCAGCGCCTACTAGTGAAGTGCCGCCATTGAAGTTTAACCAAGTAACCGTAGCTATAGTCACTACGAAACACATTGTGTTTTCTGATACCAAAAAGACAAAACAAAGCAGCCCTGGTTCAATTAGGCGCAAAATTAGGAACATTCTCCTAGTTCGAGCAAAGCCCCCAAGTAACAACTTACAAAATTGTTTGGATAGCACCCGGAGGAAACGATGTCCAACAATAAGAATATTATTTATGGTAGTAAAATTTACGCACTGAGAAAAAATATATGTGCACTTTCGGTGTGGAAAAAAAACTCACATAAAACCGTGTCCGTCTTGATTCACAAATGCTAATGCAAAGTGATTAGTACCAAAAATTTGTAATCATAAAATTAATTTCCATTTTTATTTCCACCCAAAAATATACCGAAGCGCGTTGTTCGTTCATTGTCTAATTTGTATTTTATATCGCTCACCTAAAGCGTTCTCAAAAGCGTTGATCGGGGAGGGGGAAAGGGGAATTGAAGGGAAAATAGATCTCACCTGTGCGATGATGTGTTTGATGAGCCGGCCGGTGGTGTTTCCCGAGTAGAAAGAAATGTTTAATTGATAAGGCAGATGTGCTCAGCCAGTTGCTTTCAACCGGAAGAAGGCTATCCAAAAGTCAGCATTCCGGCACAGTGCATTAAACGAACCAAAAACCCCCGATCGAAACACAAGTGGCGCACGTTTCCATATTTAATTCAATTAAAGAAATTAATATATTTGCCTACAACACGTTGTGAGCTCCGCGTAACACTGTAAACAAAGACGACTGAAGAATTGTAAGGGTTATAAAATTTTATGGCACCCGATGTTGCATTCTTGGCAAGGGCACAGGGAGTTTGGTACGACAACGTTGTAAAAATGATATAAAAGTATACATTCAATTCTCTCTCTGTCATAGGCAATTAATTTATTTATTAGTCCTCTGCTAGTATTAACGGTGCGAGTAGTTTGTCTAGTGTCAAAGGGAGAGCCCAGATATGTCGCATTCAGTTAGGATGTTTTCTGGAGTTGCAAAAGATAATAAATGTGAAGGTTGAATGACTTACTTTTTCGAGCTCTAGGAGGTGAAACCGTAGCACTTGGATAGCCTGCACCATCTATAAGGAAGATCGAAAAGAATGTTTATTAACACGATCGTAAAAATGTGAGGATGAAATTGTGAAAAAAAATAACAACCGAATGTGGTGTTACCCAATTTTATTAGACAATTGATCATAATCTAGTGATTCATGAATAGTATAAATATTCTACTATTTTCTCTCACTACACGAGATGGACTGTTTCATAACAACAAAAACAATCTTCGACTTTCTTCTGTTGAAAACATCTACAAAAAAAAGGTTTAGAAACACTTGGGCATGTTTAATACTTACTAATGAGTCTACTTCGGGGTCCGCCACATAGTAGGGTTTTTCTTGTCGTATCTGCAGATGCATAACCAAAAAAAGAGAAAAAAAGAAAATCATTAATCAATCATAATTATGATCTGTAATCAAATTCTCCTCACGACGGGCATGCAGAGAGTTCGAAGGTGTTCGACGAATGAAGAGAGGGATAGGCCCCGCAGCGCAACAGCATGATGCGCCGCATAGAGTCGATCGCGAAGCTTACAATCAATCACAGCCAACTGAGATCAAGAGCCATATACCTACTATGAACAAAAAAAACTTCATGTTTATTCTTCGACACTCATTTTCTCCTGTAGTGCTAGGGAACGCTCTGAAGCGAGAAAAGAGTTCAATACCGCAGTTTCTTGCTATTGTCATCTACTTGTTCCAAAGCAAACAGGGCATACTGAAGAGTGTATTTTAATATACTACCTTCTTTCCCTACACTAGTTCTGCGTCCATTGTGAAAATCATAAATTCACTAGGTTATGAATAACTTAAAGTTTAACGCACTAACGCTACTGTTCCATGTTTAACAATTTTTCAGCAACAAAGTTGCATTTCTTATATGGAAATGTGTTGTAAAAGGATGTTACGTTTCAGTCTGCTTTTAAAATAACTTCCATGTTATTGCATGAATTTAGAGTACTTTTTTGTGTATATGTTCATCGGTTGCGGCATTTCGGCAAAACGATTGCTCAGCCAAAACACATCCCAACGTTGGAACTTCCATCGCTAAAGCAATAACGTGACCACGAACCGTCATGAAATTTCGACAGAACGTCAGTGGAAGATGTACCTGTCAACACAGGCAGCGATCAAGATGTGGCGCCACTATAATGTGTGTGTGTTCTTAGATTGTAATTTTTTGTTTCCCTTCATGTACGGAAAGCAAAAAAAATGCACATGAAGTGAATTTTAAAACACCATAAGTAAAATATTTTAGCGGAAAAAATTTCAAGCAAATATCCTTTGTAGAGTTTTGTTCCCGAACAAATAAAAACGACAAACATGGAAATACAAAGAAGATTTCTGCCTGTACTGTATAACCAATAGCACATGCTGCATAAAAAATAATCCCAGAATGGTTGTACTTTCTAGTAAACAGTACAGGGGAACTTCGATATAACGTCACTCGATATAACGTACACATTTTCAATGTGTAAAGAATCTTTTCGGAATAGATACATGTCAATCTCACAGATTCAACAAAGGTCACTTAGTGGTCTGTGTATAGGTTCCCGACTTTCAATCAGAATATTGGACATCCAGTTCGGCGGAAAAGTTCATAAGGTTGACGTCTAGATGGCGCCTCTTGCACAAATCTACTTGACTATCACAAAGCACCATCTTTCAATGGATACGTGTCAAAATTTGACAGCATTCGGTCGATTGGTTCGTGAGTTACAGTATTGTGAGTGAAGCAACTTTTGTTATTGGGAAAAAATGAAAAAATCACAACTCAATGAAAACGATGGCAAAATTGCATGAATTGGGCTTCGAATTGCTTCCGCATCCACCGTATTCTCCAGATCTGGCCCCCAGCGACCATTTTCTATTCGCAGACCTAAAGAGAATGCTCGCTGGCAAGAAATTTAAGACCGATGATGAAGTGATTACCGAAACTGAGGCCTATTTTGAGGAAAAATCGAAAGAGTACTAAAAAATGGTATCGATAAGTTACATGATCGTTATAATCGCTGTATCGCTCTCGAAGACAATTATGTTGAATAATAAAATTGAAATTTTCAAACAAAATAGTTTTACTGTGTTACGTTACAAACTTTTCAGCCGAACTGTTATATATATCTGAAAACAAAGTCAGAACATTCCTATGAAATTTGCCTTGTTGCATTGCATGCTCTGCAATATGGCTTGAACACTTGTGTTGAAGAATAAAGGTGCAAGCGGTCATTTTATCTATTCACCCTTAAGGTTTCATTCAGTTAGATTTCGGAATCACCGTTCATTTTATAGCAGCGGTTATAGTAGGCGTATCTCAAATATTTTGACAGCAAATTTTTTGGAAAACCTGTTTCTTTCGACGGTGAATATTACAGTTGATCTATTTTGTTTTGAAAAGCTAAAACGTTTTCGTGAACCAGCAACAGCCGAAAAACGCGCTCGTAAATTGTACAACAAGGTTTTGACGAAGAACGAAGGATGCATACTGAAGGATGACGAAACGTACGTGAAGATGGATTTTAGACAGGTCCAAGGCCTGAAATTCTATAAGACCACTACTAGAGGACACGTTCCCAGCAAATTTAAGTTCGTTTTCGCTGATAAATTTGCCAGAACGTTCTTGATTCGGCAAGGGGTTTGCAGCTGTGGACAGAAAACCAAGGTTCTCATCACAAACATGACAATGTACTCAAAAATGTATAGGAGATAGTGCCTGCAGAAACGTCCGATGAAGTTTTGGCTCGACTCGGGATGTGCAGACATGAAGAAATCGTGGAAAAAATGGGCGCAAAAGTTGACCAAAAGAGAGTTCAAACTTTGATGGAAGTATCCTTTTCTTCGGATACTTCCATCAAAGTTTGAACTCTCTTTTGCGAAAATTTATCAAAACTGTGACGGAATATTTGTTTCAATGTTTTTAAAAGAAAAATAAATCATCTATCTTTAACCAATCCCGAGATACAGCTGGTTTTGTGATTCCGAATTCTAAATAATGATCCAAGCTTTAATCAACAGTGTGGGGGGAAACATCATGAAAAAAGTTGGTTTCATCTTCTAGTTGAACGATTTCATCATTATTTACTAAGCTTACTCAAATAGCAACACAATAAAGTAATATAAGCTATGTTCGTAGGTTCTTTATTATGCTTCGAAATAAGGTACGACTCGATACAACGTACAATTTTGAAAGTGAAAGTACGTTATATCGAAGTTCCCCTGTATTGCAATTTGGTATCGGCATAAGTATCGACAATTCCCATCCCGTCATTTAGCAATTACACACCATTCGGGTAATAAAACAATAGCTAGGGTCACATAAAAAGCAAACAGCAATAAAAGCATATACCTTGACTTTGCTGGCAGAGTGTAGGTTGGCGTTGAACGACTTACAAACTTTTTCCTTACATTTATGATGAACGCTGTCCCTTCACTCGAATATATGAACCCGTTTATTATGACAATTGTGTTTAGAAAGCTCACGAAAAAAAAGGTGGTATACAATTTTCGACAATTAAGTGAAAATCTGAACAAACACATATGCACATTTTGTCAAAATCCTAATCTCATTATAAACCCATGATATTTTTTTTCTACTGAAAACGTTTAATCTTTCTGAGAACCCCTGCGGCGCGAACCCCTTAAATCCCAACTCCAGTAAGACAGTCCTTAAATTCATCTTTGAGGCCTCTGAATTGGATTTGGGTTTTTTTTTTCTTCTTCGTGCTCACTTTCTCCATACCGTCGTCGTGAAGATCTGCTGCCAGGAACAAAATCGAAAAAAGAACAAAGCCGTATAGAATTTCGAACTATTACAATTGAGCAGATTGTATTCCACATTTTTCTGTTTGTACTTTTCTGTGCCATGCCACCAGGATGCGGATTTGGGATGAGCGACATCAAACTGCGCATTCTCGCAACAACAGTCCTTGGAACGAGACTTTTTGTATGTCTTCTGCTTCATTTTTTTTTCTTAGCGTTCCAAAATATGTGCGATGTAACGAGAGCATTACATGCATAGAAACAGTCAGTCAGAATGAGAGGGGACGAGGCAGGTTCGGAAAGGTCACATTTCTTGTGATCGTGCAAGGGATCACACGATGGCTGCTCTTATAGGATTCACAGAATCCGGCATCTGTTCTATTCCATGCCACCCCATATGAGACTTGGCTGGGTTGTATACATAGAAATAGTTACGAAAAGATTGAGACGATTTTCATACTTTCACAAAATGTGATGTTTGAACGATGGTTGAGTCAAGTTAGGTGGAATATCTGGATAATCTATCGTTGAATTATCTAGTAAAGTCATGATTGCGTTGTTTGAAGCAATATATAAACAAACTAGTTCATCACTGGGAACCATAATAAGCTAGGGAGCGGTGACAGATTTTAAGGGCGTTAAATGCCGTTGCTGACAATTACGATTGACTCGGTGTTGACTGATGCCTTCCACGTGCTTTTTTCACTACCCAAAATGTATACTTTCCGTATGTGTTTCGACCAGAAATGGTGTTTTTTTTACCACAGTGCTTATTGGAAATGTGAGTATCAACGAGAATCTGACATTTTCAGTTACTTATCCTCAGTCTAGCTTGTTGTTTAGTTTGATAACATCGATTGCGTTGAGTGGTCGCAAATTGGCCTTTGCATTCTAAGATTTATGCAAACTAATCAACAAATCGATGAACCTGAGGTGAATGTACGAGTACCGAGTCAACGATGCCAAAAAAGTTCAGTGATCATTTGGATTGCCGCATTTCAATCCAATTTTGAATAATGTCGCTCTTGTTAGAAAACAAACATAGACTATATTTCATCGCATGTATAGTTTGAACAGAAAAAAACGTGTCCCAACGTCCGAGGTGAAGCTCTGCCAATTTAGAATCGTTACGCTTCTTTTTGTTCAGTAACTTTGCTACGAGTGGCTGGTTCTGCAATCTTTGACTGCAGTTTGTTCAAAAATTCTATCTTCTGAAATCCTATGTGAAGGATCGGTTACAGCAATCGCAAAGGAGTTAAAATGACCAAAACCACCGTCTGCGCAGTGCTAAACATTTCAAGAAACTTTTGTCTGTTCCCTGGAAGGCTCGGTCGAGGCTTCGAAACGATACAGTAGAGCGGAAACAGCGTCAGAGCGTCAAAAAGACTTTCAAAGCGAATCCAGGACTTTTGGACTTGAACGTGGCTAACAAATTTGGTGCTGGTGCTCGCAGTGCAGTTACGATTATACGCATTCGTAAAGCAAAACAATACGGCAAAAAACTTTGGCCCGAAAGCTGTATGACCAGGTGCTGGCCAAATTCAACGAATGGATTCTTATGGAAAATGAAACAATGTTAAATGGGACTCGTTAGCGGATAAGTTGACCGTCAAGCTGATGATCTGCCAGGGTATTTGCAGGTGTGCCCGGAAGACCCCTGTTTTTCATCACAACCAATCACCAACCAACGAAAACGAAAAAATGGGTTAAACGCTCCTCCGTTACCCACACCCAAACTAGCGTTGACAGAAAACATATCATTCTTGGCAGAAAAGATGTTTTTCTTGTGTCAAGGCGTCATATGCACAAATAAAACCACCTGTTTTAAGAGTGTTAAAATGCTTGTATGTCTCATTCGATCAGTCTGATCAGTCCGAGTGTCAGATTGGAATTGTACAAAAAAAACCCCAAACGATGCCAAGCAGGGATTGTAAAGCATTTTCACATGACCACGCTATCCACATTATAAAATGAATTGGATCTTATTAGTCTACACAGCGGATTAAAAATCCCAAAACCCATATTGTATTTTGAAACTAAGATAAATACAGAACATTCTCTTCCGACAATATTTGATTCTTAATCAGATTGTTTCTGATACAACAGTTTGAAAAGTCCACCGTTCCAGTTTCACACCACGAGACAAAGTAACCGTAAACGAACGATTATCCCAAAACGTGTTAACTAACAGTTCGGCCGAAAAGTTCATAAGACTGACGTCTAAACGGCGCTTCTTGCAAAAATCTACTTGACTGTCACAAAGCACCATCTTTCAATGGATACGTGTCAAAATTTGACAGCAATCGGTCGATTGGTTCGTGAGTCACAGCATTGAGAGTGAAGCAACTCTTGTTTGTGAAAAAATGGAAAAATCACAAATCAATGAAATCGATGGCAAAATTGCATTAATTCGAACTGCTTCCGTTATTGTGACTCACGAATCTACCCAACTTTTAGTGGTGCTCTACCAGGCCATGCGTCATCGACCAGAATAAATGGTAATCGGAAAGAGCGAATGAATAATATGACGGGTGTGGTACAACGTCCCATCGAAGTGTTTTCTCGCAAGCTTCAACGACTTGAGCAACATGTGGCCGTGCGTTGTTGTGCAGAAAAATTACCTTATCGCGTCTTTGCGGTCATTCTGCGGTCGTTTTTCCTTCAATGATCGATTCATACACATAATTTGTATTCAGCAGTGAACCCTTGTGACGGTTTCGTTTTAACAACTCGTGATATACAACGCCGAGTTGCTCCCTCCAAATACCGACATGAGCTTCACACCCTGGATGTGTGACTTAGCCGTCGATCTTGGTTGATGACCGCGGTAACTTCAGGATTTTCATCTCCTTGGGTTGTTATGATGGATACATTTTAATCCTTAGCAGCAACCCAGTGCAGACGTTGGATGTGCTGTTCGTACACAAACAAATGCCATTCAATGTTTCTCGAGTTCAACTCGTATAGAATCCACATCTCGTATTTTTGGATCATTCCCAAAGCCGACAGACAATACGAGTTGCGCTTAATCGTTTTGCTAGTTCCTGTTGCGTTTAACTCGAACTCTAATAAAGAGATTCCATCGGCATTATGTGTAGATTCATTCAATTTCATGCGCTTCAGCCGTAGATTTATTTAAAATAATCGAAATGATGATGCTTTTTTACAAGTACCTAACCTCACATTGTAACGTCGTTAAAACGATCTTTATTACCAAAAACTATTCCTAACGACGAGTTTCTATTTGCACACCTTATAGTGGAACTCAAATATATGGTGACATAAACGATCATCGACGCCTGATCGATACAGGATGCAATCGACGGATAGTAAATCAAAACAAGCTTATAACATGCTTTACCATCCAAAGGCAAATCTCCTCTATGTCTCTTTTTTATTTCTCGCTCTCTATCGTATAATTTTTGACGTAGCGCAGAGCACACGAAACAAAAACAAAAATAATAATTCTTGCGTGCCTAGAATAATCATGTTCAAAAATACGTGCAAATCGAAGACAAATCAAATTAAACTAATCAACACCTGAATACACATGTATCGTCATAAGCATTGATCGACACCAACTTAACTTCAATTCGATTTGATATAATATAATATAATCGACGCAGCGATGTGACCGAGCTTGATCGTCTTATGACAAAAAGGGCTAATTAAATCTTTACACGCTTCTAAATTGTCAAACGTTTTCATTC
This sequence comes from Toxorhynchites rutilus septentrionalis, assembly GCF_029784135.1. Lineage (NCBI taxonomy): Eukaryota > Metazoa > Arthropoda > Insecta > Diptera > Culicidae > Toxorhynchites > Toxorhynchites rutilus. Next base: position 93,701,487 of record NC_073744.1, read on the forward strand.
CATATTTTCGTCGGCGTGTGACTCGAAAATTACTGTCATTATAGTCATATTACGGTTTCACCATATAATTATTGAATTTGGCCTACACGAATTATTTCTTTCTGCTGCTGCCCCTCGTATATCTTATTCACGGATTGTGAATGGCGATCGACTCCATGAACAACAAAAACAATCATTCCATAATAGCGGGCGTTGGAAGCTTAAGATCCCTTCGTCAATAATTGCAGAGCTGCTTGGTTGCTGTGATTGGAGTTTGGGGGAAAATTATCACCCGCCACCGGATTATTCATTTCATGAGAAGGTAATGTTTAAAAAACATTAATATTTCAAATTAATTTTTTTTTTCTGAATGTTTTGTGATTGTACTATCGAATGTGAGATATAACATCATAGTATGTCACGTAACCACTTCTTGATTTCACAAAACTAGGGTTGCTCTGATTCCCGAAAGTTTAGTTTGCTTCGAAACTTTTCAGCCAACGTAGTGCAAAAAATCATTGTCACAATGCACACAGCACGAATCATCGTTGGGAACTAATGTCACGCTGGCAAAAACACTAAAGATGTGCCCACATCGCACACATCGAGGGCATTTTTATTACGCTTTTCTTCACTGATCATATGTCCGTAAAATATGTATATATGGTGTTGTTATTTCGTTTTATTAGTTTATTGCTCTAATCATATATCGAACAGTGTGTCGTTTTCGCCTAGCGCACCAGCCGCGAGATATTCCACGGCGGCCCAAGATATTGATAAATCAATGATGTGACTCTCTGCCTGGCGTGAATGATGGAATGAGTGTTCCTAAAAAGCCAGAGTTGTGAACCACTGAAGAGCACGCTTTCGCCTTGCGCTTCGGAACAATTTGGTGAGCTTGGAAGCATAGTCGGAGGAGAAGGTAATGGCGCTAAAGGTGCGCACGGCGGTGGAAGAAATCAATCTATGGACATTTTATTGGCTGGGAAATTAACATATTTTTTATGGCGGCACAAAACAATTAATATGCGCATGTGGATTCATTTCGCGGCTTCGCCGTATTTCTCTCTGTAATTCTTCTAATTTGCTCTGATAAGCCAAAATACGTACGCATTTGAGGCCCATATTGGAAGTTGGTAGATGGAAATAACGAAATATGCATGCATGCCCCAAATGCCGAAGGGATTCGAAGAATAGTGGGTCAAGCTTAAGCTTCAAATTGAATGATTGGCCTGGTCTAATATTTTGATGAAACGCTATCTTGCATGATCGCCTCGAGAAGAATGTTATTCGATTTTCGACCTTGCGGGTCGGTTCCATATATGAGTGTTTTTGTTTCCCCTTCGTGAGCTAAACGTAAATGTTACATTTCAATATATGTGTAGAAAAAACTCCAGCAACATTGAAGTCACGATCATGGAAATATACCGATATAATTCGGAATAGAAATATATGTTCAAGTTCATACGTTTTTATAATTCCTAATTCTGATAGTCGAAAAAAGCATCAAGCCAGCATGTGTATTTATATCCACGTGATCGCGATAGAAATACTCTAACAAGTATATGGGATGATGAACTGTTACAGACCATAAAATAAAACACTACGGATGAGTTTCCATTTCGCACACGAGATACAATCCGTAACACAACAATGCTCCCGCACACAATTTTATGGATCATCTCGACACACTGAGCGTAAATTATTTCTGGTCAAAATTTCAATCTTCAAAATTCTTCATTGAAACTATGCCGCATTTTGAACTGAAATAGTATTGGAATAAAAACAACAAGTTAACTCAATGTGTCAGGATTTCAAATTATAGTTCGTGTGATTTAGAATTACTCACACATACTTCACGCGTCACTCGCGTTGTTCTTTCTGACTTTGCTGCTGCTGCTGGTTTGCATGTTTGGTAATGCTATTTTCACTCCTCGTTCATCCTTTCTCACTCTCCCCCCCACACACCGTCTGTCACAATGTGTATCTTCTTCTCTAGTTATGTGGGACTGCGCGCCCGTTGGAGATGCTGGCTGGCATGATGATAATGAATCCCTCACTTCTGGCTCCTCAGCTTTCTCTGATGATACTTCTGTGTACATCATTTACCGTACGCGAGAAAGCGAACCAAAATATATACGCAGTCAAGCACTACATCAGCAGCACTTGCCAAGCAAACCAAAACGAAAATAAGCAAAATGTGGCAGCCAGACCAATCCACTTAGTAGGTGTACAAAGAAGAAGCTGTTGCCGTTTTTTCCTGGATGTTAACTTCATACAATGATATGTTTTGTCCATTATTCGCTCTAGACACAGCATTCTGTCAATCATTCGCCAAAGTCCTAACTTCAATACTTGGCCAATACTTTTCCACGAGGCGAAAATAAATGATTTTACGTTTATGATGTGCGCAGCATAACTTCGGCGTCGTTGGCACGAATGAACTCCGTCATGATTCTATTTTGGTGAAAATATTCGTTTGTGCCTTTGGCATCAAGGAGACGGCCACGACGACGACGACGTCTTCGGATTGAGAAGACAAAACACGCCACACTAAATGACATTGTGTGACGTCATACAAGTCGTGACTTTTTTTTTCAAAGAGTCAAATTCCTTCTTTTATAACTGAAAAGAACCAAAATACTAACAAGGGACAAGTGGTGCATTATTAATCCGCATTAAGTAGTATTTTCACACTTTTTAAGTTTACTGTCCCTTTGTTTGGTGGATTTGTAAAACACATGCTACAGGATAATGAATTTATTCTACTTTACGAGTAGAATCTTGGTTTATTGGGTTGCAAATAAAACGAATAAACAGACCGAAGTAGGCTGTGGGCGCGTTTCCAATATACAGTGTCGGACAAAACATTAAGACCACTGCTCAAGCAAAAACACAAAGTGACAAAACTATGAGAAAAAATAATCCAATCCAGTGCTAATACATTTGTAATAATTTATTTGCTTTGTTAAAAAAAATATAACATTTGTAGTTAAAACAATAGTCATCCATTAAAAAATGCGTTACATACAACTAAACTGACATTCCTCGTTTCGGTTATTTCGAGTGCTGTTTTGACCGATTTTTGAAGAAAATTAATTGTTTTTAAACAGTAAACAAAATGCATGTAACGTTTTTATTCTCGTATTCTAGTTACAGTCAACGAAAAATGGATCGCGCGCATAATTGCACGGAAACACAGCGGATGGTCATCCGCAAAATGTCCAAGGCAGGCAACAGCCAACGCGAAATCGCAGAGTATTTCGGACGGTCCAAAACCTTACCCTTGCCCTGCGAGTTTAATGCCCTCCACGACCGCAAAAAAAATCCGAATCGACTGGACGCCTATGGAAAACGACCGCCAAGGATGATTCTGCCATAAAGCGAGCCTTCAAGAAAGATCATCGAAAAAGATTCGGGACGAACTGAACTTGTCCGTGCGTTCCCGAACAGTTCATCGGCGGCTAGTGGAGCAGGGGCTAGGCGGTAAAGACCCCCGGAAGGTGCTGACGTAGAAGCATCTGAAGGCGCGACTGAAGTTCGCGGAAGACCACTTCGATTGGATCGATCCGGAGAAGGAAAAGCAGTGACGAAATATGCTGTGGTCGGATGAGACGAAGGTAAACTTTATCGGCTCGGACGGAAAAGCTTGAGTCCATGGCCCTATAGGTTGCACTTACATGCCACAGTATACCCCGAAGACATTCAAGCATGGAGGAGGGAACATTATGTTATGGGGGGGCTTCTCCTGGTACGGGGTCTCCACCCTGTACTAGGTGGATAAGATCATGGATCAATACCTCTACGCCCAAATCCTAAGGGATGTTATGCTGCCACACGCCGAGTAGGAGATGCCCATGAAATGGCAGTTCATGCAGGATAACGATCCGAAGCACACCGCCAAGACCGTCAAAAAGTGGTTCCAGGATAAAGAAGTCGACGTCGTGGAGTGGCCAACGCAGTCATCGGATCTGAACCCTATAGAGAATCTATGGGAGATCGTGAAAAGGTCGGTGTACACGGAGGTATTAAGTCAGAGAGGACCAAGTCGGAAAATTTAACAAAATCGAGTTATTGATTGCATTAGATTAAGCATTTCGTAAGCTATACCCCACATTTATCTGATTTGGGAAATCATTTGTCAATTGTTATGAATGATCAACGGAAACCTCTCTTAATATGCATTCAGAGCGAATCATGTGCTATTAACCATGGCGATATTACACTATATCACGTGCAGATAGAATGAACCATATGTAAACCAGTTGTATATTGAATTTAAACAATTTTCAAGCGCCAAATTAAAACCAACAAAACATGTTATTGAAGCTCACTGGCACACACATTGATTATATTAAAAAAAATAAACTTGGTTCACTCCAACTTCTTCTTCTTCTTCTTAAATGGCACTAACGTTCCTTAGAGGAACTTCGCCGTCACAACACAGTATTACTTGCGTCATTTTTTATTAGTACTTATTTACGATTTCTATGCCAAATAACACGCCTTGAATGCATTCTTAGTGGCAAGCTAGTCGGTGGAAATTTCTTTGAGGAAAAATTCCCCCGACCAGAACGGGAATCGAACCCGTTTTATTGGTGACTAAAATTTTGCGACAGCAACAGTTACATCTTCCACGAGATCCATCGGTTTTTATCCGAAGTTTCCATTTACCCCTTTTTGTGTTTTGTATCGATATTCCAAGTTGGCTTTTTAATGTCTGAACGTAAATGTCATTTTACCGATAATTTACACCCGAAGTACCTTTCTCTCACATAAAGATGTAATGATTATGAGGCTGAGTGCTTTGTACATCATTTATAAGTGTGGATAACTAATAGCGGTTTATGCCTTTTTGTTATTTTGTCACCATTACAGGTAAATCTGATTTGGAAAAGAATATTCAATTTTAATCCACTTCCAAATCCAAGCTCAATCATGTGGTGAAAAAATCACATCGCTCACAAGATTTTGGCTGCAGAAGGAGCTCTTGCGTTCCATGCATTATGAAAGCTTGAAATCCATTAATTATCTCCAAAACTATTGCGCATGATGTTTGATGACTCGGAAACCGATCGAAGCCGAGCTCGTACAGAACAAAAGCCATTACATCTGGTGTATTTTCACCGCATGGATCGTCCGATAAATATGTTGAATAAATACATTTAAATAGATTTAAGTGCCCAGCAAACATTAAATCGTATAACTTTTGCACATGCTAGATCGCAAATAAATTCGTATCAAATTACAATCGTATAAAATATCAGTCAAATGATTCACCATGTGTATCCGAAATCGTATAAAGCGCTAAAATACGATTTTTCATATCTTTGATGGATTAAGTCGTATATCGGTATAACGATCATCCTAGTATCGCGATATGCAGTACTATATGCGCACATTCTATTCATTTTATATAGCAATGTCGAGTCAAATCGAATATCAGTGTAAAAAGCATCGTATATCGTTATATACGGTTTCATATGCCTGTAAAATATGACATATACGTATATCGTCTCGTCTCCGACCAGACGGTATTCCTACTCTGACTGAACAGATCAGTAAAAAATGCTGCGGTTTAGACTGTAGCGATGACAATGAACTCGAATTTGACCATTCTATTGAGGAATACTGCCTAAGATGATAGAAAATGGGAAGTATAGTAAATGGCAGAGACTATTATGCTGAACGCAACCAGTTTCAGCTTCACACCCCATCTCGTCCTAATTTTCATAACAGAATGGCACACTAAGACTCACAACTGTAGTTTGATTGAAAAATATTTCGAAATTTTTCAGTCATAGTGAACCAAGTCTTAAAAAGTGCTTCATTGGTTCAGTCAGAGTGAACCATGTACGTATAGGAAGGCAAACAGCTGTCTGTTTTGGGCATGAGACTTGGTGTTTCTTGCAATTATCATACGCCACAGTATTGTCCGAGAGTAGATAACATTTCTGGGAACGATACTGAACAAAATAAAATTAATGCTTCAAAAATTGCGTAACACTGAACTTCATGTTCGTTTTTCTCAAAATCACTCTTACGCTTACCACTCGGCCACGGTAGCAACATGTAAAACTTAATTAATCTGAAAATGGACTGAGCTAGACATGTATCACGGTTCAAATTTCAGTTGAATATTATTTCCGACACTTCTGTTATTGTCTGTCAGAGTATATCTTTCCCAAACAACAAGTGCGATAGAATAGTTACAAATTGATACGAACGGTATACAATGTTTGAATTATTCGTTCAAAACGTAAACTGCTGCTGCTGATTTTAGAGGATTCAAGCGGTAGGAATTCAATTTCCCCAAATATTCTCTGATTGACGGAATCGATGATAAGAGTGTGTACAAAAGAAAAGGGTCGACTGGTAATGTGTTATCGTTGCGTTCGGAGAAGTGCTATCATTATCAATAATGTCGTACCGTACGTTGCTACTATATTTTGATTACATTTGGGCTACTCCAAAAATATTGGCTTGCGATAGCCACACACACACACGCGCACCCAGAAATTGTCGAGGTGAACAATATGAACAATATATATATATATAATAATATGTCTCATTGAATTTGATCGATCATACACTGAAGCCATCGACTTAAGACAGTTATGCTGTATCGAACAATAAAATCCTTCAAGATTCTGTTATTTTGTTTGGTATTACCTTTCACTAATCACGGGTATTTAATGCAGAACACAAAGTCGCAGATTAGAAAGAGTACAGTGCGCACCGTAAGTGCTTATCAGATAACAGAGAAAAAATAACTAAAACAGTATCGATTCAGAAGTGTAGCATGTAGCTTTACTCTGGTATAAAAAGTGAAAATGAAAGGCAGAAAAGTTTTATCACTTGGAACGTTGGAAAGGAAGCGAAAGAGTGTAGATGTTCTCACATTTTCATTTACATATCTTCTGTTACGACTCCACTTATGGACAGTGTTAGCCGTGTGAACTCCTCCGTGACGATATCCCGTCGTTACAAAGAACAACAAACATGAAAATACAAGCAATTAGACTATCAACCAACAGTCAGTGAAAAAAAGTAAAAGCTATTGTTTTTATCTTACACGGACAAAGGGTTCGCATAGTTTTCAACTGCAACCTGATAAACATTGTGCATTGTTATTCCGGTTTGGTAAGATATCATTTCAAAAATTCATTGGTTAGTACAATTTTGATTGATAAAGGGTAGACTTGGATAGACGATCCTGAGATCCTTAAAAAAATATTTATCCAGAATCACCCTGTATGATTGAAAATTTATGGAATTGATTATCTGTGTAGCGAATCTTCAACCGTTACTGAACTTATGTCATACGCCACGCATAACAGCCACAATCAGCGTAAAATAAATATTATTTCTTCCAAACCATCAACGGAAAATCGACCGACTCTCGGGATCTGTCTCTTTGGCCTAACGCAAACAAAATGCGTGAGCAAACACCGTTTGGAATATATAACAACAAAAAACGATTCCTTATCAATGGCCGTGTGATAATCTACAACGAGTCCAAATCGTCAATCGAAAAATGTTTACTGCTTGCATAGCGGGGCATATGTGTGTGCGATAAGTAAATTTGTACCACAAAAAATGACTTACCTGTTTACTAAATACTGCCACATCTTCACTAAAGGAATCTGACGAACAGACATCACCACCCGCAACACCTGGTTCCCGAGGCGTACACGTTGCTAGTTCACATTTTTCAAATATAAGTGCCAACAGAGGGAATAGCGGGTGTCTGCAAATAGAGGAAAAAAAAACAAAATGTGAGAAATGTGTGTTCAAAAGTGTAATTTGCAATCAGAAGCATTGTGGGTAATTATTTTTTGTTTGAACCCAACCGTTGCAACCGGTGAAAGATTATGTGTGTAGACATATGATAACAAACTAGAATTTCATAGTCCCAAATGTGATAAGATCACTTCGCACTTTGACGAAATAAAACCTGCTGCTGGGGTAGCCTCAAAACCGTCATTATTATCCAAGCAATTGAAGCAATCATGTCATTGTGCGTCTAACGCCTTTTATTGCGATCAATATTGACACATGTAGCAGAGCATACCTTGGTAGGGCAGTGACACTCCGCTACAATATCTAACCTAGAAAAATGGTAAACAATATATGGTTGTGTCACATTCGGGATCGTAAAATTAACCAAGCGCCAGGCCTACTTTGTGTAACGTCCTCTCGTGCCGTTCGTTGTTTGCAGAGAACCGAAACGCATGGCCAATTTTGATAACTTAATTCGAGGAAAAAAAACCTCAGTCAGTCAGTTCTTGGCCACCATCGTTAGAAACAGCCGATTCAACAACTCGAGTGATGGAGCCGTACTGCTTGAGAATTGGAATAAACATTCTCTTGCAGCTCAGCTGACTTCCGTGACGGATCAACTCTTGTTAGAATATGTAGTCATCCCATGAATGAACAACGGAGAAGATCAAAATATAATGCACGCCTTACACGAGACCGCGACCACGCCGGAGTACACAAATATTTTGATAATGTCACTAAATATTATACTTTTACCAATTGTTTATGTAATTTGCGGGATGATTTCGATAGTTGTTTAACTTTAAAAGTCGCCGAGAAGACGATGGCATATTGAAACAGAGTGTAGCAGGAAGTTTCAGAATAAAGAAATAACAGTCATGCGTCGGAGTGCTGAGTAAACATGAAATGGCAGCTGTGAAATAGTACGGTTCATTCAACTATAGAGTTCCGATCTCTATGGCAGGACATTTTTAGTTGGTTTTGCTAACGTGAGTTAGAAAGGGATGCATCGGAAATCTGGAACCTGGAACAGTATGCTTCTTAAGAATGATAATAACTCCTAAGTGTAACTTTTCCTCAGAATATGACCGCGATATATGATGGACGCGGACTATGATGGAGTAAATAATATAATAAAAATTTAAATATCGTTTCATCTCGTTAACTGTTGTGATTAAAACAAACCATAAACGTCTTCGCTCGCTCTTTTTATTCCTGCTTTTACGGCATTTTAAGTCGAGTCAGACAGTCTGCATGGGATGAGTGTGTAAATTTGAAGGTGAAAACATCCGTTACAGGGCAGCTGCAGCGCGGTGTGGTCGCCACCGTCCATAAGTGAATAATACACACTAGAGCTCTTTCTCTCATCTCACGTGTATCCGAAATATCCGATACAGTTTTGGCCTGGTGCTTGGCGCGTTTTCTGTATCGGTTTTCGGAACCAGAACTTCACACAAAGGTGCATTGCATTGCATGCCTTCTCTATCGTGTTCATTTTTATGAATAAAACTAAGGAGATAGAGAAGCGAAGCAAAACACGCGTTAAAACAATGGTCGTAAAAAATTTATTACTATTTTTTTCTCCTATGGCACTCGGTCGAATGTTGATTTTCTCTTAAGAGACACCACCGCACCATCTCCATAAGGAGCAACACTTTTTACAATTTGTATTTTTTTTTTTTGCTCTCTCGCTCTCGTTACTGAGATATGGTGGGTTGGGCGGCATGCCGTCGCCCTGTGAGAAAAGAACACTAAATAGAACTAAATATATGCAATAAAATGAAATTTTGTGGTCAGTTAATTATATCTGACGAATAAAGGGTCGATTTTGAGCACAAAGTGTGATATTAAGAAAGTGATTGTCGTCTTTCGGCTCTCCTCCTTTACACTGTGGACAAATCCGACCATCATCGGCCTCAGTGCAAGTCTTCGCGGGAAAACACTTTACTTGAAATGAGTTTCCATGCGGCCGTCTTGAAGCCAAATCACTGGTTAAGGTCCGGTTCCAATGTTAGAATAATAACCGCTCCCACAGCGCTACAGACAGCACAAAGTGCGCGCGGGGCACGGCAGCAGTAAAATACCGACTGAATCCATATGGCACAGCATCAGCGTGTAGAAGAAAAAAAAACAATATAGAGTCGGTGGCTGTAAACCTCATCTTCGAAACAAAGATGGAAACGGGAGACACTCTTCAAAGGCAGATTAAATGGTTTACGTTTACGACGTGGTTGCAGGGTTATAAATTTTAACCAGATATGGTGAAGATCCCGTGACGGAGATGGGCAGCATTCAGTTGCCAATACAACGTTACCGAGATAAATAAAATATACCACATTTTATTAATAGCAGCAGACTGGATTTATTGTTTGGCTAAAATTGGCTGTAAATGATTATCGTTACGCGCATACGAAGAGGCCGTGATATGGACCTATCCAATTCAAGTAGTATCCTCATTCAACGGTAAATGAACAATCGAAATCGTTTGATGGTGTAATGAAAAAATAATAAAACAATACATCACGGAAGTTCTAAGCATCATCTGTGTCGGCAACACTGAAAATGACCAAAACTTTGGCAAAACAGTACACGAATGCCGGTTTTATTGGGTAAACAAGAGGAAAACTTTATTCCTCCCGTTTCGAACCAAATGTAGACAGCACTTAATCAATTTGTCAACCAGAAGCAGACGAAAACAAAAAGAGTGCAGTGAGTGAAAATTAAAAGTTAAATATTTAGTGGTCTGAGTTGGTCATCACCTTCTGTGTGTATACATTAAAGAACAGTGCTCAAGAAAACAGCAGCAGAAAGGTGTCAAATGCTACTTCCAAACATTTTCTTTCTAAATAGAAAGAAAAGTAGGAATAAAAAAGGTTCAAAACAAATATCAAACAACGGAGAAATTAATCATGTATGTTTGCTTTCGCCACTCCTCAAACATGCGCTTCCGCCTTTGACCACAAGGGCTTGAGGCAAAGATGATGGACGGACGGACAACATGCCATACAATTTTATTTGTTATAATCAATTTGTAGGTGTCATAAAATAATTGTAAATTAAATCGCACAAGGGGTAACCCGGACAAATCACCTGTACAGAATAAAACAAAATAGTTATTATTCTAATGGCTAGAAGTTCCTCCCCCTGGAGTGGAGAGAAGACACCAGTAGAACCATTTGAAAAAAGAGCACTATTAAATTATATTAATGGGATACGAATACGATCAAAATAAAATAATTTTCGAACGAAGCGAACAATTACCGGCAATCTGAAGAGTGTCGAAAAGACGACAGATGTTTGAAACGATATCGAATGCAACCACAAAGAAGAGAAATTATAAAATATGATATGAAAAAAGAGCAGCAAAGGTAAAAATGCTATTATTGTACCGTTTTTTTATATCCACCAGCGCATCATCAACCTGTGGTGTGGTATGATTATCATATATCAGAGCACAACTTCACAAAAATTGCACACAAAATCTTCAGCATGTGACCAATAATTAAGATTAATAGATTGATCACAACGTTAGAACATTGTTTATCGAGCCGAATGACTGACGGGCTGACTAACTGACTGCATCATCTCCTCCCGACAGTTGCCCGTTGTCCTTAATTTAATATATGTTATTATGGTGTTTTGGATAATCGCTATTATCTTTTGGGTGTATGCGAGATCGCTTCCTCGCCCGGTCGAGCGAGTAATAAAGGAGGCATCCCATTAAAGCGTATCCTCGACACCCAAAAAGGTTGTAATTTTTGAAATTTCCACAATTTCTGGAGTTATAATTAAGAACGCTGATGTTTGTTTGTCTTGGAGCGCTGCATATACCAATGATTTATGGTTTTTTAATGTTGCTGAGTCAGAGTCCGCCTCGACGTTATATCAAGAGGACAATATCTTCAGAATAGGGGGAAGCACTTTTGCGGCAGTTAGATCTCTTGGTGGATTCGGGTGTGGAAAGCCACCTCCTGTCTGCGTGTGAGCAAAGTCCGCGAGTGGAAATGTTTGATTTTTTGAGGGACGTCACCAATTACTACCGTCGAACGATTAACCATGTCGATAACTTACCCGTAAATAGCTTCTTTATCACGTTTATGCACATCTGGTTGCACCGCACCCATGTGACTCGTGGCTGGTGATACATGACTAGAGGTTCCATGATACCCATGCATTCCGACTGATGCAGCCGCAGCATGGTTCATGTGAGGTGAATGATGTGGAGGTAAACCTGACAACCCTGGCGGTCTATGGCCAGCGTGTGGATCGTACATCGCCGCTGCGCCACCATCCATTCCGTAGCCGTGCAGGCCGTCATCGTACTGAAAGAAGAAATAAGAGAAAGTATTTTCATGAGATCATACCGAAAATGTCCAGCAGTTAATACTATTCAACGTATAAGTTACTCTAACTTGAAATCAATATTGCATTAAAAGTTTTCTTCGTAAAACTACTAATATCTAGTCTACAAAATAAGAACTGTATCGAAAGGTAATTAGCAACTTTTATAATGATTCTACTCCAAAATAGGTGAACTTGTTTTTGTGTGCATGCAAGTAAAAGGTTGTTTACATGTCACCAATGTTTGTGCAATCGATTCATTCCGTTTAAGTTGTTCGTTTTCGCTATGACTAGAATTGATCTTGAGACAAGAAAGAAAATTCTGCACACATGGTGTACCGAAAAGTGTGTTACCTTCAACCAAATCGTAAAACGGTTTCAAGTACACCACACAAGTGTAAACAATATCATCCACAAGTATGACAACGAGTGCTCCTTGAAAACCTGGTTCAAGTCAGCCAATGTTGGATCGTACAGTAGTGACTTGCATCAAACGACACCGATCGATATCAACGCGTGATTAGAACCAGCATTGGAATGATTGAAATAATTAAGGCAATTTTACACTAAAACACGAATTCTCCAGTCTTTTGGCCGAACCTCGCTTTGGGCCAACATGCACTGGAGGAGGTGGAACGGCAGAAGACAAACGTTATGCCGAAAACCTCCAGCCCTCCCAACGTCACCCAGCTGTGATCGATAGAAAATTTATGGACGAACCTCAAATGGAGGATCTACTCCAACGATTTCGTGTCCAAAATGGGGAAGCAGTTGATCACTAAGACCATGAAAGACCTGAAGAACATGCCAACATCCCTTGGTTCATCGACCCAAGGCGCGTAGAAGTATATCCTAAGGTGGGCCAACTTGCTAAAACCACTCTTCAGCCATCTTGGAAGTCTCACAAACACAATACTCTTGTGTCCAAGCTCGCTCGTGATCAGTCTGTCTCTTTCACGCTTCAAGGAAATAATTCCCCTTCTGCTTTCTTCCGTACTGTTTTCATATACCGCTCCCCTAACCAACTTAGTGACGAAACGGCCTCACCTAGTACCATAGACCCGTCTTGCATCGACCATGACTAAGGTTCCTGCCAACTGGCGTAAGGCCGCCCGGAGGAGCATTCTTATAGAAGGCTCAATATTTGTTTTAAACATTTTCAACATGCTGCATATTTTATAAAAAGAAGCAAAAATTCAGAAGAGTCCATCTTGTATTACGATCAACATATTGGCCAATCGAAATTGATAATTGTGATGCTAATGGATGATGCCATCAACACTGTGCATAAAGCTATCAGCAGCCAGAACAATCTATTAATGAAAATTAATGGGCATGGAATTGATTATTTACAAATCGTCATTTGGAATCCCGATTCACCGGTCATTTTATGGCTGGGTCCTTTTTGGCCAGTATATTCTGTGATTTTCGATAGGAGTTGATTTTGAGAGTACGTCTTTTTCAACGGCTTTTAAAAATGGTGCACATAGGAAGCCATGAAAAAATTGTTATGTGAAGAAAAATCCACCTTGATCAGGTACAAATTTCCACCCATTTTTGGAATAAGACTGAAATAATAAAATGTTATTCGAAAACTCATAAAGTGGCACCCATGGCAAAACATAGAATCCCTTTTTGTATCGTCACTACCAATAACTATGGCTATATTTTAATCTACAAGAATTTCACAGACAATTTGTTATTTCACTAGAGTTTACCCTTAAGTGAGAAAAAACCCTTTGTATCGCATTGCAAGATGTTAACCCCAAACAAGAGTCCTCTGAATAGATGAAACACTGCAGAGAAAATTTTATGGCTTGCTATTCAATGCTGTTGTTTCCAATGGTCATTTATTTGTCCTGTTCTTATGGTGCACACAGGAACCCATAAAAAACATTGCTGTGTGAAGAAAAATCCAACTTTATCAGGTACAAAAATCCTTGTTGAGTTGGCTACATCTACCTTGTACGACATCCTCAAATGTTATCGTAAAAGAGATACTGGTAACTTGAGAACAGTATCCATAGAATCCATCCGCGAGTGCTACGTACTTCTCGGGCCATTAAATAGCCGAATCAAGCGCCGAAAGAGAATCTAGTGGCAAGAATACGCATTAGGGAGATGCACATGAAGGTTCTAAAGAAATACTACCGATGCTTGCTCATGGACAATGAAACGTACATGAAGATGAGCTTTCAGACCAAAAGTTAGTTTAGTAAGTTTTCGCAACCGACATGATCTGTCAAGGAATTAGCGTGCGAACAGAAAACCGAAGGTTCTATTACAAACAGGACTCTGAACTCGAAGATATATGAGCAACAGTCATGGGCTGAAAAGTGCAGGGATTTTGTCACCACAAAAAAAAATAATGAGATTCATTTCGAGAGGTTCATCTGTCACTAGCTTTAGTGTGATGTTTCATGACATTTCGTTTATTTGTTCACAAGCTACAATAGCTTAAGTGTCACTACCTGCTCATTCGTATAGAAAATGGAAAAAAAGGAATATCGTATTTGATCAAACATTGATTTTTGATGCGAAAAACTCCTGAACAATCAATGCAGTGGTTGACGAAATGTTATTCCACTTCTGCTCCTTTGGGAACAACAATTATGCACCTCGCTCTGGAACGCAAAAAGAGACTACGAATCAAGAAATCGTAAAACAAGCGCATCGACTCGTTTTGAACGATCATAAAGTGAAGTTACGCGCGTTTGATGAGGTCGTATGCATTTCAAAAGGACGAGTGGGATACATTTTGCACGACATTTTGAACATGAAAAAGCTATCCGCGCGAAGGGTGCCGCGTTTGTTGACCGTCGACCAAAAACAGCGGCGCCGGTTTGGCGTTGTTGAAGCGTAATAGAGTGGACTTCTTTCGACGTTATGACAATGGATGGAACGTGAATCCATTACCACAATTCTGAGGTTAATATGTAGTCTGCAGAGTGGATGATAAGCCACGAAAGCCAGCCAAAGCGGCCAAAATACCAACGGACGGCCAGGAAGGATTACCTGCAGAAGGGAAAAACTATTATCGGAGAGTATTATGCAGCGTTATTGGACAAACTGAACGACGAAATAAAGAAAAAAAAACGGCCTCATATGGCGAAGAAGAAAGTTCTTTACTATCACGACAACGCACCGTCGCATACGTCCTTAAATGCAATGGCCAAGATGGACAAATTACTATTCCAACTGGTTACTCACCCACCATATTCTCCAGCGACTACTATATGTTCCCAAATCTCAAACGGTGGCTCCAGGGAAAGAGATTCACATCAAATGAGGAAGTCATCGCAGAAACTGAGGCATACTTCGAAGACCTAGACGTTTCGTACTACAGAAATGGAATTGAAATGTTGGAAACTCGCTATACCAAGTATATTGCCCTCGAAGGAAACTATGAATAAATACAGCTTTGCCCAAAAAAAACGATTGTTTTCATTTAAAGTTCCGGGACTTTTCAGCCCATGTAGTACTTTAGTGGTACCGTGACATCGAACGGGATCTCATAAAAATGGGACCCTAATCCGCTCAATCGCAAAAGTTTTACAAGAGTAACCAGGTGTCTTGGGGTGCAACAGAAATGAAAAGATAGCCAAGTGAAATGACCGCTCAGATAAGACAAGGAAGTGTCCAAAATATGACAAAATATGGAAGAACAATTCATAATTTAAAAAAAAATCGGATCGGATTTTTCAAATATTTTTCTTGGAAGTTCAATAATCAAACTCTTTTTTTTCTAGATTTCGTGAATCCAGATTCAAGCAATGAGTGTTTTTAGGAGCTACATAAAGTCATTCCAAAAACATACATTTGACAATGAAATACAAACGTTCTGCAGTCGTGTAACAAGGAGGTGATCTGGCGTAGTGGTAACATTCATGCCTCTCACACTAAAGGTCACGAGTTCAATTCTCACTCCCGACATTCTTCCAAAAATGGAAGTTAAAGTGACGAACCAGCCAAATGAGTTGAAAGTCACTATAATACAGATTAAAAAAAAAGTCGTGTAACAATTCAATATTAGAACTATTGTACCGACTGCACCGTTCTGTATTTCGAAACTGTAACTTCCTTGTATCACTGCGACCATTAGTTTCATCTATTGTAGTGCCTCGGAACATTCACCGTGTCAATGCAGTGTATTAATTCAGCGAAGACTGCGGGTTCTTGGAAATGGCATTTTTATGCCTAATGAGATTTGGTCTGCTGAACCAAAAAGGTAAGAAACTTCATAAAGAAAGTCATGCTACAATGGATCAAACTAATGATAGCAGTGGTTCAATGCTCCTACAGAAGAAGAAAATGTACCGACAAAATTATGATATTCGAGTTCCAACAATTTTCGGGACAAGATTGTTATAATAAAATTATATAGTAAAACTCATAACCCATGGAAAAACATAGAAGCCCTTTTTGTATTATCACTACCTATAACTTTGGTAATATTTTCAACGACAGGAATTTCACCGCCAATTTGTTATTTCACTTGAATTTACCCGTATGTGAGAAAAAAAACAAAAAAGATGGCAAACATTCCATTTTTTTAATTTTAAAAATGATGCATATAGGAAGCTATGAAAAGCCATGAAAATAAAGATGTTTAACATCAAAAAAAAAAATCCTCTGAAAGGATGAATCACTGCAGAGAAAATTTCATGGCTTGCTAATCAATGCTGCAGTTTCCAAGGGGACATTTAATTGTCAGACATTGGCAAAGCCTGCTCATTTCGAAACAAAATCATTCCATTGGGACTATGTTTAGTCAATAACACATTGTACCCAAATATATGTGGCGCTGAACCGAGCCGTCAAACAAACTTTGCCTCCGTCGCGAGTTTCTTCGATAAAAATTATAATTCATCGCGGTGGTGAATTTTGGAGCTTACTCTAGCACGAATAACTACGTAGCTGCCGCTGCCGCTGCTGCTGTGGAGGGTGCAATACATGTACATGTACATACGCGTGGTATACTTCCAGAGACCACGGTGACGACGGCGGCGGCATCGGCATCAGCGATCAGAGTGATAGCGTAAAATTAGATGGAGCATAACGGATCGCTGCAACGCGTAAACAAATCAGCCTGTTATGCCGGTTCATTGAAGTGTCTGATGTGTGTTAATTTAATTAATTTAGAAATTTATCCATTATGAAGCGTCGAAGAGAACCCGGAGAACGAAACAACGCCAACGCCGCGGATCATCTCCACTCAGAGCTGTAGCGTCGAAGATTCGATTCTGTTAGCGAGTCAACGAGCCAAATCGAAACGAAAAACGCAAACGCGGGTGGCCGATTTTATAGCATATTTACAATAATCGGCCAGAATTCGATGAATTGTTTACGGAAATGTACTCAATCCGTATATGAAATAATGCTAGCAAAGGAGAGTGTCTTACAGGACATAACTTTTAGGTGTAGAAGAACTTTTGAGGAATAAAGTTTTTTATATATCGTGAACGCTGTGCTCTGCGAAATGATAAAATAAAACAATCTTTCTCTGATTTACGTTTCATTTCCTGGCCCCTTTCTCACGATTACAGTTGCACAAAAGAACAAATAGAGGGATTTTGAACCCCACGAAACGGTACCACAATACTCTATTTCTTTTATTTTTGATGTATCCACACCGTTTCCATTTTCTCGATAAAATGGCGTCTAACCGTCTAGCAGGTATACCGTGAATAAAGAACCCAACACAAAAGCAGATCGCTCGGCAAACGATGCGGAACTACGAAAGTTGAATATGTGTACAATTAGTGTGGAAATGCAAGATAGCAGCTATTCGAGGGAAATTTGTGAGAAAAATTCTAATGAGCACCAGACAGAGAGAACCCTTCGCTTCTTGTACATAATCTAGCACACCATTTTGGGGTACATACAGGTAGGTACGGGATTGGCGGTCTGCACAAATGACACGAGTTTTCAGTTTACGTCGTGTATTTTCCGTCATTTTCAGTATGGCGTGGTCTGAAGCCCAAACTAGCGCAACTCGATGTAAGATAAGAAATGCTTATATTATTCAAGGATTAGAAGTGGAAGCAAACTAATCAGTTGAAATAATCTGAACCTAAATGAGTTTTATTATTTCTGTTCTTCAACACATGCCTCTGTAATATCTGTAACTGCAATTTTCCCTATTTTACTCACTTTTATTATTTTACTCATTACATGTTAAATCAGAGTTAAATCAATCAGAAAAATGATAATTTAACATCCATTCTCATTTCAATTCAGTTCTATATCATGAACAGCGATGATGATTTCCACTGATATATTGTAAAATACTCATAAACTCATAAAGTTGCGCCCATGGCAAAACATAGAAGTCTTTTTTTGTATTATCACTACCAATAACTCTGGCGATCCAATGCTCCCTTGGCCGAGTGGTTAGCGTCATAACTAACATGCCGGGTGTTCGGGTTCGATTCCCGTTCTGGTCAGGGGATTTTTTCGTCAAAGAAATTTCCTCTGACTTGCACTGTGATCACGCGTATTCTAGAGCTTGCCACTCAGAATGCATTCAAGGCGTGTTATTTGGCATAGAAATCTCAACTAAGTACTAATAAAAATGACGCAAGTAATACTACGTTGAGACGGCGAAGTTCCTCTAGGAACGTTAGTGCCATTGAAGAAGAAGAACTCCACTCTTATTATTCTACCTGAGTTTACCCGTATGCGAGAGAAAAAAAAACAAAAAAAATGGCGAACATTTCTTTTTTTTGTCTTTGAAAATGGTGCACATAGGAAGCCATGAAAATAATTGTTAAAACATTGCAAGATGTTTAACTTCAAATAAAAGTCCTCTGAATAGATGAAACACTGCAGAGGAAATTTTATGGCTTACTAATCAATGCTGCAGTTTCCAAGGGGACATTTATTCGTAATATGGCAAATCCTGCTCATTTCAAAACAAAATCATGCGTTGCATTAAGACAGTATTCTAGTCTAGAAAATTGTAAAAAAATCATTTTTTTTCCTCATATTTCTGGAATTCTCGAAAATCCCATTATTTACCGAGTTGTAGCCATTTTAGCTATGCCTTTTCTAATCTAGTACGGCCATAATATTTATCTTCAAACGCGTTTTTCTCGGAACTAGTTTTTTTCAAACTTGCATACACGATATCTCAAGTTCTACCTAACCGATTTATGTGGAATTTATATGAATACAATCTATATGCATCTCTCTGTCGCATGCACTAACATAAACTTACAGTTTTTCAATTCTCGTATTTAAAAAAAAAATCGGGAAACGTAGAAAAAAACCCTTTTAAACAGCATTTTTCTCTTCAAACAGTCGCCAAAAACATGTTTTTGACTTGTCCGAGTTTAATGCGATAGCGGCATCTTTACTGATTCTGAATCTGTTCGATTTTTTGTTTCAATTAATCAAAAGGGTTGGAATCATGTGCGCCATGACATAACGTTTTTTAACCCTCTCACTTGTAACTATTATAATTACGAATTACGAATTATTACGAATAAAAAATAACAAACAAATAATGATAGAAATAAAACATCCTTTGATTATTTTTTTTCGGAGCTCGAAAAAACAGCCGAAATTCGTACCTCTACACTGGGATACCCCGTTCAAAGCTCATTTGTGCAGGTGAATTTATGCAACTAAACAATCCTTTCGCTCAGTTTAGCGTCATTCTTGACACGACCCATCGGATCAGTGCTTCGTTTCATGAAAAAGCTGAACAATATGAATCGATTTAAGCAATTCTTCGCTCCCATGAACCGACGACACTGTAAAAGGGAAATCTTACACGCATATGATGTTCTGGTACGTTGCTGAATCCATATGAATTTTCAACAATTTTGGAAAGAAATAATCAATGTTTTCAATGACAATCTCATCCACAAAATGCGAAACAATTTCAGAGTTGGGTGATCTCTAGGTAACTATTTGGAATCATTTAGGATCTAATATTATTTTTTCGCGGTACATTGGAGATCGTTGTTCTAGAAAGAAACATCGTTCAATATTTTCAAACAATTGTGACTGTATTGAAAACCAAAAATCGTCCAAAATTCTATACAAAAGTTAGTTCTTAGTTCTCAACTCCTCGATCATACGCTAAGCACCAACAGTAACAACTTTTAATTCCGTTACTGGAGAGAGAGAGAGAGAGAGAGAGAGAGAGAGAGAGAGAGAGAGCGAAAAATGCATTCTGCGGCTATGACGACAGATTATGTTGGTAGAAATGGTGCGACGATAGAACACATACGTGGTGTCATACACTGTTGAAAATAATGTGTCAAGGGAGAAACAGTAAAGCGAAAACGCAACCCGTATTAATAATAATTTCTTGGGCGAAGCGAACGCAGAAAACAGACGAAAAGATCATCAATCAATTTTACTACGCAGCCATTTTGAATTTCATCACAGAGCATCAGTCTGAGCAAGGTTCGTACAGCCCGTGAAGGTTAAATGTTAATTTTTTTTTACATTCTTCCTGCGCTATTTACCCAACTGTGCTTTGGAGAAAATGCACCGATTGTGGGATGGCATAGTTTCTCTAGATATCCTTATTGTCAATTTTCTTGAGTGCGTCACGAATACAAAAACAAAACCTCAAATGTATTTCATCAGATTGCAATACTCTATCTTTCTATTGATGAATTCGACGAGGATTCAGCTTTCAATTATCCATGACCTGCTTTCTGTTTGTAGGTTTGTAGGTAGTGTATGGAAAGGCAAGCATAAATTTGAACGGCGTTTATCAACGCCTTCTATGATGCTGTGGGGAGCCTCGAGAATGTATTCTATTGTTTCCCATATCACATTAGTGATGCTTTTAACTCGTCCAAAGTCCAGCGTCCAAGCCTGACGAAGGCGGACATTCATCATTCGAGCCATAATCTGACCGCCGCAATTTGAAGAAACGAATCTCGATTTTTTTTGTTGCTGTTGTTGTGTTGTTGCTCCATAATCACGCTATCTATTAGCGACGCTGAGATCTGTAGCAAGCGCGTGTGAGTGATTTTTCTTATTTCTTACTTTCTACGCGCCACACGATCGTCTCTATTCTTGATTTCCGACGGGGTTACTAGTGCAGAGAAATTGCCTTTCCACTTATGACCGAAAGAAACGAGTCTACTCCAGTATGATTCATCAAAAATATGCCCTCGTTTATTAAAAAACGTGTTAAAGGCATAACGAAAAAATCAATAACCCGTTCGAGTTAGGAAATTGAAATTTGTTTTTTCTTCTATCTGCGAACCTCTGAAGTTTGTGAGATAGTTATATTGTATAATAATAGCTGTTACATCGTTGAGAAAATAATCTCATATATCATTGAAGAGCGGAAGAGTTAGAAGAACGCCAATAATACGCGTCAAATAGAGAAAACTTTGATTCGTTATGTCTGTCGATTAACTATTGGAAATGCTCCAATCATACAGTTCATTTTACTGCCCATTTGCTGAATTGTTCATCTATTTCAGCTCTCGATTGACCACCATAGCACCCAACAACTCATAGCATTTCACCAAATACTGGAATCCATTCCCGTATAAACGGCATCCTTGTTTCTCCGTTGCATAGGGCGATTAATTCTCCACAAAAACACTCAGCAGAAAGACAGTTCCCCTGTGCCTGAAACAATTCTGCAGTTTCCGTTCAGAACTTCCAAACAATTAAGGGGGTATTCTAGTCTAGAAATCTGAAAAAATCGAAATTTTTTTTTTACCATATTTCTGTAGTTTAGGCATTCAAGAATATACTCTAGAAAGGACTTATCGAAAATCCTATTATTTACCTAGTTAGAGCCATCTTAGTGATGTGGTATCTAACCTGTTACGGCCATCACAATGAACTTCAAACGCGTTTCTCTCGGAACTAGTTTTTTTCTAACTGGCGTACACGATATCTCAAGTTCTACTGAACCGATTTATGTCAAATTTATATGAAAATAATCTGCATACATCTCTCTATCGCATGAACCAATAAAAAAATATAACTTTTTAATTTTACTATTTTTAAAAAATCGGTAAACGCAAAAAAAACGTTTTAAACAGCATTTTTGTTTTCAAACGGCCGCCATTTTGTTAAAACCCATGTTTTTGACCTGTCCGAGGTTCATGCCATAGCGACATCTTTACTGATTCAGAATCTGTTCGATTTTTTTGTTTCAGATAACCAGAAGGACTGGAATCGTGTACGCCATGGCACAACTTTTTTTTGAACACCCTCACTTCACCAGCATGTAACTATTCTAATTATGAATATTTTTTTTCCGTCCTATTTTTGTTTTATTGTTGAAAGATAGATAAACGAATAATGATATAATGGATAGTAAAAATATTCTTTGTTTTATTTTTACGGAGTTCGAAAAAACGTCCGAAATTCGTGTCTCTACACTAGAATACCCCCTTAAGCCTCAACACTCTACTTCTGTGTTCAACCATTGGAAGGAGCAGGAGCAACGGTGATCAAACTGCGAAAGCGCAGCGAATCGAAACTACAATTGAAAACCATCATTCAGACATTCAAAATCTTCAGGGTCACAAACAATGTGAGTGGAACACCTTGGTGCGTACCACCTCTCGCATCAGCTCTTTCGATTCTTCTTCTGCGAATCTTTCGAGTTTTCAGACCTTCAGAGAGGTACAAACAAAGATAAACTAAGAAAATATCATTTTCCCTTGTTCGCTAGAAACGGATCGAGTGTATGTTTTGAAGGAAGACTAACAGAGCGAACCCAGAAAAAAAAGGAGCAAGCGAAAAAGGGATTTTATGCCTTGCGAAATTCAACAACATTAAGAATTTTTCATTCGCTCGTTTTTGTTATGCTCAGTTTGCCGTCATCTATATAAATGAAAGTTGGATTTGCATTTTTTTAAATAACGGAGATAAGCTGCTATAATCTTGGGCAACCAAATGCGCAGCTTGAAGAATTTTCGATTGAAAGCAATTATTGTTGGTATGCCATTTTCAATTCTCCCACGGCAGGATGGTCATTCTCGTGTACAACAAAGCAGTAATTGGAAAGATGCAGCCGTATGGATCAAAATAGAGCAACCGTGGAGCGTTATTTGAGAAACGGATTATTGCTACGGTTGTAACATCCTTTCTTCACATTCAAAATTTCGCAATGCAAAGTATTTCGCATGGTAGTAGGCGTAGAGAAGTGATTCCGCCATATGCTTAGGTAGACGTTTTTGGGGCCAAAACTAAAGATGAACGCTTCGGATAACAAACACCGGGAATGAACAGAGACAAAGACCGTTTCAGTACAATAAAATTGCGAACTGTTGAGATGAGATAAGCACCGAATTCTCGAAATATTTCGTCGAGGCGACAAGATTGCGCATAGGTAGTCGGTATTCTACTACTCTAATCGTGGTTTTAGCAACTTAAACTTCTATAGTAATACGGTTTCACATACCCTAGGTTGTGCCATCAATCTTTACGATGTGTGTGGCCGTCGATATCGATATTTGTCACTCCAAAGCCGACACTAGCGAATTAAAACTACTGCACCTATGCTCACACTCAGTATATATCTATTGCCACTTTTCGTATACGATGATTGTTCACTACTTGTTCCAGAACGCGACGTTAAGCTTTACTTTTAAGCTTTTTGTGATACCGATAACACTCCCGCCGTTTATTCATGGAAAATCGCGATATTGCAAAGTTGCGGCATTTCAAAATACAATCGATGGGAAAACTTAGGGAATGAAACTAGGGAAAACATAAATATATTTTACTCTCGCCTAGACAGGATTACACCAGATTTTCTTCATGCTTGAGGTGTTCACCGTTTCGCTCGGAATTTGATTAATGATAATTTCCTTTTTCCACACTATCACACACGCACATTGACCGAGTAGCGAGTTCCAGTGAATGGCTTTACACTCCCCCAACTTACGTATACTTTGTTTTCCTCGAATGTTACAATCCTAAATTACGTTTCACTTAGTTAAACTAGAATCACAGTTTCATCCCAACTTGCTGCAACGTGATTTATTCAATTTGATCAGTATTTTCATACGCTTGCTCTCCCGTAACGCGACGATATTCACGAACGAACGAAATTATTGTCTCTTGTTTTTGCGAAAAGTATGCGAAAAATGTTCGCTGAACAGTAAAAACAGTACACAAACATCCCACGACGTCTACCGCGACGATGAAATTTTAGCAGCCAAAAAAAGATTATTAATTACTTGCATTTCGGTTCAGCGAACGAGGAGAGCTCTTTGCACAATGTCGTCGGTTGCGCGTGTGATGAGCGAGAAATGATTTATCACGCTCACGCGGAACACTGTCTAGGTTCCTTCAATTTCGATGCGCGGTTTTTTTTGTGGAGCCGTCAGTATGAGTAAGGGTGTGTGTGTATGTGGTACGGTGCGACGAGGACAAATTCTACAACATAGTAGGCTCTCCTTCCTGTCCGCTCTCTCGCTTGCTCTTCCTCTCTCTCTCGTCTATTACTTCGCTGACGGTAAAGATAGATCAGCCCGCGCGTAAAGTTGACCGAAAGGATAATAACATAACATTAAACTATAATAATCACAGCAGGCCTCTGAACCGTCGCGATCGTTGTCGAACGAAACACGTTGATTTTATTCTTGGGTCTCCAGAAAAAAACTGCCGTCGATAACTTCACTCTTCACGTCACACTTTCTTCGCTGCCATCGAAGTGTGATATATAATTTCTGCCATGATAGCTGCTTTACTATCCTCTTCATAAACACAACCAATTTGGATGTTTCGGACCCGTTGGAGTCAAATTGAACTGTGCAGAACTGTAGTACTAGAAACCTCACACTGATACCACTTCGAGCGGCGACAAATAGTTATTAATTTTCATAGCGATACATATATTTGTCTAAATTTGCCGATGTGCGGTGATAAATGACTAACAAAAACGAATTTAAATGATTATTGGTTTACTGTTAATGTTATACTATTTTTTTCTTATGGTTCAATATATGTATAAAGAGTGAGAGCGACGTTCGTAAACACGTCGTACGCGTTTCGAAGGCAAATATACACTGCCTTGTCAATCAACATTCATCTACTGCGGCGGGGATATACGAGAGGTAGCGACAAAATTTATGAGCCCGCCTCTTTTTATGGTTGCTTTGCCTTCACGCAGAGGTGTATCATCTGCTGCCGGTTTCGCTCTCTCCTGCAGGCTGGCATACGAGCTAAAATTTGCGCACGCAATAACTCCGCCTATTTTCATACAAAAATGTGATAGCTATATACAATTATTTATATGGCCGATTGAAATGAAGAATGTCTTATAGGATAGAAATTTAAAATTAAATACACACACAAAGCATTTCATTATCGCTCTTTTCTACTCTCTCTTCACAAATACCGATAAACAGTAGTGTACGGACCATCACAAACTGCGTTAGGTTACGTGCATCGCTTGCATCGTTCAGCATGGCTCGACACACACACCCGAACGGAACGCTCCGGCGCGCATGAAGGTCTTGGCTTCATTCGTCTCGTTTTGTCGAGTTGCGGTTCGAAATCTATTATAATTTAGATGGTGATGATTCCTCACACAACCACCAACAACGCTATGCTCACCAACTCATCGGTAGTCCAGCTTCCTCTCTGTGTTCGTGCAATGTTTTCGTATATGGACCAAAGATCTTTCGCTCTGCTTGCGCTATGCTAGCTAGCTAGCTAGAGCGTTTTTGGGTGCGGAGTGAGAACGAAGTTGCGTTTGCGGTCGGGCGGCTCCACTTCGTTCTTTTTTTTTCCTCGTGCATAAACAAGACACAGTGTGTTTGGTTCTGATATTTCCTCGAACAGTCCCGATGAGCTTCAGGGCCATGAACACGTCTTCAATAAGGAGTTGTTTCGATGCCGTCTTATCAATCCCTGACAGGTGAAATTGATCCCCTAATAAGCTGCTATAGTGCGAATGCAAGTCACTCTTGGCTGTATCTCTGGGAACAATGTGAATGCAGAAAAAGTGCACTATGAGATGGTAATTTTTCCCCTTTGGATCTTACAAGCGAGAATGATGAAGGATCCTCTTCCCGAAAGATCCAATATGCAATAACGAAACTGTGGAAAATCTACACAAAATCATAAGTTTGTATTCTTCGGTTATCAAACAGTGTTTTAGATTCCATAACACAAACACAATTTCCATTAATAATTCATCCAAAAAGGTGAACTCATCTAACAAAGCGAAGAACTCCAAAAAACAACCGTTAATGTTAATGTTGCGAAGTGTATCGAAAGGAGTAATAAACACAAAACTGAATGCAAACCATTATTGACTCGTATTTCCTAATGTTTCATTTTAATTTTGTGTTATTTGGGCTTTTTTCTACGATTTCGTGATACAACTTCAAGAATAAAACTCAATACGACGACGCAAATTGGGATCAAAAGTTACAATAAATAGTTTCGAAATTTTGTTTGAAAAATTGACACTGAAGAATATTTATCGGAAAATGGTAGTCCCTTGAGTGAAGTGTGTTTCATTCTATTCACATTGACGAACATTGTTTCAATGTTTCAAAATTCAGGAGCTCCCAGCTCCCGTAAAACTACGCGATATACACTACATTCATTGCATGTTATAATATAATGATAGAATTGCACAAAAAACATGAAAAAATGTCGATATTCCAACGACTAATTTTCAACGTGCAAAGAAATCCATGAGTATTTAACTTTAAACTTCATGTTAAAATTATCTTACCTTGCACCCGAAAAATAGGACCTTCAGTCCAGTCATTCGTAATCCACATTGAAGATCACAGAGATCTGCAAGGATCAATGAAAACCATCTTTGCAGGGGGATATGATTATTTCCCAATAATTTTTTGATTAATGTAAGTGAAGTAATCTATATACTCGTAAATAAAAATGGAAGTCAAAATGTGGAAGCGCAAAACCCCAAGAAGTAATGGTCCGATTTGAGTCTTTATTTTGTTGTATTTGTCTCTGCATATAGATCAATATAGTGGAGTGAAAATTTGGAAAATTTTGGAAAAACTCTGAAGGAAAGTAGAAATATTGAATTCACATATGTTCGAAGATTATATAATGATAAGCATTGTTAGTCCATTCGATGTTTGCGCTAACGAAATTGGGGTTTATTCGAAGGTGGAAATGGATTTTCAGGCGAAATAATGCACTCCTATATCTTCTATCTAAATAAATAAAAATGGAATGCCAAAAGTGTTGCTAAGCGCAAACCCAGACGAAGTAATGATCCGATTTGAGCCGTTTTTATTTTGTTGTACAGGGTCTTTCAGATTAAATGCTCACGCAACAAATTTTAATAACTTCTACAAAAGTTAACCGATTTTTATATTAAAAAACTAAAATAAAGCTTATTTTAGGACATTTTCGATTTGACCACCCCTTTCTTGATAACACGTTTTAAACGGTGAACAAAATTCTTCATGCACACCTGCACAGAATCTAGATAAATAAAAACGAAAGTGTGTCGATAAGCGCAAAATCCGAAGGAAGAATTATACGATTTGAGCTGTCTTTATTTTGTTGTATTCCTTCATTTCCCGTAGATCAATGTCATGGTGAGAAAAAGTTTTGAAATTTTTAAAAAAGCTTCTAGAGAAACTTCGAAATGAAAGTAATTCCTATATATTCCACAGATATAATAAAAAACTTATAGTAAATAGAAATTCTAAAGAATCAAATGGAAATTGTAAAGATCAATCAATGAAGGGTTCCGCGATTGAACCCACAAAAGAATTCGAAAGAATTCATACCAAAAAAATAATTTTGGGCGGGACGATGTTCGCCGGATCAGCTAGTATTCAATAGAATACGACGTTGCATAAAAATATATCACAAACCAAAGTAGTCGTATAATTCTCGTAATTTGCCAACGAAGCGGCAAATTTGAAAATACGTCGATTAGTGTTGGGAATCGTTAAATCAGCTCTATCTCGGAAGGGTTTTGGCGAAACAAAACTGTTGAGGAACACAAATAGGAATTCTTATCTGCCAAAGCTTGATCAGATTGTCACTGAGTTCAAAAATCTCAAGCAAAAAAATGAAAAATTAATAAAAGGAATTGAGGGTTTGAAAAAGTCTCAAAATCATTTACAGATGGTACATAAATTGCAAACTCATACTGACAAATCTGATAAAGCTGAATAAGTTAATAACATTGTAGTCTGGGGTATTCCGAAATTTTCAGATGAAAATGTATCTCAAATTGTTGAAAAAGTGTTTTCCAGTTTAGGAATAAGCGATAATAATAAATTTGTCACTTCTCCTGAGCGAATGTTTAACAATGGTAATAGCAATAATGCTCTGATTCCTATTAGAATTGTCTTTCAAAACAGAAAACTTTTATTGATTCAAGATTTATGGTGAACGGGAGAGCAATGCATGTGACATTGTGTGATGAGCTAACCTCGTTATCTCTGGAATTGCTCAAAGAACTTAGAGATTATCAAGAGTTAATCAACATGAAATACATTTGGGTGTAAGCCAGAACGTAAGAAGTGTATCGAAAAGTGGTTTTAAACTTTCAAACATAAAAATAAAACTGAAAACGTTCAGAAGGTGTTTACAAAAGTGATTTTTATTAAAGGATATTATGTTTAAATAGCAATGAAATGAAAAAATCAAGCTTATTATTGATTTCTAAAAAATGCTCGAACCATAGATTTAACTTCACTCATCAAATTCTGCACAGTAGTCTTTGTGCACTTTCTATACGATGCAGACCAATTCTTCTCGAACTCTGACATATCTTTAGACACTGTACCTTCCTTCTTAAACTTGGCCTTGACAATAGCCCAGTAACGTTCAATGAGCACTTTTCGGCCGAATTTTTCCATCGCAACAGTCGTATCCGCTAATGGTACACTCTCTCCAATTGATTTGGTATAAAACTGAGGCTCCGGCAGCGTTATTGAATCTTCTTTGACGTATGTTTCGTCATCCTTTCTGGCCAAACTATGCTATTTTGTGGTATGGGTGTTATTTCGGTGCACCAATTGTGCAGATTTTTCTTTTTAGTTTCCAAATCCATCCGCGACATTTCGGAAACAACTTTATGATCGCGACTAAATGACTTGTATTTCGATTTTTGACATATAAACAAAGCGTGCTATGAAATTATTTTGTAACTGAATTTAAACTTGATATCGACGTTATTGTTATTGGTGAAACCTGGATGAAGAAGGAAAGTAAACACATTTGCAATATTCCTGGCTGGATTATCCTGGCGCGCTTTTCTCGTGCCGTGATAATCCTTCTGGTGGTTTAGCAGTTTTCGTTAATAGTTCATTCGAAAACAAATTGATAGATACTCAAACAGTTGACAGTTTCCACTATATCCACTTAGAACTCAAACTTGAAGGTCAACTCTATACAGCTGCTGGTGTTTATCGTCCTTCTTCGTTTAATTACCACGAATTTCAAAATGTTTTAGAAGGTTGGGTATCAACTGCTACTTTATCAAACCCATTTCTAATTCCTTCAGATTTCAATATTCCAATCAATCTGGAAAACAACAACGTAGTAAACAGGTACACAAACCAATCAAAACAATCTTATAGTTATGTGTGTACAAATACAATTCCAACTCGTCCAGCAAGTAAAAATATTTTAGGCCGTTTTATATGTCCGATCAACCTTGGTGAAAATCTACAAATTCACACTATTTTCAATGATGTTGGCGACCATCTTCCTATTCTTCTTTTCCCTTGTTTAATGGAAGGAGTTAAAAAGAACTGAGAATGAATATTGTTAATCATGTTAAACTTGAAAAACAGTCCTCAATTGTTTTGAATGATTTTGTAGCTACTGACGATGTTGACGCTACTTTGGATTCTCTTAATACAACCTATAACAACCTGTTAATAAGCCGTGCCAGAACCTTGACTAAACATACCCAATAAAAAGGGGTCCATGTCCATGGATGACTCATAGACTTTGGAAGTTGATACAGATCAAGAATAATTATCCCGAAAAAGTGAAAAACAGGCCCAATGATGTACGCGCTGAGATATGTTAGTTTATGTATCCAAAAAATATGAAACTATGCTCAGTGGTTCTAATCACTCCAATGTATGAAAAAAGTTGAACGTCTCTCTCTCTGAGAACTGAACGTCTTTGGTCTCTCTGGTAAGCAAATTGAACCAAGAGTTGATGATAGAACCATTAACTCAACTTTTGAAATTGCAGGAGTATTTAATAATTATTTCTCTAGTATTGGTAACAATTTGGCTAGTAAATTAATAGTACAAAATTTCGACTATCTGAAACAAAAAAAGGGGTAAGAAATCTTTCTGAGACCTGCTAGCGCGAACGAAGTTCGCACCTTGACTGCAGACTTGATAAAGGCCAACATAGGTCGTTTCTATGAAATCATTTCCGAAATCTTCAATAGATTAATCCTAACTGGAGTTCATCCGAATATTCTAAAAGTCGCCAAAGTTTCACCTGTGTTTAAATCTTGAGACAATAGTGATCCTTCGAACTATCGACCAACATCAAAATTGTCTGTTCTCAACAAAATCTTGGAAAAACTCTTGAGCAGTAGACTTACCGGCTTCTTTTGTGCCAACAATATTATATACAAACATCAATATGGTTTTCGGGGAGGTTGTGGTGCAATGGCCGCTATTACAGAGCTCGTCGACGAACTGATCTGCGAAATTGATCAAAAAAGGATCGTAGGAGGCTTACTTATCAATCTCAAGAAAGCCTTCGACATTCTTAACCACGAAATTCCACTGAAAAAACTTAAGAGGTAAGAGGAGTTGCACACGATCTTTTTATTAATGATCTTTGTAATCTTTGTTGCTGTAGTCTGGGGTCATGCTGCAAAATCAAAATTGAAAAAAAATCAAACGCTGCGAAACAGATGTGGGAAAGTAGTTTTCAACTTTCCTCGCTTATATATTATATTCGTAATTTTATATAAAACCGTCATTTTCACCATAATATCACATTCTCTACTCGAATAAATCTTTCAAATACGAGAAATGCAAATGACTTAATGAGAAGCAGAGCTTATACGAAATTGGGGCTTAAACGCATTAAGAGTTATGGTCCATTGAAGTTTAACATACTTCCCAATGATCTGAAAGCAATAAGCAATGAACATATTTTAAAAGTAAGCTGGAACAGTATATGATCATCAACATAAATCAATATACTCTGTAAATATGCCGACCATTTTATATATATGTAGACTTTGGCTAATAATGTTTTTCTTTGCATCCAGGTTTTTTTACGCGGTTTTTTTACGTATCCCCCGCGTAAAAAAACCTACGTAATACGTAAAACGGATACGTAAAAAAACCGCGTAAAAAAACCTGGGTGTACTTTTCTTTTTTCCTACATCGTTCTAATGTTGTATAATGAAGTGGATACCTCCAAAAGACTAATGTTCCACAGTGATCCAACATGTTTTGTTTTCTTCATGTCATATTTGTTGTCTGTTAGAAAAGTCCACTACCAGGGGGTCTCTATTTGAGCTTTCTAGTGTGGGAATTAGCGGGAAGGTATAACGAAAAAAATAGAGATAAAAATATACATATAAAAAAAGACGGGTGGGTAATGTCGGGGACATAACCGGAGTAACGTAGGACTATACAAAGGGGACAGCTTTTGCTAAATATATATTTTAATTATATTATTTTATTTTCTTCTCCTACGTGAATACCTACCTATCTACCTGAAAAATGAATTAGATTACTGTTTACTCTTTATGAACATGTTGGCGGTTCTGAAATGAACCTTTTGTGTTGTGTTTTTGCTTTTTTTTACAAACTTTCTCAATGTTTGCTCACTATCTCATAGTTGATTCTTGATTTTTTTCTGAAGGCTTTGTGCTTATTAAATGTTCAACGCCGGGAATCTGTTGGCGTATGCACATATCGTACAATCAAAATGATGGCTGTGATAGGGAATGCATAGGTGGTCATCAGCTCATTCACTATCATATATTTCAATATTGAGCACATTACCGTACCTTAAACTGTGGTTTCGAATGAATTGTAAGATTTGTATCTCCGCAAACAAAGTAAATAGGAATGAAAAAGAACTGAGGTTTTGGAGACGAACTCTACGATCTGTCGAGAATTAAACGAGCTATAAGCGTTCTGTAAAAGCAACAGTAAATTAACACAGGATTAAAGTCCTTTAAAATAAGAACAGAGCAGCAGGAAATACATAGCTCATCATGTTGCTCCTTAGTTATGTTTCTATACAATGCAGATGTAACGTCAGTCAATTTTCAACATCAATTATCAACCAAAGAAAGCAGTTCTTGCTACCGAGAAAAATCGTTAATGCCATCCTGCATACAATGTGTTGTAATTTGAAGCCACTTTTTATTCTGAAACCATGCATGGGTTTGTGAAAACTGAATGATCAATCAGTTTATATTATATGTCATATTATGTCACTTTAGAATGCATTGGTATTGTGAAAACTTTTAATAAATCTTCTTTGAAAGGTTTAATGGCCCTGAAAAGCGCCGTGTTTTATGGAATGGTTCCAATTTAGAAAACTTAGTACTCGTGGTTTTGAATAAAAAAAACCATTTCGAACGCCCTCGATGTTGCCTTGTTCTGGATTTGCCACCAAAGCAGATTGTATAAAGAACAAACTCTTTTCTTCTGCTACCTGCTGCCGTTTTGCGATTGCGTTTGCGTCTACCTGTTGTTGTCTTGATGTCCACCGAACCAAAACGCGAGCAGTTTTGCCAGCCAACTCGATCACTTCGGCAGCCGAAACTCTATAACGGCGGCTAGGTGGACTGGTGCACTGGTAATAACGCGCACGGCCTAGCTACCCTTGCGGAGCAATTGGCGAATACACCTACGGGAAACTGCAGTCCAACACGGTTCGAGCGGGATTTTGCCTTTCCCATCACTTTTCCTCCTTTGCCATGTCCAGACATGGCTGCTTGTGTTAGTTTGTTGATGTGATGTGATGCGAAACGATATGGTGTACGGTTTGGATGAGAATGATCGTCTGGCTCGCTCGAGAATTACGCATGTGTGAGACTGCGACCAATGTTTCGTTCATTTTTTTCTTCTTCCTTTCCAATCGTGCTGCATTGGATTTCGCTGCTGCTGTGGTTGCCCGTTTTTTGAGGACCACAAAATGGACCAATCAAAAATGGGCACATAGTGAATTTGGACAATGCTTGATATTTCACAATTATTCAATTTTTTATCTCAAGAAAAATTAAATGTTATTCGTTATGATAGATGCGTAGATATATTTCCTATCAATTGATGCAAACACCTTTGCGATCTATTGAGAAATGCTCGAGTTATAAACAAATCTTGCATTTTTTCCTACTTGTTCAGTGCCTAGATTTTCATTTCACCCCCTATATCTTCCGGTTAGACGTAGTCCTACGTCAAAATATTCCGATATGGTTTCAACGACTTCTCATTGAATAACCTGCATCATATTTCCTAAGCCGTACCTGAGCGACCATTTAATTCCATTCTTCTCGCGATTCTATCCGATAATTGCGCAATATTTCCAGATTGGGCGATATTGGATGTTTCTTGACGAGTTGAAATCCCTTTCGATGGAATTCACTCGTACGATACCACTACAGTACTTCTCAGTTGTAGTGACAGCTCATAGCCTCGCTTGTAAGGAAGGAATATTCCAACAAGCTTGTCAGCGAGTACCCCCCCTGAACTTGCTTCTTCTCGAACTTTGAGCCCCTGCCATCGGTAGGTACGGAATCGGTACGCTTTCAATCGGATATATCTCAAAATCTGTCTGGTTTATAATAAAACATTATCAGAAGAAAATGTTCTGTTGTAGTGCAGGCTGCTGATCAACCTAATCGGCTGTCTTTATCCAATAATTGACCATTTTTCCACTCTTGTTCAGTTTAGCTTCGATGACACCCCGATACATTTGGAATGGGCTTAATTCCTATCAGGGGGCCCACCTCTGAAGTCTACTCTGTTATCGTGATATCACCGTTGCGCATTCTTACTGTAGTGGCAACCATCCAAATCCGGCCATAACTTGACGGGTTGAACTACAATATTTTTTCCAAGGCATTCGTTGATGTATGACTGTCCGTTCATATGTTGGCTATGATGAGAATCAGAGTCTCACGGGAACAGCCAAAGATTCACTGCTAGATTATAAGTTTACCGGCAAACTTGTACGCAAAAATTGATTTATATTTCTGAAAAAAAACATCTCCGCGAACCCTGTCCCCATAAAACTTTTTGTCCTGGAAGCTGTTTGAAGTCCAAAGTAAAGCATATGCCCATAAGTATGTACCTGTAATGTTCTGCTTAACGGTCCTGTTTTGTTTACTTAACAGCCCAATATTTGAATGCTTTTGCCTGAACTTCCCGGATGCGTTTGGTCCGAACTGTACTGCGAACAGCATCGAGGGTAGTGACCGTATCCACTTCCGAAAATCCTGGCTCTGATTAGAACCCTTCATGACGTTCTGACACGGTTTCCGATCCTTCCAGGGACAATCGATCCTTGAAATGTTTCAGTAGACGGTGCTTTTAGCCACTCAGAACAAATCGGACCGCATTGAAAGCACCACTGAAAAAGGACCACTTTCAAAACAATCTTGTGTCGAAACAATACAGAACCGGCGCGCTGCTATAAGGCACTGATCCCGGGTTCTACATGGCTCAAACTTCATGTTAAACGGGGAACGGCCAAACCTGGTCGATTAAGAATCAAAGCTTTTACGCTGAAACCATAAAAAATTTGATCGTGACAGCACTTTTGAAGTATGGATAGGAACGTACGAAAACCGAAAGTTCCTTTTTTTCCAATCCCAATTCATACATGAAACCAATATCAACTAATTTCGCTTGCAAAGCCAAAGCAGAAGAAAATGTGTTTAGGAAATTATCCAAATTATTGAGTATGAAAGCAATACTAATCAAGAGCCCGTCAGAAGAACTGCAATATTTTTCACGTAGACACTTACATGAGAATAGAAGGACCATGCACTATGAAAGAATACCATCAGCATCAGGGCGATTTTTGTACCAGTGTTAAAAAAAAGTTTCATTTTGATCTGAAATAATAGGAAAAATATACATACAGTGTGATGGAATTTTAGCAATACTCATTCAAGATGTCATGTTCATCGATTTTTAGAATCCTTTTCGCACCATAAAAAAAAACGCCTACTACCTGAAAATATCATGTGTCATCGAACTGAATTCAGATAAATATACTAAGAGAATGAATTTATAATTTGTTCAATAAACGTATATAAATTTTATTTTCATTTTTAAAAACTTCCAACAATCTCTCACAATAACCACTCTACAATCTGCTTTTTGATTCAATCCGTTTTTCGAATTGATGAATTACGGATGGACTATGAATAAAAATAAAGGTATTTGAAAGAGATATCCGATGAACGATCGAACGATTAAGATCAGATCGATTATGGAAATTATATTAGTTATACTCAGAGTCTTAAACTAGTGAAATTGCTGTAGAAAAAGAGTATTGTTACCATACTTTATTTCCTTCTGTTCTTGAAACATCCAAACTATTCCAATAACGTGTCACCATGGCAAACCTCCCAAGTTCACATTCGAAAGATGGAATCACGAAAGGCAAACCTACGGCAAACACCGCCAACCTTCATGTCGAGCCACGCCTGCCTCTAATGGGAAAAAAACCTTAACAGCGTGAAGTCAGTTCAATTCCCCGACGGTGCTGGTGCTGTTGTAAATATAGAATTTTTCATCTAGGGAAGAATATGCAGATGGTTCCCGAAAATTTGAACGTAGCGACGGGCAAATTTTTCACTTCCATTTGTAACATCGTGGCTCTATCGGTTACATTTTCATCACTTTCTCCTCTCAGATGGTTCTCACTTTGAAAATATTTCTTGATAGCAATACTTTATGCAATTAATTCACATTACTTTTTCAAATTATCCAAATGAAAATAACAAAGTTTCATAAATATATTAATTTTGTATTTCAGTCTCCAAAAGCTAAGTTTTATCCGAACATTTATTTATATTTGACTGACCGTATACAAATAGTATGATTCAATGGAAATCCAGATGTAACAAGTATTGCTTTCGAAGCCATTTCAATAGCTTGACGTCTATCTCTATCTTTTATATTTAAGTAGGAGCAGCAGCGTAGTGTGACCTATTTGGGCGCCAAAATCCTAGAATTTTCAATATCAATTATTTCCCCGTATTATATTCCATCTTTCAATTGAGTAACAATACTATAAGTGGGTTATATCTTTGATATAACCGCAAGGTGGACGTAGGACTAACGTTCGAATAAAGTGATTATCAGTGATTTTTTTAAGCGGAAAAGAATTGTTAACGCTCAAAGGAGGAATCGATTCCTCCTCGGAAATACCCCCCTTCCGATCATCTCAATTGTCGGGCTTGGACAATTGAAATCATCGGTCGATAGCGTTGCTCCATTTGCTCCGTCTTTTTTGTTCTTACTGATTTGATAGATTCGACCAAACACAACAGTGCCACCGTGTACGGGGCAGAAGTTTTACTGAATCAAATAGATTTTAAGTTTCTTCGTTCTCTGGAACTTTGGGAAATAATCCTAAATAGTATAGACAAAGTGAATGAATCGTTACAATCCAGAGGTCTTATACCTTAGACGTAGCCAGTGCATCATTCGAGAAAATGAAGGAGGAAGCATCTAATCATGTCATTCAGTACGCAAAAGAAAAGGTTATTCAACTCGGTATCCCCAACAATTTTAAAGCTACTCGACCACGGAAAACCAAAAAAAACTGGAAACTCCACAGCCCTTCTAACGAGTCAAGATAGTTTTCGGCTGGAGGTTATCTCTATATTCGAGAAAATTATATTGCAGTTGGTAAGGCTATATAGGATCGGATTTTTTATTTATAACGGAAGACGGGCTAACATCTATGATCAATTGCGGCATATTTCGGATGGAAGTATTTTTCAGACCTTGATACAGACGAACTTGTGTCAGAAGTGGAAGTGTTCAAGACGTATATGAAGAATCTATTCCCTGACCATCCTGAACATTGTTCTCGGATTTTCTTTCGAAGTAGTTTCTCCTAAAATCGAGAGGGTGCTATGAATTTTCGCTAGCAGACAGTGGCATCGTACGAACGCAAATTGTTTACAGTTGTGGTTTTCTCAAAATATCACAATCTCAAAACTAGTGAAAAATCGAAAGAAAGTGGTACTTTTTTGAGGCGCCATTTTCATAGTTTGCCGGGGCGCTGTCTACCTAACTACGCCGCTGAGTAATAGTAATGGTACATTAACACGGTTGAAAGCTTTACTAAAGTCAGTGCTTCAACTTGATTACCATCATCCATTATATTCAAAATGAACTTGACCAATTCCAGCAAATTTGTTGTTGTTGAGCGTCTTTAAATAATTCTTAATAATGTTTGAACACCTTCGAACAATGGTATTAAGCTGGAAAATCAGTCCCCCAACCCCAACAGATGTCAACATGTAAAAAACTTAGGTGTAGTCTTAGATTCCAAACTAACCTTCGTCGATCATTATGATACTATCATACATAGAGATAATAATGGGTTGAGCTTTATTAAACGCTCTGTCTATAATTTCCAGTACACAATAAAACATAGTACATAACAAACATCAGGTCAGTTCTCGAATATTGTAGTATTATATGGTCCCCGTACATAACTTCACACGAAGACACAATTGAATATGTAAAAAAACAATTTTTATTTTTTGCTCTTCGTAAACTAGGCTGGTCTTGTCTCCCCCATATGAAGAACTTTGCTTGCTAATTAACATGAAAAGCTTAAAAAACATTGAAACTTTGCCATGATTCTATTCATTATTGACATCATACCACAACGAGTGGACTCAGTAGAAATATTGGGAAACCTAAATTTTTAGGCACCCATCTGAGAAACTCTAACATTTTCAACTTAAATTACCGAAGAACAAATCACGCCGGATAGAGTTTCATCATCCTTTGTAATTGTAACCGCGAAAAAAAATTGATGTAACCATGTCAAGGTCATTACTGAAAGACTTAATAAATCTATAATAATAAGACTAATGTAATATAATATAAAATAAATAAGACTCTCTTAATAAAATGGCGACTTCAATCGAAATAAAATAGACTTCATTCCCGATAACAATAATGAATGCATTCTACTTCCAGTCGTCGGGGAAAATGAAACCCTCCATTATATATTTGACGAAATTGCACATCTCGGTCTTAATCAAGTAAATCACGTGTAAAATTCCCAAAATAATTTATTAGACATGATATTCACTAACATCACCGACGACTTTTGTGAGAATGAGTCCATGACTTTGGAAAAATGAAAACTTTCACAAAGCAATTGAATACTCAGTCTTTATACAAAAAAGACAATTGCCCATCGACTGGGAGTATGAAGAAGTACCGGAATAATACAAGACGAACTTTGAAGTTATCAAATGTAGTCTACAAGCCAGAGAATGGCAAACTTTATTAAACAGCGAACGAGATGTACACTTATCCGTACATATTCTTCACAAAATTCTGAACAACATGGTATCAAAATTTGTGCCGAAGAAATTCAACCAGCAAATATCCTATTTGGTTTAACGCTCAATAATAAATTTAAAGAATAGAAAACAAAAAGCACACCAAAAATAGAAAATAGACAAAAATCGTCAACATTTGCTGGAATATCAAAATATTAAAATTAAAAAAAATCATAAATTAAAATAAATAGGTAAAGTCTAATCTCAAAAGCAACAACTTCCCATCGCTTCCCATCAACATTCCCATTTGTAATTTGCAAATTTCTTTTAGGGAGTATATACCACATTTTCAGGAGAAAATCGCGATCGGGACTAATTTTAATTTTTACCGGAATACCCTAAAGACATATCGGTGAACTATCTTTCACATCAAGGAATATGACATGCATTAAAGAAATTAGACGGAACGAAAGGACCAGGAACTGAGAGAAAAGCACCTCTATAAACTGGAATATTCCCTGAAAATAGGGAAACAATCTTTTTTGGTACCCATCTCTAAATCAGGTGCTAAATCTGACGTACGTAATTATCGTGGAGTTGCCATTATCTCTTGCATTCCTAAACTATACGAAGCAATAGTGAATAAAAAAGTCTTCCAACAAGTAAAGAATAGAATAACGTGTATGCAACATGGCTTCTAATAGCTTTATTGTGTATGGGTCCTGGAAGTTATGCGAGAAGTGTTTGACAAAACTTAACACACTTTAATGATTACAAAGTTGTAGCATTTTATGAACGGGATTTCACAGTCCAGGCCGTTCACAGTCACAGGCCGTTCAACTGCAACTAATCTGTTGGCATTTGTGAATTTTATTTTGAATGCAATGAAAAATGGCAAACACGTAGAAGTTTATTTCACTGACTTCAGTAAAGCACTTTGACCGCATAGACATTCCATTACTACTTTTCAAATTGCAGAGAATTGGAATGGAACAAGGACTCCTCAACTGGCTCAATTCTTATAAAACAAATCGTGAACAAATTGTTCATTTTCAAAATTCTCTCTTAAATTCAGTAAAAGTCACTTCGGGAGTCCCACAAGGCTGTCATCCTTTTCTCTCGGTCTTCTTCTTTTCATTGTGTACGTTAATGACATCACATTCGTATATATTACTGTTCTGGAATACTGT
Source organism: Toxorhynchites rutilus septentrionalis (assembly GCF_029784135.1). Lineage (NCBI taxonomy): Eukaryota > Metazoa > Arthropoda > Insecta > Diptera > Culicidae > Toxorhynchites > Toxorhynchites rutilus. The sequence continues at coordinate 93,741,234 of NC_073744.1, forward strand.
AGCATCGTTTGGAATCCGTATATGGTCGTATATGAAGGACGCATTGAGCCAGTCCAGAAACAATTTCTTCTATTTGCACTTCATAAACTGAAGTGGACCTCATTTCCACTTGCTTCATATAAAGCACGCTACATGCTCCAAGTACTAAAAGATCGCCGAGAATTTGCAATGCTTTCTTTGGTTAATAACGAGTACAATCAGCTGAATTACTAGAAAAACTAAATTTCTACCTACCTGGACGTCAACTAAGAACACGCAATTTGTTTCTAACCGAAACATCCAGAACAAATCTCATTTCTAGAGAAAGATTAGAGCGACGAACGGAAGCCTGGTTCAGTCCGCCTAACAGTGCTACGCGATCTAAAGTGCAGCAAAAGCTGAAGAGGAAGTTAAAAGGAAAAGGTTAAAAATATCTTTCCAGCGAAACGCAACGTGGTCATAAAGGATGACGAGACCTACTTGACCCTGGTTGAAAACGTTTGGCAGATGACCGGGTACTTTACGTACCAAGGTGCTAAGCGATCACGTTAAATATACGACCCACATCAAGTTCCCGAAGAAGGTCTGTGAAGGACGATCAGCGAGAAGAGTAAGTCCAAGCCGCTGTACTCGAAAGAGGATGTTGTCATAAGGCCGGAAATGGCCTCAGCCCATTTTGCCAAGAGATCACTGGAAGAGATGGACCGGCGTATGCTAAACGTTGTACCGAACACCGTAAATACTTCCCCCAGCGGCGATCGATAGAAAATGTTTGGGCGAACCTATAACGGAAGTTCTAATATTTTCGTGATAAAACCGAAAAGCAGCTGATACGCAAGCCCACGAAAGAGCTGAAGAACATGCCGACATTCGTCATTTCATCGGCCATGGCTAAAGATCCGGCCAGCTGCCAAATCGTCAAAGCATTATCGTAGAAAACTTAATAAACCATTAACTCCTTTCCAGGAATTTGATCGAAAACTGCCAGGTCAGTACGTTTCGTCGTCCATAACCACATAATCGTGTTTTGTTAACAATGTTTTTTTTCAATTTTTTTCTGTCTAGCGCTTCTTCAAATTTCGCTTTGCTTGTTGAGTCCGACACAATCTGGGCCTTAATTTTCTTCAATTCAGCCCTCATCTTTTTTTTATCAACAAATCAACCTGTCAACCAATGCCTACTGTGGTTCCAAAGGCTGTTTTTTGAGCATATAGTTTCATTTTACAGCATTCTATTTACAGATAAAGTCTGCTTCATTTAATATTGGAACAAATTCTTTTGCTCATTGTGGCGCTCCTAGTGGACGGATTTGGAAACTTTTTTCACCCACGTGTCCGGAAATTCATCACCTTTCACCATGTATTTATGTCATAACACCAAACGATAGCATTTTGTAAACAACCGCCATGGAAGCCGAACGGAGAGATAAAATTGTGCACAGTTTTCTTGAAAATCCATTGCTGTCGGCATCTAAGCTAGCTAAACAGCTTAAAATGCCCAGAAATACCGTATGGTGTGTTATCAAGCAGTACAAGGAAACATTGATGACGGCTCGGAAGCCGCATTCGAAGCGTCGGAGTGGAACTGTCAACCGGAAACTGCGTGGGAAAGTCATCAAGGCCGTCAAGAGGAATCCAAATCTTTCAGACCGCGATTTGGCCAATAAGTTCCAGGCCGCTCACAGTACGGTGCGACGAATTCGTCTCCGGGAAGGAATAAGGTCATTCCGATCCAGCAAACAGCCAAATCGGACGCTGAAGCAGAACAATGTGGCCAGAATCCGTGCTCGAAAGCTGTACGACCAAGTGCTGACCAAGTTCCACGGATGTATTCTGATGGACGATGAGACCTACGTGAAGGCGGACTTTGGGCAAATCCCAGGTCAAAAATTTTATTTGGCGACGGCTCGGGGGGATGTACCTGCAAAATTTAAGTTCGTGTTTGCGGATAAATTCGCCCGCAAGTACATGATTTGGCAGGGGATATGCAGTTATGGACAGAAAACCAAAGTCTTTCTCACTGACAAGACAATGACATCAGAAGTCTACAAAAAAGAGTGCCTACAGAAACGGATTCTGCCGTTTATTCGTGCCCACGACCGTCCAGTAATGTTTTGGCCGGACCTCGCAAGCTGCCATTACAGCAAAACGGTTATGGAATGGTACGCAACGAACGGGGTCAGCGTAATACCGAAGGACCTCAACCCCCCAAACTGCCCCCAGTTCCGGCCAATAGAGAAATACTGGGCAATCACGAAGCGGAGGCTTGAGGCAAAGGGAAAACTTGTTAGGAACATGACTCAAATGAAGAACTGGTGGAATCAAATCGCCAAAACGGTGGACGAAAAGGGTGTGCGCCGCCTAATGTGCCGTATTACGGGAAAAGTACGAGAATTTCTTCGAAACAGCAATGAATAATTTTTTTAATTTTTTTTTTATGAAAGAGTAAAGAAATTTGTATGAAAAACAAATTATGAATTCGTTAATAAATGACTGAACTACACGTAATTGTTTGTGTTCCAATATTAAATGAAGCAGACTTTAAAACACAAACAAATTGAAATTTATTATGCTATTCATGCTATTTATTTTTTTAAAGATTATTTCATGTGAATGTTAGCCACGGCTATGTTTTAGATGACCTATTTGTGGAATCCAATTTTGTGTTATTTTTTGAGCATATCGACGAATCGTTTTCTTGTTACCAATCAGAAGAAGAGTAATAATCCGGAGAGGTTTTGTCCAGCGAATATTGCGGTTCTTGCTGTCATATTAAATGCTCATGAGCCCAAATTGGTCGCAGAATCTTTAATTCCAATGCTCATTCCCACCGTGAATGCTACTAAATAATGTTGATGTCTATTTTTGTTTGTTTCCACTCTGAACGGGATTCAAACTCAATGTCGATACGGGCTGGTTTTGCCCTTACTCGATTATCTGTGGATAATATAAACAAACAAGAGATGTTCGCCTCATATAAATGAAAATGTTAAGGCTAAGTTACAGCGACAAACAGCTGCAAATAATTCACACGAAGCGGTAAAATACAAGAAACAACTTCACGAACTGTATTTGATGGAGCATTGTCGTCCACTAGTAAACGATAAGTTTCCGCTGCACTTGTTCTTCGCAACAAAACTTCTCGTAAACCTTCATTATGAGGATTGATGAGGATCATGCTAATTTTAGAAAATTTCGATATCATAAAATTACTGGTTTTTTAAGCTGAAACCGTCATTTTGATGAACTTGCTGTCAAAATATGAGATGCCATTGCTGCCAATCCAGCGGAAATGATGCACAATTGGAGCTTGCGTATACACCAGTGCAAAAAAAAAGCCGCGGCGATCATTGTATTAATGAAATCAACACAAGTAACCCTATATTGAACATATTAATAAGTAAGATATGGCTTTTGAAGATAAAGACGAATGAGACAAAGTCCAAAAAAAATTGTATACTTAAAAAAATTGGTCAATTAGAAAATTTCCATTGACCATACTCTTTTTTGAAATTATAATTAGGCTACACAGAAGATTATTCATATTTTTTCCACCTGACTGATTAAGGGCCAGTATGATTATACACATGTACCGTTTGTCCCTGTTCAAAATTACTTGACTAGCGCTACGAATTGACAACATTGGTCGATAATGACTTGCTAACATATCTAAAATCACCAAGGTGAGAAAATTCCACATAAATGAATAATGAAAAAACAGTGTTCATGTAGTGGCAAAAAGCGAACAACATTACGTATATGGATTTATGATAATCACATTGATCAATAAATTATATTCAAATGAAATGAAATGGTTTATAAAAAGGAGATTTTTATAGTCAATAATAAGTTCATTATTGTCTGCAAATCGAAAAATTATATACTCATCTCATCGAACCCGCAGCGGTTCGTTGTGCGCAATGAAGAATCGCCATCACGGGCCTGGCCGATCCTTTGGTAAATTCGCTTCGAAGTGAATTTTTCTCTTTCCTGTACACACGGGATTCTTTTGTCCGCGGTAGAGACATTGGTGCAAGATGGACATCAAAGGTGCATGTGAGTCGATCCAAGGCAGCTTAGCTACGCCAGAAATTAAAAATAAGAAGTATGAGTCAAAAAAGATAAATGTGTTTGCTTTTGAGCATCAAGTAGGCCTTGAGAGTACGGAATTACGTTTTAACGATACTGGAGAGATCATCTTGCAAATGATTTTCCTCAAGCCTACTGCGAGCATCGGACACATTCGGTAACATAATCTCATACAAACATTTAAACACATTATTAAAATGTTTCGGAATTTATGCATTCTAAATTAAATGCAGCTTAATTTATGACATTTTCTGTTGCTGCGAGAACAAGAAGGCAACATTATGTTCCTTCAAAAATCAACAACTGTTTTTCGCTGAGTGCAGTGCACGTTAGGATTGGGATCACCAAAACACTGAATTACGCATATGACTGTGTGCATCGGTATCAAAATTAGACACCTTCGGCTCGTGATTTTGATATAAATATACATACAATATCTTCACACCTAATTCGAAACAGCGCATCACAGCCAAGCGATGCGGATTTGTACGCATTAATGAATAATGAAATGGATTCAAGAAAATAGATTTTCAAACACATCTGTTTCGTATGGCCCGAAGGCAAAGCCGAGAACGATCAATCATCTTCATTTGCTTATTCAGTTTCTACTCCAGCGATAAGCATGTTATGCAGACGAGACTATAGTGTACAAAATTCCAAATTTGAAATCATTTGCCGCTGTCTGCAAGCTGGCTCACGAGGAATAATATTCATCGCAGGAATTTTAAGGTTTCTGCTCTTTAGAAGTTCAAAATGATACGGCCTCCAAAAACACATCCACTGTTTCTCAGCAATGGAAGAAAAAAAAATGCAAGAAAAAAAAACAACTGCCTGAATTCTGGTGTGATAGCATCCGTCGTTCACGTATCGTAACCGAAAACTGTGATACACTTTCGATAGAAAATCGCAACAAGTGATATATGAATAAAAGTAAAAGAAATGGGCCAATATTATGTGCAAAATTACACCTGTGTGAAAAAACAATTATTAAAATGAGGCATAGTGCACTACAATAGATCAAACTAATGGTCGCAGTGGTACAAAGCTCCTACAGAAGATAGAACAACCCGTAGAAAATCTGGAAGTTAATAATCACATATCAAAATGGCACAAAATATACATGTAATATTGTGATTGAATGCATGAATAAACGATCAAGTTATAATGTGGCTCAGTCAAACGAAAAAATGCCAATATCACAATTACGCAAGGTGCGTTGCTCAAAAACAACGATTTATTGATTTAAAAACAGTCATAGAATACATTCAATATACTTAGTAAAATTAAATAAATGATGAAAACCGAAAGAATAAAATGGAATGTAAATCAATGTCGTCTTCACTTTTGTATGTCGATTAATGATGCTAATATGACATAGACAGCTTTACTTTATCCTGAATGGGAACCCTGTAATCATTAACACTATGATTCTCCGGCGATCAAAGCAATGCAAAGCAATGCTCTTACAATGCCTTCTATAATCTGTATATTTTTACCTTTTTGTCATTTTCGCTGAATATGTTATGGAATCATAGGATTTTCCACATAGGAACAAATAAAATTAGCTATATTAGAATCGCTTATTTTTGAAATACACACATGGAATTTTCAAGATTGTGCAGTGTTTAGTATTTACCCGTTCAAGGTTAACGACGCGTACTAACCATCGTTATATTTCCTAATATTTTACAACAGAACTAGAAAACCAAAAAAAGGAGATGTTAAAAAGGAGATGTATAGATTCCTCACAGACTGAACCGTCTAACCTTACGTATCGAATTAACATCAGCAATGCTTTATTAATGCGTTAGCTTATAATGAATATCTACAAAAAAAATTCTGAAAGCCACCTGATACTGTTTTCAACAAAAAAAAAATAAAAGTTTATCTGTACCCGAAGAATAGTGAAAATTCGTTGAAATTCATTTTATATACTACTTTATAAAAAACATATTCACATAAAGTCAAAACTTGAACAAAAAAAACGCGAAAAACTTTTTCCCAACAACCAATATCATTATTATCCCCCACAAGTCTCATTGCTGATGAATAGCATGTGATTATAATTAGGTATGTTTGTGCTAGCACAACTGGGCGGTTTTATAGTTGAAGGTGGTGATATAATTATACACATATATACCCACCACTCAGAGTGGAGAGCTTTCATTCAGCTGCTTCGTAGGCCGGTTTTCTCCATTATGATAGAAGAAGTGATAAGATGTTGGATGGAGCCGCACATCCCCGCGACAGCCACACACAGCAGTCAGTCCCCTATATATTAACCATATTTTTCGTGACTGGAGAAGAGCGAAGAAAAATAATTGTTCGTATTACTTCGTGAGATAAACCGTGTAAATATTTTCGCGAAAAAGCAATTAAAATTTAACACTCTGCATCCTATCCGGTGTTGACTTTTATATTTTCATGCGGATTTTGGTAATTCGACCAAATGTGGGATGACGCTAAAAAGTATCAATTATTTCCGAATGCAACAAAGAGTGGTTTTCATAATCTGCTTTACAACAGTAAAAGTTCTATGATAGAAATTGACAATTAGCTAAAACAAAGCATGTATCATTCATAAGGTAAAGTATGTTGGTTTGCTCAGTCGAAAATTTGATCATGGTTTGTCCACTTTTTTGAATGCACTAGCTCAGCTATACCAAATCAGGTATTCAAATGTTTCCAAACATATAAATAAAATAGTCTTGTCCATGTTTTACAGTAGTTTTATAGAATATTTTCACGGATTCACATGTTTTAAAGGTCTATAAAGTCTACCTTCTTTTAAAGCGCCCCTCATTTGAGCTTACTTTTAATCAACCACCAGATGATTATTAGGTACGCATTGAGTTTTTTTCTGGATTATAACACTTACAAATTTTGTGAACATCAAGCTTGCACACCATTTGGATCAGATTTATATACCGTTCCGAATCATATTTCGGACACTTATGATGCAGAAAACAAATCTAAACTTTATGCACAGGTATTATTTGGTAGATATTTTTAATAAATTAGTTCAGTATGCTTTCAAGCTTTCTATTTTGGTACCTATTTGATTGAAAACATAATAAAATCATCGAATAAAATGCTTTTCAAATGAAGCAAATAAGAATCAAACTTCGGACACTTAATCAAATTTTGGACAGATTGAATTCAAATTTCGGACACATTATTTTGTAATTTTATGGACGAAAATTACATTACACTTGATTATATTTTATAGTCAACTGCGAAACACTTACCAAGCAATCACAGTAAACTGTTAACGATGATGAGAACTGATGAAACACGGGATAAATTTACGTGCTCACGCAAAACAAACGTCAAACACAAACGATAATGATTGGTGCTGTTGAATTTTTTCCTACTATGTGATAATTCAAATGTTATCTTGTTTATATGTGATTTTCATTAAGAAAAATCGATTTGCATTTACTAGTTGCGTGAAAACACCATAAATCGGACAAACCAAAATCGTTTTCCATCCAAAACGTCTGGACTAGGACTTAAATAAGGATCGATCTTGACGGATCAATTTTCTGAATGGCTTGGGGATCGATCCACTGAATAAATCGGTACCAAAGAATCGATCTTTGATAAATCGAATGCCTTTTTTCCAATCTATTTACTTGTTCCAACATGGAATAAACATTTCACATTTCTATTCAAACATGAAAGACATTTTATTTTAATTATCAGAATAAAGGTCACAAAAAAACTTGAAAGGTGTATATTGTATAATGTATTTGTTGTATATTATTTTTTCAGGGTATTCATCTTGTACAGTCATGAAATTATTTAATTAAATAAATTAATTGAAAATTATCATTAGAGATTCAGCAAATGATATCTATCCAGAACTCCGCTGACAATAATACCAAAAAATACAACCGTGGTATACGTCTGGCATCTAGCAGTCCTAGTTCTAGAGAAGAACGCTCCAGCTGGATCTAATGTCACCATCCAATTTCGTCACAATTTTCACTGTCAGTCTAGTGAATGTGATGGTGTAAATATAACTTGTGGTCACTTGTTTTTAAGGGCCAAACTTACAAAACTGCTTCTACTAAATTTACGATCACTAATTTGACAAACTTGGAAGGGATCCAATATTTATGAAATTTGTCAGGTGATTTTTTGTGAGATTAAAATCAATGTTCGCTGAAAGACATATTTACAAAAAAAAAATCTGCGATCAGAAAAAAAAGATCGGAAAGAAAAGATCGATCTTCGTGATTTTTTTGAGTACAAAGAATCGATCCAAAAAATCGGGAATCGGAGAAGGGAAAAGATCGATCTTCTAAATATCGATCCAAGATCGCCCAATCCTAGTCTGGACAGGAAAGTCGCCCATAAAATTGCTTCCAATTTAATTAATCCGAATATAGCACTTACACCGTGTCCAATACCTTAAACTTTTTTTTTGGAATAAGTGCACCCAGGTTTGGTAGCAGGCTTAAAAACGTTTCATAAGTTTGAAAAATCTGAGAGCGAAGCTTTCTGCTGTTTATCGAACCATTAGGAATCGTGAGACTTCCCCCTTGGATAGGCTGACCAAACGTCCGTTTTGAACAGGACAGTACCGTTTTTTCGATCATTTGTGGTTGTCCCGATTTTTTACCAATCTGTACCGTATTTTGAGTATATAAAATATATATAATTATTTCTTCATCATTATTATCAATGCTTTTCTTTCGAATTTGGATTTTAAATTTGCGTTCGCAGGGAAAGAGTTTGTCTGCCAATTGTGTGTTAAGGCAGAATAATTGAAGTGTTTTTGCGACTTCCATTGGACTTTCTATCGAGAGGATTCTCAATATTTTTATCCAATTTCCTTCCTATTTTCATTCACAAGAAGAACGTCTTGTTGTACTACGCGATCAATTTGAAAACAAGGGTCTCAAACTACGGTTACTTTTCACCACAGATCGTTAGTGTCCTTTCAAACATAATTTGACCTTCTTTAGACAATGTTGCTGAAATTGCTGTTAATTTTGATCATTTTCTTAGTATTCTTCCACCCAAAAAGGAGGAAATGTTTTTGGCTAATGAGGTCCAAATTATTCTGAAAAGTCTAGTTGAATATGGAATACAGGGAGACAAAATTTCTTCGATTTTATTCAAAGTAGCATCAACACATTTTGTTTGATGAGCGGACAATGATTAGAGGAATTGGAATTGTTGAGATAAAAAGTTGGGACAAAGATCCGTACCAGTTGTAATTACTGAACGTTGGTCTGGATTTTAAAAAAATATGATAAAATTTTCTAAAATCATATTTTCTTTCGTAAAGTTGCTCCTTTATCTGAATGTACTTTCGTTCTAGAGAACAGTTACATCCAAGAATGTCTAATTGTTTGGTTTTTTTATGGTTTCATTCACTCAATAAAACTAGGGGTGCTATAAATAGTCGACGGTGACAGACGAATTCGCGCAAATTCGCTGGTTCAGGTCAATCACGGAGAGCAACTACGAAGTGTACAGTCTACCAAAGCTCAAGCTCAGAAGATGATCACTTCTCGATGGAATCCGATGGGTAAAAGAATGGGCTAGCGATGGCCAATGCTTTGTATAATGTTTTTATTCATTTTATCATTTAAATAAATGTATTTTTCATGCAAAAAACGGGGCGATTTATGTTGCACACCCTATATTATGACATAACAGTTTTCATGGCGTCCCGTTTTTATTCCTGAGCTATTTTGTCAACCTACCATTGGATGACCGGAAAAGATCCGGCAGAAGACGTTCAACAAGGACTGAGCAAATAATCAAGAACGCCAGGGAGTGAAACAATGTTTTGAAATCGACAATGCACGATATGCTCAAACATTACCTGAGATGCCAAACTTTAATGAAACGTAAAATTCAAGAAGTTACGGAAGCTTCGAAGAAGAAACGGTTCAAAGGGGCCTCCTACTGTCACGACACGGTGGACAAGACTTTGTTCTTTCGGATGACAAGTTAATTGTCCTGCAGCAGTCTCGCCCAAAACAACAGATTGTGGGCCTACCGTTCAAGGAATATCCTAGATAGTGGGAAAATATTCCACTGTTCCAAAGCGGGATGCATTCGTGATGGTTTGGGTGAGTATTTGTAAACGTGTTAAACCAAGCATGGAAAGGGTAACACGGGGTGAGTTGGACATACGGGGTGATTTGGACCACCCCTTTATCTCAAAAAGTACGGCTCAACTTGGATTTTTATAATGTCATGTCTATTATTGAATTGTCAAAAAATGTGAATTTTCCGATCGTGGTTTTAAGGTTTTTCCCGCTGATTAAACAATCTTTTCGTGTATTGTGCAGTAAAGTTCTGTTCGTCTACAGAAGAGGAACAATTTGATGCAGCGAAACTGTAAGTTTGATAACAATGAATGAAATTAATTGCATTTTAATTTTTGCATGTTGTGTGGGGTGACATGGACAGCTTTCTGTGGGGTGAATTGGTCCTATTTTTTTTTTATATAAATCGTTTATTTTTACAGGCTCAGTTACATTAGTTTAAAGGAGCCGAATTCTTAAATATATGTTTTAAAACTATACATAAATAATTTTCCTAACACTATGGTTAGTGGAAAACCGATTACTCGCGGTTTACTCAAGTTTAGAGGGTGACATATTCTTTCAGGAAAGGGATGGGATATAAGGGAATTGTTACAATGTTGATGATCACACTCGATTCTTAAATCTATTCGTATATCTATTGTATATTTACATTTCAACTTATTTTGCTGTTTATACCAAGGGGGCCAATCGCTCGCAATGGATGAAAAGGAGGGTATAAGGACATAGGTACAATCACACACGAAGATCGATAGCTTTAAGGAAAACATATATTTGGGTCATGTAATCAAGGTCTAACCGAGCCAACACATCTCTCACCGGCACATTGGGCTGTCTTCCTCGGGCCCGAAGGGTGTTTTCTAAATTCGATCTGGCGACCAGATACACCTCGCACGACCAAACAACATGCTCGATGTCGTGATAACCTTGACCACAGACGCAGAGATTGTTGCTGGCAAGATTGAAACGAAAGAGAAACGCATCTAACGTACAGAGATTGGACATGAGTCGGGAGAAGGTGCGAATAAAGTCCTGACTCAAGTCCAGACTTTTGAACCACGGTTTGAGGCTAACCTTAGGGATAATCGAGTGAAACCACCGGCCCAATTCATCTTCGTTCCATTTGCGTTGCCAGTTAGCGATGGTATTTTTACGGACTAAAGAAAATTAATTGAAGGCGATTTGACGCTGGTAAATGTCGCCTTCAATCGCACCTACCTTTGCTAATGAGTCAGCCCTCTCATTACCCGGAATTGAGCAATGAGAAGGGACCCAGACAAAGGTAATGACATAACAGCGTCTGGATAAAGCACTCAAAATTTCTCGTATTCTCTCAAGGAAGTACGGCGAGTGCTTTTCCGGCCTCACTGAACGGATAGCCTCGACAGAGCTAAGACTATCCGTTACAATGTAATAGTGTTCAACAGGTCGTGAGGCGACGCTGTCCAGCGCCCAGTATATCGCTGCCAATTCAGCAATATACACTGAGCAAGGATTCTGAAGACTGTGGGAGGTGCTAAAAATTTCGTTGAACACTCCAAATCCTGTGGACTCATTCATAGAGGACCCATCAGTAAAGTACATATTATCACAATTGATACCCCCATACTTTGAATCGAAGATCGTTGGAGCGATCCTCGATCGTTGATAATCTGAATATCCATGGATATCCTGCTTCATGGACAGATCAAAATGCACAGAGGAATTGATGTAGTCAGGAAAACAAACACGGTTGGGAATATACGAAGAAGGATCAACCTGCATGGAGATGAATTCATGATATGAACTCATGAATCCGGAGTGAAAATTTAGCTCGATCAGCTGCTCAAAATTTCCGATCACCAATGGGTTCATAACCTTACACCGGATGAAGAACCGAAGAGATAATAATTTGAAGCGATCTTTTAGTGGGAGTACGCCTGCCAAAACCTCGAGACTCATAGTATGCGTTGAGGGCATACATCCCAACGCAATACGGAGACAAAGATACTGAATTCGCTCGAGTTTAATGAGGTGTGTTTTGGCAGCTGATTGAAAACAGAAACTGCCATACTCCATTACTAAGAGAATAGTTGTTCGATACAACATTATAAGATCTTCGGGATGGGCTCCCCACCAGGTGCCGGTAATTGTACGGAGAAAATTTATTCTTTGTTGACATTTTTTACTCAGATACCTAATATGGGCCTCCCAAGTACATTTGGAGTCGAACCAGACCCCAAGATACTTGAATGACATAGCATGAGTGATCGGTTTACCCAAAAGTTGAAGCTTTGGTTTTGCTGGCTTATGCTTCCTAGAAAAAACCACCATCTCTGTTTTCTCCGTGGAGAATTCGATCCCTAGCCCAATGGCCCAGGTTGAAAAATTGTTCAAAGTATCTTGTAAGGGTCCTTGCAGGTCGGATTCGTTTGATCCTACGACAGACACCACTCCATCATCTGCAAGTTGTCTTAGGCTGCAATTTTGTGTACGGCAATTGTCGATGTCGCTTACATAGAAGTTGTACAAAAGGGGGCTTAAACATGAGCCCTGGGGGAGTCCCATGTAGGAGACCCGACTTACTGTCGAATCCCCGTGAGAAAAATTCAAATGTTTCTCACAAAGCAAGTTATATAACATATTATTCAATAGAGGCGGCAGACCCCGAGAGTGTAATTTGTCTGACAGGACCTCTATTGAAACTGAATCAAAGGCCCCCTTTATGTCCAAGAATACTGAAGCCATTTGTTTTTTTCGGCGTAAGCCATTTGAATTTCTGAAGAAAGCAACGCAAGACAATCATTCGTCCCCTTGCCCCTGCGGAACCCATATTGTGTATCTGAGAGTAGGCCATTCGTTTCAACCCATCGATCAAGGCGAAACAAGATCATTTTCTCCAACAATTTCCGTATACAAGACAGCATTGCTATCGGGCGGTACGAATTGAAGTCGGACGCGGGTTTTCCGGGTTTTTGAATAGCTATAACTCGTACTTGTCTCCAATCATCCGGAACAACATTATGCTCCAGAAACTTATTGAATAAATTCAACAAGCGATGTTTGGCCACATCGGGGAGGTTTTTCAACAAGTTGAACTTAATTCTATCCAATCCTGGAGCCGAATTGTTACTTGAAAGGAGAGCAAGAGAGAATTCTACCATCGAAAACTCGGAATCAAGATCGCACCTATCTTGTGGTATATCTCGATCAATTCTTTGCACGGGAGCGAAATCGGGACAAACCTTTCGCGCAAAAATAAAAATCCATCGATGTGAATGTTCCTCGCTTTCATTCGATGAAGAGCGATTTCTCATGTTTCGAGCCACTTTCCATAATTTTTTCATTGACGTTTCTCGTGACAAACCTCCCACGAAATTTCGCCAATAAGCACGTTTTTTACCTTTGATCAAGTTTTTAAATTGATTTTCAAGGTCTAAATACGTTTGAAAATTGTCAATGGTTCCTCGTTTCCGAAAAGCTTTAAATGCATTCGATTTTTCTACATAAAGCTTTGAACATTGGCTATCCCACCATGGATTGGGAGGCCTTCGGTGAATGGTGGAACCTGGGATGGGTTTCGTTTGAGCGCGAACCGCGCTGTCATGGATCAAACGAGAAAGGAAGTTATACTCCTCCAATGGAGGTAAACCAACTCTGGAATTGATGGCTAGAGTAATCGCGTCCGCATATTTTTTCCAGTCAATTTGTCTTGTGAGGTCATATGCCATGTTTATAGATTCAGAAGAATTCGACCCATTGGTGATGGAAATTTTGATTGGCAAGTGGTCACTACCGTTGGGATCCTGGATTACATTCCACTTGCAATCTAACGATAGTGAATTCGAGCAAAGCGAGAGGTCAAGAGCACTTGGGTTAGCAGGAGGTTTAGGTACACGTGTTGTTTCCCCAGTGTTCAAAACGGTCATATTGAAGCTGTTACAAAGGTCATATATCAACAATGAACGATTGTCATCGTACGGTTCCCCCCAGGCAGTTCCATGAGAGTTGAAGTCTCCCAAGATCAATCGTGGCTCAGGAAGGAGTGAGCACATGTCAATAAGTTGCTTGCGGCTAACTGTAGCTCTCGGAGGCAAATACAAGCTGACAATACAGAGGTCTTTGCCTCTGATGTTTGCATGACAAGCAACAGCTTCGATCCCTCCAATAGGTGGAAGGTCAATTCGAAAAAATGAGTGGCACTTATTGATCCCCAATAGTACCCCTCCGTATCTGTCATCACGGTCCAAGCGTATAATATTAAAATCGTGGAAAAAGAGATCATCTCGCGAAGAAAGCCAAGTTTCGGACAAAGCAAAAACATCACAATTGAAGTTATGAATTAAAAATTTGAATGTATCCAATTTAGGGATAAGACTACGACAATTCCACTGTAAAACAGTGATATCTCCGACCTCTCTATTTGAATTAGACATCAAGAGAGATGATCATTGCAAGGAGGGGCCATGTTTGCATCAATTGCTGCAAAATTGTCTTTAGTACTGGAAGCATTGAGATGACAATGGTTCTGATGGAATCGGAAACATTAAAACACGTGAAGATTTGATCCACAAGGTCAGTCAACTTTATAAATCCCGATTGGGAAGTTGAGCTGGACGCAAAAAACGCAAATTTGGGGTTTTTGATGTCCCCTCGAATGCTGGGTCGTTCGAAGGTGAACTATTCCCACGGAAGCCAGGAGGAACCTGATTTTGCTTGTCCGCTGCACTCGATATTTTAGGCAAGCTAACATGGGGTACCACCGGTGGGACTTGTCGTTGAACTTTGGGAGTGGACACATTTTTGCGCCGGGAATTCCCTTTGAAAATAAACGATGTGCCCTCGTTAGCTGTATCCGCTTCCAATTCGTCAACTGGCAGTGAAGCAAAGACATTGTTTGTTGGTAATGGTTGTTGTTGAGCCAGTGGGGAAGCGCCCTTTAAAATATCCGCGAAAGTGCGTTTCGAGCGTTCCTTCAAAGAGCGCTTTTGTTTATCCCAGCGACTCTTGTAAGTTTCACAAGCTGAGAGCACGTGTGGGGATCCCCCGCAATATGGACACTTATGCTCAGTCGCATTGCAGGATTTCCCCTCATGTTGCTCTCCGCAAGTGGCACAGCGCTCCTTGTTGGCGCAATAAGCTGCTGTATGACCAACTGACTTGCATTTGTTGCAAGTCATGGGCTTTGGCACGAAGAGTCGCACCGGCAGCCTCAATTTGTCCACCATAACGTAGTCAGGGAGGGCGGCACCAGCAAAAGTGACTCGAAACGAGTCGTACGGCGTAAATTTCTTTTCTACTCCTTCCTGGGTAACTTTTCCAAGTTGGCGACATTCCAAGATTTTGACTTCCATCGAAAGAAGCCTCTTGAACCTGCCAACTCCCATACTTTGTATAGTTTTGCACGTCAGACCCATTTCAGATATAACGCCCCCAATTTCTACGTTATGGGAGGGAATAAAAACTCGATATTTGAGGATGAAATGCTTATCAGCAACAATATCGTTCGCGTCCTTTCGGTTAGTCACGACAACTCGCAGTTTGTTCGATCTTACTTTGCAAATTTCGGAAACAGAGGTGTATCTTTTAAGATCTGCCATAATCTGTACGACCCTCAAGGCTTTACCATTAGGTTTGGGCCGGAAAAAAACAACCCAATGACCAGCGCCAGGCGCATCGTCCGGATAAACCCTGACACGGGGAGCGGATACAATAGGAGAGGAATTCGAGGACAAGGTTTGAGTGGGGACAGTAACATCAGAGGGGGGAAGGGATGTCGATGATTGGGTGGAAGTATTGGAGGAATCAGGGGAAGGGTTTGCAATCTTTTTTTTGGAGGGGGGCTTGGTAGTGTGAGTTGACTCGTCCCTAGAAGAAGAATCTTCGGGCATAGGAGTCCGTTTAAGGGACTTACTACACCCTGCTTGAGCAAGCGAGGGGGAGTCTGAAATGTCCCTGTCTAGACCCCCACCCTCCTCCATTCTTAGAACGAACGATTATTAGCTTTACAATTTTTTTATCTCACTCGTAAAAAAAAATAAAAAAAACTAAATAAAATAAAATTAATCACATAAATTTGTTGTTCCGATATGCGCTCTGTTACCCTATTAAGGGAGACACAAAAGTCACGCGCTACGGAGACAACACAATAGCAGAAGTTATTGTTGTACTCAACTGAGCGTCAACCACGTGTTGACGATGCCGTTATGGTTATTGATCCACTACAGACGCCGATCCAGACCACTGCAGAGGCGCTGCTTCCTCGGTTCTGGCTGCTTTGGGCACTTTGGGCACTAATTCACCACAGAACACACGAGAAAAAAAAACCAACTCGTTGGGGAGAAGAGAAAAAAAACGTCGAGAACAATGCTTGAGGAGTGATGAATAGCACATCCAGCTCCATCAAGTTGTTAGCGAAGAATCGTGAATTGGTCCTACATGTTTGAAGCTTTTCTAAAAATCTGATTGATTCCAGATGTCACGGAATTACAAAAAGAGGATAGGCAGACAACGTTGGAAGAAGGAGGAACTTAAAAGAGCAACTCAGGCCATCAAAAACGGATTTTCTTTGACCAACAACGAAAGTGTTTGAAAATGCTCGAACAACAGTGAAAAGATTCATGCAGAATTCGTGATGGTGTCAATCCAATTTTTCTGATCTGGAATCTGGCCAAGACATCTGGTATCGATCCCAAAACACTGTTACTGATTGTAACATTATCCCAAAATACTTTCATAAACATAAGTATGTTGTTTTCGATGAAACACACACTGGACCAAATCACCCCGCATCAAATTTTAATGTCCAAACATCATCTCTCCGTCCAGCTCAACTTCCCAATCGGGATTTATAAAATTGTCTGACCTTTTGGATCAAATCTTCAAGTGTTTTAATGTTTCCGACTCCATCAGAACCCTTGTCATCTCAATGCTTCCAGTATTAAAGACAATTTTGCAACAATTGATGCAAACATGGCCCCTCCTTGCAATGATTATCTCTCTTGATGTCTAATTTAGATAGAGAGGTCGGAGATATCACTGTTTTTCAGTGGAATTGTCGTAGTCTTATCCCTAAATTGGATACATTCAAATTTTTAATTCATATCTTCAATTGTGATGTTTTTGCTCTGTCCGAAACTTGGCTTTCTTCGCGAGATGATATCTCTTTCCACGATTTTAATATTATACGCTTGGACCGCGATGACAGATACGGAGGGGTACTATTGGGGATCAATAAGTGCCACTCATTTTTTCGAATTGACCTTTCACCTATTGGAGGGATCGAAGCTGTTGCTTGTCATGCAAACATCAGAGGCAAAGACCTCTGTATTGTCAGCTTGTATTGGCCTCCGAGAGCTGCGGTTAGCCGCAAACAACTTGATGACATGTGCTCACTCCTTCCTGAGCCACGATTGATCTTGGGAGACTTCAACTCTCACGGAACTGCCTGGGGGGAACAGTACGACGACAATCGTTCATTGTTGATATATGACCTTTGTAACAACTTCAATATGACCGTTTTGAACACTGGGGAAACAACACGTGTGCCTAAACCTCCTGCTAACCCAAGTGCTCTTGACCTCTCGCTTTGCTCGAATTCACTATCGTTAGATTGCAAGTGAAATGTAATCCAGGACCCCAACGGTAGTGATCACTTGCCAATCAAAATTTCCATCACCATTGGGTCGAATTCTTCTGAATCTATAAACATGGCATATGACCTCACAAGACACATTGACTGGAAAAATATTCGGACGCGATTGCTCTAGCCATCAATTCCAGAGATGGTTTACCTCCATTGGAGGAGTATAACTTCCTTTCTCGTTTGATCTATGACAGCGCGGTTCGCGCTCAAACGAAACCCATCCCAGGTTCCACTATTCGTCGAAGGCCTCCCAATCCATGGTGGGATAGCATATGTTCCAAGCTTTATGTAGAAAAATCGAATGCGTTTAAAGCTTTTCGGAAACGTGGAACCCCTGAAAATTTTCAGACGTATTTGGACCTTGAAAATCAATTTAAAAACTTGATCAAAGGGAAAAAACGTGCTTATTGGCGAAATTTCGTGGGAGGTTTGTCACGAGAAACGTCAATGAAAAAATTATGGAAAGTGGCTCGAAACATGAGAAATCGCTCTTCAACGAATGAAAGCGAAGAATATTCACATCGATGAATTTTGAATTTTGCACGGAAGGTTTGTCCTGATTCCGCTCCTGTGCAAAAAAATGTTCGAGATATACCACAAGATAGGTGCGATCTTGATTCCGAGTTTTCGATGGTAGAATTCTCTCTTGCTCTCCTTTCATGTAACAATTCTGCTCCGGGATCGGATAGAATTAAGTTCAACTTGCTGAAAAATCTCCCTGATGTGGCGAAACATCGCTTGTTGAACTTATTCGATCGGTTTCTGGAGCATAATATTGTTCCAGATAATTGGAGACAAGTACGAGTTATAGCTATTCAAAAACCCGGAAAACCCGCGTCCGACTTCAATTCGTACCGCCCAATAGCAATGCTGTCTTGTATACGGAAATTGTTGGAGAAAATGATCTTGTTTCGCATTGATCGATGGGTTGAAACGAATGGCCTACTCTCAGATACACAATATGGGTTCCGCAGGGGCAAGGGGACGAATGATTGTCTTGCGTTGCTTTCTTCAGAAATTCAAATGGCTTACGCCGAAAAAAAACAAATGGCTTCAGTATTCTTGGACATAAAGGGGGCCTTTGATTCTGTTTCAATAGAGGTTTTGTCAGACAAATTACACTCTCGGGGTCTGCCGCCTCTATTGAATAATATGTTATATAACTTGCTTTGTGAGAAACATTTGAACTTTTCTCACGGAGATTCGGCAGTAAGTCGGGTCTCTTACATGGGCCTCCCCCAGGGCTCATGTTTAAGCCCCCTTTTGTACAACTTCTATGTAAGCGACATCGACAATTGCCTTATACAAAATTGCAGCCTAAGACAACTTGCAGATGATGGAGTGGTGTCTGTCGTAGGATCAAACGAATCCGACCTGCAAGGACCCTTACAAGATACTTTGAACAATTTTTCAACCTGGGCCATTGGGCTAGGGATCGAATTCTCCACGGAGAAAACAGAGATGGTGTTTTTTTCTAGGAAGCATAGACCAGCAAAACCAAAGCTTCAACTTTTGGGTAAACCGATCACTCATGCTATGTCATTCAAGTATCTTTGGGTCTGGTTCGACTCCAAATGTACTTGGGGGGCCCATATTAGGTATCTGAGTAAAAAATGTCAGCAAAGAATAAACTTTCTCCGTACAATTACCGGCACCTGGTGGGGAGCCCATCCCGAAGATCTTATTATGTTGTATCGAACAACTATTCTCTCAGTGATGGAGTATGGCAGTTTCTGTTTTCAATCAGCTGCCAAAACACACCTCATTAAACTCGAGCGAATTCAGTATCTTTGTCTCCGTATTGCGTTGGGATGTATGCCCTCAACACATACCATGAGTCTCGAGGTTTTGGCAGGCGTACTCCCACTAAAAGATCGCTTCAATTTATTATCTCTTCGGTTCCTCATCCGGTGTAAGGTTATGAATCCATTGGTGATCGGAAATTTTGAGCAATTGATCGAGCTAAATTTTCATTCTAGATTCATGAGTTCATATCATGAATTCACCTCTATGCAGGTTGTTCCTTCTTCGTATATTCCCAACCGTATTTGTTTTCCTGACTACATCAATTCCTCTGTACATTTCGATCTGTTCATGAAGGAGAAAATCCATGAAAATCCAGATTATCTTAGATTGGGGTTCGTTCCTACAATCTTCAATGCAAAGTATGGGCGTATCAATTGTGATAATATATACTTTACTGATGGGTCCTCTATGAATGAGTCCACAGGATTTGGAGTGTTCAACGTATTTTTTAGCACCTCACACAGTCTTCAGAATCCTTGCTCGGTATATATTGCTGAATTGGCAGCGATATACTGGGCGCTGGACAGCGTCGCCTCACGACCTGTTGAACACTATTACATTGTAACGGATAGTCTTAGCTCTGTCGAAGCTATCCGTTCAGTGAGGCCGGAAAAGCACTCGCCGTATTTCCTTGAGAGAATACGAGAAATTTTGAGTGCTTTATCCAGACGCTGTTATGTCATTACCTTTGTCTGGGTCCCTTCACATTGCTCAATTCCGGGTAATGAGAGGGCTGACTCATTGGCAAAGGTAGGTGCAATTGAAGGCGATATATATCAGCGTCAAATCGCCTTCAATGAATTTTATTCTTTAGTTCGCAAAAATACCATCGCTAACTGGCAACGCAAGTGGAATGAAGATGAATTGGGCCGGTGGTTTCACTCGATTATCCCAAAGGTTAGCCTCAAACCGTGGTTCAAAAGTCTGGATTTGAGTCGGGACTTTATTCGCACCTTCTCCCGACTCATGTCCAATCACTGTTCGTTAGATGCACTACTCTTCCGTTTCAATCTTGCCAGCAGCAATCTCTGCGTTTGTGGCCAAGGTTATCACGACATCGAGCACGTTGTTTGGTCGTGCGAGGTGTATCTGGTCGGCAGATCTAATTTAGAAAACTCCCTTCGGGCCCGAGGAAGACAGCCCAATGTGCCGGTGAGAGATGTATTGGCTCGGTTAGACCTTGATTACATGTCCCATATATATGTTTTCCTTAAAGCTATAGATCTTCGTGTGTGATTGTCCCTACATACTTATACCCTCCTTTCCTTCCTTTGCGGGTAATTCGTCCCCTTGCTATAAATAGTAGAATAAGTTGAAATGTAAATAAACTATAGATATACGAATAGATTTAAGAATTGAGTGTGTGTGATTATCAACATTGTTACAATTTCCTTATATCCCATCCTTCTCCTAAAAATATGTCACCCTTCTAAACTCGAGTACACCGCGAGTAATCGGTTTTCCACCTTACTAACCATAGATGTAAGAAAATTGTTTATATATATATATATATATATATATATATATATATATATATATATATATATAGTTTTAAAAATATATTTAAGAATTCGGCTCCTTTAAACTTAAGTAACTGAGCCTGTAAAAATAAACGAATTAATAAATAAAAAAAAACATCATCTCTTTTATTTTATTATATATTTGGTAGTTTGAAGCTTGATATAATGATTAAACATTATTGAATGAGAGAAAACAAGTGTAGCTCAGTATACAATGTGACATTTTTGATTTAGACCGTATTGGTTTGGAATTATTAGGCGATTTGCTTAGGTGGTCCAAATTCCCCCCTTTTCCCCTACGGGATGTGTCATTTCGTGTTTCAGTTGGACGGAGAGCCTTCTGATGCTGCGAATCTGATTCAAAGAATTAACGGCCTCTAGGCTTACTTTGTATGTTCATACATGCTATCGAAAGGAAACGAGCAAAAGGTGTCTACTTCAGGTCAGTTCAAGGCCGTGATCTTTTTAATTTGGGACGAAAGTCCGATGAAAACCGTGCTTGTCGTCATCGATGGGTTTGAAAAATAATTGAAACTTGTCAAAAAGGTGCAAGTCCGTCCATGTTATTCCGTAACATATGTTGCAAATGGTCAACATAATATCAGGTTGGGGGAATAGTAATAGTAATAATTTGAATTTGTATTCAAAATATTGGACACGATGTACTCGAATGAAAAAGAAGAACAAACTGTAAAAACAGATTGCAATTTTCTTGAAACTTTCTGACAACGTATAAGATAAATTCAATTCAATGATTCAAAACAACGTGAAATAGCAAATTAGATGATGAAAAAGGAGAATTTTTAAAAAATATGAAATATTGATTTTTGTCAATTCTTCTTTTCAATACATAGAATGAAGTAAACAAACGTTTAAATAAAATAGAAATTTCAATGAGTTCTAAGAGTTTTATTTCTTGTCAATTTTAAGTCTAGCGCGGAATGAAGGGAAGATGCATATTAGATTTGTCCACACTGATTCATATAGATACAACATAGAAATCATCTCCACAGATACAATTATTTTAAAATATCGTCATCTCAATTAACCACGTTGTAAAAATTATAATCGATTGGGATTAGAATTGTATCTTCTTAATTCGCGTAAATAATACTTTCGGGTAAACGAATTTCTGGTGTTTGTTACATAACAGGATATAATTGCATAACAGGTATATCCGAATCCATTTCTACTGATTTGTTCGGTATTTGATCATATCATTGTTATACAAAGTGGGATATCAACCTGAAGGGCCAAAAAACATGAGAATTTCACAATTTATTAGATCGCTAGAGATTTGGTTGATTGTTCGAACTTCTTACGGCGTATTTAAGATATTTGTAGATGTATGTAAAAAAAAGGAACGAAAAATATTCTTTA
The DNA here is from genome assembly GCF_029784135.1 of Toxorhynchites rutilus septentrionalis. Taxonomy (NCBI): domain Eukaryota; kingdom Metazoa; phylum Arthropoda; class Insecta; order Diptera; family Culicidae; genus Toxorhynchites; species Toxorhynchites rutilus. The sequence goes on from NC_073744.1 coordinate 93,763,702, forward strand.
TTGAGATGCTGGTAGTTGTGCGCGTAAGTACCCTCTAAAAGTCATTACCTCGCTGATGGAACATTTATCTTGAGAGCTATACGATGAATTTAGCTGTAATTCGGCTAGAATACGTAGCAGTTTTTTAAAATTCAAGAAATTGTCAAAATTGGATCTATATTTTTTTATCCCATTTGTTTATTCGAGGCTCATTAGCATCTTAGCTGTAACAGAGCCGAATTTTAATCGTGTACATGTCCCATGTTTATCATATCTATAAATAGCACATTACACAATTGCCTTTTGTCGGCGTAAGAGCATTCATTCTATACCGTTGCATATGGTACATTACATTAGCTATTAAGGCGTAAGAGTATTCCTTCTGTTCTTCCATTATCCAGTTAGACCACCGGACATCGGAGATAGTTGATATGATCATTGTTGTGTTGTTAATAGAACAGCAGCCCGATGTTCCTTGCAATTGTATGGATAAATCGATCTTCATTCGACCGTGGATCGATCTCCACCGCTGATGATTGTTGCGTGGACGTAGTTATTCTGTAACAACACAAAGATGGTCAATGAGGGCCCTGAGTTTTGAACTCACGATCGTTCGCTTACTAAGCGGACGCGCAGCTAATGTGGCTACAAATACCTCCCGGATATTCTTGATCGAGATTGGGCTGATCCTCCCAGTCGATCGTTCTATGCGGATGACGTCAAATTGATTGCTTGCGACTACAGTACCTGCTGAACAGTTTCGGAAAGTGGTGCCTAAGAAATTTCCTTTCACTAAGTGTACAAAAATGCAGCGTCATTACATTTCACCGAAAACTCAAGCCGATAACATTTACATACTTGATCGATCTTCTACCTTTGCTACGCGTAGAAAAAATACGTGATCTTGGGATTACACTTCACTCTGTTTTAAAGTTCAAGCCGCATTACTCGGCCATAATATCCAAGGCTAATAAGCTTCTCGGATTCATCTTCAAAATTTCCGATGAATTTCGCGAACCCACTTGTCTGAAAGCATTATTCTACGCGCTTGTTCGGTTTGTTCTGGAATTCGACGTGGTGTCCCTATCAAGCATTGTGGGTTGAAAGGATCAAATCAATTCAGATAAAAATCGTTCTTTATGCCTTACGTCATCTCCCGTGGAATGATCCAATAAATCATCCACCCTACGAGGAACACTTCAGAAAAGAAGGATGGTAAGCCAGGCAATGTTTGCAGCCAAATTGCTGTTGGAAGAAATAGATAGCCCTGGTATTCTTGTTGAGATGAACGTCTTTTTTTATAGAGGTGAGAAACGCTCTACCAGCCTTATCTGGGAACTAAACCCTACTAAACCCACTAAAACCAAGCCCTCTACTCGTTGCCTCATTCTCCCTAGGACCACATCTAGGCGACTACTTCAGGGGGCGGCTGTGCTCGTGCATTTCACGAGTTCTTCTCTATGTATCTCATTCCCCTTCCGTTGTTCTCCGCAATCCATTGCACAAACTTTCCTTTACCCATCGAGACTTGTACTGATTAGGAATTGCCCTTCAAACTTGACGTGCAACCCGTCACAGTCACATTCGCGGGATTTCTCTCCCCATCGGAGCGCCGATTAGGTAGTGCCCTCCATTATGACGCGCACTCCGTCACAGCTACTCTTGTGGGGTATACACCGGTTTAATGATGACATGCTCCTTGACATTCGCAGTTGTTGCTTGTATGTTTGTATTTTTGTATGTTTGTATGTTTGTAACATGTTTGTCTGTAGCGCTGACCCCCTTTCTGTTGACCGATTGATCTGAAATTTGGAACACACTTTAACTCTGTAGTCATTATAAAATTGCGTATTTCATGATCTTGAAAAACCAAGATGGTGGCCGCTACAAAATGACGGGTCACATATTTTCTCGAAACCTCAATAATATGGCTTTTCCAAAACCCCATCAATATGGGTAGCAAATGAAAGGGCTTGACTAGTAGAATGCGGAAAAAAATCAAATTCAAGATGGCTGCCACTACAAAATGGCGGACTACATATTTTCTCAAAACCTTATTAATCACAGCGACAATGATCCAAAATTCGATGAACTTCTATCTCTAGGTGGTTTATTTCAATTAACAGAAGTTATAAAATTCCTGTGTATAAATTAAGATAGTTAAGCTAGGCTCATTAATTATAATTTCAAATTTACTTTTAGTGTTTTTCGCTGGATTAACCTTGTATATAAATGTGCGTTTTGTGATTTTGTGAGCGGTTTCGGTACAGAAGAACTTGTTTGTCTATATATATATATATATATATATATATATATATATATATATATATATATATATATCTGTTTAGTTGTAGGAATATATCATAAATTACGTTTAGGATTATGCTTTAGTTTTAAGTTATTTTCTCACCTATTTTTCCGAAATGCAGAAAAGATGGCGGTATGCTAGTATCAACACTAGAGTTTATAGATTTTACATTGCTATTTTGAAGTTTTAGTTCATTCATAGGTTAATAATCAAACTTATTTACTATTTCACGTATTTCTCACCTTTCTAGTCTTAGTATAGCAAATAAGATAGATAATAAGATAAGTTGTATATAAATTCACTAATTTTAAGAAGTAGTTTCAATGTAGTTTTAAGGAGTTAGCTATTTCGATTGTTTCCTGATGTTTACTTTTGACTTTCTTTGTGTTTTTATATGTGTTTGTAAATCGGGCTTCATTGCACAATAGTCGCGCGAGATCCCTCGCGTGTGAATAGGTAGATTGGCGTAGGGTGCAGCCGGAGCACTTTCCGACGGGGCGTAAATAACACTCCCCCCCCGGAATACGCGAAGACTACTTCTGAAGCGTGTTCGTCTCAGCGCCTACGTCGACTACTGCTAAGGACACCGCAGGCCGCTCGTAGATGCCACCTGAAGCAGTCTGCACAGTGGCCCATCTTACCTGACCGTCTGGGGCCTGACACGTAGCAATCACTCGGCCTTTCGGCCGGCAATTTCGAGGAAACTTTGGATCAACGATGATTACCACGTCTCCAACTGTAATCGGTTTTACTGGTGTGAGCCATTTGGTCCTACGAGTTATCGTAGGCAGATAGTCGCGAACCCACTGCTTCCAGAATAAGTCCGCTAGAATTTGTGATTGCTTCCAGCTGTTCCTAAGCAAGACAGGGCTGTCATTCAGAGGAACCCAAGATCTCAGGCCATTAGCTGACCCCACTAGGAAGTGGTTGGGCGTCAACACCGGCGAATCGTCGCCATCAATTGGAATGTTGGTCAGAGGACGAGAATTGATAATATTTTCGATTTCCAGCAATGCGTTTTCCAGTACTTCGTGTGTCAACAGCCTGCTAGTCTTTAATCGACCAAGGTTCTGCTTGACACTCCGGATCAGACGCTCCCACGCTCCACCCATGTGGGGCGTGACAGGAGGGTTGAAAAACCACTCGGTGTGACTCGATGTGAACTCCTTCAATAGTGCATCGTGATCAAGGTTTTCTATTGCACTCTGCAACTCTTTGCTTGCAGCTCGGAAATTAGTTCCACGGTCGCTGTAGATCGCCGCCGGAATACCCCTCCTAGCCATGATGTTGCGAATGGCCATTATGCAGGAATCAGTAGTCAGTGTATGAGCGATCTGCAGGTGAATGGCACGAGTGGTTAAGCAGGTGGCGAGAACCCCCCACCGTTTCTCGGTTCGTCTTCCAATCGACACCAATATTGGACCAAAATAGTCCACACCCATGTGAGTGAATGGACGAGCGAAGGCAGCTAGACGAGCAGGAGGAAGATTGCCCATTTCTGGAGGTTGTGGTTTTGCGAAAAGGATTTTACACTGTTGGCAGTCTTTCCGCATTTTTCGGTATGTTGTCTTCAGATGAGGAATACGGTAGCGTTGGAGTATTTCGTTCATCGCTGTCTCGTGATTCTGATGGTTGAATCGCTCATGTATGGCGGAGATGACGAGGCGGGTTACAGGATGGTCGCGGGGAAGTATCACCGGTTCAAATGCATCTCGATCGACGAACGCACAGGCCTTCGTTCGGCCTTTGACTCTAAGAACTTCATTCTCATCCAGAAAGGCACACCACTGGTAGAGCAGGCTAGATCTGGGAATGCTTTTAGCTGAACTCTTCAGCAAACGGTTCTTCTCGAAGATAGCTATTTCCTCTGCGAAAACGGCGGACTGAGCACAGCGAAACAGATGGTTTTCCGCGTCTATAAAGTCTTGTCGTTGCAGTGGTCCGAGTACTCGTTGTTTTCCGTAGCAACTAAGCTTTAGGTTGCGAATGTAGCGCATCACATAGGCCGTTACGCGTAGAAGAATGATCCATTTGGAATAATTCTGGAACAAATTGGCGAATCCCTGGGTCGAGTATGAACGAGGAGATGCGGTCGAAGCTCCTCATTGGTGGTTCTTCCAGGAAATGGATTCTCAGGCCAGTTTTCTTTTTTGAGCAAAAGGAACTCTGGTCCACGGAACCAGCGACTGTTACTAGCCAAGTTAGGCGTTCGCTTCCACTTCGTTCCTTCATCAGCTACGTTGTGTTTTGTCGGAACCCATCGTCACTCGAATATCTCTGTCGTTTCGAGTATCTCGCTGACCCGAAATGCAACGAACTGAGTATACCGTCTGTGATCCGAACGGAGCCAACAGAGTACGTCTTTGGAATCTGTCCAGAACGTCCGCTGCGTAACGTGGATTGAAAGCGATTTTGAAATAGTATCTGCAAGCCACACGCCTATAACTGTCGCTTGCAATTCGGATCGAGGAATCGATAAAAATTTGAGTGGAGAAACTCTTGTTTTGGCACTTACTAGCGAACATTCAACAGTATCGCCATTCTCGAATCGTAAATATACCGCCGCAGCAAAGCCGTTCTCACTTGCATCAACGAATGTATGCATTTGTACATCGGTACCGGCTTCTGCGGGTGTTAGCACTCGGTAGCAGCGTGGTATTTCAACGGTTGTTATCTGCGGAAAAATGGCCAACCATGACAGCCATTTGTCGTACTGCAAGTCCTCGATCGGATCATCCCACCCAACAGACGTTCTCCAGATCTCCTGCAGTAAAACTTTCAGGAACATCATAACGTGTGCAATGAGTCCCAATGGATCGAAGACCATCATTAGGGTGCGTAACACTTCTCTTTTCGTTGGTCGACGGTGTCCTGAGATGAGTTCTCTATCATATCGTGCGGATACCTTATAAGTGAAGCAGTCTTTCGAAGTATCCCACCACATACCAAGGACTTTTTCGGTTACGCATTCGTCTCCGATATCAAGGTTCTTCTCATTCGTTATTTCCTCACTAACCGCTGCCAGAACGCTACTAGAATTAGATATCCAGTTCCGCATTTCGAACCCAGCTGCTGCGTGGATCTTTTTGACGTCCTGTACAAGCTGGATTCCTTTCTCCACAGACTCCACGCTCACAAGCATATCGTTCACGTAATGTCGGTTGACTATAGCGTCGACAGCTTCGGGATGATCTCGTTCGAACCTCTTGGCATTTCTGTTCTTTATGTATTGTGCGGTACTCGGCGAACAGCAGGCACCGAAGGTCATCACCTGTACTACGTAGATGTTCGGCTCCGTAGCATGATCATTATCTTTCCAGAAGAAGCGTATACAGTGCTGGTCCTCAATTCTCATCATCACCTGGTGAAACATCTCGCGGATGTCACCACACACTGCTATCCGAAACTCTCGGAACACGGATAGATGAGATGTCAGCTGGTCAGGACCTTTCAGCAAGAAACTATTGAGGGAGATCCGTGGACGATGGCTGCGGCGTCCCAAACGAGCCTAATCTTACCCCGTTTGTTTGGGTTGACGACCGGGAAAATCGGAAGGTACCACACACGAGGCCTTGGCGGTTGCAACTCTTCAACGGTTAACTTCCTTACGTAGCCTTACGTAGCTAACGTGGTCATCAATTTTTGCCCTTACCATCTCGGCTAGAACAGGATCCTTCCTCATATGATTGTCTAGACACCTCCACCGCTTCAGCGCCATCGATTCACTATCCGGAAGTCGGACGTCATCATACTTCCAGAGGAGCCCGGATTCATATCGGCCAGCTATACGGCGAGTAAGCGTATCCAGGAGCATTTGTGCTCGTTGGTCTTGATGTGACACTAGCAATTTGTCTGGTTTTATGAGTCCAAGACTGTCGAGTGAGAAGTACGTTTTCACCATCTTATGTAGGTCATCGTCTGGATGCCGGTTGCACTCGCACGTTTGTACGCTGTGGTAGTTCACGAACCGCTCAGCCTTCTCTTTGGCGGTACAATTACCAACCCTAACCTTGTTTTGACAGCGATTGGCTCGTTGTCGCCTCCTTCTCGACTTTTGGTGGCATGTCCCAGTCTAGCATGGTCCAGACCGATAAGGATACGAGGACTGACATCGTAGTACGACTCGAGAGGTAATTTTGCCAGATATGGGTACTTTCTCTGGATCTGGGCTACATATTTTCTCAAAACCCGATTAATATTGGTATCAAATGAAAGGGCTTGAATAGTAGATCACAGTAGATCATGAAAAATCCAAATCCAAGATGGCCGCAATCACAAAATAGCAAATTACTTCATTAAACGGTTTTACTTAGCTTGAACTGTTTGTATGTCTGTAGGGCTGTCCCAAATAAATAGAAATTTGACCAATAGGAACTGACCGAATTTATAAAAATCTTTATCTGTACTGTCATTCTAAAACTACTTATCTTGAAAAATCCAATTTGGCAGCCGCTACAAAATAGCTGACTCCATATTATCTCAAAAAATGTTGATTGAGATATGTGTTTAAAACGAACGAACTTGACTTGGAGAACACAATATATATTTTTTTGCATTCCACTCAATATTGGTATCAAATGAAATGATTTGAATGATAGAATACAGCACAATGGTTTTATTGTAGAGAAATATTCTAATGAAACAGATAATGTACTAAAAACTTAAGAATAAAATAAGTAAGAAAATCTTTTTAAGTTAAACGGTTTAAGTGTGATTAAACATAATAATGTACTAAAAGCTAAAAAATAACTAGGCAAGTAGCAGTTAACAGTTGTCACATCTCTTCTTCAATAGTCTAGGGCATTGATAAGACTAAAATAAAATCGTGGATCACGTTGGATTTCCATTATCCACAATTAGCGACTTCATCATATGTCCCACGATTTTATATTAGTCTTATCAATGCCCTAGACTATTGAAGAAGAGATGTGGCAACTGCTAACTGCTACTTGCCAAATTATTTTCTAGCTTTTAGTACATTATTATGTTTAATCACACTTAAACCGTTTAACTTAAAAATTTTTTTTTACTTATTTCATTCAATATGACAACAAATAGTCGGATGAAATAAAGATTGAATAAAGAAACGGATCTATATATATATATATATATATATATATATATATATATATATATATATATATATATATATATATATATATACATTTTTTTTTCAAATTTTGTGGCAAAAAAATTTATGTATAAATAAAATATATAAAATCGAAACTAAAATATAAATATAAATTCTCCTATAAAATCTGAAAAATCAAAATATTAAAAATCCGACAAATGATAGAAAATACGTTTTTACATGCTGAAAATCAATTTCAGCCAAATCGGTGGTAGAGATCCTGAAATAAATGTACCGATATTTTTTTCCATTTTCCAGAAGGTCAGTCCTTAAGATTTTTTTCAGAGCATTGTTTCATTCCACCATTGTACCATAATTTCTTGTGCTCACCTCGTTATTTTTATAAAATCGAAACACCATTATTGTGAAACTTTTGTCAAATATCATAGATAATGTACACATACTATGAAATATAAACCATAAAGTTCAGAATATGTAATTATACAACCCAAAAAATTCAACGAATAATTATTTGTGAAGTATGTCCAAGAATATGTAACCATTTTTCATTTTCGTTTTATATTAACAAGGTAGTGTCTACAAGAAAAATATTTTTGTCAATATTGTGTTCCATTTGTGCATGTTACGTTGCACTCGAATGAGTCGATTCGTAGTCTTCCGTACCTCGCACTTGCATGTTCAAGGAGTCTGGAAATGTCAATGCGCGACATTTCCAGATTAGAAGAACGAAGAGCGTGAAAAGGGGAAATTAGACGAAATATGAGAATAAGTATTAATGATATTCAGAAGAATAAGCTTGTTGTAGAACGCTTTCTGAACGTGTCGAAACTCACAGAGGTATATCGCGAAAAAGCAAGTTTTCTCTCCTTTCTATAGAAAACACCGTAAGCATCTAGACAGGATATTACATAGAACAGGTTTCGAACAATCATTTGCTGTTCCATGCTTCGAAATTGTACGAGGATCAACCATACTGCATCCAACAGGATTCTGCAAAGCTCGTAAGCCAGAGAAGACACAGGCATGATGTGTTTTGCTCGTTTTTATCACTAGCAAAAATGGTCGGGAAGAGCTTTTGGTCAATATTTGAACAAAATGCATTCCTTAAGAATATGCAGACACAGTGACGGATTGACGAAACGTTTGCGCAGAGTTATTGAAGAAAAAGGTGACGGATTCGAACATTACTATGATGTGTGTCTTTGAATCAAAAAAATAATAAATGTTATGTTTTCATGTAATCACAGTTTATTTTGGCGACACCCACTCTGGGAAAATCTGTCTAGTTAAGATTGAAAATTATTAAATCATCAAGCATTGTTTGCATCTTATCGATACTCCATCACATCGAGTTACTAGTTAAAACATTGACAACAATCATGTTTGTAATAAATTTGCATAATAATTCGTATTTCGAAACGTTTCATAAGGTGAAACATCTGTCAGTGGTATTCAAATTTTATTTTGAAAAGAAAAAAATTGTTGAAAATCGCTTAGTTCTTCTCCAATCCGAAGCACACTCGGTTCTCCTACGCATGACAAATTTAATCCAAAAAAAACAGCATTTTTCCTCAATGCTCCAAAGAAAGTTTGCATACTTTTAAAAGTTTCCCGTTGTGACGCTTTTCACTCATTTATGTTCGTACTCGGGATGAGAGCTAACTGATCTCAGGAATGTCGCTTTTCAATCACAACGAAAATAAAACTCTGCAGTATATCGTGGACACAATGAAGTACCTGATAAAATGTCACAGCCTCAAACAACACGAAAAGTGGAAAGATATAGACCATACGATCAATGCATGCGATACCCGATGCTGCATGGAACAACCAAGAAAGCAGCGAAAGAGCAAATCCGAAAAGAAGTTTTAAAAGAAAGTAAAAATAGATTGTCAATTTGACCCTCCAACAAAGGATGACTTTCGATGGGAACCAAGGGAAGCAAGAGGCAGAAGAGGCAGACAACCCAACCCATATGTAATAGGAGAAATTGAATTTTCCTAAATTGTGTGCCCATGAACATACGCAGCGCGCGCTGTCTAAAAGTCAGTATTCAGATGATCCTTCTCTTCAATGCCGGCTTGGTCTTGTCTTTTGATACATTGATTTTTTCTGTTTTGCTTTACTCATTCGTTCTTGTTTCTAAGAAACGCTTTTCAGTTTCACTTTTTTGGGATAGTTGTGAAGAAAGATATTTTGAAAAAGCGAAAGCCACTTTTTCCATGTTATTCTATTTCGTGCAGCTGACACTTTTTTCTCTCAAAAGTATGCCTCTATGGTTGATTGTACATGTGAGAATTTTTTTCTCATTACAACATTTGAGATGCTCTTTCTGACGGATTTTCATTGGAACATGTTGGTGAGACATGAAACTGAATCGAAATAATCAAATAATCAAGAAGTTTATCAATGTGATACAGAGAGCATTTAGCAGAGAAATTGTGAAATGTCGATATCCATATCGAAATCGTAAGCTAAATTTTGAAAGTATGAACTTGAATTGCGATATTGCAGCTGGGAAAACGGAAGGCTTCGTACGCAAATATATGTTCAAATCTTCAGAATCGTCAAAGTTTGATAGAAATATTTATACACAACTGGAATGTAATTCGATCATCAATATATTATCGTTTGATATCGTTTCCTATTCTCGTCATCTTGATGAAACACTTAAAACAAAGCAGTGAGATTACTACCGAAGTATATATGAAACATATTCTATAATTCCATCCTATTTATGATGAATTTAATACGACAAAAACTACTATAGTATAACTATTTACGCTTGTACACTAAAAAACTGGCTTGTATTCGGCGAGAACCTATCTCTATTCTGAAGACGTTTCACGTTTCTACGTTTAAACATTTAAAGGGCCTGGCTGGGTAAGGAAGTAAAAAGTGCCCCGAAACCAAATCACCAAAGAAATCAAAAATGTCAAAAACCACATACGAATCATATTTAAATATAAATTAAACTTGTACTGGGTCTCGAAATATGAAAATAATAATAAAATTATATTTTTTTATATCGCACAACACTGTTAAAATTCTGAAAAAAATCATACACATCTAGTAAAGGCACTCAAATTTTTGATGATTTTTTTTAAATAATATAGTAAAATCCACTTTTGATATTTTTTTCAAATTGTTTTTCCTTAAACCTATTAAGGTGAAGGTGGAAGCTAGCCATTGTAGTGGTATAGGTATACCCACGTGTAAAAATGGGGTAATAGTGTTTGTGAGAGGAGAGCAAAGCACACTTAAATAGATCGATTCTCTTATCAGACTGTGTGGCGCATCATTGACACGAGTTTTTGAATACATTTGAAAAAAATATCAATTCAATATCAAAGTAAAATGTATGAACGATATGTTCCGATGAACAATTGCAATAACACACTAGCTGACCCGGTAAACTTCGTTCCGCCCAAAATTAGTTTTTTGTTATCAATACCTTCAAACATTCACGTTTTCTTCCTAAGCGCAAGTTCATGAGTCCAATCGCAGAACTGTTCATTGATTGATCTTCTAATCGACCCCGTTGAATTTATCTTTTACTAAAAAATTCCTAGTACTTCTACCAAAACTCATCATTATAATATCAGATTATTTTCAGACACAATTCTCGTTCAAGATTTATCAACCACTTGCAAATAACATATTTTTCCGTTACATGGAATCATTGTTTGATACAGAAAATATGATAGAATAAATATAAACCCCTCCCGCCTTCTCCCCTTTGAGAGAGTGGAGGAGTATCTATTCACCATAGATACGTTTCATGCCCCCTAAACTCTTCACATGCAAAATTTGGCTCCATTTGCTTGATTAGTTTTCGAGTTATGCAGAAATTTGTTTTTCATTTGAATGACAACCCACCCTAAAAGAGAGGGAGGAGTGTCGAACCACCATAAAAACATTTATTGCATCCTAAAACCTCCATGTGCCAAGTTTGGTTTCGTTTGCTTGATTAGTTCTCGAGTTATGCAGAAATTTGTGTTTCATTTGTATGGGAAACCCCCTCAGAGAGACGAGAGAAGTGTCTATTCGCCATAGGAACGTTTTATGTCCCTTAAAACCTTCGCATGCCAAATTTGGTATTTTCTTGATTAGTTTTCGAGTCATGCAGAATATTGTCTTTCATTTGTATGACAGCTCCCCCTTAGAGGGGGGGGGGGTGAGTGTCTAACCACCGTGAAAACATTTATTGCGCCCTAAAACCTCCATATACCTAATTTGGTTTCGTTTGCTTGATTAATTCTCGAGTAATGCAGAAATTGGTGTTTCATTTGTATGGCAGCCGCCCCCCTTAGAAAGAGGGGAGGAGTGTCTAACCACCTTAAAAATATTCATTGCATCCTGAAACCTCCACATGCCAAGTTTGGTTTCGTTTGCTTGATTAATTCTCTAGTAATGCAGAAATTTGTGTTTCATTTCTATGGCAGCTCCCCCTAAGAGAGGGGGAGGAGTATCTAACCACCATAGAATCATTTATTGCACCCTAAAACCTCCATATGTCCATATGAAACCAAATTATTCATTTGCTTGATTATTGCTCGAGTAATGCAGAAATTTGTGTTTCATTTGTATGGCAGCCCCCCCTTAGAGAGGGGAGTGGAATGTCTAACTACCATAGAAACATTCTTGGCACCCTAAAGCTTCCACATGCCAAATTTCGTTTCATTTGCTTGATTAATTCTCGAATAATGCAGAAATTCGTGTTTCATTTGTATGGCAGTAACTCGATGCTGTTGCTAAAACTAACATTATAGACCCATTAAACGGTAAAAATAATAATTGTATTGATATCAACACAATTTCATTCTATTGATTTTCGTGGCATGAAACGCTATGACTCAGGAATAACATTTTATTGAGTGGTTTTTATAGCTGTTTCGATGATGTTGTCTGGCATCAGTGTCGAAAAAATAACGATGCTTTCACCAATACAAACAAAACCATTGCCGAAGATTGAAAAATGAAAATTTAACTTTCAGAGCACTAGCTCGAGTTTTCCGACGTTTTGCACTATACAGTGCGACAGCAGATGAAAATTTAATATCTTGTGAGTAATCGATTAGAGTTTGGTTCGTATTACTTGATGGGAAGTGTGCGAAAACGCTCGTTCTCTTCCCACTGTTTCGCAAAATTATTGATTTTCGAGCGAGGAGTGAGGGAGGGAGATGAAAGAAATGAGCGCCATTGTGACAGCCATTTGTGGCTAGCCTTAAGAATGACATGCTAAAGATTCAAAAGTACGTATTTCACCATAGATCCTATAATGAACCACATAACAGTTAAAAAAAATTGTTAAAATTTCTTATTTGGTACCCTGTACAATATATTCCATAGAACTGGGGATTTGGTTTGGGGGCACACTAATAAACATTATTATTACTACTTTTTCTCAGAGTCACTAGATAAAAGAGTCAGATAGATAAAACGAGGGCGGTCCGATAAGTACTTAGCCTCATCGCTCGATGGTGTCAGCAGCGCAAGGGAGATTACTTATCGTGTAGTACATTCTCGTAAACGGCTACTGTCAAGATTTCAGCCGAATTGGACTCGTAGTTTTGTTTTGACCGTGTCTGGAAGCGGGCGTGTCCGCGGATTTAAAAAAAATGGAAAAAATGGAAATTCCGCCGTTGCCACGGCCAAATTTGTCGAATTGCTGCCCCATCCACCGTATCCTGGAGATTTGGCCCCGTGCAATTTTTTATTCGTTTCCAAACTTAAAAAAGTCGCTCGCCGGGCAGAAATTTAAGTCGAATGAGGAGGTCATCGCCGCCACGGAGGCCTACTTTGCAGACCTCGAGAAAACGTATTTTTCAGATGGATTAAAGAAGTTGAAGCATCGCTGGGTCAAGTGTATCGAGCTAAAAGGAGACATAAATCGCCACTTTTACAAATTCTTTTTTTTTTTTGTAGGCTAAGTACTTATCGGACTACCCTTGTACGGATACAGCCATTCCGTGCCAAACCGATATAGTGGTTCTCAGATTTCTATGAAAAAAATTGTTTTGTTCTTTATTGCAAAATATTAGACCCGTATTTTTTTATTTTTTCGTTAGGGTGACCATTTCCATTTTAGGGTGGTTCGAACAATCATTTCCCAAATATGACTTTTTTCATAAATTCATAACTTTTGAATCACCGATTTAGATTATCGACATATCAAATTGAAGGCAATGAGCTAGCATTTTGTTAAAAAATATTGAACTTGCAAAAACAATGGATTTTGTTTTGGTAATAATTAATTGTAGTTGTTTTTTGTAGTTTTCATGGCTTTAGACTAGAGGGCACTATATTTTTTTATATTTTTCCTTGAAAGCTGAGGATTTTTTACATAACATATCTCGATATCAGAGATGCTATTTTTTCGTTTTTGAGATATGATTATTTAAAGTTAACCTCCAAAAAAGCATTTTCCCCTTTTATCCAAAAATGACTTTTTGCAAAAATTCATAGCATTTGAACTACTGAACCGATTTAGATGATATTAAATTCAAGCCAATAAGCTAACCTTCTTTGAAGAAATATGACACGTGTGATATATATATATATATATATATATATATATATATATATATATATATATATATATATATATATATATATATATATATATATATATATATATATATATATATAAAATATCACACGGAAGACTGGATTCTAGTCGCATAGGTCTAGTTTAGTCACATAACAATATTCATATCTCAAATATATCAAATATATATATATATATCTCAAAAACGAAAACCTTAGAGGGGTGACACCCATGACCATGACAAGTATATTATATTGGAAAAAATATGATTTTGAATGAGGGTAACCGGTTATAACTTAGGGTAGATGTTTTTTACTTCTTGGCCATTAAAACTTGTTTCAATATTAATTCATCAATTTATCTAGAATTGATTTAGATGCAACTTCAAACAAATTCCGAATCCTGTCAAAAGATGGAAGAGGGAATGTTGGAGTACATTGGTCATTTTCATCGGGAATTACAAGAATGGTCAAAATCGTCTAAAGAAGAAGTCGAAATTTTTGATACAACTCAAGCTCGAAACATGTTATGAGTATCTCACAGCGAACTGAAAAAGTCGATTTGACGAACTGGGAATTACGAAGTTTCGGAAATGCAGCTTTTGCTAGAGATACCAAGACTCCGTAGATATTTGAAGACCGCTGAAATTAATTTTAATGATCCCATCAATGAGATTGCATTGGATGTGTTAAGGCGGGTCCACATTACGCCGAATGATACCGGTCGGCCTGTACCAGGCGGCATATTCGGTTCGTTATGTAATGTGGACGCCACATCGGGTGCACGAAGCCGAAGCCCCATCGGATGTACGAAGCCGTCACGAACGCACGAAGCACAATGTCGTCAACGCTAATTTACTTCGTTTTGTTTTTGTTCAACTTTCTCGCACCGGACTCACTTGTTTCGGGTTGGGTTCGGTTTGTTTCGAGTCGGTTTTCGGCACGTCGGCAAGCCCGGGCGGTACGTCCACATTTAGTCAGCTTTACCGGGTGGCCGCTCGGCGTAATGTGGATGCGTCTTTACAGTTTTTCACTCCCAAGAACTTCCATGAATCGGTTCCAAATCTTTCAGTGAATTTGAAGCTGTTCCTAACCGTGTACGTTCCTGTGGCATCTCATGGAGAGGATTATCAGAGTTGAAATTAATTAAAAATTTGCGTTCATTGATGGGTCAGACATTTTTAATACGTCGAGCCCCGTACCTTTATTGCTGCGCATGCCATTTAACCCACAACAAGAGAGCGAAAGCGCACAGGAATGTGCCGATATCAGCAGAAAATTTTCGAAAAATCCTGAAGGATGGTCGGAAAATTCGGAAAATTTAATTCTCACATGTTCTAAAATTACATAATAATAAGCGTTGTTAGTCCATTCGATGTTTGCGCTATCGAAATTGATCTTTGTTCGTGAGTGGAAATGGATTTTCAGGCGAAATAACGCATTTCCATTCCCCTCCTTTTCCAAAAGAAACTATGTCACCCTTCTAATCTCGAGTCGACCGCGAGTAATTGGTTTCCTACTTTATTAACCCTAGATTTAAGGAAACATGTTGATATATACTAATAAAAGTATAGCTAATAGTTCAGCTCCTTTAAACCTATGTAACTGAGCCTGTAAAAATAAATGACTTAAATAAAAAAAAACGCATTTCCATATCTTATATCTATATAAACAAAAATGTAAGGAAAAATCTGTTGGTAAGCGGAAAACCCGAAGAAGGGATGGTTCGATTTTAGCCTCCTGTATTTTGTATTTTAAATTTTAAAATCCTGAAGGAAGGTCGGAAAATTGAATTCCCACATGTTCGAAAATTACATCATAATTTAGCGTTGTTAGTCCATTCGATTTTTGCGCTATCGAAATTGATCTTTGTTCGTAAGTGGAAATGGATTTTCAGGCGAAATAACGCATTTCCATATCGTATATTCTATAAATAAAAATAAAAGGCCAAATGTGTTGGTAAGCGCAAAACCCGAGGAAGAAATGGTTCAATTTGGGTCATCTCTATTTCGTTGTATTCGTCTCTTCCCGTAGGTCAATATAGCGGGGAGAAAAATCGGAAAATTCGGAAAATTGAATTCCCATATGTTCTACAAATAGCTAAGCGTTGTTAGTCCATTTGATATTGGCGCTAACGAAATTGATTTTTGTTCGAAAGTGGGAAAGGATTTTCTATCTATATAAACATATTTTCTATCTATATAAACAAAAATGGAAAGCCAAATGTGTTGGTGTGCCCTAAACCCGAGGAAGGAATGGTCCGATTTGAGCTGTCTTTATTTTGTAATATTCTCTGTATCAAACATGTATTCCATTCAACGGAGAAACATTTTTATGCTTGAAGAATCTTGAACGAGAATTGTGTCTGAAAATAATTTTATATTATAAGGACGAATTTTTTGTAGAAGTACTAGACAATTTATTATAAAAGGAAATTGTAAAGGGTCAAAGGGTAATCAATCAATGAAGAGTTCAGTGATTGGACTCACTAACGTTCACTTAGTAAAGGTGGAAACAGAATGCCGCGTTGTGCTTTGCTTCTCATCAGCTGCCATTGCTTGCGTTTTGTGCTAAAACATTTGCCCGACGCAGTCTGCTGATTTGTAATCACAATCTAGCGTTCGCGTCACCTCTTTTCATTTAAACAAACACAAAGTAAAATCCAAACAGTCAACTTCAATCAACTTGTGAATCTGTAATTTCATTTTTTAATTTCGAATCAATTACCGTTTATTCACCATTACCTTAAATATAATGAATTCAGCCGATGTTCATTTTGCATCGGTTGCTTAACTTTGCATAAGTATGAATGCATAATAATTTCTTCATACTTCTTTTCAACGAATTTCAGTTCGTATGAAAATCTTGTTCTTGTTGTGTCCACGAATCAGTTGAATGTTTTTAAAAACAACAAATTGACATATTCGGCGCAAGCAGTTTAGAACAAATGTTAGCGTTTAGTACAACGATGCTAATGATGCAGCGCACTATTGTGGGGGGCTAAATGGAAACACACATGTTTAAAATGAAGTGTCAAAGCACAATTGTCGCGAAGCAACGCATAGCGCGGCATTCTGGTCCCACCTTAAGAAAACGTGGATGTTTGAAAATATTCAAATCAAAAAATCTATTTTGGGCGGGACGAAGTTCGTCGGGTCAGCTAATGTTATAATAAATACGTTTCTGGTTTAGATAAGTTTGATTTTTCATTCGAAAGCGAAAACTATATATTATGGAGGGGTGATATCCTAGTAACCCGCCCCGGCTGTCACTCGGTCACGCTACGCCACTGGATCTATGAGAGATGAGTGAAAACGATCTATTTGCAGAATATGTGGCAACGACGAAGTAGTAATTGGAGAATCGCTCTTCCCCCATCGCACAACGCCACGTGAGTTTTCTGCGGTGGCTATACCGGAACCAGATCCGCCACTTCTGCATTATTTTTTTTGGCTGGTGAAAAATTAGACTCGTATTTCTATACCATATCCGTCGGTACCGGGAGACGTGCTCGGCCAAGGACCGTGCGAGGTACGGAAGGTCGCGTTCGGCGAGGACGCCAGCAGTCATCAAGGTGATGAGGGAGCGGGTTCGTCGAAAAATGAACCGCTCAATCGGAAAGATCCGGGAGTGCCGAAGGACCTGGGATACAAGCCGTACAAGAAACGCAAGGTTCACGGGGTAACGAAGGCTACAACGAAGAAGGGGCGGGACAAATCCTAACTGTTACTTTCGGGACACGCAGGTTAGGAGTAGGGAGGAGTTTTCGTAGTGTACATTTTTATCTAACGATAAAGCAATGGCGTAGTGAAGGGGGAGGGACGGAGGGGGGCGGAACTGATTACTAAGCCAATAGTTATACCACAGGTATAACCCACTCCTAGTTTTTTTCGTTTTCGTTTTGGATGGGATAAGCAGCAGATTTGAATAACGACATCATTCAACAACTGGAAGGTCAGGGTTTAGTTTTCATGAAGTCCCGTTCGCAGGCTATCGACCGCTCCAACCATGTCAGGATCAAATGAAGGAGTTTACGTTTTGTTGAGAAAGTAATACAAAAAACCCGTATCCATAGGGTTTGTAGACAACTCTTTGGGCTTATGAGGACAACATGATTTTGCTGAGAATTTACAGTGTGTGACAGTTTCAGAACTGTTTAATATGTTTACTCGTTTTTCGCTGAGAGATGTTTACACTGATCGCTGAGATATGTTTCTGAGCCACACATGTGTGTTGTTAAAAGTATGATCTAAAACTCCTGTGTCATCTGTACTTCTGATGCATTGTGCTATATGAAGTTGATCTGGCGCAGTATATTTGCAAACCAAAGGACTATTTCTGAGAAACGTTGTTATCAGACTCATTGCACTGGTAATGTTTTTTGTTGTTGAAAGAAACAGTCTAGTTGAAACGGTCATTAAGAAGGTTTTATTAAAATTCAACAATTAAAAATGTACTACTAAAAGGAGAATTCCTCATAAGATAAGTAAACCAAGCAAAAGACCTTCCGGACCCGGCCAACGATGGAAAAGGGAATGTTGAAGTGCATTGACCAGTTTCATCGGGAATTACAAAACGTCAAAATCGTCTAAAAAGATGTCGAAAATTGTAAAGCAATTCAAACTCGACACACGTTATGAGTATCTGACATAGAACTGAAAAAATCGATTTGACAACTACAAAGTTTTGGAAAGGCAGCTTTTCAGAGATACCAGGACTCCGTAGACATTTGAAGGCCGCTGAAATTAATTCTAATGATGTCATTAATGAAATTGCATTGCATGAGTTACAGTTCATCATGAAGTGGGGCTTCCAAGGATCGGTTCCAAATCTCACAGTGAATTTGAAGCTGTTTCTATCCATGTACATTTTTATTTACCTTCTTATTTTGGAACTGTCAGATCCAGTGACCAACGCGTGAAGACTTTGTGATTTCTTGTTCGTCCTATCTTATATCATAATAAATACGTTTCTTGTTTAAATAGGTTTGATTTTTCATTCGAAAACAATAACTAAGTATTATGGAGGGGTGATACTCTAACAACTCGCCCCGGGTGTCACCCGGTCATGCTACGCGACTGGGCGTAAGAATATTTATATTGTTCGAATGTTCACAGTTGGACCATACACAGCAGGACTGTTGATACAGTGATAAACATTCGTTTAGTCGCACTTGAAAAAAAACTTGAAACACTTATAAAACAACTAGGAATGTTCTTTTTATCGGGATACATATTTGCTGTATTGACAGTATATTTAAGTCAATTTTATTGAAAGGACGTGCGTCATCGGTGGATATAAACATTCAAACGTCGTTTTTTTTCCGAGACATACGTTCAGCCTTCTTCTTCTTCTTCAATGGCACTAACGTTCCTAAAGGAACTTCGCCGTCTCAACGTAGTATTACTTGCGTCATTTTTATTAGTACTTAGTTGAGATTTCTATGCCAAATAATACGCCTTGAATGCATTCTGAGTGGCAAGCTCTAGAATACGCGTGATCACAGTGCAAGTCGGAGGAAATTTCTTTGACGAAAAATTCTCCCGACCAGAACGGGAATCGAACCCGAACACCGGCATGTTAGTTATGACGCTAACCACTCGGCCACGGGAGCACACATACGTTCAGCCGCAGGGCATAAAAATCGAGTTTTCGCATAATCACCAAGACTATATCTGTGTTTTTTGTAAAAATACTTGGGAATGTTCAATTTACAAGATAAATATTACATGTGCAACGTAAGAAGTTGGTCAGATTAGTGATTTACGTAGAATTTAACGGAATGGCGAAAGGTATTCTATTGACGGAAGAGGGGCGGAAAATAATAAAGATATTCAGTGAACAAAAGTTTTCTGATCGATCGATCGTAACAAAAATTGGTCTATCTGAGAAAGTGGTAAGGAATTTCTTTAAATAGTGCCAGAAATATGGGATATAACGACCAACAAATGGGAACACCAAAGTTACTTTGCGTCTTAAAGGTCGAATAAGACACGAAGCAACCAGGGAACGATGTCCTGCTCATACATTAAGGCAGAATCGGTTGTTCCAGTAACGAAGAGGCATATTGCGCGCATCTTGAATGAGTCACCAAACATCATGTGGAAGAAACTTCAAGGGAAGCCGGTACTGACCGACACCCATAAGCAGAACCATCTCATTTTCGCCCGGCAATACATGGAATGGAAACTACAATGGAGAAATGTTGTATTTTCCGGCGAAAAAAGTTCAATTTGGATGGTCCGGACTGTTACAGTTGCTATTGGTACAATTTAAGTCAACGGCATGTCGTGAGATCGAAGCGAACGGAAGTTTGACAGTGTGGGGAGCCGTTTCCTATCACAGCAAGCTTCTCAGTTGTTTCATTTTCACCCGAATGAACTCCGAAAAGTATCTTCAATTACTGGAGGACGTTTTGATTGGCCATATTGAGAATAACGCTACCGAGAATGTCGTTTTTTCAGTAGGATTATGCATAGATCCACGTTTCCAAGCAATCGAAGGCATGGTTTGCCGAGAAGGACATTCCGCTTCTTGAATGACCTGCTGACAGTCGATTGCAATCCCATAGAGCACCTATGGAGAATCTTGGCCGAGATGGTCTATGCAAACGGATGACAATTTGACAACATTTCCAGTCTCAAGGCAGTAATTCAGGAATGTTGGGCTATAATCAATATGGCAACACTTTAAAAGCTGTCTGACTCTATTCCAAATCGAGTTTTCAAAGTGATCCGAAATGGATGTGGACATACTAAATATTAGCTACCGATTGGACTTGAAATTTGCCGCACAAATTTTCTTTTATTGAATTTTTAGGATGCGGCTAAACGAATTTTTAGGATGTCCACACTGATTCCACATATTTGAATTACTTAGAGCTTGAGCTTGGGTAGACTGTACAATTCGTAGTTGCTCTCCGTGATTGACCTGAACCAACCAAATTGCACAAAGAACACACAGAATGACGCTTGGGACTAGCAAATCATTCTCGTTGTGCAATTTTCGGTGATTCGAGCTTTAAATGGTCAATAACGACGCCGGCCACGTCCTTACAGTCACCAGGGGAAGGGAAGGAATGTTAGTATGATATTCGCCGCCCGAAGGCCAGAAGGGTTGCCTCTATAGCGTGGTTCCCTAGCGAATATCATGGGAGGGATGGTTGTTAGTGGGAAGAGGTATGAATCAGGATTCACTGTGGTAAGTGATGTGACTCCCTAAATGCAAAATCTCAACAATTCAACGAACCGAATGCATTCTAATTCGATATCAATGATATCAAAGCAGGTTACGCTTTGATATCATTGACATCGAATCAGAATGCAAATCGTAACCTAAAGCAATGATCGCAACATTGTTGAATTTGATTTGCCAAATGCCCTCGTATTTTAATATCCCTGCTTTGAATTGATTCAGAGCACTTGCACATACAACCGCATCCACCAATGTACACAAACGCGCCCGAAACTCATAAAAAGAAACGAGTACTTTTATATACAACCCTGAATACACTTATAATGAAGTGCTGTGATAACAACACTACGCAAATCGTGTATGAATACTATAGCACTTCTGGCAACCACTCAGATTATTACACTCCTATGTTTATTTTATCATTGGGATTGAATCTTTAATGCTATTTCAGTTGTCCAAAGTTTTGATCTGCATATCGATTTTCTCAAAACAGGCACACTCCGTCTAAATGAAAGTATCTCTGACGTAAGTTTTATGATAGGAACACAGCTTTTTGGGGGGTCACATATATTTCGCGTATGTTGTTCTTTGCTTTGAACTACTTGAACTACTGAACTACTACACGATGACTGACACGTATCGAATACTTCCAGTACTGAAGCACTGGTCATAAGAATAACGTTGCTATGGTGATAATTACACTACGCTTACACATGCGACGGTGCATACTCAAAGTTTGAAATTATGCGCATCCTACTCACACATTACTTACACACGATACAGTGTACACACGTTATCAAATGGGTCTCGTCTATCGAATGAAACACACGAGAATTCACCAACACTCGCCCCAGAAACACCTCTCACTCTCTATCCTGTTTTTGACCATATTTCACAGCAAAAACCAAACAATCCAGCTAAATAGAACCCTTTAAAAACGAATGCAACACATGATTCCGATTTTACCCATCGTGACTCGCCACTGTAACACACACATTCGCACGATGAAAAAAAAACATCTCGCGGCACGAAACTAAGCGAATGAAGAACTCAAGCATAATTTCTGAGACATAGAACAGATGCACTTAGCTTTGTAGAATCCATCTTCACTGACGCAAAACTGATTCTCATTCTCCGCTCTCCGCTCCCGCTCCGACCTTCTCTCAGAAAACTGCTCCGCACTATACACACATACAATCGAGCGCTTCGATGCATTAAATTTGAAGAAATGGACGCTTCCGAAACTGAACACTGAAACCCAAAACCTGGATCCGTTCGTTCATCGCACTTTGTTTAAACTTTCAAATTCACAAAACTGAAGAAACATTTCCAGTCGAGTGCCTCGAACTGTTCACAATACCACAGTCCTGCTGTATCACACTACCGACGCCTCAGGAAAAAAAGAAAAAAGGCTAGCTGTGATTAGTGCTTTTATAAAGGCATAAAACTCAAATGTCTTCACACACTATGTACGACTGTTTTCGAAAAACTACAAATAAAGGAAAACCGGGAAGAAACAAAACTCGCTTGATCATGTCAAACTAAAACTCTAAACGAAAATAAACGCGAAGCGATTGTGAACGCGTCCACACCCGATAACTGCCCGACAGAGACTCCTCCACATATTTGAATTACTTAGAAAACAAAAAGTGAATTTATATTTTTTTTTGGAATGAATTCGAAGAAAATAAACAATAATCGTCTTTTATGAACAAAACTGTACAAAGAATTGACTTATTTTTAAAAATATTGAGGAAAAATAGGGTGCGGCTAAACGAATGTCTACCACTGTATAAGGCTTCCTATGTTGTGTCATTAATAGTATCAATTACCGATGCAGCAGATCGTATGTGAGGTGCGAGGCTGGGATCACCATCACATAATTGTTGCGTGGACATAGTAGCTAGAATAACACGCAATTGAGGGCCCTGGGTTATGAGCTCATTTTTGGAAAAAGGGGAAAATGATTTTTCGGACCTCCCTAAAATGAAAATAGACACCCTAGTGAGAAAATGCAGGTTTAATATTTTACGATAAGGAAAAAAAACTACAAATTTTCACGAGAATTTGAGAACCACTATATCGGTTTGGCATGTAATGGCTGAATATCTACAGTAGCAGCCGCACACGAAAAGCTAAGCACCCGACTAACATTAGTCAGCAGAGTAAGGTCTATTACAGTTTA
The DNA here is from genome assembly GCF_029784135.1 of Toxorhynchites rutilus septentrionalis. Taxonomy (NCBI): domain Eukaryota; kingdom Metazoa; phylum Arthropoda; class Insecta; order Diptera; family Culicidae; genus Toxorhynchites; species Toxorhynchites rutilus. The sequence goes on from NC_073744.1 coordinate 93,787,009, forward strand.
TTTTGTTTAGTTTTTCCATTTTAGATTGAAAAAGAAACATTTCACTATTCTGAAATAATTCGTCCACACATTTCTTTCAGCATTTTATTTTACATGTCTTGACATGAATTTTGATTTTTCCGTATTTGTTGAATAAAAATTATAATACTAACACGAAACAAGTAAATATATTGACCTTTTGATAACAAACACAAATGAATAAGAGACAAACATACTAAAATCTGAAAGTAAATTCGCCTAATGAAAACAAACGGAAGACTTAAGGCAACTTAACAATCTTTTTAACATATTGAAAGTGCACAACAGGGAAAAAATATTCTACACTCAATCGAATCGATTTTTAGATCGCACTACATAACAACATTCTGAGTGATATCCTTGGCGCATCATCTCTGGAATGCAACAAATAATAAAAGTGCTAGACAGCATCTTGATCGAGACGTTTAAAACATTTTATCTCCTGAGAGATCAATTAACTCATCATTCCTTTCTGCTCGACCGCAAAAGTTGCATTTTCTCTTTAGGAAAAAAAAAAGGAAAGAGGAAAGTTCCACTCTGTCGTTTATAATTTCTATTCGTTGACCTGTGCTCATGAATACACATGATTCCCGAAATCATCTAACCATCCGATAATCGCTAAGAGAAGAACAAATGTACACACAAAAGGCAAATGGATTACCGAACCGAAAAGCGGCCTTCGTGAGTAACCTTCGAAGAATATCATTTATAAGCTCAACCAAAGTCAATTTGTACAAGTCATTTCACACCCTGCTATTAAGCATCATCATTGAACCTATTATTTTTTAAACATTTGTGACACTAAACGTTTTTACTTGTAAACACGCACTCCAAACCCAAGCGGATTGCAGATATGCTAAAGCAATACAATGGCACAATACCCTCGGTAAAGTGAAAATGCTGCTTAGAAAATTAATTTGTGTCTGACTGGAGTTCGACATGTATTGGCATTCGATTGGAACTCTTGATTGTGCGTAAACACTTTCGTATATGAATTGGACGAGGAAGTTTGCATATACAGTTCGGTTGATCTTGGCAGTTGCGTCCGGTACCTCATGGTTTTTGGTTTGTAACGTCTATACAGCCGACATCACTCAGAAAATGCATATTTATGTTTGTCATTATTCAAGCACCGTTCACTATGTTTGAACAACGAAACCTCAAACCTCATTTCCTTATTTTACAATTAAACCAACACCCATAATGTTCTTATTCAATATCCGATTTATTCGTACAAAAATGACTTATGAATACTAATGTGACGTACGAATTAAATTGATCATTTGTAATCAACTTTTTCATAAAGAAAGAACGCAAATTTCGAATAAAAACTGTATCAAAAGTCTTACATTGTTATAGGAGCAAGTAAAACGAACTATTTGATGAAGCAATATGAGCTCTAGCGTTACATATCAATTAATACATATCAATTGAGTCTTTATTTGTGCAATTGAGACGGATAACAGACTGTAACAAATTGAGTTGAGTTCATATGTACCATCTTCGACAAAAAAAATATTTTGAAAGTATTCCTCTTTCTCGTGTCGCTTTTTAAAAAGACTTATCTGATTTGATCGATACCCTTCATTGACTTTCTCTTTCGATAACAACTCTCTGCAGACAGATTTGTCCCAGTTTTGCCACACAGTTTGATAAACGAGGTTCACTCCTACACTCCTGCTCATCCAACATATCAGAAATGCTTTTGCCACTGAGTTCTTAACAAAAGGGAATGTAGATGTAGAAAATCGATCAATGCAGATAAGTTACGTTACCTTTTCAACAGTTACGCGAGTTTTCAATTTCGGAAATTTTGTTTTTAATTTTTTGAGAAAAATATTATTTTGCCGAAAATCCAACTAGTTTGAGTATAAAATTCTTAAAATTTTGGGAATTTTCTAAATCTACCATGCACGACGTCTTCAAACGTTTTCGGGAACATAGTACTGTTGTTAGGACGGACCGTAGAGGAACCAGCAGAGCTGCCTTGTGACAGCATTCCGAAGGCTGTCATCTTTCCTGTACCATGACAGCCATTCTATTTATCTATTAACGACAGCCGCACAGTGAAGATGTTATGCGACATATTTTTTAAGAGGTAACGAAATGCTCTACAAGCATTTCCTAACCTCTTAAAACCCAAACGTCGTGTGGGGCTCACACCCACTAAAAACCAAGCCCTCTACTCGTCGCCTCGTTCCCCCTGGGACCACATCAAGGTGATCACTTCGGGGCGGCGGTGTTTATGCACTTCATCGGTTGTTGATCCCTCTTTTTTCTTCATTTCATTCCAATCCTGCCAATTGTGCCAGCATCCGTTCACCCGTCGAGACTTGCAATGATTGGGAATTGCCCTCCAACTTAGCGCGCAACCCGTCATAGTCTTCCTCGCAAAATTTTGCTTCCTAACGGAGCGCCGGTTAGGTAGTGCCTTCCTTCGTGACGCCCACTCCCTCACAGCAAATCTCGTGGGGTACACACCGGTTTGATGACGTCCTCCTAGATCCTCGTTTCGTCGAAACGATCTTCGCAGCGAACCACCTTATATTTCGCGATCAGGTATAGCCAGCGCGCATGCTGTTCACCATACCGCACGCATGCCATCTCGCCAGTAAAAGTTTACCCATCGAGATGTGTACCGATTAAAAATTGCCCTCCAACTTGACGAGCAATCCGTCACAGCCAGCCTCGAGAGATTTCTTACCTGTCTAGACGTGTACCGATTAGGAAGCGCCCTCCAATGTGGCGCGCGCCCCGTCACAGTCACCCTCGCAGGATTTTTCTTCCCAACGGTGCGTCGATTAGAAAGTGCCCTCCAACATAACGCACACTCCGTTACAGCTACTCCCGTGGGATACCATCCAGCACAACAGCCCTCGCAGTTGTTCACCTTCCACCATCAGGCATTGGGTGCGCGCTGGTCGGTCCTCCACTTCCGCTCTAGCTCGGACATGATGTGTACGATTACGCTGTTCAATGATTGCATTTCAGGAGTCCTCGTCGCGACACATTGCCTCCATGATATTCCCAGCATGAAGGTCATCCAGCTTCTCACGGGGCATACAAAAAAACGTGAACCGTAGTTTCCTCCACATAGCCACACTCCGGACAAAGAGGTGATCTTGCGTGTCCAAATCAGTACAGCCGTGACCAGACAAAAACTGCGTTAAGAAGAAATTCACTCCTCCATGTTTTCTGTTCACCCAGCCCTTTAGTGTCGGTATGATCCTGTGCGTCCATCTATTGTTTTGAGACGCACTCCACTTTTGCTGCCACTTAGCCATCGACTCCGCCCTCATTAGCTTTCGGATTCCTCTGGTTCCCTTTCTCCTATAGCACTCGCTGTCCTCCGCCAAGATGATGTCGATGTGGACCAACCTGGCTATGACGCAAACCGCTACTGATGATATGGTCCTGTACGCATTCGCGACTCGCATCTCTATGAGCCGGTACGTACTATTCAGCCTCCTCGTGTTCCGCTGAGTTCCTAACCCTGCGATCCAGGCTGGACCCCCGCATCGTAGTGTCAATGAGGATCTGCAGTTTCACATTTTGCATCCACCATCCGATCATGTCCATCGACTCGATTGCAAGCATTTCGACCCATTTCAAAGATTAACATAACGATGTCAAGCCGCGAAGCTATTGAACGCGTTCTCAACGTCGATCTTTATCACTGCGCAGTATCTGTTTCCTCTGCACTTCTGTTTGGACGCTTCGTTGGTTCTTTCGACCACTATTCGAATGGCATATACCGTAGATCTCCCTTTCCGAATTCCGAACTGACTATCGGACAGTCCACGAGCTCCATCCGTGCATTCCGTCAGCCTGTTAAAGATGATTCTATCCAAAATATTCTCAAAAGTGTCAAGCAGACATATGGGTCTATACGATGCTGGGTCACCCGGCATTATCCCTGGTTTTGGCAACAGTACTAGTATTTGTACCTTCCATCGATCCGGAAAATAGCATTCTTCTAGATACTTCTAAATTGCTGTCCTGAACATATCATGGAATGCTAGCACTGCCGCTTTTGAAGCTACATTTGGGATTCCACCTGGACCAGGCACTTTCTTTGTTTTGAGACGTTTCATAGCTTCAACTAGTTCATCGTTCAACACCTGTCTGCAATCGGTGTTATCAGTTTCATTCTCTCTGTATGGCGTGCTGCGGGAATAACCCTTCCGCGATCATTTTTAGTTTTTCGGAGGGTGTCGTTGGGCCCCTGAGCTTCGCCATCACCACTCGGAAGGCATTGCCCCATGGATTGACGTCCACGTCCCGGTATAACTCCCTGAAGCAATTAGATTTGCCTCGTTGCACAGGGCCACATCCAACTTGGCCACAGCTTCTAGCGAACTAATCCCTCTCGCGTTCGTGCATCTGCTCCCCCACTCTACTGCCCAAGCATTAAAATCCCCTCCTATAACAACTGGTTTTCGTTCGGCAAGCCCCTCGGTGAGGACATCCAGCATATAGTGGAACTGGTCCATCGTCCATCTGGTAGGTGCGTTGCAACTGCAGATTAAAATTCTGTTGATCTTTGTGATCACGAAACCCTCTGTCATGCGACACATAAAGGTACAGTCGTGTACTATACACGACTACCAAAGGTCCAAAGTTCCTGGACGAATTACATTTCTAATTGTTTCAATACACACTATAAAAGGTATTAGAATTGCAGGAGTACCTTGGGGTACTAAATTAGCAAATATGTGTTGTGTATGATTTGTTCATCCATAAATTATAATTCTTAATCATAAAGGGAAAGCTAAAGTTAAAGTTAATGTTAAGTGATTAGTTCTTGTGAAAATATATGGGAAAAGTCATAAAAAAAATTATTAAATATAATTAAAGAAAATAAAGAAATAAATATTAAAGTTCTTTTATTATTATTAGTTGGTCCTAATAAAGTTTTAAACTCTTTATGTAAAATTAATAAGATATTATTTCAAATAATTTGGAATCGATCAGGTATTAATCAATAAGAAGAAGGAATAATTAGTAAACCTAAAAAAGTTCTTATTCAATTTAATGATATATTAAAAATTGTTGTTGAAGTATGAAATACCGAAAATAAGTTAGTTATCATTTTCAATTCAATTTAGATTGTTTGATATTTAATAATTGGGGGGTTGAATTTGAAGGGTAAAAAAAACAATAATAATTTTTAATATCAAAAATTATAAAAGTAAATGAAAAAATGAGAAAAAAAGTTAATCATCTTAGTGGAGATATTTGAGGGATTAAAGAATATTAAAATATTAACATTTTTAGTTTGACAAACTAAGGTTTTGATTAAACTAATTTTTTGAATAAAAATATTGGATATCATTAGAAGTAATTGCTAATTTACTATAATATGATTTAAGAGATCATTACTTGCTTTCAGTCATCTAATGAATTTATTTGAGAAGAAATTCATTTAATAAAAAAAAATATTGGGATTCTTTCAATAACAATTGGTATAAAACTCGGATTTGCTCCACATTTTTCTGAACATTGTTCAAAAAATAACCCAGGTTGATTAATTAAAAAATTAGTGATTTAATCGACCTGGAGTTGCATAAATTTTTACATGTAGTGCTGGAATTGTTCATAAATGAAGAACATCTGTAGCTGTTACTAAAATTCGAATGTGATTATTAAAGGGTAAAATAATTCGATAGTCTACATCTAATAAACGAAATCCATCTATATAAAGTTCATTAGTAGGAGATATACAAGAATCAAATTCTAAATTAGTGAAATTTGAATATTCATATCTTCAATATCATTGATGTCCAATGGTTTTTATAGTAAAGAGGATTATTAATTTCATCTATTAAATATAAAAGGCGAAGAGAAGGAAAAGCAATGAATATAAGAATTATTGCAGGGAGAATTGTTCAAATGATGTCAATTGTTTGACCATGAAGAAGATATCGATTGGTAAATCTATTAAAAAACAGTATAATTATAATAAAAGCAATTAATGTTGTAATTATAATTAAAATTAAAATGATATGATCATGGAAAAAATTTAATTGTTCTATTAAAGGAGAAATTCTATTTTGTAATCCTAAATTAGATCATGTTGTCATTTTCTAATAAAAGAAAAAATCTTTATATATGAAGCTTAAATTTATTGCACTATTCTGCCATATTAGAAATTTGATGATAAAACAGGAAGTTCTGAATATGTATGTTCTATAGGAGGTATAGAATGATATCATTCAATTGAAGAAGATAGTTGTTTAGGAAATGATGGAGTTCGTTTAGTAATTATATTTTCTCAAATAATAAATGAGAAAAATAGAATAACAATTAATGAAATAGAACTACCTAAAGAAGAAATTATATTTCATGTTAAATAACTATCTGGAAAATCTGAATAACGACGAGGTATTCCTGTTAATCCTAAAAAATGTTAAGGGAAAAAATGTTAAATTTACTCCAATAAATATAAATATAAATTGAATTTTTAATCATAAAGGGTTTATAACTAATCCTGTTAATAAAGGGTATCAATGAATAAATCCTGCCATAATTGCAAATACAGCTCCTATAGAAAAAACATAATGAAAATGGGCTACTACATAATAACCTTAGCGACTATCACTTATTCCCGGTGATGAAACAGGCGTTCGGCGATCAACGATTCGATAACACTGAAGAAATTCGTGACGCAGTTACATCGTAGTTCAAAAGGTTGGACGCTACGCACTTCGCGCTCGGAATAGAAAAACTCGTGCCACACTATGAAAAATGCGATTGTCACGGCGATTATGTAGTAAAATAGAAAAAATAAAACGTAGATTACGAAAATCACCTTGTTTTTTGTCCTAACTTTATTTTTCCGCGATTTCTGAGGCACTGAAACTTATTTTTTGAACGACCCTCGTATTACCAAGTTTAAAAAGAAAACTGAAAGCTGACTTTTCATTTGATGCATCGATGTAATAAGAACGCTGCAATTTACAAAGCAATTACCAAACATTTTTTATATTATATAATATTATATTATAATATATTATATTTTATTATATTATATTATACTATATTATATTATATTATATTATATTATATTATATAATTAATTCCTATTAATCGTATGATGAGCCTCTATAACGAACACAGTGAAATAATTGATGTAACCATGTCAAGGTCAATGCTCAAAGACTATCTGAATAGAATAAGATATAAAGGGTGTGTCACATCAAATTGCATCACGGAAAAAACGCTGTAGAAATTTAATTTTTAGGAATTATATCTTCAGCTTTCGCTTATAATCAGATAAGAGTGTATAGATCACGTTGGCCATGCTTCACTGTCAATTTTTCGTAAATTTAGAAAAATGTCGTCGAACGAAAAAGAGCGTCGTGAATTAATCTTGTGCACTCATTTCGAGAATCCGGAGTTGTCACATCGGGACATCGGTAAGATGCTGGGAATCGTCCAATCCACGGTCAGCAGAGTACTAAAACGATACTTCGAGAACCTAACCATCGACCGGAAGGTGAAGAACGGCAAAAATGGATGCTCCGTCAGTGAAAAAGATCACAAGCGCGTAGTTAAGCAGTTTAGACGTGATCCGAGAAGTTCGGTCCGGGATGTCGCCAATAAGCTGAATTTGTCAAGTTCATTCGTCCAGCGGACCAAGCAGCGGGAGGGCCTGCGTACATACAAGGTTCAGAAGGCTCCTAACCGCGACGAAAGGCAAAACATGGTGGGGAAGACGCGAGCCCGGAAGCTGTACACCGAAATGCTGACGAAGCCGCATTGCCTGGTAATGGACGCAAAACCTACGTCAAAGCGGACTTTCGTCAGCTGCCGGGCCTGTTGTTCTTCTCCGCAGAGGACAAATTTAGCGTTCCGGAGGAGATTCGCAAGCAGAAACTATCCAAGTTTGCCAAAAAGTACATGGTGTGGCAAGCAATCTGCTCTTGCGGAAAGCGGAGCGCCCCCTTCGTGATGACCGGCACGGTAAACGGGCAGGTTTACCTTAAGGAGTGCCTACAGAAGCGCTTACTACCACTATTGAAGCAGCACGAGGGCCCGACCATCTTCTGGCCGGATCTCGCTTCGTGCCACTATTCAAAGGACGTGTTGGAGTGGTACGAAGCCAACGGGGTCACCTTCGTGCCAAAGGAAATGAACCCGCCCAACGCGCCGGAGCTTCGCCCAATAGAGAAATATTGGGCGATTATGAAGCAGGCCCTCCGGAAGAACCCAAAAGTTGTCAAATCGTAGGCGGACTTCAAGAGAAAATGGATTTCTGTTCAAAAAAACTACAACCTGATGTTGTACAGAACCTTATGGACGGGGTAAAGAGGAAGGTGCGAGCATACGGGCTTGGGCTCGAAGTATGAATAAAGAGAAAATGCAAAAAGTTGTTTAATAGTTTTTATTTTACTGTCTAAAATTTTCAAAAGGATCGATCTACTGGGCGAATTTCTACAGCGTTTTTTCCGTGATGCAATTTGATGTGACACACCCTTTAGTTAAATTTCTCTGTAATATTTGGGCAGCATATTTAGTCTACGCTGGTTTGTCGAAATAAATAAATAAATAAAAATTGATTATGTAACTTGTTAAAATCTTCTTTTGAATTAAACGGATAAATTATCCAGCCAGCTCTCTTTAGTTTTAAGCAAGTAGTTTTAAGTAGTATTAAGAATGCATCGGACTATAATAGATTGACGACAATAAATATTCGTCAGTATGAGTCAATTCAAGAAGTCCTGAGATCGTTGAGTATCATTTCAAGACTAAACTTATGGTGAATGTTCACATACGGCAATTTAATGGATAATATTAAAGGATGTAGTAATTAACAGAATGCTAGTAGAGTTCTAATTTCAATAGATTTTGGAGCATTTGCATAAATTATTTTTTTCAAAAATTTAATCTTTGCAAGTGAACAAGAAAGTTTATCCAACCGGAATTCAAACGAGGATTCAATACACAAAATGATTAATTAGGATAACCATGAATCCTGAAATTTTCATGAATCACATAAAGTAAATTAAATCAAATGTAATCGCTGTTATGAATCAATCGCAAAGATGTTGTTTATATATTGTATAGTAATGATTGAAAATCTTCAAATGTGATATTCTGTTTGAGTGCAAACGCAGCGTAACTGACCCAACTCTGTAGATTAAGATTAGCTGAATCCCAAAGTCAGCTATCGATACACAATGCATGCGTCGTGGGGTCCATTTAAGTTCATGACGCGTATATTCACACATTGTATCCAAAATGAAAGAAGCGGAGATTGATATTTTTAATCCTGACGGCATACACTTTAAACCGATTATCTCGGGTTATAGGAACGAAAACCTGAAAAATAGAATTCCCGGAATTCGTACAACAGGTAGGTTATATTTTGGCCTTCTCCTTCGCACCGAGGTACCTCATTTCTCACCGGCACGAAAAATTATTCCAGCCGAGAAAACGAGCAAAAGCGAGAGAGAATAATGCTAGGACACACAGAACACCAAAATAAGGAGATGAAGAGCATCTAAAAATCCATCTGTGTTAGAGAATTTGCCTGTTTTTTTCTCTACATCGAATGTGCTTCCACCTACCTGACACTAGTGGAAATCGGAATAAGCTCTCGTAGCAAATGGACTCCACCTCCTATTTAAATGCTGCCGCTCTTTGATTGGCTCGAAAAGAAGAACGAGGCGTGACCGAGAAATAATAATATGTGCGAACAACGAATCATTTCCACGACGATAATGTGATAATTGATGCCTGAAACATGTGATAATTGTATCTTTGCAATGTTTTTCATTCTATTATTGAATGTTGTTCCGAATATCGAGAAGATAACAATTTGGAAACTAACGAGAAATGCCTCAGATTTTGCATCCATCGGAGATTCGGATACAAATACACTACTATGCTCTAAGCAGTAAAATTGAACGACAAACGCTCTTTGAACTATCATTATTCTTGCATGCCTGTGAGTACTTGTAATAAACAACATTCAAACAACGCATTTATTTATTGAAATGATACGTTAAAAACATAGGAATTTAGAATGATTTCAGAAAATCTTGAGCTGAGACGCACAAAATTGTTGGGAACACTAAAATAATGAACACACAGTTAAAAACATTTCTCGGGATTTTCCGAATTATTATCTTTCCAATATTAGAAGATATAACAATAGAAAAACACTGCAATTTACATATTCATACATCAACTATCGCAATAATTCGACTGGACGCTTGATAAATAATTATTTCAAGCTCATGTTATGAAATAAATCGCTTCAATTTAGAAAACATGGAATTTGTCATATCCGGTCAACTCGTAAACGATTATTTTTCGTTGTTGCAAAAGAAACATTATTAGATTCTGAGTGGAAATTATCAGACATTTTTTTACGCTCATCAATCGATCAAAGATCTTCTCGAGTTCGAAAGTTTTTATAAATTCTTAGGTTTCAATTTCAGATTTGTTGTTCATTTATATACAATTTCTGAAGCACTTCTATACAGCTTAACATATGTGTAGAAAATCATGGAATAAAAAAAACATCACTCAATAAGAGGATTTCAGGAGTGCAAATAGCTCAAAACCCTTCGTTTTTCAGTAGTAATTTTCAGTCAAAAAGGGTGCATCGAAAACGCTACAATGTAAGGTTAGACACTTACGCATAATTCACCATTACTACGGCTGAGAGATTTTATCGGGTCATCTGTATTTGGTGACGACTTTCGATCCGAAAAAAGCATAACTTACTTAATACTTAATGCATAACTTAAAATCGCGAAAGAAAAGATTGATTTTCTTTCCGATCTTTTCAATCGTAGAAAAAAAAGAATATTTGTTTTTCAGTACACTTGGATTGTAAGCTCACCAAAAACCACTTGACAAATTTTGTAAACATTGGATCCCTTCCAAAGTTGTCAAATTAGTGGTCGTAAACTTAGGAGGAGCAGTTTTTTATGTTTGGTCATTTTACAAAACAAGTGGTCACAAGTTATATTTACAACAATACATTTACTAGGCTGACAGTGAAAATTGTGACGAAATGGATGGTGACATCAGGTTCAGCTGAAGCGTTCTTTTCTACAACTGGGACTACTACCAATATTTCGACTAAATGCCAGACGGTTGGATTCAACGGGATTATTGTCAGCGTAATCTGGATGAATATCAGTTGTTCCATTTCTAATAGTTTTCAATTAATTTACTAAAATGAATAATTCCATGACGGTTCAAGATGAATGCCCTGGAAACTACTTTTTTTCTGGATTTTCAAGTTGTCAAGTCATCTTGAGAATCAAAATGAAATGCATTTGATGTTTGAATAGAAATGTGAAATGTTTATTCCATGTTTGAAGAAAAGACAACACTTATTAAGCACAAGTAAATAAATTGGAAAAAAGGCATTCGATTTTCCGATCTCGATTCTTTGATGCTGATTAAATAAGTGAATCGACCCCTACGCCGTTTAGCAAATCGATCCATCATGATCGGCCTTTTCCTTAAGAACGCCCAATCCTAGAGTCCGCTACTAAGCGAACTATCATACGCTCATAACTTAGGGCCCTCAATTGACCACCTTTGTGTGTTATTCTAGTTACTATGTCCACGCATCATTCATCATGTAATTGTAATCCCAGCCCCTTACCGCTCATATTGTCGGTCAGCTGCATCGGTTATTGGTACTATTAATAACCCAACAATGGAAGCCTCATAGAGTCCCGCCGTGTATGGTACTGTAGGGTCCTGCTACCTCTATACAGAAACACTTTGCGTAAAGAATTCAATCAGTAAATGATGCATACCTTACTGAGAGAGAATACATTGGATGGGCGGTAGAGAAGACGACGTAGAAACATAAAGATGAGTTCGGCAGCGACAGTGAGTGTGATAAGCAGCGTTAGAAGGCTGGCGCATTAATTGCCTAATAATAGTCGTTGGCAAATAAAAGACTGTGTGTATTAATTTAAAATAGAAAACCTTATAACCTGGCGACGAGGATGGGATAGTGGACTGAAATTGTTCATATCGAAGTGATTTTCGTGTACCAGGAGCGTACTAGGATGATGTGTGAACCAGTAGCGTTCCGATAATTTTATTGGAGATTGGACCAGTAGCGTTCAAGAAGTTTTATCGGAGAGTGAACTGGAATGTATCGGTGGGAAGTTACTTTTCTTGTATCAGGAGCGTGCAAGAAGGATGTGTGAACCGGTAGCGTTCAAGCGGTGTTAATCGAGATTGGATCAGTAGTGTTCTGGAATTGGAGTTGTCCAGAGTAAAGTGTTTTTTTTTGTATCAGTAGCATACGAAGAAAATCTGTAATTGCGGAGAGATTAGGCAGTAGTATTCAAGTCAGTTTATTTTGGTACAGGAAACATTTTGTCGGCTATTGAAATAAATATGTTTTTGTTGTTGTTATCGACAATTACAGCACAATTCGAAAATAAATTATGCACAATTATTTCTACCGAACAATATATGAACTAGGAAATTTTATATTCTGAAATATAACGAAGGCTTCATCCGATACGATTGCATTTTTGTATGCCAAAGTGAATGCAAACTAGATATTTGTTTGACACTCAATCAAATTTTGTTTCTGTATAGATGTTGGAAGTGAGACAAATTCCATGTTTTCGTTGTGAGAGTATTGAAAAGAGAATATTACCACAAACATGGGAGGAGTGGAAAGGTTGCGTCGAATTTTGTGGTACGTCTGAGACAGCAAGCGAAGAATTGTGGATTTGAAAAATATTCCACTGATGTTAGCGAAATTTTGAAGGAGATGTATTTAATTGATGTCACATCAAATTGCATCACGGAAAAACGCTGTAGAAATTCGCCCAGTAGACCGATCCTTTTGAAAATTATAGACATTAAAATAAAAACTATTAAACAACTTTTGGCATTTTCTTTTTATTCATACTTCGAGCCTAAGCCCGTATGCTCGAACCTGCCTCTTTACCCTGTCCATAAGGTTCTGTACAACGTCAGGTTGTAGTTATTTTTGAACAGAAATGCATTTTCTCTTGAAGTCCGCCTCCGATTTGACAACTTTTGGGTTCTTCCGGAGGGCCTGCTTCATAATCGCCCAATATTTCTCTATTAGGCGAAGCTCCGGCGCGTTGGGCGGGTTCATTTCCTTTGGCACGAAGGTGACCCCGTTGGCTTCGTACCACTCCAACACGTCCTTTGAATAGTGGCACGAAGCGAGATCCGAAGCAATAATTCGACTGGACGCTTGATAAATAATTATTTCAAGCTCATGTTATGAAATAAATCGCTTCGATTTAGAAAACATGGAATTTGTCATATCCGGTCAACTCGTAAACGATTATTTTTCGTTGTTGCAAAAGAAACATTATTAGATTCTGAGTGGAAATTATCAGACATTTTTTTACGCTCACCAATCGATCAAAGATCTTCTCGAGTTCGAAAGTTTTTATAAATTCTTAGGTTTCAATTTCAGATTTGTTGTTCATTTATATACAATTTCTGAAGCACTTCTATACAGCTTAACATATGTGTAGAAAATCATGGAATAAAAAAAACATCACTCAATAAGAGGATTTCAGGAGTGCAAATAGCTCAAAACCCTTCGTTTTTCAGTAGTAATTTTCAGTCAAAAAGGGTGCATCGAAAACGCCACAATGTAAGGTTAGACACTTACGCATAATTCACCATTACTACGGCTGAGAGATTTTATCGGGTCATCTGTATTTGGTGACGACTTTCGATCCGAAAAAAGCATAACTTACTTAATACTTAATGCATAACTTAAAATCGCGAAAGAAAAGATTGATTTTCTTTCCGATCTTTTCAATCGTAGAAAAAAAAGAATATTTGTTTTTCAGTACACTTGGATTGTAAGCTCACCAAAAACCACTTGACAAATTTTGTAAACATTGGATCCCTTCCAAAGTTGTCAAATTAGTGGTCGTAAACTTAGGAGGAGCAGTTTTTTATGTTTGGTCATTTTACAAAACAAGTGGTCACAAGTTATATTTACAACAATACATTTACTAGGCTGACAGTGAAAATTGTGACGAAATGGATGGTGACATCAGGTTCAGCTGAAGCGTTCTTTTCTACAACTGGGACTACTACCAATATTTCGACTAAATGCCAGACGGTTGGATTCAACGGGATTATTGTCAGCGTAATCTGGATGAATATCAGTTGTTCCATTTCTAATAGTTTTCAATTAATTTACTAAAATGAATAATTCCATGACGGTTCAAGATGAATGCCCTGGAAACTACTTTTTTTCTGGATTTTCAAGTTGTCAAGTCATCTTGAGAATCAAAATGAAATGCATTTGATGTTTGAATAGAAATGTGAAATGTTTATTCCATGTTTGAAGAAAAGACAACACTTATTAAGCACAAGTAAATAAATTGGAAAAAAGGCATTCGATTTTCCGATCTCGATTCTTTGATGCTGATTAAATAAGTGAATCGACCCCTACGCCGTTTAGCAAATCGATCCATCATGATCGGCCTTTTCCTTAAGAACGCCCAATCCTAGAGTCCGCTACTAAGCGAACTATCATACGCTCATAACTTAGGGCCCTCAATTGACCACCTTTGTGTGTTATTCTAGTTACTATGTCCACGCATCATTCATCATGTAATTGTAATCCCAGCCCCTTACCGCTCATATTGTCGGTCAGCTGCATCGGTTATTGGTACTATTAATAACCCAACAATGGAAGCCTCATAGAGTCCCGCCGTGTATGGTACTGTAGGGTCCTGCTACCTCTATACAGAAACACTTTGCGTAAAGAATTCAATCAGTAAATGATGCATACCTTACTGAGAGAGAATACATTGGATGGGCGGTAGAGAAGACGACGTAGAAACATAAAGATGAGTTCGGCAGCGACAGTGAGTGTGATAAGCAGCGTTAGAAGGCTGGCGCATTAATTGCCTAATAATAGTCGTTGGCAAATAAAAGACTGTGTGTATTAATTTAAAATAGAAAACCTTATAACCTGGCGACGAGGATGGGATAGTGGACTGAAATTGTTCATATCGAAGTGATTTTCGTGTACCAGGAGCGTACTAGGATGATGTGTGAACCAGTAGCGTTCCGATAATTTTATTGGAGATTGGACCAGTAGCGTTCAAGAAGTTTTATCGGAGAGTGAACTGGAATGTATCGGTGGGAAGTTACTTTTCTTGTATCAGGAGCGTGCAAGAAGGATGTGTGAACCGGTAGCGTTCAAGCGGTGTTAATCGAGATTGGATCAGTAGTGTTCTGGAATTGGAGTTGTCCAGAGTAAAGTGTTTTTTTTTTTGTATCAGTAGCATACGAAGAAAATCTGTAATTGCGGAGAGATTAGGCAGTAGTATTCAAGTCAGTTTATTTTGGTACAGGAAACATTTTGTCGGCTATTGAAATAAATATGTTTTTGTTGTTGTTATCGACAATTACAGCACAATTCGAAAATAAATTATGCACAATTATTTCTACCGAACAATATATGAACTAGGAAATTTTATATTCTGAAATATAACGAAGGCTTCATCCGATACGATTGCATTTTTGTATGCCAAAGTGAATGCAAACTAGATATTTGTTTGACACTCAATCAAATTTTGTTTCTGTATAGATGTAGGAAGTGAGACAAATTCCATGTTTTCGTTGTGAGAGTATTGAAAAGAGAATATTACCACAAACATGGGAGGAGTGGAAAGGTTGCGTCGAATTTTGTGGTACGTCTGAGACAGCAAGCGAAGAATTGTGGATTTGAAAAATATTCCACTGATGTTATCGAAATTTTGAAGGAGATGTATTTAATTGATGTGATAAAGGGTGTGTCACATCAAATTGCATCACGGAAAAACGCTGTAGAAATTCGCCCAGTAGACCGATCCTTTTGAAAATTATAGACATTAAAATAAAAACTATTAAACAACTTTTGGCATTTTCTTTTTATTCATACTTCGAGCCCAAGCCCGTATGCTCGAACCTGCCTCTTTACCCTGTCCATAAGGTTGGGGTAAAGAGGCAGGTTCAAAAATAACTACAGGTTGTAGTTATTTTTGAACAGAAATGCATTTTCTCTTGAAGTCCGCCTCCGATTTGACAACTTTTGGGTTCTTCCGGAGGGCCTGCTTCATAATCGCCCAATATTTCTCTATTAGGCGAAGCTCCGGCGCGTTGGGCGGGTTCATTTCCTTTGGCACGAAGGTGACCCCGTTGGCTTCGTACAACTCCAACACGTCCTTTGAATAGTGGCACGAAGCGAGATCCGGCCAAAAGATGGTCGGGCCCTCGTGCTGCTTCAATAGTGATAGTAAGCGCTTCTGTAGGCACTTCTTAAGGTAAACCTGCCTGTTTACCGTGCCGGTCATCACGAAGGGGGCGCTCCGCTTTCCGCAAGAGCAGATCGCTTGCCACACCATGTACTTTTTGGCAAACTTGGATAGTTTCTGCTTGCGAATCTCCTCCGGAACGCTGAATTTGTCCTCTGCAGAGAAGAACAACAGGCCCGGCAGCTGACGAAAGTCCGCTTTGACGTAGGTTTCGTCGTCCATTACCAGGCAATGCGGCTTCGTCAGCATTTAGGTGTACAGCTTCCGGGCTCGCGTCTTCCCCACCATGTTTTGCCTTTCGTCGCGGTTAAGAGCCTTCTGAACCTTATATGTACGCAGGCCCTCCCGCTGCTTGGTCCGCTGGACGAATGAACTTGACAAATTCAGCTTATGTAGCAGTCATGCTGTGCTCCCTTGGCCGAGTGGTTAGCGTCATAACTAACATGCCGGGTGTTCGGGTTCGATTCCCGTTCTGGTCGGGGGAATTTTTCGTCTAACAAATTTCCTCCGACTTGCACTGTGATCACGCGTATTCTAGAGCCTGCCACTCAGAATGCATTCAAGGCGTGTTATTTGGCATAGAAATCTCAACTAAGTACTAATAAAAATGACGCAAGTAATACTACGTTGAGACGGCGAAGTTCCTCTAGGAACGTTAGTGCCATTGAAAAAAAAAAAAAAAAAAAAAAAATCAACATAGGGTAGGAGCCTGCTCGTTGGTCTCAAATGTTCCTATCTCACGCCTCCACGAAGATCATATGACGACATTTTTAGATCGGGCGTGAACTGGAAACACACACCTGGTCTTGGCTCCGAGAACGGGTGTCGAAAGTGGCTAAGTGAGGGGGTGCGAGCGAGTCAGAGCGCTATATCTCTCCCGGGGAAGGCCTCCCGGGTCATGGAGGCCTTGCCAACCCGCTGTCTTCCGGGCAAAGGAGATACACCCAGAAAATGGAGCTACGTTCACGAAGAATACTTAGAATGCGATCGCCCGAGGAGGGTCCCCGAACTGGAGCTGGTCCTGGAACGGGAGTAAGAGCGAGCGGCCAGCGGCTGGAGGGCGAGGTGCAAGAGCGGGCCACCAGCCGGGTTCAACCCGAAGAGCTACCGCCACACGGAAACAGCAGCCATCGACATCACCAACGAAACGCTGCGCCTACGAGGCGTGTTGCGACTGTCAGACAGTCGTCCACACTTGTGGGTACTACTAGGCGCCGGATCATGTGGACACACGAAATGAACGAATTCGTGATCCGCGCCTATTACATCTGCACTACTTTGGAGACGGACATGAGCGGTCGCCCTCGAATACTAACAATGTTCGAGGAAGCGTATCCAGAGTTCGTCGGGAGGCTTGATCAGAACGCGATGAACGCGAGGCGTAGAGCGATAGTACGCAACAACATGCTCTCCCAAACGCAAATCGACGAGATCAAGCAGCAGGTGCAGAGAGAAATAAGCTCCAGGAACAACAGAGCAAGCGATGTGTCGAGACGAAGTTCAGTACGGCTGAACAATTCATTCGCGAGTGGGGCACGCGAATCAGCACCAGTGGAGGCCACAGTACAACAACCCCCTGAGCCGGAAGACCCACAGCCAGATCAACAACTACTACGCGATCTGGTCTTCCACTACGACGAGGCGATCTCACAGTTCCGCGACACAGACCCATTGTCGCGCCCCAGGATCCCGAAGTTGCAGCATTCCCGCAGGCTGACAAGTGCAGTAAAGCTCATGAACGAGCACGTTCTTCCGCTGCACTTGGTTGATGCTGAGAACATGGAGGAGCTGCAACTGAAAGTTTACTGTGCTGCTGTGGCGACCGCCAAAAGTTTAGGATACCGTATTAGGCCAAGAGGCGGACTGCTCCAACATCTCCGTGAAAGGCGTGATCCTCCATGGCGAAGGAGATTGGAGCAACGGATCCTAAACAAGCGCGCCGCAATTGGAAGACTGATGGCGTACAAAAGAGGCAGCAGATCGGCGAAATTATGTCGCCAAGTTGCTGTGATCGTGCGGCCTACTGAACTTCGCCAGCTGGGAGCTCACCAGCTGACGGAAAAACTCGACACACTGGTACAGCAATTGAGCGTCCTAACTAAACGGCTGAAACGTTACTCTGACTCTGCAAAGCGCCAGGAACAAAATCGGATGTTCAGAGATAACGAAAAAGCGTTCTACGACCACATTAGCGACGAGAAACCCGACTACCGCGAAGGTTTGCCAGATATTAGCGATGTGACGAACTTCTGGGCTGGTATTTGGGAGACCCCAGTACAACATCGCGACGGGCAAATGTGGTTAAGACGGGAGGAGGAGAGTTGTGGTGAAATTGGAGAGATGCCAGCTATCATCGTCGAAGAGAACGATGTCCGCGAAGCCTCGCGGTACCTGAGGAACTGGGCAGCACCGGGCCCCGATGGTGTTCAGAACTTCTGGCACAAGAAGCTGACCGTCGCACATCAAAAGATAGCTGAGTGCTTCAACAAGGTGCTACGTGACCCACACAACCTTCCTGAATTCGCCACCCGTGGCGTCACATTCCTCCTCCCGAAAGACAGCAACACATTGAACCCATCAAAGTACAGGCCGATAACGTGCCTATCGAGTCTGTACAAGATATTAAGCAGCATCATAACCGCCAAAGTTTCTGCCCACTGCGAACAACACCATATCATCGCAGAAGAGCAGAAAGGATGCAGAAAAAATACGCATGGCTGCAAAGACCAGGCCATCATCGACGCAGCCATAGTCGGCCAGGCGGTTTATAACCAGCGGAACCTAAGCATGGCCTATATCGATTACAGGAAGGCTTATGACTCCATACCTCACTCGTTTCTCGTCCGGGTGTTGGAGCTCTACAAAATTGATCCCGTCGTCGTTAGGTTCCTGCAGCATGCGATGAGGCAGTGGAGCACGTCTCTGCACCTTAGTGATGGGCAAAATGTGTTGCAGTCTAGAACGCTGCAGATAAAGAGGGGGATATTCCAAGGCGACTCTTTCAGCCCGCTTTGATTTTGTCTGGCACTGAACCCCCTCAGTAGGACGCTCAATAGAAACGGTCATGGCTATAAAATAAGGTATGGCGACGGCGCCCACGAAGAAGTGACCCATACCTTTTACATGGACGATCTCAAGGTCTACACTGATTCACGTCAGCGTCTAGGTGTAGCTATCCGGGTTGTCGAAGAAATAAGCAGGGACATCTGTATGGAGTTCGGCCTCGACAAGTGTCGCTGTGTCCACCTGCTGAGGTCTCCGGAGGCTACGAGGTCTATGACGGCGAGTTTATAAGAGACATGGTTCGTGGCGAATCCTATAAATATCTTGGATTCCGACAGCTCACCGGGATTCGCCACTCCGACATCAAGACGGAGCTGCGAGACAAGTTCTTGAGTCGAGTGAACTGTGTCCTGAGGACTTTCCTCAACGCGGGGAACAAGGTACGCGCGATCAACACATTCGCGGTTCCCCTGCTGACCTTCAGTTTTGGTGTAGTCAAATGGAGCAAAACTGACCTAGAGGACCTTGAGAGGAGGATGAGGAAAGCATTCAAAGAGGCCGGAATGCACCATCCTCAATCGGCAATGGAGAGAGTTTCACTACCACGCAAAGAAGGGGGACTTGGAATCGTCGACATTTCTGCACTGTGTGTTGCCCAGGTACGACAACTGCGCGAGTACTTCGCAGAACGCGTCAACCAAAACGCGCTATACCGGGCTGTCTGCGCCGCCGACAGAGGATACAGCGCTCTGCACTTGGCGCAAGCGGAGTACCAACTCAACTGCAATCTGCAGACAGTGGAGGAGAAGATTGCAGCTTGGAAGCAGAAGGCAGTGCATGGTGCCCACCCCCATCAACTGGATCGGCCACACGTCGACAAGGCCGCATCTAATCTGTGGCTAACGCGTGGTGAACTCTCTTCAGTAGTAGAAGCCGACATGATAGCCATCCAGGACAGGATAATGGATAATTTGCCGGATGTGCCATCAACCAGGTGAAAACATAGAGCACATTATGGGAGGCTGTCCCGTTTTGGCCAACGCAGCTTACACCGAGCGCCACAACAACGTGGCCCGTATTGTTAATCGACAACTGGCGCTCCAATGTGCTCTGCTGGAAGACAACGTACCAAACTACCGGTACCTGCCTGCACCTGTCCTGGAAAATGACCGTTTCAAGCTGTACTGGGATCGCACTGTTCTGACCGACCTCTCGATCCACCACAACCGCCCAGATATAATGGATTACGACAAGAGCGACCGCAAAGTCACCATCATCGATGTCGCTATTCCACTGAACCAGAATCTGGAGGAGACCCACGGTCGCAAAATCTGCAAGTACCGACCATTGGCTGTGGAGCTCAAGGAACTGTGGGGGCTAAGGGAGGTCCCAAGAATTGTTCCAGTCGTTCTCTCTGGAACTGGAATTATCCCGAAGACACTTTTGGAAGCGCTAAAGGTGTTGAACATCGAGAAGGAATTGGCCGGCATCCAAAAGTCGGTCATCCTTAGCACCTGCGCGATTGTCCGACAATTCCTCGGTCAGGACTAAAACAGCACGAGCATGCAGATACGTGCATTCCGCAGAGCCTAGACCCCCTTTGGCATTCAGAAGCCCGGGGGCAGGTGAAAATTCTGGCTAGGTTCGCCTAGTTAAGAAGTGAGATAAGTCTGCCAAAAAAAAAAATTCGGTTCTCAAATGGGGATCAACACTAGGGTAGGAGCCTGCCCGTTGGTCTCAAATGTTCCTATCTCACGCCTCCACGAAGATCATATGACGACATTTTTAGATCGGGCGTGAACTGGAAACACACTCCTGGTCTTGGCTCCGAGAACGGGTGTCGAAAGTGGCTAAGTAAGGGGGTGCGAGCGAGTCAGAGCGCTATATCTCTCCCGGGGAAGGCCTCCCGGGTCATGGAGGCCTTGCCAACCCGCTGTCTCCCGGGCAAAGGAGATACACCCAGAAAATGGAGCTACGTTCACGAAGAATACTTAGAATGCGATCGCCCGAGGAGGGTCCCCGAACTGGAGCTGGTCCTGGAACGGGAGTAAGAGCGAGCGGCCAGCGGCTGGAGGGCGAGGTGCAAGAGCGGGCCACCAGCCGGGTTCAACCCGAAGAGCTACCACCACACGGAAACAGCAGCCATCGACATCACCAACGAAACGCTGCGCCTACGAGGCGTGTTGCGACTGTCAGACGACAGTCGTCCACACTTGTGGGTACTACTAGGCGACGGATGATGTGGACACACGAAATGAACGAATTCGTGATCCGCGCCTATTACATCTGCACTGCTTTGGAGACGGACATGAGCGGTGGCCCTCGAATACTAACAATGTTCGAGGAAGCGTATCCAGAGTTCGTCGGGAGGCTTGACCAAAACGCGATGAACGCGAGGCGTAGAGCGATTGTAGGCAACAATATGCTCTCCCAAACGCAAGTCGACGAGATCAAGCAGCAGGTGCAGAGAGAACTAAGCTCCAGAACAAGCAGAGCAAGCGATGTGTCGAGACGAAGTTCAGTACGGCTGAGCAATTCATTCGCGAGTGGGGCACGCGAATCAGCACCAGTGGAGGCCACAGTACAACAACCCCCTGAGCCGGAAGACCCACAGCCAGATCAACAACTACTACGCGATCTGGTCTTCCATTACGACGAGGCGATCTCACAGTTCCGCGACACGGACCCTTTGTCGCGCCCCAGGATCCCGAAGTTACAGCATTCCCGCAGGCTGACAAGTGCAGTAAAGCTCATGAACGAGCATGTTCTTCCGCTGCACTTGGTTGATGCTGAGAACATGGAGGAGCTGCAACTGAAAGTTTACTGTGCTGCTGTGGCGACCGCCAAAAGTTTAGGATACCGTATTAGGCCAAGAGGCAGACTGCTCCAACATCTCCGTGAAAGGCGTGAGCCTCCATGGCGAAGGAGATTGGAGCAACGGATCCTAAACAAGCGCGCCGCAATTGGAAGACTGATGGCGTACAAAAGAGGCAGCAGATCGGCGAAATTATGTCGCCAAGTTGCTGTGATCGTGCGGCCTACTGAACTTCGCCAGCTGGGAGCTCACCAGCTGACGGAAAAACTCGACACACTGGTACAGCAATTGAGCGTCCTTACAAAACGGCTGAAACGTTACTCTGACTCTGCAAAGCGCCAGGAACAAAATCGGATGTTCAGAGATAACGAGAAAGCGTTCTACGACCACATTAGCGACGAGAAGCCCGACTACCGCGAAGGTTTGTCAGATATTAGCGATGTGACGAACTTCTGGGCTGGTATTTGGGAGACCCCAGTAGAACATCGCGACGGGCAAATGTGGTTAAGACGGGAGGAGGAGAGTTGTGGTGAAATTGGAGAGATGCCAGCTATCATCGTCGGAGAGAACGATGTCCGCGAAACCTCGCGGTACCTGAGGAACTGGGCAGCACCGGGCCCCGATGGTGTCCAGAACTTTTGGCACAAGAAGCTGACCGTCGCACATCCAAAGATAGCTGAGTGCTTCAACAAGGTGCTACGTGACCCACACAACCTTCCTGAATTCGCCACCCGTGGCGTCACCTTCCTCCTCCCGAAAGACAGCAACACATTGAACCTATCAAAGTACAGACCGATAACGTGCCTATCGAGTCTGTACAAAATACTGAGCAGCATAATTACCGCCAAAGTTTCTGCTCACTGCGAACAGCATCACATCATCGCAGAAGAGCAGAAAGGATGCAGGAAAAATACGCATGGCTGCAAAGACCAGGCCATCATCGATGCAGCCATAGTCGGCCAGGCGGTATATAACCAGCGGAACCTAAGTATGGCCTACATCGATTACAGGAAGGCTTATGACTCCATACCTCACTCGTTTCTCGTCCGGGTATTGGAGCTCTACGAGATTGATCCCGTCGTCGTTAGGTTCCTGCAGCATGCGATGAGGCAGTGGAGTACGTCTCTGCACCTCAGTGATGGGGAAAATGTGTTGCAGTCTAGAACGCTGCAGATAAAGAGGGGGATATTCCAAGGCGACTCTTTCAGCCCGCTTTGGTTTTGTCTGGCACTGAACCCCCTCAGTAGGACGCTCAATAGAAACGGTCATGGCTATAAAATAAGGTATGGCGACGGCGCCCACGAAGAAGTGACCCATACCTTCTACATGGATGATCTCAAGGTCTACGCTGATTCACGTCAGCGTCTAGGTGTAGCTATCCGGGTTGTCGAAGACATAAGCAGGGACATCTGCATGGAGTTCGGCCTCGACAAGTGCCGCTGTGTCCATCTGCTGAAAGGGCAGCTTACCGAATCCGGAGGTTACGAGGTCTATGACGGCGAGTTCATAAGAGACATGGTTTGTGGCGAATCCTATAAATATCTTGGATTCCGACAGCTCACCGGGATTCGCCACTCCGACACCAAGACGGAGCTGCGAGACAAGTTCTTGAGTCGAGTGAACTGTGTCCTGAGGACTTTCCTCAACGCGGGGAACAAGGTACGCGCGATCAACACATTCGCGGTTCCCCTGCTGACCTTCAGTTTTGGTGTAGTCAAATGGAGCAAAACTGACCTAAAGGACCTTGAGAGGAGGATGAGGAAAGCATTTAAAGAGGCCGGAATGCACCATCCTCAATCGGCACTGGAGAGAGTTTCACTGCCACGCAAAGAAGGGGGACTTGGAATGTTTTGTAGAATAGTTTTGTAGAGCTCCAATACCCGGACGAGAAACGAGTGAGGTATGGAGTCATAAACCTTCCTGTAATCGATGTAGGCCATACTTAGGTTCCGCTGGTTATATACCGCCTGGCCGACTATGGCTGCGTCGATGATGGCCTGGTCTTTGCACCCATGCGTATTTTTCCTGCATCCTTTCTGCTCTTCTGCGATGATGTGATGCTGTTCGCAGTGAGCAGAAACTTTGGCGGTAATTATGCTGCTCAGTATTTTGTACAGACTCGATAGGCACGTTATCGGTCTGTACTTTGATGGGTTCAATGTGTTGCTGTCTTT
The DNA here is from genome assembly GCF_029784135.1 of Toxorhynchites rutilus septentrionalis. Lineage (NCBI taxonomy): Eukaryota > Metazoa > Arthropoda > Insecta > Diptera > Culicidae > Toxorhynchites > Toxorhynchites rutilus. Next base: position 93,811,323 of record NC_073744.1, read on the forward strand.
CGGGAGGAGGAAGGTGACGCCACGGGTGGCGAATTCAGGAAGGTTGTGTGGGTCACGTAGCACCTTGTTGAAGCACTCAGCTATCTTTGGATGTGCGACGGTCAGCTTCTTGTGCCAAAAGTTCTGGACACCGCCAAAAGTTTAGGATACCGTATTAGGCCAAGAGGCGGACTGCTCCAACATCTCCGTGAAAGGCGTGAGCCTCCATAGCGAAGGAGATTGGAGCAACGGATCCTAAACAAGCGCGCCGCAATTGGAAGACTGATGGCGTACAAAAGAGGCAGCAGACCGGTGAAATTATGTCGCCAAGCAGCACCGGGCCCGGGCCCGCGGTACCTGGGCAGCACCGGGCCCCAGGTACCGCGAGGCTTCGCGGACATCGTTCTCTCCGACGATGATAGCTGGCATCTCTCCAATTTCACCACAACTCTCCTCCTCCCGTCTTAACCACATTTGCCCGTCGCGATGTTCTACTGGGGTCTCCCAAATACCAGCCCAGAAGTTCGTCACATCGCTAATATCTGACAAACCTTCGCGGTAGTCGGGCTTCTCGTCGCTAATGTGGTCGTAGAACGCTTTCTCGTTATCTCTGAACATCCGATTTTGTTCCTGGCGCTTTGCAGAGTCAGAGTAACGTTTCAGCCGTTTTGTAAGGACGCTCAATTGCTGTACCAGTGTGTCGAGTTTTTCCGTCAGCTGGTGAGCTCCCAGCTGGCGAAGTTCAGTAGGCCGCACGATCACAGCAACTTGGCGACATAATTTCACCGATCTGCTGCCTCTTTTGTACGCCATCAGTCTTCCAATTGCGGCGCGCTTGTTTAGGATCCGTTGCTCCAATCTCCTTCGCCATGGAGGCTCACGCCTTTCACGGAGATGTTGGAGCAGTCCGCCTCTTGGCCTAATACGGTATCCTAAACTTTTGGCGGTCGCCACAGCAGCACAGTAAACTTTCAGTTGCCCCACTCGCGAATGAATTGCTCAGCCGTACTGAACTTCGTCTCGACACATCGCTTGCTCTGCTTGTTCTGGAGCTTAGTTCCTGCTGCTTGATCTCGTCGACTTGCGTTTGGGAGAGCATATTGTTGCGTACAATCGCTCTACGCCTCGCGTTCATCGCGTTTTGGTCAAGCCTCCCGACGAACTCTGGATACGCTTCCTCGAACATTGCGAGTATTCGAGGGCGACCGCTCATGTCCGTCTCCAAAGCAGTGCAGATGTAATAGGCGCGGATCACGAATTCATTCATTTCGTGTGTCCACATGATCCGTCGCCTAGTAGTACCCACAAGTGTGGACGACTGTCGTCTGACAGTCGCAACACGTCTCGTAGGCGCAGCGTTTCGTTGGTGATGTCGATGGCTGCTGTTTCCGTGTGGCGGTAGCTCTTCGGGTTGAACCCGGCTGGGGGCCCGCTCTTGCACATCGCCCTCCAGCCGCTGGCCGCTCGCTCTTACGCCCGTTCCAGGATCAGCTCCAGTTCGGGGACCCTCCTCGGGCGATCGCATTCTGAGTATTCTTCGTGAACGTAGCTCCATTTTCTGGGTGTATCTCCTTTGCCCGGGAGACAGCGGGTTGGCAAGGCCTCCATGACCCGAGAGGCCTTCCCCGGGAGAGATATAGCGCTCTGACTCGCTCGCACCCCCTCACTTAGCCACTTTCGACACCCGTTCTCGGAGCCAAGACCAGGAGTGTGTTTCCAGTTCACGCCCGATCTAAAAATGTCGTCATATGATCTTCGTGGAGGCGTGAGATAGGAACATTTGAGACCAACAGGTAGGCTCCTACCCTAGTGTTGATCCCCATTTGAGAGCCAAGTCATGCTACAATTTATAAATATTTTCCGGAGGGTAGCAGTCCAAATAAAACGGACTGCTATCTATCACATCTTGCACACAACAATGTGCATAAGTTGTACGCAATCGTTGTGTGGTTGGACGCAAGCGCAGCGAATCATGTTCCGTCACACATATACATTTCAAGGTTGAGTGGACAAGGTACCTCGCAATTGGGTCACTTATGCGCGGCTTAGCGAGAGTTCCGAGTCAGGTTTCGAGAGGCGATTCTGAAACTCGCGAGAATGCTGACTCAACCTGACTCATGAGAGCGGACAATCGTTTCTTTGCTCTGTTTCGAACCGTGGGCTGGGGGAAGTTCGCGGATTTGAAAAGAACATTATTTGTTTTAGCAAAACGCTTTAGCGAATATTGTTCTCCTGGGGGCAAAGATCAGGCACTAATTGTGTTCTGAGGAACTGGGGAATTTTTGCTCGTCCATTCCGACCTGATTCGTGGAAGAGGCAGCAGTGCGTGATTTTTACGTTTGTCGCGTCGCGGTGTGTTAAATTATGTAAGGTTTGCTAAATGGTTTTTTTTTCAAATGTCGTTAGTTTATTTATTGTTTCTTTGTTGTGTATATTAATAATAGGAGATTAGGAATTCAAATTAAAATTCCTGCGAAGCGTTAAATTCGAGTGTAGTGAATATTAATAAAAAAAACAGGAAGTGGGTTATATCTATGGTATAACCGCAAGGGTGACGTAGGACTATCGTTGATTTAGAGATCATTTGTATGAAGTTGAATCTGAATTCATTCTGAATGAATGAATATTTGGAGAACTTCGAAAACGAGAGCGTTACGTTGGAGGCACAAGGTTTTATGCATCCAATATTGGATACGGAAATATCCTACTGATGGGGAAGAATAATCTTCAGAAGCTATCCTGTTGAATGCGATTGATTGAAAAATCACAAAACCTAATGTATTTGGTCACAGTGTTACATGGATAGAAAACATTAAAATAAACTCTTTCATATGAATGTAATTTTAAATTCCCAGAGGAACTGGCAGATTATTTTCAGTAACGATTAGATATTTCCACATTTTCCTCGATACTGGAAGCCCACCAGTGGTTAATGCTAACTCGATAACCATCTGTTAATAGCACTTGATTGAAACATATTTGGTCACAGTGTTACATGGATAAAAAAACATTCAAATAAACTTTTTCACATGAATGTATTTTTAAATTCCTAGAGGAACTGGCAGATTATTTTCCGGATCTTTCTCGATCCAAACGGAAAGAATTCCGTGCGTGTATGTGTGTGTGTGTAGCGGCTGCTTCGAGATCTTCCCGGGGAACCGTTTGTAGCATCACTCTCCTCCTGATGGATTCCCTTCTGGCCTAAGGTGCACAAACAGGCTCTTGGTGAAACCGTTCATCCGCGCTTTCATGATAAACGAAGAGCTTCACCACAACAGCGACAACATGCTCCAATCGCTGTTCAATTAGAACTGAGTGGATTTGCGAGCGGCGCTCGCTTATATACCGATTGGTGATTTCAATAGCCTATTTTGAAAGCAAATTTAAGACTATTGAAACAAGTTTTTGGATCAGAAAGTAACAAGTATAGAACGCGTAGACATTTTATCTTTCGAATGAAGTCTTTATCATACCATTTCGTTCAGTTGTTTAGGAGCTATTAACACTCAAAATCTCGGTCTTCGGCGTAACGCTTTCGTTTTCAAAACTTTGATATACGGTATATGAACGGTATAGAAATGAAAGACGTAGTCCTACGTCAAAAAAAGGTAAAAATAAAATAATTTAGAAGACATGACATTAGATTGAATGCGTCGGACAGCCGTTCGACGGCTTTTTTTATTAGGATTTAAAAATCTAGAGGATCTCGGCTGACCGGAACCGCTATTCCCGGTTTTGTGCTCGGCGCACCGCAACATCACCTCGTACCATCGTTGACCGCACTTCTGACCCCACGTGTTGGGTTGGAATTCCCGACAAGAGCGTTGTATAGTCGGAAGGAAGCTGCTACGACACTACAGCGCTTCAGGCAGAGCCAGCAAACGCGTGAGTACCTAACCCTAAATATACATGGCCATGTGGGTGGGTACTTTTTGAACGAACATTATATGAAGTGATCACGTTTAAATCATGCTAAAGTGCGGGTGAATGGATGCCGGTTCGTCGTTGATATATAGGAATTAGATTAGGGAAATGAATGTATAGAATAGGTTATAAAATATATAATTGATGTTAGAGAATTGTGTTAGTTGATTTTTTTGAGGATATTGTTGTGTTTGGAGGAAACCGTTTATCGAGCTTCGCGTCGTCTTCTTTGTAGATTTTTGTTTGTACTCCAAGTGTGGACTGCCTGGGATTCTCAGTCCATCTCGGCTCGTGTTTCTCAAGCGAACAAGGGAGGTTTGGGAAGACGCATTGGTGTGCGTATCAGTGCCCCCGGTAGAAACCGCGAACTTTCTCCCATTTGGTTGTTGGGAACAGAGCGAAGAAACGAGAACGCGTGCCGGTGTAGGAGTCGGGAAGGTCAGCTATTCGTGTGTTTCGGGATCAAATCAAGAACCCGCCCTGAGGTCGGAATTCTTGCCGGGCAGACAGCGAGTGAGTGGCCCTCTTACGAGGTGGCGCTTAAGCCACTCACTTTGAATCCCGTGTGACGGAACCAGTAGCTGCGCTTCCAGCGCGCTACATTTTGGCGCCCAACATGTTTTAGGGCTTACCGGAAATTTTAGGTGCGCCACATTTTGGCGCCCAACGTTAATTGGGGTATATCGGGGATATTGGCGCGCCACATTTTGGGCGCCCAGCGTTATTTGGAGTGTACCGGAATATTTGGAACGCCACATTTTGGCATCAAACGTTATTTGAGGTTATCCGTAAATATTAGTGCGGTGCATATTTGCAATCAAAATTTTTTAGATTGTTCGGAAATATTTTCCGAAATTGTTGTGCTACAGTTTGGCACGCGAATAATTTTTTTTTTCTGTGCTTTCGGAAATATATATATTTTTTAAAACTTTGTCTGCTACGTATAGGAATAGTTAGAATAACAGAAAAATAAGACGTACTATTTATGGAATTTGTCTTTATTGAAATAAATTAAATGGAATTCGAGTATTTATTTTTCGTTGAAATATTTTGTGGGGAAATTGTATTGTGTGTGTGATATTTGTTAAATCATTTTCTTCGTATATTATATATTCACTGTATTTTCTGTTAAATAAAAAGTATTATATTTATTATTTATTCTTTTATTATTATTATTATACTGCATTATTTCAAAATGAGTTCGAAATTTCCGCACGCGGATCACCTTTACAATGATGAGGTGGACTATGAATTAATTATTAGAGGGAAATATGAAGAAACTAAAAGTGATTTGGAGACGAAATATAGGCTACTGAGAAAACTGTTTCATGAGGACATGAAGGAAAACCGAGAGTATTATTCACGTTTCACAATTGATCAAGAGTTCGATCATATTGCGGGTAAAATTGAAATTGTTTGAGAAAAAGATTAGAAAAAGGAAATGATGAGAAATATATTTCACGATTGAAACATTACGCGTTAAGAGTGTCTCGTAGTATTGCTGAAGATGCTCAATCACAACAGATGCGTAAGGAGCTTGGACAAGATATTAGAGAATTGATCAATAAATTCAGTACCAAGAAAAAACCATTTAGCAAACCTTACATAATTTAACACACCGCGACGCGACAAACGTAAAAATCACGCACTGCTGCCTCTTCCACGAATCAGGTCGGAATGGACGAGCAAAAATTGCCCAGTTCCTCAGAACACAATTAGTGCCTGATCTTTGCCCTTAGGAGAACAATATTCGCTAAAGCGTTTTGCTAAAACAAATAATGTTCTTTTCAAATCCGCGAACTTCCCCCAGCCCACGGTTCGAAACAGAGCAAAGAAACGATTGTCCGCTCTCATGAGTCAGGTTGAGTCAGCATTCTCGCGAGTTTCAGAATCGCCTCTCGAAACCTGACTCGGAACTAAGCCGCGCATAAGTGACCCAATTGCGAGGTACCTTGTCCACTCAACCTTGAAATGTATATGTGTGACGGAACATGATTCGCTGCGCTTGCGTCCAACCACACAACGATTGCGTACAACTTATGCACATTGTTGTGTGCAAGATGTGATAGATAGCAGTCCGTTTTATTTGGACTGCTACCCTCCGGAAAATATTTATAAATTGTAGCATGACTGCTACACTTATTGGCGACATCCCGGACCGAACTTCTCGGATCACGTCTAAACTGCTTAACTACGCGCTTGTGATCTTTTTCACTGACGGAGCATCCATTTTTGCCGTTCTTCACCTTCCGGTCGATGGTTAGGTTCTCGAAGTATCGTTTTAGTACTCTGCTGACCGTGGATTGGACGATTCCCAGCATCTTACCGATGTCCCGATGTGACAACTCCGGATTCTCGAAATAAGTGCGCAGGATTAATTCACGACGCTCTTTTTTCGTTCGACGACATTTTTCCAAATTTACGAAAAATTGACAGTGAAGCATGGCCAACGTGATCTATACACTCTTATCTGATTATAAGCGAAAGCTGAAGATATAATTCCTAAAAGTTAAATTTCTACAGCGTTTTTTCCGTGATGCAATTTGATGTGACACACCCTTTAGTAGAAAATTGTCGTTCGGACGAGTTGAGGAAAAGTATGCTGAAACGAGATCGCTCGTTGCTTGAAATCGAAGAGCTGCTTTCTGGGTGTAAGGGAGCATTTTGGTACCTGGACGATGTCATTGTGGAAGGCGAAAACAAAGTAGTTCATGACAGAAATTTTGAAAAGGTACAATGATTAAAATTTGTTTGAGATTTCTTTTGGCGTGTCAGAGGTGGAGTTCTTAGGACATCGTATCTCTACCGAGGGGATTAGCCCATCATTGACAAAATTAAATGCAGTCTTGTCGTTTCGTCCACCATCATCAGAGTCTGAAGTAAGAAGCTTTTTGGGGTTGGCGAATTACATGAACAAATTCATCCCGGATTTGGCAAACATTGCGCAACCACTACGAGGGCTAACGAGGAAAGTGGTTAGATTTTGTTAGAATTGAAGTAGGAGACCAAGTTCTTACAAAAAGATTGAGGGAAGATAACAAGTTGGACGCACATTTTGCGCCTGAAGAGTTCAAAGTGCTGAGGAAACAAGGTGGAGACGTAATCATAGAGTCGAAGGAATCTGGAAAGAAGTTTCGACGAATCTTAAAAAGTATGAACCACTCTGCGAACCAATTCAACAGGCGGAGGAAGATAAAACTCAGCACAATCGAGCTAGCAGAATAAAAGCGGAACCATCACGATACAAGGATTTCATAGCACACTAAACTTATTAAAGTGAGGGGGTGTTGTAGGGTCCTGCTACCTCTATACAGAAACACTTTGCGTAATGAATTCAATCAGTAAATGATGCATACCTTACTGAGAGAAAATACCTTGGATGAGCGAAAAGTATACACGAATAAATTCGGCTCTGTTACAGCTAAATGTCTAAATGAGCCTAAAGGAAGATGAAATAAATATAAAAAAAACAGATCGGTGGCGTGTGCGTCTGTTGGTTTCGTTGTCTTATTATTCATTATTTATTATTTTCATATTCTCTTGCACAGATTTATATTGTGGGTGGCAAGTTCAACGTTCAACAAGCCTTTTACAGCCCGCGACACACCGTTCTAGTTTTGGTCATCATGAATCCGTAACGGAAATGATTCGTTCGATAGTAGAAGATCTGTTCGAGTTTGGGGAGTCATCTACCAGATTTCGTCGAAGGATCGAGCGCATTCGTGTTTTTTAATGTGTTTGCATTTTGAAATTGTTTTTTTTAATTTGCATTCATTAAGACATTTGTCAGATGAAGAAATAAATAAATAAATAAAAAAATAAATAAATAAATAAATAAATAAATAAATAAATAAATAAATCGAATTGTAATTAACTTTCAATAATTTTTGAAAAGCGCCAATTAATTTTTGTTCTAACGATGCCGAAATTTTGGTCCTCATTTTGCCGATGCATTTTTCTCAACAATACGCCCATAATGCATCGATTCGGTTTGGTCGGTATTTGTACTACCTCCAACCGTACAAAACTATCTGCAGTCTGCGGAGACTCTTAGAGTATGGGCGCGACAAAATTAAAACTTTTTACCCGCTGTCGCTGTTGCTACCACTTCGCTCCTGCCACTCCTGCTCACGCTACTCAGGGTTGCCAGAATAAAATCTGGGGTTTTGATCTCAAAAAATCTTTTTTCTGAGTTTTTTCTCAGAAAATCTGTATCGAAATCTGTACTAACCCTTTGCCGTCGTTTGTCTGCTCTCAGCCACCACAGCATAGAAGTATACTAATATTATTATTTATGTAACAATATATCATTTCACACTTTTTCTAAACGATTTTTTATGTCTTGTGAACTTGATGCACGAACCAAAACAGTGCTACTATGAATAATAGATAACGGTACTTAGTATAAACAAAAATTGTCACCCGTGCTTGAAGGAAGGAATAATAACCCCATGTATTGCGGCACTGTGTAGATGTAAAGAAAATTGTTTTGTATGTTCAGACAGAAAGATTAAGGACGAAAGACGCAAAACTAATTAATTTTCTGATACAAGCAAAAGATATCACACGAAGAAGAGATATAGCAAAAACATTAACATAAACCCATTGTTTAGTAAATACTTATCAGAACTTTACAAAACATAAAGGAATTTTGTTCTTTCATATTTTTTTTTTTTTAATTTAATATATCGTTTATTCAATTCTATTTTAAAATATTATTTACATTTAAATTAATTTTCGCATCTTAAAAAGAATGCAAGTTCGCCTACATCGATTCTATCGTTCATTGAATTTACATAGGAGATGTATAATATAAATATTTTCAGTATTTGACTTCGTTTGGTAGGTCCGATGTTTGGCAGCGCTGGTTTAATCAATTCTTCCAAAGACAGGAGTTGCCATTCTTCTAGTATGTCAGTTATCTTCCGTTGTACGTAAGCCCATGCACCTACTACGCGGGGGCAGCTACTGAATTTATGTTGTAGTGTTTCTACTGCAGCATTACAATGTAAGCAGCCAGCCGTCTGCTCGTTGAATGGTTCTCATCAGTTTTCTGTGCTCTATCTTTTCGTTTATAAACAAATATAAGTTGCTCCGCTGGCATGATGATAGCTGTTTCGTCGCAATGTTCTTCCATATTCGTTTCCAATTCGCTTCCGGATTTCTCCTTTCAATACGAGGCGTTTCAGTTCGCTCCAAGAAAAAGCGGTGTATTAGATCGCTCGTGGGATGTACTCTAACAAGTGGGGGGAGAAGGGGGATTTGTTGGGAAAGGATTGTGAGGCAGGGAAGGTCTGCGGGAGGAGGAGTAGCTTGGTTCAGAAGGGATTGATAATAGGGAAGGGAACCACTTGCTTGCATGTGACGATTTACCAATAGCGCTTTGCATGTTATGCCTGGTAGATGCAGTTTCAATCCACCAGCTTCTTTGTCACGCGCCAGTTGCTCCATTGGAACTCGCGCCGGTATTCCGCGCCACAGGAAGGAGCCCATGATCGCCGCTAATTTCGCTGTGTGGATACAATACGTTGGCAGGATTGATGCCACATACCATATCTTTGCGGTAATGAAGGTGTTCAGTAAAATAATTTTTTGTTGTAAATTTAGATTTCTCAACGAGTGTAACCACACCTGCTGAGCAAATTTCGATACAAGTGCGTTCCAATTTATGTTTACCATTTCCCGGATCGAGTTGGTAAAAATCACACCCAGGATCTTCACCTTTTCTGCTGTGACCAGCCACGGAACATTCAATGGATTCTCAACTATGAGCCCGACGTTTATTGCAACAGTTTTTAGCCTGTTGAGTTTTGCTCCCGCAGCGTGCTCGAAATCATTAAATAGATCATTGATACTCTCTATTGTATTTGTATTGGTTACAATCACAGATATGTCATCTGCATAGGCCACAACAAGATCGGAACCGAGTTGTCGCTCTAGTTGTTTCAGAAACGGGTGGAATATAGGACGAAGAGCAGCATCGACATCGGATCTCCTTGCCGAACCGAGCGTTCGATGCGGATGCGCTCCGAGAGGTGTCCGTTCACTAGTAACCGAGAGAAAGATCGCTCGGCAAACTTTCGTCCCGGCGCTTCTTGCATTGCCGGCGTGTTCTAGAACGTGTGATTGAAATTGCCGCTTCGTCTGTTTCGTTCCCATCGGATTTTCCACTAGCAGGTCCGTGGTACACTTCGCCACTAGCAGGAGGTTGTTGACCAGAAGTGCTGGGCATTAACCTGCTATCCGATGGTTGTTTCGAATCCGATATGGGTATGATGGGAATAGTGAGAGGAGGAAATTGTGTTACCGACTGCGTATCGATCGGTTTATTTGTCTGTACAGGCATCGGCTGTTGTTGCTGTTTCTGCTTTTTCGACGGCGGGAATCGCAATGCTGACGTATTTTGACTCGGTTTCGCTATTTTTTGGACTGGCGGCTTCGCAATCGGCTTTGCCGTTGCTGCTGCGGGCTGTTTCGTAGCATCGGCGTACGATTTTTGCACTAGCAGCTTTTTGTTCTGCACACAGGACGCTCCGACATGGATGAATTCCCGGCAGTGTCGACATGTTTGACGCTGTCCAAAATAAGACAGCAATGTTAATTCGCCATCAATGACGACTCACGACTCAATATTTTGTTTCACGATCATTTTCGCGATTCGAACACCTGTGCAGATACCCGGAAAGAAGTACTGCTGGTCATTTCCGCATATCTGATCTCGTATTGAGATAACATCACCATATGCGGAAAGGAATTCAGTGATGGCTTCATCCGATACATCTTCAGACAAATCAAACAATTTGACCTCCACTGCACCGTCCTCCATCGTAATTCGTAGGGGAAGCTTCACCCCTCCTTCCACTGTCACTTCGTGCTTCCCATCGTGCTCTTCGCACACTTTTTGTGCCAGCGCTAGATCAACGACCTTCACGAAGGCACATCCAAGGCCTCGGCTGCATTGGATTCGTGTCACTTCACCTGGTTTTAAACCCAGAACAGTCCCAACGAAATTTTGCACTTTCGCATAGTCCGGTTTTCGTTGCAACACCGCATAATCTATGCGGAATGTGTTTTCGCGGCGTACCATCGCGGAGTCGTAGTATGCGACAACACGCAAACGGCTCGGCGACAATAATGACGCAGCGGAACGATAGAAAAGTTAGCTTGTTTTGACTTCCTATTTTGGCTACAGCGTGAAACGCGTCTGCTTGGCTCGGAAGATGAGCGCTAACATCATAATCTCACAAAGTTATACATCACTGCTTATTCAAGTAAAAATAATTGCGATCATTACGAGACACATGTCGAGAGTTAATACGACAGCAAAAAGTTGAATTTATAATTTCAATTTTGAAGCAAAATCTTCACTTTAGTATCATTGGTTGGCGTAGTTATTATGAATTTGATGATGTTGATAGTATCCACGTAAAAATTTGCATTCACTGTTCTTTAGTAGGAAAAAGACAAACAGTGCAATTTATTTATTTATTGTAAAGCTAGTCGATGATGCAGACTTTTGCATCTTTTCGCCTTAGATTGAACATGAGAAAACAGTATTACACGCTACATATGAATTCCAAAATGACTCTCATTCAGACTGATTCGGATGCTATATGAATGAAATTGGTGAGTTGGGAAAAAATATTATTGAAATCAAATCATAACTAATATTGGATCGGATTGGTTTCGAAAGTACCAAGCTCTAGAAGCCAAACTAAAAGGTTTGATTAAAGCAAAAAAGCGTGGATATTGGCGGAAGTTCGTCAATGGTTTGTCAATGGAGACCGCTATGAGCACTCTTTGGAATACGGCTAGGAAAATGCGTGGCTGGAACCATACAAACGAAAGTGAGGAATACTCTGACCGTTGGATTTTTAACTTTGCACGGAAGGTTTGCCCAGACTCCGTTCCTGCACAAAACGTCGTACGCGACATTCCACTTCAGAGCGATTATGAGAATTTTTCGATGGTGGAATTCTCAATTGCCCTTCTGTCATGTAACAATTCAGCTCCGGGGTCGGACAAGATTAAATTCAACTTGTTGAAGAATCTTCCCGACTTGGCAAAACAGCGTTTACTGAACTTGTTCAACAAGTTTCTGGAGCTAAATATTGTCCCGCATGACTGGAGACAAGTGAGAGTGATAGCCATACGAAAACCCAACAAGCCGGCTTGCGATCACAATTCGTATAGGCCAATTGCAATGTTATCATGTAAAGGGTGTGTCACATCAAATTACATCACGGAAAAAACGCTGTAGAAATTCGCTCAGTAGACCGATCCTTTTGAAAATTTTAGACATTAAAATAAAAACTATTAAACAACTTTTGGCATTTGGCAAATTTTAGACATTAAAATAAAAACTATTAAACAACTTTTGGCATTTTCTTTTTATTCATACTTCGAGCCCAAGCCCGTATACTGGCACCTTCCTCTTTACCCTGTCCATAAGGTTCTGTACAACGTCAGGTTGTAGTTTTTTGACGTAGGACTACGTCTAACCGGAAGATATAGGGGGTGAAATGGAAATCTAGGCACTGAACAAGAAGGAAAAAATGCAAGATATGGAACGCTTATATCTCGAGCATTTCTCAATAGATCGCAAAGGTTTTTGCATCAATTGATAGGAAATATATCTACGCATCTATCATAACGAATAACATTTCATTTTTCATGAGATAAATAATTGAATAATTGTGAAATATCAAGCATTGCCAAAATGCACTATGTGCCCATTTTTGATTGGTTCATTTTGTGCTCCTCAAATCGTACCGACCAAAACGGGCAACCAGAGCAGCAGCGAAATAGAATGAAGCACGATTGGAAAGGAAAAAGGAAAAAAAGAAAGAAACATTGGTCGCAGTCTCACACATGCGTAATTCTCGAGCCAGCCAGTCAGCTTAAAAATCCCCGCTCCGCTGCCGTAACGATCATTCTCATTCAAACCGTACACCACATCGGTTCGCATCACAACCCATCAACAAACCAACCCAAGCAGCCATGTCTGGACATGGTAAAGGAGGAAAAGTGAAGGAAAAGGCAAAATCCCGCTCGAACCGTGTTGATCTGGAGTTCCTCGCAGGGGTTGCTAGGCCGAGCGCGTTAGTACCAGTGCACCAGTCCACCTAGCCGGCGTTATATAGTTTCGGCCGCCGAAGTGATCGAGTTAGCTGCTCGCGACGATAAGAAAACCCGCATTCGGAACAGAACACATTCGGTTCGGTGGACATCAAGACAACAGGCAGTTGCAGCGAGTGGCGAGTGGCAAACGCAATCGCAAAACGGCATCAGGTAGCAGAAGAAAAAAAGTTTGTTCTTTATACAAACTGCTTTGGTGGCAAATCCAGAACAAGGCGGCATCGAGGGCGTTCGAAATGGTTTTTTTCAAAACCACGAGTACAAAGTTTACTAAATTGGAACCTTTCCATAAAACAAGGCGCTTTTCAGGGCCATTAAACCTTCCAAAAAAGTGTTTAGGAAATACAGTTCAATGCTTTCTAAGACATTATCCAAAATAATAATAAAACACAAATTGATTTTTTCATAATTTGTTTGCCAGGATCTGATGAGTATGTGAATTTGGCAGTTGTTCTGAGCTTATTGATAGTTGGGGACTTTCCTGATTATTCAATTTTCACCAATTCTTAAGTTGTTTCCATATTGAAAGTACAGTAATTTACAATTAGTTCGACAATTAGCTAATTGGACGGACATGTAATGCGACTTATTTAGTTGGACATTTTTGTAAACATAGAGATCCAAATTATGACCCCACATTGAAAGTCGACACTGTACCACTGTCATCGCAAATGTTCAATTACAGGTTAAAATTACCTCCAATCCGACACTGAGTGGTGGTAATGCGACGTGCCATTGAATGTAATTTACTGTAAAATATGTCACAAGCTGGATGGGAAGAAATTTTCCAACTGTGAAAGCTGTGGCGAGTGGCAAATGCAATCGCTAAACAGAAAGGTTTAGCCGAACAAGATGGGGATATCGAGTGATAACAAACAATAAACTCTTTAGATTGAAGATAATTTTGTGATCCTGAAAAGGACCCTTTTTAGCCTGCATGTGAATCCAACGAGCGAACAAATCGTAATGAATGTATTTTTTTGCCATCGCTCCCTTTTAACGCTCATTCGTTCGTCTCGTTTGATTCGCCCCTCTGGCTGAGTCTGCCGATTTGTCTCTATCCTGTGAGTGTGTACCGCTAGAGTATAAAACACGCGGACCACAAAAAAATATCTTATTTTCTTTCAAACCGTAAACCCGTGTGGTTGTACGGTATCGGCATCGTGGATGTTACAAAGGAGGACAAGTTAAGGGAAAGGCAAAGTCTCACTCGAACCGTACAGGTCTCCAGTTCCCTGTTGGTCGCATTCACTGATTGCTCCGCAAGGGTAACTAGGCCGAACGGATTGGTGCCGGAGCACCAGTATACCTAACAGCGATTATAGAGTTTCGGCCGTCGGAGTGCTCGAGTTGGCTTGCAAAGCTGCTTACGACAATCAGAAAACCCGCATCAAGAACAGAGCAGCTTCGGTTCGGCGCTCATCAAGGCAACAATCAGTGAGTGACAAAGTGTTTCTCCGGCACGTCGCATTAAATGTAATTTACTGAACAACATGTCACAAGCTGGATGGGAAGAAATTTTCCAACTGTGAAAGCTGTGGCGAGTGGCAAACGCAATAGCTAAACAGGAAGGTTTAACCGAACAAGATGGGAATATCGAGTGATAACAAAAACACAACACCAAAGGTTCTTTTCAGAACCATCAACATATTCATAAAGAGTAAACAGTAAACTAACCCATTTTTCAGGTAGATAGGTAGGTATTCACGTAGGAGAAGAAAATAAAACAATATATTTAAAATACATATTTAACAAAAGCTGTCCCCTTTGTATAGTCCTACGTCACTTCGGTTATGTCCCCGACATTACCCACCCGTCTTTTTTTTTGAACAGAAATCCATTTTCTCTTGAAGTCCGCCTCCGATTTGACAACTTTTGAGTTCTTCCGGAGGGCCTGCTTCATAATCGCCCAATATTTCTCTATTGGACGAAGCTCCGGCGTGTTGGGCGGGTTCATTTCCTTTGGCACGAAGGTGACCCCGTTGGCTTCGTACCACTCCAACACGTCCTTTGAATAGTGGCATGAAGCGAGATCCGGCCAGAAGATGGTCGGGCCCTCGTGCTGCTTCAATAGTGGTAGTAAGCGCTTCTGTAGGTACTCCTTAAGGTAAACCTGCCCGTTTACCGTGCCGGTCATCACGAAGGGGACGCTCCGCTTTCCGCAAGAGCAGATCGCTTGCCACACCATGTACTTTTTGGCAAACTTGGACAGTTTCTGCTTGCGAATCTCCTCCGGAACGCTGAATTTGTCCTCTGCGGAGAAGAACAACAGGCCCGGCAGCTGACGAAAGTCCGCTTTGACGTAGGTTTCGTCGTCCATTACCAGGCAATGCGGCTTCGTCAGCAATTCGGTGTACAGCTTCCGGGCTCGCGTCTTCCCCACCATGTTTTGCCTTTCGTCGCAGTTAGGAGCCTTCTGAACCTTGTATGTACGCAGGCCCTCCCGCTGCTTGGTCCGCTGGACGAATGAACTTGACAAATTCAGCTTATTGGCGACATCCCGAACCGAACTTCTCGGATCACGTCTAAACTGCTTAACTACGCGCTTGTGATCTTTTTCACTGACGGAGCATCCATTTTTGCCGTTCTTCACCTTCCGGTCGATGGTTAGGTTCTCGAAGTATCGTTTTAGTACTCTGCTGACCGTGGATTGGACGATTCCCAGCATCTTACCGATGTCCCGATGTGACAACTCCGGATTCTCGAAATAAGTGCGCAGGATTAATTCACGACGCTCTTTTTCGTTCGACGACATTTTTCCAAATTTGCGAAAAATTGACAGTGAAGCATGGCCAACGTGATCTATACACTCTTATCTGATTATAAGCGAAAGCTGAAGATATAATTCCTAAAAATTAAAATTCTACAGCGTTTTTTCCGTGATGCAATTTGATGTGACACACCCTTTATTCGTAAATTCTTAGAGAAAATGATTCTTCTTCGTTTGGACAAGTGGGTCGAAACCAACAATTTGCTGTCAAATACTCAGTTTGGTTTCCGCCGAGATAAAGGGACAAATGATTGTCTCGCGCTGCTATCTTCTGAAATACAAATCGCATTTGCTCGCAAACAACAAATGGCTTCCGTTTTTCTCGATATCAAAGGGGCATTTGATTCAGTTTCCATGGAAATTCTCTCAGAGAAGCTTCATAATCGTGGACTTTCACCAATTCTCAATAATTTCCTGTACAATTTACTGTCAGAAAAGCACATGATTTTCTTTCATGGCAACTCGAAATCTTCTTTGCTTACCGGGCCTACCGCAAGGCTCCTGCCTGAGCCCCCTCTTGTACAGTTCTTACGTCAATGATATGGATGATTGTCAAACTAGAGACTGCACGCTGAGATAACTTGCAGACGATGGAACTATTTCCATCACTGGTAATAATCCCACCGTTCTGCAAAATTCGTTGCAAGATACCTTGAACAACCTGTTCACGTGGGCTCTCAAGCTGGGTATCGATTTCTCTACGGAGAAAACCGAAATGGTCGTATTTTCTAAGAAGCACGAACCCGCTCAATTTCAGCTTCACCTATCCGGCAAAACGATCATGCACTCTAAGTTTTTCAAATACCTCGGTGTATATTTTGATTCAAAATGTACCTGGGGAAGACACATTGCGTATCTGAAACAGAAATGCCAGCAAAGAATCAATTTTCTCCAAACAATTACCGGAACATGGTGGGGTGCCCATCCAGGAGACCTCATTAAGTTGTACAAAACAACGATATTATCAGTGTTGGAATATGGCAGTTTTTGCTTCCGATCAGCTGCCAGGATTCATATTCTCAAGCTGGAGAGGATACAATATCGTTGCTTGCGTATAGCCATGGGGTGTTTGCATTCGACACATACGATGAGTCTCGAAGTCTTGGCAGGAGTACCCCCGCTTACTCTTCGGTTCACAGAATTATCCAACAGATTTCTCATCCGTTGCAAGATCATGAATCCATTGGTGATTGATAACTTCGAAAATCTAATCCAACTGACTCCTCAGTCAAGTTTTATGTCTTTATACCATGAGTACCTTACCCACGACGTGTACCCTTCACCAGGCATCTCCAACCAAGTTTGCTTCCCATACTTTTGCAATTCTTCTGTCATTTTTGATCTGTCCATGCGAAAAAAAATCCATGGAATCCCAGATCACCTACGCTCCGATTCTATTCCACCGATATTTTCGGCAGAATATGGGAAAGTTAGATCTGATAAAATGTTCTTTACTGACGGTTCATACATAAACGGGCCTCTTTCAAACTCAAAGATCCTTGTCCCGTGTATGTCGCTGAACTGGGTGCGATATACTACGCACTAGGGATCATTGAAACATTGTCCATCGACCATTATTTTATTTTTTCAGACAGTCTCAGCTCAATAGAGGCAATCCGCTCAATGAAATTTGATAAACGCTTATCCTATTTCCTAACAAGAATATGTTATCCATTGAGTGTTTTGGTAGAAAAATTATTCAAGATTACCTTAGCATGGGTTCCCTCTCATTGCTCGTTTCCGGGGAATGAGAAAGCGGACTCGCTAGCTAAGGTGAGCGCTTCAGAAGGCACACTGTTTGAATGGCAAATTACTTATAATGAATTTTCCCACATTCCTCGTCAGCACACACTCGTAAGTTGGCAGCGCATGTAGAGTGAAGATGAGTTCGGTCCTTGGTTACACACGATAATCCCTAAGGTCTCAAGGTCTCGACGAGTGCAGTGCATGGTTCAAGGGATTGCATGATGGTCGTGATTTCATTCGCGTGATATCTCGGCTTATGTCCAATCACTACAACCTAAACGCGCATCTTTATCGCATTGGGCTCGCAGCAAGCAATCTATATGATTGTGGCGATGGCTACCACGACATCGAGCATGTTGTCTGGTCGTGTATCCGGTTCCATGCTGCCCGCTCTCAGCTCTCCAGAACATTGAGGGCACAAGGCAGACAATCGGATATTCCCGTCCGGGATATCTTAGGTAGCCGTGATCCTGATCTTCTGCTCTATCTATACCTGTTCCTCAGAAACGCCGATGTCAACGTTTAAAGATGTTTCCTTCGTTGTGTCCCTATTTCATATCCCTCCTATCCGATCTATAAACTTTTACTTAGTCGCGGCAATACGTACACACACTCTTTACAGATACACGGGCCGAAGGTTGTGCAGTCCACTGATCATTCAACAAGAGCCAAAGGTTGTACCGCTCTTGACAACTCTACACGAGCTGATGATTACGCCGGCTAGTGATCATTCTATCCTGGATTCCTCGAGTCGAGAAAGACGCACCACGCTAGATATGGGGTGCAGACTAGGGGGGCGTTGCTGATTAACGGTCAGCTGCATCCCAATAGGAAGTATCCCGTGTCGGGCACACGTACAGAGCATTGAAGACTGCAACATCCCAATTATGAGAACACTTGTAATACTAACCTCGAGCCAACCGCGAGTAATCGGTTACATATTACTAACATAGTTGTAAGCAAACATTGTCAAAATATTGAACTCCCGTCCCCATTAGGCTGACGCCATATGAGCCTTAATAAAAATATATATTTTGGATAAAAAAAAATTGGATCGTTTTTTTGAAAAGTCTGTAAATCTGTATGAAACCAAAAAAAATCTGTAATCTGTATGTACATATTCTTGGTTTCAAAAAGTCTGAAAATCCTGTATCAATACAGATAAGGTAACCTTGCCGCCACTTCTGCCGCTGTCAGCTAGAACGATGGCCTTAGCACATCGGCTTAGCTTCGTGGTTAGAAAAAAAAATGTTTTCGGAAAGCAACAATCAAATTTATTTCATTCGACTGGCTGTAGAATCACAAGGGGAGTGGCTTACAATAAAATTCTTTGCGTGTATCCAAATTATATTCCACTGTTACTCTGGTTGCTCTATTTGGTCGCACCCATTTGAGGATCACAAATTGGACCAATCAAAACGAGTGATGGATCACATCATTGAGGGAGTGGTAGATCCTCCGGCTGGAGGAGGCCTGGATTTTGAAAGCTCTGGATTCGGGAATATTGTTTGCACCCGAGAATTAACCAACACTTGGAAACTTATGAATAACGGATGGTTTATTTGCGATGTCTAACTTTCAATGGTTAAATTTGGAATGATTATAATATTGGCAGGAATCGGTTTGTATGCACTTTACGCTTCAATGGTATGCGTTTATGCCGTTTATTTATTTATTTATTTATTCCTCTATTAATTTCATCTGGCTGTAAGTTGTCACATTGAAAATGGTAAAAAAAAGCACACTTAGACGTTATACATTGTACAAAGCACATTAAAACATGCAGTAGTCAAAACAAGGAAAACATCAACAACTTAAAAAGTTCGCATAGTCCATCGCAGAAAACGTCTTTTCCGGCATTCACTCTTGATCCAGTAATCCTCATTGAATCCGAAAACAAAAAGCTTCAGCAGAGAGGTTGAAGTCGAAGTAACCATAAAATTCATTGAACCGGACTGACATGTAGCGAATTGGGTCATGCAAACTGTAGTTTGCAAAACGGGATCCAAGTTGAAAAAAACTTCTTGAATGAAGTACTCTCTCAGGTGCATAAATATTAAGCTCCGCAAAAACACCAGGACTATCAATTTCGCCCAGTAACACTTTAGCTGCAAACATTGCCTGGCTAACCTTTGTTCTAGAACCAAGTGTGTCCAGTCCTAGCAGCTGACAACGGGCCTCGTATGTTGGGAGATTGTTCGTGTCATACCATGGAAGGTAATGTAAGGCATAACGGACGAATTTCCTTTGAACGGCTTCAATCCTTGCAATCCACACTGATAAGGGCACCAAATCACCACGCCGAATTCCAGAATCAATCGAACAAGCGTGCAGAACAATGCTTTCAAACAGGTAGGATCGCGAAACTCGTCGGACATTTTAAAGATGAATCCGAGTTGCTTGTTAGCCCTATTTATTATGTCCGAGTAATGCGGCTTAAACATTAAGGCAGAGTCAAGCGTGATACCGAGATCAATTATTTTTTCAACCCGTCGCAAAGGTTGAAAGTCGATCGTGTATGCAAACGTTATCGGCTTCAGTTTTCGGTGAAATGTTATGACACTGCATTTTTGCACACTAAGTGTCAGAAAATTTCTTGAGCACCACTCTACAAAGGTGTTCATCAGGTGCTGTAGTCGCATGCAATCTGCTGAGTTTCGAACTGTCACAAACATTTTAACATCATCTGCGTAGAATGATCGACTACTAATTGGAAGGATCAATCCGATCTCGTTCATGAATATAGAAAAAAGCAACGGTCCAAGTTTGCTGCCTTAAGGTACTCCAGAGCTGTTAGTGAAATTCTCCGAAATATCAGATCCAATTCGTACGAATATATTTCGGTTGGTAAGGTAAGACTTGATCCAACGAGCAAGTCTTGGAGATACACCATGCTTCTCAAGCTTACCCAGCAGTATAGTGTAGTCGATCCTATCGAAAGCAGCCTTGAGGTCTGTGTACACAACATCCACCTGCGCTCCAGCTTCCTGAGGCAAAGCGAGACGAAAGGAACAAGATTGGTTATGACTGATCTCTTTGGATGGAAACCGTGTTGATCAGCAGAAATATAATGTTTGCAGCAAGAAAATAATGCGTCGTTAACTATAATCTTAAATATTTTAGAGGATGCATTAATCGAAGTAATCCCTCGATAACATTCAACGTTCTGTTTGTCTCCTTTCTTAAATACATAAATGCATAAACATAAATGATGACTTCCAACGTGTTGGAAACACACCCTGCTGCAACGAAGAATTTCGGTTTTTTGATGGCAGATTCGACGCTGGCTGATGAGATCGTGATAATATCAAAATCGAAAATAACTTCAGGAGTGTCCCTTACCGCATGATCAATTTGGGTCGACGAGGCGGAGTAATCGTTGAAGACACTTTTGAAGTGTTCACACAGTAGTTTACATTTTTCCAATGAGGTGCAGGCAGTTCTATTACCCAAGTGAATCTCCACTGGTAGCCCATCCTCCTTCCTTTTTGTCTTCATAAACGACCAGAACTGCTTTGGATTTCGTCGTAGATTATCCTGTAGACGCCTAGTATAACTTTTGTAAAGGAAACGGTTGTACGATCGATATTCCTTGCTGGCAATTAAGAGCAAACGTTTGGTGAGTGAATTGCGAGTGCGAGAGTACTTGCGGAGCGCCTTTGATCTCAGTCGTTTCAGATGACGTAGTCGAGCATTGGACCAAGCGGGTTTCGGAGCAAGTCTGCTCAACGGTACACAGTCAGATATAGCTCGGCTCACGATCTCCTCGAAACAGTTAACGGCTTCATCTATTGTAAAGTGGGAGTCTAGGAACTGCCAATCTGTCTGAGCAAATAACTGACGCGATGCAACGAAATCAGTTCTTCGAAAATCGAGCTCACGCACATCAACTATATTGTCAAAGCGAACGGACAACGATAAATTAATAGGAATTTCCAATGCGGGGTTTTGATTGTCGATGCCGATCAATGGTTCAAAACTTTAATGACAGAACATTCCGGGATTGCAGCTTCATCTACTAGCACAAAATCAAGGATTCGAGAGTTAATGTACAGAATCTTGTTGATTTGCGTTAGGTTATGCAGACTGATCCGTCCAGGAGTGTACAACAGAAAGCCGGAAATTTCGAAGGACATCAATGATGGGATGATCATTTTCAGTGACGTTCCAAGTCAGCCCGGACTGATTGTAATCGCCAAGAACTAGAGCCAGGTCATTCTGTTCTAGTAGTGACAGTACACTACCAATCGAACTGATGTGACTATTGATGCTGAGGCGGCAGGCAGTGGGATCAGTATCGGAATAATTACTGCAATTTTGCTGACAGACTCTGAAAGTCATGGAACTATCAGGCGATGGAGAACTATTAAAGTTAACGTACTTGCCTGAATGGGAGGTTCGAAAGACCCCGACACCTTCCTCGACCACAGGACCAGAACGACTATGAGAGCATGTACTAGCTGTAAGCGCGACTGGATCGGGAAGACTAGGGGCTTTCTTAGTGCTACAGGCATTTCGGAAAGAAGTGAGAGAAGATTGGATGGGAAAAGGATAGGGATGGAGTTGAGAATTTAACTTTTTTGATACTTGCTCCTCTTTCGCGCTGTGGGTCGCTAACAACGAGGCACATAGTGCGTTCGGACAATGCTCGACATTTCAAAATTATTCAATTGTTTATCTCAAGAAAAATAAAATGTTATTCTTTGTGATAGATGCGTAGAAATATTTCCTATCAATTAATGCAAACATTTTTGCGTTCTATTACGAAATGCTCGGGTTAAAAGCGTTCGATTTTTTTCATTTTTTCTTACTACAGTACCTAGATTTTTATTCTACCCCCATTATTTTCCGGATAGATGTAGTTTTACGTCAAACTCGAAAAAAAAATCAAAAAGCGGCTAAGTAACGCTTTAGATAATTCATTTGTATATGCTGATAAAAAAGTCACAGGAGGGTTGTGTCCGATACACGACCGCATAGTTGACGTAGGACTACGGTAGGCTATCTGTTTCATGCTGATTTTGGATAAATCCATCATGAAATGACTGAGTAATGAGCGTTTGAAATTGGACAATTTTCACAATGCGTTCGATTTTCGTTCACCAATTTGTACCAATTTGTAAAAGAAGTAAATCTACGTCAAAATTCGGAGAAGCGCGGGACAAAGACACAGCACTAAAGGTTGCGATTTCATTTTTAAACACTATTCGGATATGTTTAAAATACCTACCGCGCTATTTTTGCAAGTTTGCAAATCTTATACGAAAATTTCGTCTGTAGAAATGTTATATAATAATGATATATTTTTGGTGGAAACATCAGGCAATTTATATAAAAATGGTCTATTTATTTATTTGCAACATCTCGAATGTTAAAAAACAACTCCACAGACTGAACTTAAACTGATAAAACCTTAATCCTATTTTTGAACACATTTTGGACATATCAACAACAATCGGAAACAAACATCCAACAGGTTATTGAGGCCATAAGAGGTTCTTTTTTGTTGTATATTACACTGTTACCATTTTGAGGCGTAAGAGTATCGCTATCTATCGATAAACATTTGTTTTTTCTATAGCACAGTAGCCGTTTAGGCGTAAGAGAATTCCTATTCTATCGATACACAACACATGTCGCCTTTTTCGACGTAAGAATATTGCTATTGTTCGAATGTTCACAGTTGGGCTGTTTACAGCGGGACTGCTAATATGAGGCTTCCTTTGTTGCGTTATTAATAGTGCCTATTACTGATGCAGCAGACCGAAAATGTGAGCGGTAAGGGGCTGGGATTACCGTCACATGATGATTGTTGCGTGGACGTAGTAGCTAGAATAACACACAAGTATGGTCAGTTGAGGGGCTGAATTATGAGCTCATGATCGTTCGCTTAGTAGCGGACACGCAACCAATTAGCCTACGAAGACCCCCATAAGAGGTTCTGTGTCGTCTAATGAACAATAACTCACGCTCACGAAGATGACGGGAAGGCGCATAAAACGAAACACTGGACAACAATGATGGACAGTCGATGTTTCCGGAAACCAAATCGAAAACAAAAAGCCATTGTAGATTTGAACGTCTGGAAGCAAGCGTTTCGAGAACGATGAGTCTACAGCGGCCTTCATAATAGGGCATGTTCGTTGGGCCAGACCACGGTAGTGAGCGGAGGGAGCAACAAACGATTATGCGTTGAACTCTCTCCATTCGGAGTGTTTGGGTAGCGTGAAATGGAGCCCACACACATACGGCATACTACGGGATACTACGAACCAATGAGCAGTATAGTGTCTTCATAACGTAAATATATCCTGGAAGTTGCTGGTGCCACGTCGAACAAACCCTAGGGCTGAGAACGCTTTGGCGGTGGTTTCATTGATGTGTTCGTTGAATCGCAGCTTGTTGTCGATGATCACACCGAGATCGCGGATGGAAACATCGTACTCCAGGAGTACGGGCCCGATTTGATATACGAATTCGATTCGAGATTGTCGGCGAGAGAATGCGATCCACATTTTTTTACATTCAGTTCCATACCGTTCTCAAGGCACCATTTTCGCAGTTTGTTAATGTCCGCCTGAAGTGCACAGCAGTCGAGATAGGAAGCGACAGATCGGTAAATATTGAGGTCGTCGGCGTAAAGCAGTTTTCGTGCCTCCAATCGAAAGCACATATCGTGCTTCTGTGCGTCGGATTTCGAGGGTTTCCTTTACACCACTACGGCGAGTTAAATTATGAATAGCGGGTTTGATATTCTAGATGCTGTCATAAGAACCATGCGATGCGCTTCACTCCTCCTTTGCCTCCCTATGCAGCATGAAGTCGTGTTGGTTGATATGAAGAGTGTTGTTGACCACACTTGGAGCACACAGATGTTTGCCGATCGGAGCGTCGAACGAGAATGAGATATCCACGTATTCTACCTGCTTTATATATGTTGGTATGTGCGAATTATGCACCTTCCAATCGCTCGCGATGCAGATATTTGGCTTGTCGGTGAACTAAACGACCGAAAAAATCAATTTCGACCAATCAGAACTGAGGTTTTCCGTTAGTATAGGGGTTGAGATTTTTCAATTGTTCGATAGTTAGTCATGTCATGACATTCATTATTTTATTCAATTAAAAAAAAATTATGGAGTGCCGAAATCGATTGACGCAAAAAACTCATCAATTCATCATGAAATAATTGAGCAATAAGCGTTCGAAATTGAACATTCTTCACGATGCGATCGATTTTCGATTTTCAATTTGTACCAATATGTTGCCGAAAGACGTAATCCTGCTTCAAAACCTGCCGATAATAAGTTAAAACAACAAGAAATAAGAACTCACCATAGGTGGATTAATTCAGGTTTATATTTAGAGACTTTCATTCCTCCGTGTTTGTTCGTCCCGGAATTAAAAATTAATGCATTTATGAATGCCGCATATTAGCTGATTGAATTGACTTTTAATTCGCAATATGTTTGTACTCGTAAAAAAGGTCGGATAAGTCATATTTATGTCCGACTCTTAATACATGAGGAATATGAAAATGCGTTATAGAGGGAGATAGAGGATATTTTAAAATGCCTTTTCCGTTACTTAATATATGAGAAGTACATAGTACTACGGATATTTGCCTGACACTTAGCTTAGTGTTCGTCGTGCACTTCAACAGTTCTCCATTGGGAGTTACTATGCCTTTCCGAAGCATCCAATTGTGCTTTGTGTGACAGTGCAAGCACAACGATACACTCATTGCACTAGGGCTGTCAAACGAACTTCCAATCCGAAAAAGTACCTGTTAATCTAGTTCGACCAAAAACGTTAATAAGCAAATCCGAGCCACGAAAACGTTTGTTGGTACGATCGAAGGGGAAAAAATATGTAAGAACCTTTTTTAAGGAAAATGCACCTGGAAAATAAATTTGATTCACTTCGCATGGCCTTGCTAAAAACATGTTTTTATTTGGCTGAAAAAGTTTTTTTTGTCTTGTCCGATGTTCATACGAAAGCGTCGTGGGTGAGATAGTAGCGTGATAACACGTGCGGGTGTTTCCCTTGATCGCGTAGTTGTACCCAGTGTTGTAAACGGTCGACATTTCTCTCAACCATCGCATACTGCTCTTGCGCGAGCGTCACAGCTCAATATGTATTGAGAATGTGACCAAGAAAGCATTGCTCGGTTCCCACAGTCACCTCTGAAATAAACGCACAGCCGCAAACACGACAATCAATTGAACGTTTACATATTCTCTCTTTCTGTCGAACGTACCCAGAAAAGCGCTGAAAATATGCTATTTCTATTCTACCATTCGTGCTCATAACCATCCTTTAATTCCGGCTACTTTAACTGTAGTTTTAATGTCATTTGATATTAAAACTGCAGTGGTATGCATTCTTCTTCTCTCTTTATTCTGGTTCAAGCATAGCTGCACACATACATCCACCTTTTCACTCACACATCCATACACGATGGATGATATTAAACGGATTGTTTAGATCAAAGCAACCGACAAACTATTCCCTATCAAGTGCGAATGTGTTGAATGAACGTTTCAAGCGGTGAGCGTTCCCCGTGAACACTGTTGTTTAATTACGGTACGATGAACAGCTAATGAATAAGACGGAGAAAAACCGAAATGTCATATGACATTTTTAGGTCGACGGTAGTTTGACTGTTCATGTTATGATGTTCATTAATGACACAGCACATACGTCTCCATAATTAGTGATACGATGGTAACCATTAACAAGACTGGTTGTACCCGTTAGCCGACCCTGAAACTAAATAAACAGAGTTTTGTGTATGCCCCTAGGATACCCAAGCTGACATCCTACAGCATTTAAGTAGAAATTTGCATCTAGAGCTCTATAGTTTTTCTCTAGACAAAAAACGGGAATTTGGCATGTAGAGGTCTTAGGAGACAAGAAATATTTTTATTATGGTACGACACTCCTCCTCCCTCTCTCAGGGCGGGAGTTCACATAACTCGAGAACTAATCAAGCAAATAGAACCAAATTTGTAGGGGGCAATAAATGATTACATGGTGGTTCGACACTCCTTCCCCTTTCTACGGTTGGGGGAAAACTGTCATACAAATGAAATACAAATTTCTGCATATCCCAAGAACTAATCAAGCAAAGGGGTAAGCGCAAAACTAGACGAAGAATCGATTTTCTGTATCAAATATGTATTCCATGTAAGGGAGAAACATTTGCAAGTGATTGAAAAATCTTGAACGAGAATTGTGTCTGAACATAATTTGATATTACAATGACGAGTTTAGGTAGAAGTACTAGGGAATTTATAGTTTTATTGTAAAGAGCCAATTAGAAGATCAATCAATGAACACTTCAGCGATTGAATCTATGAACGTTCGCTTAGCAAGAAAACGTGAATGTTTGAAGTAACAAAAAATCCATTTTTGACTGAACAAAGTTTACCGGGTCAGCTAGTATCCAATAAAATTCATGTTGTTCTTTTTAGGGATTCAATATAAATTATGCATTAGGAACAGCTTTTACATTCTTTTTATTGTTGATTGATCCACGACCCATCACATTCAATATAAAAAGAAATACGATATGTAAAAGCTGAACCAACTCTTATTGTCTTTCATTCTCGTAAATCTTTCTAACTGTGGTGTAACCCTTCAACGTTGCAGTTAATTCTCAATATTTGCATATCACAGCAAATCTCCAAAGAAACGTTGCTTGCGGTCCGAATTTCGAAATGCGAGATCGCATTGATAAGTTGCACATTATAGGTCGATCAGTTCGCAAATGAATACATTTTATGCGCGCTTTTTGTCGGCGGTTTCATTTTATTGCACAAACGGAATCAGTTTTTACTCGCTCGCATCCGGCTTTCCATCCATCAGTTCGTTTTCGTTTCGATTTTATCTACGACAGCGAAATATACGCGCGGTAAACTAATAGGTTTTTGCTAAGACTAATAATGTCATTCTTTTGTAAGAATCTAGATAAAGTTATTATTATTGAAAAAACTGACCAGGTGAATATTTGTTATTACATAGATAACCCCCAACAACAACATTAAGATTATTATACAACCACAATAAATACAAACCAACTATAAAGATTATTATACATCCCATCAAATCTTGTTTTAGGAATGAAAAGCTATTCTATATAATCCTATTGTTAAACACTCTATATAGTTACAAGGTGTGGAGTCAAAACTCGAAAAAACATTCCTGATATTTCCTGATTTTCCAGTATTTTTTTTCTGAAAAACTCCAGGCGAGATTAGTAATCATATTTTCTATTAGTTCTGAAGTTGTAGTTCATTATTAGCTAAACAATGAAAGTTTTGAAGGTCTGTACATATCTTCCCATAAATGAATTGCTTGTATTTTTTTACTGTGTACAACGACGACTCAGAAGTTCTGTAATAGATAAGAAATTTGATTTATTAATACAGTTTAAAGTTATCCTGAAGGATCCTTAAACACAAGTACAAAACAAGCCATTTTCATTTTCGGATCGGTTTCGTGAAACTGTCACGGTTTAACGTTTCCTTCTGGGCATTTTCCATTTTTTTTCGTTAAGGTGGCCGTACACTGTTTGCCCGGAGGTCAAATATTTGATATTTTTTGACAGATAAGGTTTGATTTGATATTTGTACAAACACTATTTTGTTTGCCACTCTTCAATTTTAAAAAGTAGTAAACAGTATCAAACACCGAACATGGAAAAAAATCAACTGAAATATCCAAGGTAACCTAACCATGTACCGACAGGTTCGAAGAACAGACTGAAAAAATATTTTAGGCATCCAATAATTGAATATTTGCTTGTCGTGTTTTGTGTAGAATATATTTGATCGGTACACGTTGACCAAATTTTATCTGTCAAAAAGAGTCAAATATTTGGCTTCGGTCAAACAGTGTATGAGCACCCTTACACTTCGAGAGATTTCGCTTCTGTTTCAGTTTCATTAACATTGAATCGTTTGACGCAAAGTTTCTTTCTTTCGGCTTAGAGAATGAAGAGAATAAGAATTTCGAACTCGTAGCTCACGTGGAACGTCCAAAATCTGTCAATATAGCAAGTGTAGCACCTCGAATAGTTTTTCGGCCTATGTTTGAACGGAATTAATGACGGAAGAACCAAGAAAGAATGCGGCTTTCGTCGCCGAATACATAATCCCAAGGCTTTTAACATTCTTACGCATCCCACACGAAATTGCAAGATTTGCGTTGGATGCACCGTGTAGAATATTATCATTTTTTCTTCTCCATTTTGAATTCTTGTTTCAGTTCGTGTAAAATGTTCAATTTGTGGCTCCCGTGGCCGAGTGGTTAGCGACCCACATTATCATGCCGGGGGTTCGGGTTCGATTCCCGTTCTGGCTGAGGGATTTTTCGTCAAAGAAATTTCTTTCGACTCGCACAGTGGTCACGGGTATCCTAGAGCTTGCACTCCAGAATACATTGGTGCCGTCTATCGAAGAATTTTGTTCAAAGATATATTTCCCAGGCCTTCTTTGAAAGCTGCAAGTCGATCTGATGCTTCAGAACATTCCAAGAACGTTGACATGATGTAACGACTTACTACTTATCACCACCACCTTATCCTCTTCATCACAACATTTAACATTCAGATCAATTTGCAGCATCTTTGTAGCCTTATTCAAAACCAAAACCAGCCAACGACAATGTATTGCTTGTATTATGCAAAGATTTATCGAGCTTAGATTAAGAATACGGGGCATTGCCAAACATCATCATAAAGTTCATTTTATTACGCCCTAGTTGGACCTTCTCAGCTTCCTGGCTGTCAAAAAATATTTCTCTCAATACAATCATGTCTTTTCTAGCAGTGCAGAGACACATGATTGTTGCAGACACCACAGAATCTCAACTTTAATAGTGGAGCCGCAACGGCCTTGGCCGCCCGGTAAAGCCGAATAAGTGTGGACTTGCCGCCCGGGTTTGCCGACGTGCCGAAAACCGATTCGAATTATACCGAATCCAATCATGAAATTTTCGATATTTTACGAACAAGGAAAAAGGAAGGGAATTGGTTGAAGTTGAATTGCAGGTTGCAACACAATCTGAAGGTGCCTGGTTCAAGCTCTTGGTGTTAATACGGAACAGTACAGCAAGGCAAAGACTGTTACTTGCCCTATCTGCAGTGGAAACCATCCAGTGAAAGAGTGCAAATCTCGTATAGAAAAATGCGCTAACCGCGAAAAATACGAGTAGAACGAAATCTAAACATTGACGTCGAGCACTCTGCTTGGAGTAGTGAATGCCCGGTTTACTTCAGCCAGCGAGATAGACGTAACAAGCTGATTGACTACTCTACATAGCAATCAAATTTCTACATATCGTCGCCTCATCATTTCGAGAGATCACCGTTATCCGACTCGGGACGCTCGACACAAAGCAGTAAGGAAGCCCATGACTCTTCTTGCTCAGTCGTGCCAACTATCTTCGAACAGCCACAGTATCTTCGCTCTTGTCCTTCACGTCGTCCCGGCCCTCAGTATAGTGTTGATGAAGGGCTCTTCCAAACTGCCTTTCATGTCAAGTATTCAATTGGTAATGGCAATCATTGTATTGATGTATATTCACTCAACAGGAATGTGCAATAACAGAAAAATGGCACTCCAGATTCCTCGGATATCTTAATTTACTACCAAAACGTTGGCGGTATCAACAGCTCTCTCGCCGAGTACTAATTGGGTTTAACCCTTTCTTTACGGCACTGTGCTCCGCCAAAGTGCTACCCCTGTACGAAGCACTGCGCCGAAAGTATGCACATCGCGTTCGTGTGATCGAAGATTTTCATGTCGTCTAAAGACGACGCTCGTACACACAGCTCGTCGCGCGGATGTCGTCTATAGACGACACTCGTACACACAGGACGTCGCGCGGATGTCGTCTATAAACGACGCTCGTAACGAAAGGGTCAATTAATGGTTCCAACGACATTTACGCCTTTTCAGAAACCTAGTTCAATGGAAACACTGCATCAAGTCAGCTATTCGACAACTCATAATCCGTCTACAGGCAGGATCGTTCGCCGCTGAACAATAACAAACACAAGGGAGGTGGTGTATTGTAGGCTGTTTACTCAAGCGTTAAATGCCGTACGCTCAATCCTCAGAGTTGCTCGACTGTAAAGCATCTGTGGATCGCCCTAACCACTTAGGACGCTACACTTTACCTGTGATGTTCTGAGACCCAGAAATCAGGAGCTCTGCATTTAAGGATCTTGTCGAAAGGGCTCTCGGTGACGGAGCGAACGTAAGGGCCTTATCCTCCGAGTCATCGATTGAATGCAGGAACCTCAGTCTGTTCACTACCGAGATGGACCTGCGTCAGAAGTTGGAGGAGGAAAACATCGTGGGCAAAGTTCCGATGAAAATCCGATTAAGAAATGCGTATCGCGGGACGCAGACCGCAACGATTCGTCTCCTAACGGACGCAGCGAACAAGTTGCTGAAGCTAGAGAGTATAAACGTCTGCTGGGCTGTGGGTCGTTTTAGAATTGTTCCGCCGGTCCCAAAGCAATTGGAGCGATGTTTCAAGTGTTTAAACTTCGGCCATCTGGCGAAAGGCTGCTTGGGGCCAGATAGATCCAAACTGTGCAGGAAATGCGGAATAGAGGGACACTTTGCCAGCGACTGCAAGGGAAAGCCAAGGTGTATGCTCTGCGAGGACAGTAATGACCATACGACGGGAGGCTTTAATTGCCCTGTGTACAAACAGGCGAGGGCAAGCGAACAGTGATGGAGATAATCCAAATAAATCTCAACCATTGTGACACCGCACAGCAACTGTTGTGGCAGTCAACGACAGAAACATAATGTGATGTCGCAATTATCGCGGAGCCGTATCGCATTCCCCCCGGTAACGGTAATTGGGTGACGGATAATGGCCGCCATCCAGGTCATGGGCCGATATCCCATTCAGGAGGTAGTCTCGAGGACTCGCGAGGGTTTCGTGATCACAAAGATCAACGGAATTTTCATCTGCAGTTGCTACGCACCTCCCAGATGGACGATGGACCAGTTCCACTATATGCTGGATGTCCTCACCGAGGAGCTCGCCGAACGAAAACCAGTCGTTATAGGAGGGGATTTCAATGCCTGGGCAGTAGATTGGGGAAGCAGATGCACCAAGCGAGAGGGACTTGCTTACTAGAAGCTCTGGCCAAGCTGGATGTTACCCTGTGCAACGAGGGTACCACTAGTACCTTCCGTCGAGATGACCGAGAGTCCATCATCGACTTGACTTTCTGCAGTCCGTCGTTAATGACAAAAATGAGATGGAGGGTATGCGAAGGATACACACACAGTGATCATCAAGCCATTCGTTATACCATTGGCCAACGACACTCCGTGGCAGTACGGATAACTAGGACATGCCCACGCAGGTGGAAGACAAAAATCTTTGACAAGGATCTTTTCATCGAAGCACTACGCGTGGAGAGTGGCGTCTTGAACATGAACGCGGATGAACTGACGGAAACGCTAGCCAAAGCATGCGATATAACAATGCCAAGAAAAAGGGAACCCAGGTATAAGCGACCTCCAGCCTACTGGTGGAGTGAGACACTTGGCGTGCTTCGGGCCAACTGCCTCAACGCCAGAAGACGCTTCCAACGGTCAAGCATAGACACCAGAGAAGAGCGGAGAGTGGAATTTAGAGAGGCTAGATCCACTCTTAAACGGGCGATTAAGCGGAGCAAATCTAATTGCTTCAGGGAGTTATGTCGGGACGTGGACGTCAATCCATGGGGCAATGC
The DNA here is from genome assembly GCF_029784135.1 of Toxorhynchites rutilus septentrionalis. Lineage (NCBI taxonomy): Eukaryota > Metazoa > Arthropoda > Insecta > Diptera > Culicidae > Toxorhynchites > Toxorhynchites rutilus. Next base: position 93,843,650 of record NC_073744.1, read on the forward strand.
TTACCGAGTGGTGATGGCGAAGCTCAGGGGCCCAACGACACCTTCCGAAATGTGTCCCGAAAAATTAAAAACTATCGTGGAAGGGTTATTTCCGCAACACGACCCAACGACCTGGCCACCCATGCCATATGGAGAGGATGAGGATAACATCGAACGCAGAGAGGTGACGAACGACGAGCTTGTTGCAGCTATGAAACGCCTCAAAACGAAGAAAGCGCCTGGCCCAGATGGAATCCCCAACGTAGCTTTAAAAGCGGCAGTCCTAGCATTCCCTGATATGTTCAGGACAGCAATGCAGAAGTGTCTAGACGAATGCTACTTTCCGGATCGATGGAAGGTACAAAAGCTAGTACTACTGCCCAAACCAGGAAAGACGCCGGGTGATCCAGCATCGTATAGACCCATATGCCTGTTGGACACTCTGGGGAAACTTTTGGAGAGAATCATCCTCAATAGGCTGACGGAATGCACGGAGGGAGTTCGTGGACTGTCCGATAGTCAATTCGGATTTCGGAAAGGGAGATCCACGGTGGATGCCATTCGCATAGTGGTCGAAAGAGCAAACAGAGCATCCAAACAGAAGCTCAGAGGAAATCGATACTGCGCAGTGATAACGATCGACGTTAAGAACGCGTTCAATAGTGCCAGCTGGGAGGCCATCGCGACTGCGCTCCACACGATGAGAGTCCCTGAATACCTGTGTAGAATACTGAGAAGCTACTTCGAGAACCGTGTGCTGGTGTGCGAGACAAACACGGGCCAGGCGCAGATTAAAACTACGGCTGGAGTTCCGCAGGGCTCTATCCTGGGTCCATCGCTCTGGAACAGCATGTACGATGGCGTACTAAAACTGAATCTGCCCAGAGGTGTGGAGATCATTGGCTTCGCGGATGACATTGTTATTCTCGTGACCGGAGAATTCTTGGAACGGGTCGAAATGCTCGCGACCGAATCGATAGACATGATCGGAAGGTGGATGCAAAGTGTGAAACTGCAGATAGCCCACCACAAGACGGAAATGTTGATTGTCAGCAACCGCAGGGCGGTGTAACGTGCAGAAATCACCATCGGAGAGCACTTGATAACTTCGAAGCGAGATTTGAAATACCTGGGGGTGCAGATCGATGATCGACTGAACTTCAACAGTCACGTTGACTACGCTTGTGGTCCCGGGGGGAATGAGGCTACGAGTAGAGGGCTTGGTTTTTGTGGGTGCGATCCCCACTCGACGTCTGGGTTATCCCTTCCCAGATAAGGCTGGAAGAGCGTTCCTCACCTCTATAAAAAAAAAAAAAAAAACCTGTGATGTTCTGTTTACATGCCTCCTGATAGGGTAAACGATGGATATTTAATCAACCAACATCTTGACTCTCCTGTGTGACTTCAACTTGAGCTCAATCTCTTGGCAACATAATTCGCATGGCTTTCTCTACCCGGTCTCTTCACAATCCTCGATCTGCTTGACGTCACAAGAACTGCTTGATTTATATTGTACCAATGGATTGAGGCAGATGATAGGAATGAAAAATGAAGACGATCACATACTTGATCTGTGCTTCGTCAGCGAAGAACTATGTGAGCATTGTACAATCATGCGTGGACCATCACCACCTTGTTGACCTTGTTAAAATAGTGCGACATCATTACCCTCGACCTCGACATCATTACCCACGACCCTCGGGTCGGACATTGTCCTGTAAATCGGCAGCATCGAGCCCGAAACCCGAAACGCCCGAAACGAAACTAAAAAGGTAAATTTAGCATCCTTTTTATGTTTGTAAGAACAATAAGTATTGTGTGCTGTCGCGTTCCACGTATAGTGTTGTGTCACGTCAAAAAAACGCGTAAATGTCAAAGACTAACGAAAGAAATCCGGTCTACCATCTACGTTGAACAACGGTTTATTGAAAGCTGATACGAACACCACCGAACACCAATGAACACCTCAATTCACAGGATGGTGAAAGAAAATTTAAAAACCTCCAGAGGATGTGGTCATCTGGATCCGATCGTATTTAACTGGTCGTAGCATGTCCATAAAAATTGGAAACCATGTTTCATCACCGTTTCCGGTTCGGTCTAGTGTTTCGCAGGGCAGTCACCAAGGGCCATTTTTGTTTCTGCTGTACATGGACGATGTCAACTTCATAAACTGAATCTCTCGTATGCCGATAACCTGAAGCTCCACTACGTGATACAGTGCCCACAAGACGCATTATTCCTACAACAACAATTGGAAGTTTTTGGTAAATGGAGCTATAAGACGCGAGACGCAAGGTGGCGAAAGCATGCTTTATTGGAAATCTCATGCAGCGCAATATCGATTGTCCTGTACTGCTCAGTATGTTGAACGTTAATTCCCGTCGTCGCCATCAATAAGTCGCCAATGTTTTAAATAAATATTACTTTGTGTTTGAATTCAATGTGTCACAAGAATCGAATAAGCACAATTAGTTTACGGTTTTGCTGGTTTTTCAAAGCTGTGTTGTTAGTTTAAGTACTAATGTCATTGGGATGGAAATCATCTGTTGACAAATACAAAGAAATACGAAATACTAGTGTCGATTTGCTTCGACGATGACGAAAACTACTGTTCATGCAGTAAAATGCCTTTAAGAGTGGATTCGCCTGCGTACATAGTGCTGTTATACTTTCTATGTTTCAGATAATAGCAATATTTTTGTAACATAGTACCGTTCTGAATCTTATTTCGGACGCTTAATGCATATGATGCAGAAAAAAAATCTCAACTTGAGCTTGCCACTCAGAATGCATTCAAGGCGTGTTATTTGGCAAAGAATTCTCAACTAAGTACTAATAAAAATGACGCAAGTAATACTACGTTGAGACGGTGAAGTTCCTCTAGGAACGTTAGTGCCATTGAAGAAGAAGAAGAAGCGCTTCCAGAAGTGTCTTCGGGACAATTCCAGTTCCAGAGAGAACGACTGGAACAATTATTGGGACCTCCCTTAGCCCCCACAGTTCCTTGAGCTCCACGGCCAATGGTCGTTACTTGCAGATTTTGCGACCGTGGGTCTCCTCCAGATTCTGGTTCAGTGGAATAGCGGCATCGATGATGGTGACTTTGCGGTCGCTCTTGTCGTAAACCATTATATCTGGGCGATGGTGGTGGATCGAGAGGTCGGTCAGAACAGTGCGATCCCAGTACAGCTTGAAACGGTCATTTTCCAGAACAGGTGCAGGCAGGTACCGGTAGTTTGGTACGTTGTCTTCCAGTAGAGCACATTGGAGCGCCAGTTGTCGATGAACAATACGGGCCACGTTGTTGTGGCGCTCGGTGTAGGCTGCGTTGGCCAAAACGGGACAGCCTCCCATAATGTGCTCTATGTTTTCACCTGGTTGATGGCACATCCGGCAAATGTCATCAACGTCTTGATGCCAGACGTACCGCCTGCAGTTTCTCGTCGGCATTATCCTGTCCTGGATGGCTATCATGTCGGCTTCTACTACTGAAGAGAGTTCACCACGCGTTAGCCACAGATAAGATGCGGCCATGCACTGCCTTCTGCTTCCAAGCTGCAATTTTCTCCTCCACTGTCTGCAGATTGCAGTTGAGTTGGTACTCCGCTTGCGCCAAGTGCAGAGCGCTGTATCCTCTGTCGGCGGCGCAGACAGCCCGGTATAGCGCGTTTTGGTTGGCGCGTTCTGCGAAGTACTCGCGCAGTTGTCGTACCTGGGCAACACACAGTGCAGATATGTCGACTATTCCAAGTCCCCCTTCTTTGCGTGGCAGTGAAACTCTCTCCAGTGCCGATTGAGGATGGTGCATTCCGGCCTCTTTAAATGCTTTCCTCATCCTCCTCTCAAGGTCCTCTAGGTCAGTTTTGCTCCATTTGACTACACCAAAACTGAAGGTCAGCAGGGGAACCGCGAATGTGTTGATCGCGCGTACCTTGTTCCCCGCGTTGAGGAAAGTCCTCAGGACACAGTTCACTCGACTCAAGAACTTGTCTCGCAGCTCCACTTGATGTCGGAGTGGCGAATCCTGGTGAGCTGTCGGAATCCAAGATATTTATAGAATTCGCCACGAACCATGTCTCTTATAAACTCGCCGTCATAGACCTCGTAACCTCCGGATTCGGTAAGCTGCCCTTTCAGCAGATGGACACAGCGGCACTTGTCGAGGCCGAACTCCATGCAGATGTCCCTGCTTATGTCTTCGACAACCCGGATAGCTACACCAAGACGCTGACGTGAATCAGCGTAGACCTTCAGATCATCCATGTAGAAGGTATGGGTCACTTCTTCGTGGGCGCCGTCGCCATACCTTATTTTATAGCCATGACCGTTTCTATTGAGCGTCCTACTGAGGGGGTTCAGTGCCAGACAAAACCAAAGCGGGGCTGAAAGAGTCGCCTTGAAATATCCCCCTCTTTATCTGCAGCGTTCTAGACTGCAACACATTTTCCCCATCACTGAGGTGCAGAGACGTACTCCACTGCCTCATCGCATGCTGCAGGAACCTAACGACGACGGGATCAATTTGGTAGAGCTCCAATACCCGGACGAGAAACGAATGAGGTATGGAGTCAGCCTTCCTGTAATCGATGTAGGCCATACATAGGTTCCGCTGGTTATATACCGCCTGGCCGACTAGGGCTGCGTCGATGATGGCCTGGTCTTTGCAGCCATGCGTATTTTTCCTGCATCCTTTCTGCTCTTCTGCGATGATGTGATGCTGTTCGCAGTGAGCAGAAACTTTGGCGGTATTTATGCTGCTCAGTATTTTGTACCTTGTACCTTGTTGAAGCACTCAGCTATCTTTGGATGTGCGACGGTCAGCTTCTTGTGCCAAAAGTTCTGGACACCATCGGGGCCCGGTGCTGTCCTGTTCCTCAGGTACCGCGAGGCTTCGCGGACACCGTACTCTCCGACGATGATAGCTGGCATCTCTCCAATTTCACCACTACTCTCCTCCTCCCGTCTTAACCACATTTGCCCGTCGCGATGTTCTACTGGGGTCTCCCAAATACCAGCCCAGAAGTTCGTCACATCGCTAATATCTGACAAACCTTCGCGGTAGTCGGGCTTCTCGTCGCTAATGTGGTCGTAGAACGCTTTCTCGTTATCTCTGAACATCCGATTTTGTTCCTGGCGCTTTGCAGAGTCAGAGTAACGTTTCAGCCGTTTTGTAAGGACGCTCAATTGCTGTACCAGTGTGTCGAGTTTTTCCGTCAGTTGGTGAGCTCCCAGCTGGCGAAGTTCAGTAGGCCGCACGATCACAGCAACTTGGAGACATAATTTCACCGATCTGCTGCGGCGCGCTTGTTTAGGATCCGTTGCTCCAATCTCCTTCGCCATGGAGGCTCACGCCTTTCACGGAGATGTTGGAGCAGTCTGCCTCTTGGCCTAATACGGTATCCTAAACTTTTGGCGGTCGCCACAGCAGCACAGTAAACTTTCAGTTGCAGCTCCTCCATGTTCTCAGCATCAACCAAGTGCAGCGGAAGAACGTGCTCGTTCATGAGCTTTACTGCACTTGTCAGCCTGCGGGAATGCTGTAACTTCGGGATCCTGGGGCGCGACAAAGGGTCCGTGTCGCGGAACTGTGAGATCGCCTCGTCGTAATGGAAGACCAGATCGCGTAGTAGTTGTTGATCTGGCTGTGGGTCTTCCGGCTCAGGGGGTTGTTGTACTGTGGCCTCCACTGGTGCTGATTCGCGTGCCCCACTCGCGAATGAATTGCTCAGCCGTACTGAACTTCGTCTCGACACATCGCTTGCTCTGCTTGTTATGGAGCTTAGTTCTCTCTGCACCTGCTGCTTGATCTCGTCGACTTGCGTTTGGGAGAGCATATTGTTGCGTACAATCGCTCTACGCCTCGCGTTCATCGCGTTTTGGTCAAGCCTCCCGACGAACTCTGGATACGCTTCCTCGAACATTGCGAGTATTCGAGGGCGACCGCTCATGTCCGTCTCCAAAGCAGTGCAGATGTAATAGGCGCGGATCACGAATTCGTTCATTTCGTGTGTCCACATGATCCGTCGCCTAGTAGTACCCACAAGTGTGGACGACTGTCGTCTGACAGTCGCAACACGCCTCGTAGGCGCAGCGTTTCGTTGGTGATGTCGATGGCTGCTGTTTCCGTGTGGCGTTAGCTCTTCGGGTTGAACCCGGCTGGTGGCCCGCTCTTGCACATCGCCCTCCAGCCGCTTGCCGCTCGCTCTTACGCCCGTTCCAGGACCAGCTCCAGTTCGGGGACCCTCCTCGGGTGATCGCATTCGTAGTATTCGTCTTGACCTTAGCTCCATTGTCTGGGTGTATCTCCTTTGCCCGGGAGACAGCGGGTTGGCAAGGCCTCCATGACCCGAGAGGCCTTCCCCGGGAGAGATATAGCGCTCTGACTCGCTCGCACCCACTCACTTCGCCACTTTCGACACCCGTTCTCGGAGCCAAGACCAGGTGTGTGTTTCCAGTTCACGCCCGATCTAAAAATGTCGTCATATGATCTTCGTGGAGGCGTGAGATAGGAACATTTGAGACCAACAGGTAGGCTCCTACTCTAGTGTTGATCCCCATTTGAGAACCTAATGATTTTTTTTTTATCCTATTTATTTATTTATTAGGCTCATTAGCATTTTAGCTGTAACAGAGCCGGGTTTAATCGTGTACATGTACATATATTTACGTTTCTATAATTTGTAAATTACACAGTAGTTAGTAGTAGCCATTTAGGAGTTAAGTTTTCTGTTTCATTACATTATGGTAAATTACACAGTAGTAGCCATTTGGGCGAAAGGGTATTCTTTCTGTTCTTCCATTGTTCAGCTGATATTGATCATTGTTGGGTTATTTATAGAACAGCAGCCCGATGTTTCTTCCAGAGCAGAGCAGTTGTATGGATGAGTCGATCTTTGTTCCACAGTGGATCGATTTCCATCGCTGATGATGGTTGCGTGGACATAGTTATTCTATGTTTCGGACAGATTGAATTCGAATTTCGGACACTTTATTTGGTATTTTGACGTAGGACTACGTCTTTCATTTCTATACCGGGGTGTAAAATCAAAGTTTCGAAAACGAAAGCGTTACCCCGGAGACCGAGATTTTGAGCGTTAATAGCTCCTAAACAACTGAACGAAAAGGTATGATAAACACTTCATTCGAAAGATAAAATGTCTACGCGTTCTATACTTGTTACTTTTTGATCCAAAAACTTGTTTCAATAGTCTTAAAATTGCTTTCAAAACAGGCTATTGAAATCACCAATCGGTATATAAGCGAGCGCCGCTCGGAAATCCACTCAGTTCTAATTGAACAGCGATTGGAGCATGTTGTCGCTGTTGTGGTGAAGCTCTTCGTTTATCATGAAAGCGCTGATGAACGGTGTCACCAAGAGCCTGTTTGTGCACCCTAGGCCAGAAGGGAATCCATCAGGAGGAGAGTGATGCCACAAACGGTTCCCCGGGAAGACATCGCTACACACACATACACGCGCGGAATTCTTTCCGTTTGGATGCCATTCAGCATCGAGAAAGTTCCGGAAAGATCTAATCATTTCTGGAAAATAATCTGCCAGTTCCTCTGGGAATTTAAAAATACATTCATGTGAAAGAGTTTATTTGAATGTTTTCTATCCATGTAACACTGTGACCAAATACATTTGGTTTTGTGGTTTTTCAATCAATCGCAATTAACAGGATAGCTTCTGAAGATTATTCTTCCCCATCAGTAGGATACTTCCGTATCCAATATTGTATGCGCCCGCAATCGATTATTGCTCAGTCGCCGAAAGTTCCGAGCTCAGAGAGTTCATTCCCCTCTAGTTTGCCTTCCAAAATGCCATCGTAAACCACACCTTCTCTCGATTCAATCACACACAAAAAGCATACTTAAGCGATATTCTGGTGGTGAGACACATTCATTTTTCGTGAGGACATCGACAAGACAACATCGTTGCCTAACGTGCTGGAGGAGGTGGACGGCGAAGGATCGACACATACACGCGCAGAATTCTTTCCGTTTGGATGCCATTCAGCATCGAGAAAGTTCCGGAAAGATCTAATCATTGCTGGAAAATAGTCTGCCAGTTCCTCTAGGAATTTAAAAATACATTCATGTGAAAGAGTTTATTTGAATGTTTTCTATCCATGTAACACTGTGACCAAATATTTTTCAATCAAGTACCATTAACAGGTGGTTATCGAGTTAGTATTAACCACTGGTGGGCTTCCAGTATCGAGGAAAATGTGGAAATATCTAATCGTTACTGAAAATAATCTGCCAGTTCCTCTGGGAATTTAAAAATACATTCATGTGAAAGAGTTTATTTGAATGTTTTCTATCCATGTAACACTGTGACCAAATACATTTGGTTTTGTGGTTTTTCAATCAATCGCAATTAACAGGATAGCTTCTGAAGATTATTCTTCCCCATCAGTAGGATATTTCCGTATCCAATATTGTATGCGCCCGCAATCGATTATTGCTCAGTCGCCGAAAGTTCCGAGCTCAGAGAGTTCATTCCCCTCTAGTTTGCCTTCCAAATTGCCATCGTAAACCACACCTTCTCTCGATTCAATCACACACAAAAAGCATACTTAAGCGATATTCTGGTGGTGAGACACATTCATTTTTCGTGAGGACATCGACAAGACAACATCGTTGCCTAACGTGCTGGAGGAGGTGGACGGCGAAGGATCGACACATACATGCGCAGAATTCTTTCCGTTTGGATGCCATTCAGCATCGAGAAAGTTCCGGAAAGATCTAATCATTGCTGGAAAATAATCTGCCAGTTCCTCTGGGAATTTAAAAATACATTCATGTGAAAGAGTTTATTTGAATGTTTTCTATCCATGTAACACTGTGACCAAATATTTTTCAATCAAGTACTATTAACAGGTGTTATCGAGTTAGTATTAACCACTGGTGGGCTTCCAGTATCGAGGAAAATGTGGAAATATCTAATCGTTGCTGGAAAATAATCTGCCAGTTCCCCTTGGAATTGAAAATTACATTCAAGCAAAAGAGTTTATTTTAATGTTTTCTATCCCTAAAATATCCATATAATACATTTGGGTTTGTGATTTGTCAATCAAGTACAGTTAGCAGGTTGGCTTCTGAAGATTATTCTTCAGAACAAGGTTTTTCGTATCCTATATTGGATGCATAAAACCTTGTGCCTCCAGCGTAACGCTCTCGTTTTCGAAGTCCCCCAAATATTCATTTATTCATTCATTCAGAATGGATTTAGATTCAACTTCAAACAAATGATCTCTAAATCAACGATAGTCCTACGTCACCCTTGCGGTTATACCATAGATATAACCCACTTCCTGTTTTTTTGAACGAAAATTACATTACACTTGATTACATTTTATAATCAACTGCGAAACACTTACCAAGCAATCACAGTAACCTGATAACGATGATGAGAACTGATGAAACACGAGAGAAATTTAAATATTGATGAAGGGGTAAATTTTACGTGCTCACGCTAAACAAATGTCAAACACAAACGATAATGAGTGGATTTTGGATTTTGGATGGTTTTTTCCTACTATGTAATAATTCAAATGTAATTCTCTAATGAAGTGATAGTGAAACCAAGGAATTACTCTAAAGAAGCAATTTTGATAATAATTTTATAGTTATATCATCAGTGCATCAAGCATTTCAAGATATTAGAACAAAGTGACCGAAATATGATTCAGAACGGTAAGCAGTTTATGAGAAAAAAATCATAAAGCTCCATATTTTCGCTTCAGTCGACAGTCGGGGAAGAATGCAAAACAATTTTATGATTTTAATTCCCTGAAATTGTTTGAATTCCCTGATAACGTTTACATTAAAAAAATGGACAAAAATTGACGATTTTTATAAGTTTACCTTCACACGCACTGACGAAACTACCCTGCATGGTAGTCAATCATAGTAACCCATGAGTCAGCAGAAAAAAATTGACAGCTCCATCAATCGAACTCTAACCGTGATGGCGAAAACAGCTATTCCGTTCAGAAGTGTGCGCGTTCAAAAAACGGTACCCCGCCACGTTGAAAACGGACATCGTGCGGCACTTTGAGGATGACGGATACGCCCGTTCCGGAATCTACAACATCTTAGCACTATTGGACAACAATCAGAGCATCGAAAGAAATCCCGGTTCCGGACGTCCCTGAGCGACAAGAAGCTCCAGAGGATGCTGAAGAGGAAGATCGAGGGAAAAGTGGCTTCATACCAACCGGCCAAACAGTGAAAAAGTGTCTGGTTAACATGGCCATGGCGACTGTTCCGATTAACTGCCGAAAGGCCGCACGCAAGGGCGTAGAATTTTTTTGCAAGTAAGCTAATATAGTTACCATCCATGGGAAATTTAGAAAACTCAATTATCTATTTCATTTTTCTAAAAAAATTTCTAATCAGAACTGGAAGATTATTTGTCAGCAACGATGGCATCTTTTCGGTTTCTTCTCCTCGACGCCGGCCAGTAATCAATACTGACTCAATGCCCACCAAACGTAAAGAGTTGCGCGAGTGTGTGTGGCGGCTGTCTTCAATGCCTCGAGCCTTTTCGATGCTGGTGCTTTCTTGTTCTCCTTACTTCGATGGATTTCTTCTTGGCCTTAGAGGGAATATTTAATGAACTCGACACACCAATGCCACAGTGTGTCTGCGTTCACTATCTTCTCGTCCGCCGATGGAGCGTTTTCTTCGGCACTTCTGAGCTCCCTCACTGTTCGAAACATACTGAATTATTTTTTAACGCGATTTTTTTACGTGATGTTATTTTACGTGATTCTCTTGAAATAACGCGATTTGGCACTGCCCACCGTGGCTTCGTTGAAAAGAGAAAGAGAAGAAAAGAAAATCTGCAATGGCGTCATCTTTTTTTACGCGATTCTCTCGAAATTAGGCAAAATTAGGTGTTTCTAGGCGATTTTCTCGAAATTACGCGATAAAAAAGACACCCTATATTTAACACTAGAGGAATTTACCACAGCATGAATTTAAGAATGTCGACTTGGTTACGGTTACATTAGATCGGAGTACATACGAAAATTGCACGATAACTGGTGAAAAAACAAAATATTTTGTTCACTCGAAGCATACTATTTCGAACAAAGCGAGAGGAAGCAATGTAACCACATAAAAAAATGCATTAATGGGTCTTTCATCGTGGACTTGTCAACATTTTTTGAATAAAACACAGGTTTTTTGAGATATTAAAATCAAATTTATCCTACTTATAGTTCAACTCTTACATTATAAGAATGAAAATCGATTTTGGTTATATGACCACCACGGGCCCGTTGGACCCTATTTTCCATTACTCGGCCAAACATTTCGATCGGAATGTTCCGAATTTCACGTTGGATGTTGTCTCCGAACTCTTCCAAAGTTGCTGGCTTGTTGGCATATTCCAGTAACTCGATAAAAGAAATTCAATGGCGTCAGATCGCTTGAACGAGGTAACTTACTTTTCAATAATGCCATGGAACCACAACATTACGAAAATAACCTTTCATTATACCTAGATGAAGAAACCGCCATTCATCGTTGTTTGCTTTTCTTGTTTGTCACTGTCCGTCCGTCCGAACTCAACCAAAAAAACGGCTCCACCTCATCTCGACCTGATTTGACATAGAATCAGAAAAGAATACAGGACGCACTATATCTGGCACTATGTAAGACCCTAATCCGTCTGACACAGTCGCGCTGCATCAGAAATTCAACCACCAGCTACCAAGTCGTCCTGGCCCTTTGTTCAGTTCTGGAGACGGGGTCTTCCAAGTTACCTTCTCCGGCAAGTATACTCCTATTACGAGCACCTCATACGCTGAAAATCCTCCTCATTACAGCTTCATTACATCTGATTATCCGCAACAACATAATGAATCCTACGTACAACAAGCTTCATCTCCGGGACGCAACGAAACTGGCTACATGGAAGCCCCTAATCACCCTACCACAGTCGAGATTCTCCAGCCACCGCTCAGCAGTCGTCCTGGCCCTGTGAGTGGGGTTAGAGAAAGGGTCTTCCACCACGATTTTCTCGGCAAATACGACAATGGTTCTAGTACTTCTGCGCGAAAAAAACGCATGCCAGCGGAAACATCGTGTTCTACGAACGTCTGACAGCAAACACAGATTCCAACGGGCGTGTAACGCTTATTGTAAGCTGAATTCAGCTTTGTACAAGGCCCACGTTTTAAGGGTGCAAACTAATCTCCGGCGCAATCCGAAAAACTTTTGGAAATTCGTCAACAGCAAACGCAAAAACTTAACGCTACCAAGTAACGTGCTCTATGACGACGTCGAAGTGAATTCCCATGCTGAATGTTGTGAGCTTTTCGGCAAATTCTTCAACTCCGTGTTTGACCAAACTCCAGCCAGCGAAGCTCAAGCTGAGTCTGTCTCCTCGGGTGTCCCTTCGGACGTCATTAGTCTGACGACGTTCGCAGTTACACCTGCTATGGTCATCTCGGCTGCAAAAAAAAATTGAAAAGTTCGCTTTCGTCCGGTCCTGATGGCATACCATCGGTTTTGCTTTGCCGCTGCGCTGTTGATCTAGCCGAGCCACTTTCTGTCATCTATACTCGTTCACTCAATGATGGTGTATTTCCTGAGATCTTTTATGTTTCCTGTCTTTAAAAACGGTGATAAGCGGAACGTCAGGAACTATCGTGGAATCACAAGTTTGTTTTGTTTGTTTGCTGCGTCCAATCGTCAGCGAAGTAATCCTTACTCAATCTAAGGGCTACATCCCTACCAATCAACACGGTTTCATGCCTGGCAAATCGGTCACCACGAATTTGTCGAACTTTACCAACACTTGCATTACTGCTATGGAGAGCAAGGCTCAAGTCGATGTTATCTACACCGATCTGAAGGCGGCTTTCGATAGGATCGACCACAACGTACTTTTGGCTAAACTGTCACGTCTTGGATAATCTGCAATGCTCGTGTCGTGGATGAGATCTTATTTGACGGGAAGAAAACTGAGCGTTAAAATTCACGGCTGCGTTTCCTCGAGCTTCTGCAATTCGTCCGGTGTGCCTCAAGGAAGCAACTTAGGCCCTTTGTTTTTTTTTTTTTTTTATCCAAAATATATATTTTTATTAAGGCTCATATGGCGTCAACCTGACGGGGCCGGGAGTTCAATATTTCGACAATGTTTGCCTTATAACTATGTTAGTAATATGTAACCGATTACTCGCGGTTGGCTCGAGGTTAGTATTACAAGTGTTTTCGTAATTGTGATGTTGCTGTCTTCAATGATCTGTACCTGTGCCCGACACGGGATACTTCCTATTGGGATGCAGCTGACCATTAATCAGCAACGCCCCCCTAGTCTGTACCCCATATCTAGCGTGGTGCGTCTTCTCGAGGAATCCAGGATAGAATGGTCACTAGCCGGCGCAATCATCAGCTCGTGTAGAGTTATCATGGCGGTACAACTTTTGGCTTTTGTTGAATCATCAGTGGACTGCACAACCTTTGGCCCGTGTATCTGTAAAGAGTGTGTGTATGTATTGCCGCGACTAAGTAAAAGTTTATAGATCGGATAGGAGAGATACGAAACAGGGACACAAAGAAGGAAACATCATTAAACGTTGACATCGGCGTTTCTGAGGAACAGGTATAGATGAAGCAGAAGATCAGGATCACGGCTACCTAAGATATCCCGGACGGGGATATCCGATTGTCTGCCTTTTGCTCTCAGTGCTCTAGAGAGTTGAGAGCGAGCAGCATGGAACCGGATACACGACCAGACAATATGCTCGATGTCGTGGTAGCCATCGCCACAATCACAGAGATTGTTTGCTGCGAGCCCAATTCGATAGAGATGCGCGTTTAGGTTGTAGTGATTGGACATAAGCCGAGATATCACGCGAATGAAATCACGACCGACATTCAATCCCTTAAACCAAGCTTTCGTCGAAACCTTAGGGATAATCGTGTGTAACCAACGACCGAACTCATCTTCACTCCACATGCGCTGCCAACTAACGAGTGTGTCCTGACGAGGAATGTGAAAAAATTCGTTATAAGTAATTTGCCTTTCAAAAAGTGTGCCTTCTGAAGCGCCCACCTTAGCTAGCGAGTCCGCTTTCTCATTCCCCGGAATCGAGCAATGAGAGGAACCCATGCTAAGGTAATCTTGAATAATTTTTCGACCAAAACACTCAATAGATGTCTTATTCTTGTTAGGAAATAAGATGAGCGTTTATCAACTTTCATTGAGCGGATTGCCTCTATTGAGCTGAGACTGTCTGAAAAAATAAAATAGTGGTCGATGGGCAATGTTTCAATGATCCCTAATGCGTAATATATCGCACCCAGTTCAGCGACATACACGGAACAAGGATCTTTGAGTTTGAAAGAGGCACTGGAATTTTCATTGAAGATGCCGAAGCCAGTGGACCCGTTTATGCATGAACCGTCAGTAAAGAACATTTTATCAGATCTAACTTTCCCATATTCTGCCGAAAATATCTCCGGAATGTAATCGGAGCGTAGATGATCTGGGATTCCATGGATCTTTTGTCGCATGGACAGATCAAAATTGACAGAGGAATTGCAAAAGTATGGGAAGCAAACTTGGTTGGAGATGCCCGGTGAAGGGTGCACTTCATGGGTAAGGTACTCATGGTATAGAGACATAAAACTTGACTGAGGAGTCAGTTGGAGTAGATTTTCGAAGTTATCAATCACCAATGGATTCATGATCTTGCAACGGATGAGAAATCTGTAGGATAATTCTGTGAACCGAAGAGTAAGCGGGGGTACTCCTGCCAAAACTTCGAGACTCATCGTATGTGTCGAATGCAAACACCCCATGGCTATACGCAAGCAACGATATTGTATTCTCTCCAGCTTGAGAATATGAATCCTGGCAGCTGATCGGAAGCAAAAACTGCCATATTCTAACACTGATAATATCGTTGTTTTATATAACTGAATGAAGTCTCCTGGATGGGCACCCCACCATGTTCCGGTTATTGTTTGGAGAAAATTGATTCTTTGCTGGCATTTCTGTTTCAAATACGCAATGTGTATTCCCCAGGTACATTTAGAGTCAAAATATACTCCAAGGTATTTGAAAAACATCGAGTGCTTGATCATTTTGCCGGATAGGTGAAGCTGGAATTGGGCGGGTTCGTGCTTCCTAGAAAAAAGGACCATTTCAGTTTTCTCCGTAGAGAATTCGATACCCAGCTTGAGAGCCCACGTGAACAGGTTGTTCAGGGTATCTTGCAAGGAATTTTGCAGAACGGCGGGATTAGTACCCGTGATGGAAATAACTCCATCGTCTGCAAGTTGTCTCAACGTGCAATCTCTAGTTAGACAATCATCTATATCATTGACGTAAAAACTGTACAAGAGGGGGCTTAGGCAGGAGCCTTGTGGGAGGCCCATAAAACTGTAACGAGAAGATTTCAAGCTGCCATGATTGAAAAACATGTGCTTTTCTGAGAGTAAATTGTACAGGAAATTATTCAGAATTGGTGAAAGTCCACGATTATGAAGTTTCTCTGAGAGAATTTCCATGGAAACTGAATCAAATGCCCCTTTGATATCGAGAAAAACGGAAGCCATTTGTTCTTTGCGAGCAAATGCGATTTGGATTTCAGAAGATAGCAGCGCGAGACAATCGTTCGTCCCTTTACCACGGCGGAAGCCAAACTGCGTATTTGACAGCAAATTGTTCGTTTCAACCCACTTGTCCAAACGAAGTAGAATCATTTTCTCTAACAATTTACGAATACAGGATAACATTGCAATCGGCCTATACGAATTGTGATCGCAAGCCGGCTTATTGGGTTTTCGTATGGCTATCACTCTCACTTGTCTCCAGTCATGCGGGACTATATTCAGCTCCAGAAACTTGTTGAACAAGTTCAGCAAACGATGTTTTGCCAAGTCGGGAAGATTCTTCAATAAGTTGAATTTAATCTTGTCCGACCCCGGAGCTGAATTGTTACATGAGAGAAGTGCAATTGAGAATTCTACCATCGAAAAATTCTCATAATCGCCTTGGAGCGGAATGTCGCGTACGACGTTTTGTGCAGGAACGGAATCGGGACAAACCTTTCTTGCAAATTTGAAAATCCAACGGTCAGAGTATTCCTCACTTTCATTTGTATGGTTCCGGCCACGCATTCTCCTAGCCGTATTCCAAAGAGTGCTCATAGCTGTCTCCCTTGACAAACCATTGACGAACTTCCGCCAATATCCACGCTTTTTTGCTTTAATCAAACCTTTTAGTTTGGCTTCTAGAGCTTGGTACTTTCGAAACCATTCCACTAATCCAGTTTTCCTGAATTTTTTGAAAGCGGATGATTTTTCAAGGTAGACCTTTGAACATTCCTTGTCCCACCAAAGTGATGGAGGACGACGTCGGAAAGTGGTAGCAGGAACACGTTTCTTTTGAGCTTGAAGTGCGCTTTCGTAAATCAAACTCGATATAAAGTTATACTCTTCGAGTGGAGGAAGTTCATGCATTGAAACAAGTGCTTCAGATATTATTTCTGCAAATTTTCTCCAGTCAATATTTTTCGTGAGGTCATACGCAATATCGACTGACTCACGAGAACCTGATTCATTGGCGATCGATAAAATTATTGGCAGGTGATCACTACCGTGGGGATCTTGGATTACCTTCCACGTGCAATCCAGGGATAATGAAGAAGAGCAAAGTGATATGTCTAGCATACTTGCCCGTGCAGGAGGGTTGGCTATCCTAGTTGCTTCCCCTGTATTTAAAACTGTCATGTTGAAGTTGTCGCACAGATCATAAATCAACGTGGCACGGCTGTCATCATAGTGTGACCCCCATGCTGTTCCATGGGAGTTGAGGTCACCTAAGATTAGCCGCGGCTCCGGCAATGCCGCGATGATATCAAAAAACTGATGGCGGTCGACCATGGTTCTTGGAGGAATATATATCGAGGCAATGCAGAAGTCTTTGCCATTGATTTGTGTCTGGCAAGCGACAACTTCAATGCCTATCATCGATGGGAGAGTGACTCTATAGAAGGAGTGACATTTTTTGATCCCCAATAGTACGCCACCAAACGAGTCATTTCGATCGAGGCGAATAATGTTGAAATCGTGGAAATTCAGCTCGTCGGCTGAAGAAAGCCATGTTTCACAGAGGGAAAATACATCACAGTTAGAACTATGAACTAAAAATTTAAATTGATCTAGTTTAGGGATGATGCTTCTGCAATTCCACTGTATTACAGTGGTCAAATCCTTGACCTCTTGCACTGAATCAGGCATCGAGGGAAATGAACGCTGCTAAAAAACCACATTTTTCTTTCAAAAATGTTCTCACAATCGGAAGCAAACATAATACTATGCTTTTAAGAGGGTCATTTATATTTAGAGCATTTAAAATGTTGTCCACCAGGTCAGAAAGCGCAAGCAAACCAGATTGTGGCTGTTGCCTCGACCGCGAAAATGGAACAGACCGGGTGGGTGCTGCTCCGGGAAGTGTTGAGGACCCCTGGTGCGTGGAAGAACAGCTTAAACCAGGAGGTACTTGCTTCGGTCTATTCTCAGCACGTTCAATTCGAGTTTTCATTCCAACTTGGGAAGTTTCGGTCGTCTTTCTGGGGAGTGAAGGAAAAGAAGTAATTTTTCTTTTCCTGACGGCACCCTGCGATGTACCGGAACTTCCTGCATTGGGAGCGTCAGCAACAGGCTCGTCGTTCTGCAGAATGGAGTAGGGATTGTCCTGAGTCGTTGGAACGGAACTCTTAAGCATTTCTGCATAAGTCCGCTTGGAACGTTCCTTTAAGGAACGCTTGATTTTTTCCCCTCGTTGTTTGTACACCGGGCATTGAATAATATCATGAGGAGTCCCGCCGCAATGAAGACACTTGTGCTCTTTCGCGCAAGGATTATCATCATGGCTCTCTCCACAATCTGCGCAACGTTTTTTATTGCAACAATAGGCGGCCGTGTGACCGAGTTGCATACATTTGTTGCATTTCATTACCCGGGGTACAAACAACCGAACAGGTAAACGAAGTGCACCTATTGCAACGTAGTTTGGAAGGGCGGAACCCTCAAAAGTCACACGAAAAGAGTTTGTCCGATTGAGAACCCTTTTGTCATTTTTTTGTGACACAGATTTCAGTCGATCGCATGCAAGAATCTTCACAGTTTTTAGTGAAGAGTTCTTGAAGCGACCGATGTCCAGGCCCTTTGTTGTTCACACTGTTTTTCAATGATATTGCTGCGAAACTAGACTGCAAACTCATGTATGCTGATGACCTGAAAATATTCTGCGTGAT
This sequence comes from Toxorhynchites rutilus septentrionalis, assembly GCF_029784135.1. Classification (NCBI taxonomy): domain Eukaryota; kingdom Metazoa; phylum Arthropoda; class Insecta; order Diptera; family Culicidae; genus Toxorhynchites; species Toxorhynchites rutilus. The sequence continues at coordinate 93,861,919 of NC_073744.1, forward strand.
CCGCTCAGCTGATGACTGCGAACGTTTGCAAAATCTGCTCAATGTGTTTGTTAACTGGTGCCATCTGAACAAACTTATCATCAGCGTACCGAAGTGCTCCGTTATGACGTTCCATCGTTCTAAAACCTTGCTGCTGTTTGACTACTGCATCGACGGTGCTTTGCTTGGTAGGGTTGAAAAAGTCCTTGGAATCGTGCTGGATCCAAATTTGACGTTTAACGCTCATTACACCTCAATGATTGCTAAGGCTAACCGACAGCTCGGATTTATCTCGAAGATTGCGAAGGATTTCATTGATCCATACTGCTTGAAGTCAGTATATTGTGCACTAGTACAACCAATTCTCGAAACTGCCTCCGTTGTTTGGACACCAAATGTGGTTTTCTGGACCTTGAGAAAAGAGCGTGTACATCGAAGATTCATCCGGTTGGCCTTGCGCCATTTACCTTGGCGCGAACCATTGAATCTTCCTGCCTACCCGGATCGATGCAAGCTTCTAAACCTGGACACCCTTGAGAGAAGGCGCAGAATACAACAAGCGGTTTACGTATCAAAGCTGTTGAATGGAGAAGTTGATTCTCCTCAGTTACTCTCACTATTGGACCTTCGTGCTGGCCAACGAGCTCTTCGTCAGCGATCTTTGCTGCAAAATAGATTCCATCGTACCTTGTTTGGATACAACGAACCGCTGTCAACGATGATCCGAACTTTCACGTTGGAGGAGTACCTATCCGATTTCGGCGAGACATCCTGCTGCTTCAAAAAAAGGGTGTCCAGTTCGTTTATTTTATAATAGCCGAGGTGTAGATATTTTATTCATTAAGACCACAGATGTCAGATGAATCATAACTGAATAAAATAAAATAAAATTAGAGAGGCTTAAACTTTGCAGTTAATTCGCCTCTAACCATTCATCGGGTTCTGCAATTTGCACAATCGGAACCTTTCTTTTTACATACAGTAGAACCCCAATTATCCGCGAAATAGTCTGGTTAGGCTATCGCAAATAACGAAAATCGCGGATAACGCGATATACGACTAAAATGAGGTGTAAACACGAAATAAGATATTTCAGCATGGAAACTACGTTTTAACAATACAGAAAACATTAAACTATCCATCTGCAAGGTCGTGTGCACCAGTTGTCAGATTAAATGAAAGCTATGACTAAAACAAAAGAGCAAGCACCTACCTCTCACTGACAAATTTTGGGAAGCTTTATAGAATTCCTATGGAACTCGCTTTCGCGGATAATCCGCACCGCGGATAATCGGGGTTCCACTGTATTTGATCCCCTGCTATCAATGAAAAAGATCGATTGTTTACAACTAAGGTAAATGATGTTGGATTGTCCAGTCGAAAATATGATCTTGATTTGTACACTTTTTGAATGCTCTGTGTCAAATCAGATATTCAAATGTTTCAAAACATATAAATAAAATAGTTTTTTTTCATGATTTACAGTAGTTTTATAGGATATTTTTACGGATTCACATGTTTTAAAGGTTTATAAACTCCACCTCCGATTAGTGTCAATGCGCCCCTTATTTGAGCTAACTTTTAATCAATCACCAGATGATTATTCGGAACGTATTCAGACTTTTTCTGACTTACAAACATTGTAAACATCATGCCTGCACACCGTTTGTATCAGATTTGTATATTTAAACCATGTATTTTATGCGTCTCGATGACCTCAATTCTGATCAAGGTTTGTCCAATTCACTGATGTTGGTTTGTCCACATAATTACTATGGCAACCGCTTGGAGCACTGCAGTTTGTTTTGTTTTGTTGTCCTTCGCCGAGGCAGAAATAAAGTTTCCCTGTGTTGAGTGCGGTTCTCCTTTAAAATGCCCAAGAAGAAAGCAATATTCTGAAGAAAGCCTAAATTATGAATGGATCTATATGATGAAAGTTTTTATAAAAGTTTTTTCAAATAAAACGAAAACTGTTGGATATCAATGAAATTCTTTATTTATGTGAAAGTGCATTTTACGGCGATTTCTTTTGCATGGGCAACCAGTTGACTGGGTCATTTCGTGAAATACCACGCTCACCAAACTTGATTTTCAATAAGTCGAAAATTAAATTCGTTGTGTGGCTTATGGCGCCGTCCTGTTGAAACCACATATTGTCCAAGTCCATATCATCCAATTCGGGCCAAAAATATTCGGTTATCATTGAGCGGTAGCGATTCCCATTCACAGTAACGTGCCGGTCTTGATCATCACCGCACCAAACCGTATTTTTTTCCGGGATGCGATGGTGACTCATGGAGTACGTGTGGATTGCTGCCTGACCAATAACGCATATTTTTCTTATTGACGAAGCCATTCAGCCAGAAATTCTTCTGGTGATCAAGCGGCTTTAGTTCTTGCGTCAATTTGATCTTGTAAGGATGTAGGCCAATATCTTTTCGCAAAATTCGCCACAACGACATCACTGAGATACCCAACGCTTGAGAACGACGTGTGAGAGACTGATTTGGGTCTTCCTCAATTGATGCGCTAGCGGCAGTAACATTCTCGACACTTCTTTGAACACTGGCACGGGAACATTTTGTACTGTGTCTGTGGATTCAAATTTTTCCACTAGACGCTCAATTGTTGATCTGGCAGGACGATAAGACGACCATAAATTGAACGTAGCACTCTTAAAGATGAGACCATTGACTCCGAGTTTCGGTAGTAAATTTTAATAATATCGAATCGTTGTTGGATTGTATAGCTTTCCATATAAAATGGCAAACCTTATTATAGAGGCGAATGAACTGCAAAGTTTAAAGCCTCTCAAAAACAGAGAATCAATCAATCAGCGAACCTTACTGAAGAGTAATGTCAAGAGAGCAGGAAAAAATATGGCGTCGTTTGCTGTCCCTACCGGTCTACTTTTGTAGCGTCCTTATTAAAATACCTGTTAGTTGTGCGAAAACAACCAAAAGTGAAAATAAAATCAACGATACGAGAAAAACATGGATGTTCGGTCGCTATTTCATTGATAAATACAAAGTACTCAGAGTGAGCGGAAAGTGTAAAAAAATTAAATTATTTTTGAATAAAATTTTTAATTTATTTTTGAATAAAGATGAGAATGGATTCTTTTGAATATTTATTAAACGTGTCCACGTGGGCATTTTTTCCACCCTCTCACCGTGGACAAAAGTGGACATTGTCATAATTTTTTTTGTCTGTATTTTAAAGGAAAAATATATCTTATTTTCATCTATTATCTATAAATCATAATATTTCATTCTTTTTCTCTGTAGCTGCTAATTCAGTTATTTTGTCCTTGAGTTCTTTTGGTTTGAATACACCCTTTTCAGTGATGATTCCTGTAATAAGATCTGCAGGGGTAACATCAAAAGCTGGGTTCCAACATGCAATACCTAAAATAAACACATAAAATAAATTGCTTTTGCCGGGGAATAACACCAATTGCTGGAGACCTGGAGCAGCTATCCTCAGTTCTCCAATGTGGGTCATTTCACGCTCTGGACGCTCCTCAATAGTGATGCACCCGCCGGATGTAATTGTTAAATCAATGGATGTGAGAGGAGCTGCCACATAGAACGATGCGCCATGATGCTTCGCCACAACCGCCATTTGATAAGTTCCAATTTTATTCGCTGTATCTCCATTAGCAGCAACTCGATCTGCTCCCACTACGACAGCCGACACACAACGATGCTTGAAGAGTGAAGCAACCATATTGTCACAAATTAACGTGGCCGGTAGTTTATCGTGAACTAGTTCATACGCAGTGAGCCTTGCCCCCTGATTGTAGGGCCTTGTCTCGGTACAATATACGTGCTCTAAAACAAGAAAAAGATGTGTAATTATTTGAATAAGGCGTCCTTTGTCGAGATACTGTAAAGCCTTGAAGTTATGGCTTTAATTCATGAAAATTGTAGTTTTGCACACAAAATCATGAAAAAAAAATCCATTAGCAGAACTACCCAATGATTTAAGAATCAGGGGTATGACTAAAACGTCAAATCCCTCATAGTGTACCAATCTCGGAATTGAGGATAATATTTCCGTGGTAAAGCTCATCCCAAAAGGTAGAGAGTTGGATTCCCTCACCTTCTTATCCTTCAAAGTTGGGCTCAACCAATCATTCAGAGAAAAAGCTCTAAACCCATCAACATGGCCTGAAGGGTTGCTGTTTCGGGAATTTGAAGACTATAACTCACCAAAATTTCGAGTTCCTTCGAAGAACAAAAAGCCAACTACGCCGTTGCTGCCACCAGAAACAGTATCAACTCCGATCGTGCCTATTACGGATTTGAATTAGCTCACTTCACCCCGGGACGCAACAGTTTTAGCCATTTGGAAGGTCCCTACCCCCCATCACAGTCGTGTCCTTTCCGCCAACTGTCAGCATTCGTCCCGGACCTGTGTTTGGGCATGGAAAAATGACCCATTAACACAGGCAAGTACAGCTCCAAAGAGTTCAGATTCGTACCTGATTCTCGTTACGTTTCCAGTTACATCCCAGAGAAAGTCAATTTTAACGGACTAACGCCATATAGCCATCTTTCATCCGATCGTCTGTGGTTACTCCCTACGGAATGCATGCAAAACAGCATGATGGAAGCTCCCAAACCGCCCGGCACAGTCGAGCACCGCCGTCATCTCTCCGCTGACTGCTCCTGCCCTCCAAGACATTCCGTTCCTGTGTCCGGAGCTGGCGAGGTCTTCCAACTTGCTACCTCAGGCAAGTACTACAACATTACTGCTTCTTCGCTTCTTGAAATCGGTCCCGTTAACAGTGTTGCAGCATCACCGTCGACACTGTCTGTTTCCGACTACAAAGCGACAGCTCTCACCTCGAATGTCCTGATGTACTATCAAAACGTTGGTGGGATTAACAGCTCTCTAGCCGAGTCAGCCTTCAGTGAGGGCTGCTATGATATTTATGCTCATTCCGAAACATGGTTGAACGATAATACTTTGACGATGCAGATTTTTGACGACAAATACTCAGTTTATCGACAAGACCGGTCGACATCAAACAGCACTAAAAGCACTGTAGGTGGTGTGTTGCTTGCCGTTCGATCGGATTCAAATCCCGACCGCTGATTCCCCCTGTGAGCTCGACGGTGGAGCAATTATGGATCACGATACACACGACTGACGCTACTCTTTACCTATGTTTAATTTATATTCCTCCCGATCGAGTGAACGACGAGAACTTGATCGAAAACCATCTTGACACGCACAACTGGGTGATTTCGCAGATGGGACCAAAAGTTTCTGGCACTACGTCAATGAACAACGGAACACCTCTGACATTGCCGACATGTTCCGCTCTCAATTCAGCAACGTCTTCATTTATGAACAACTAAACACACTGAACGTGACAGCTGCCACCCAAAACGTTCCTCGAATATCTGCTTCCGTTCTACAGTTTGTTATCACCGACGATATGGTTAGTGCAGCTGAAAAGGAACTAAAATCCTCCCTGGGTTGTGGCCCAGACGGTATTCCATCACTTGTTATCAAGCGTTGCATGCATTCACTCGCGAAAGCGTTCAATCTATCGTTGAGCACTGGCGTATTTCCGAACTGTTGGAAACAGTCGTATGTTTTCCCCGTGTTCAAGAAAGGGTACAAAAGAACTGTTTCGAATTATCGCGGTATTGTTAGAGGCGAATGAACTGAAAAGTTTAAAGCCTCTTTAATTCAACATCATCATCATCATCATCGCGGTATAGCTGCGTTGAGCGCCATGTCCAAGCTGTTTGAGTTGGTCGTTCTTCATGAGCTAGTGCATAGATATACACATTATATTTCGGAGGATCAACACGGATTCATGCCAAAACGTTTAACGACAACTAACTTAACTTGCTTCACATCCTATGTAATACGCCAAATAGAGAATGGTCAGCAGGTGGACGCTATATATACGGATTTATCCGCAGCATTCGATAAAATGAATCATCAAATCGCAGTTGCTAAATTTGATAAATTAGTGATTTGTTAATCTGGCTTGGATCTTACCTCAGTGGTCGTAGCATGTCAGTCAAGATTGGTGACCATGTTTCGACACCCTTTCCAGCTTGGTCCGGTGTTCCTCAAGGAAGTCACCTCGGACCGTTTTAATCCCTGCTGTATATGAATGATGTCAACTTCGTTCTGAAATGCCTCAAACTATCGTATGCTGATGAGCTGAAGCTGTTCTACACAAGGACTTGACATTTTACCGTTATTCAATTGTTTATCTCATGGAAAACAACATTTTATTAATTGTGATAGACGCGTAGAAATATTCCCTATCAATTGTTGCATATTTCCGATCTATTAAGAAATGTTCGAGTTATAAACATTCGGAATCTTTCATTTTCTTCCTGCATGTTCTATATTTAGGTTTTCATTTCACCCCCATATACTCCGGTTAGACGAAGTCCCAAGTCAAAATATGACGTCACAAGCAGGCCAGAAATATTGTGGCGCGGGATAAACACCATGGGTATAAATGCCTCACAGAAAAAAAGGTTATTTTCTTTAATAAATTATTTTTTTGTTTTCGTTTTTTGAAATTTATTCTGAGCTCAATGTAATGGGGGCGAAAGACATTGAATGATGAGGTATTTGAAAAAAGCCGTCCAACGTTTGACTTGTCTGACCAATCAGCTTTCTCGGGCATCCGGAAGTGATGCCATAGGTGGAGAAAACGGGTTGGTCTTCATAACGTGACACCAGACGCAACGTGCCATAACCTTTTTTTCCAATGCCCCCGGAGTTTGGAGATTTCGAAGCGCTGGCTTATCCCGTTCACAATAGATTGTTTAATATAATCTCATCTGCCAACTGAATGTTGTTGATAAGTCTTTGAGTTTTGCACAAGTTCAATTTTTACTGCGTTGAAAATGTCCAGTTTCGTTGCAAATAAGCACCATTAGTGCGAAACTTTGACTTTCAGTTTCCATTGTAAGGAAGTTGCAGCTGAACCACATCGAATGCTCTGTGACTCTGCACCATCGGAAAGATTTGGTAGGGGATGGTTTGAAGGATCCAGCGTCCGGGTCAATCGAAAAAGTTTGAAGACGAAGATTTTGAGGCATCATAAAAATTCGTGTCAAACTCAAACATGGTATGCAAAATCATTGAGAGTTACTCGACAAGCTATTTTTGACGTAGAACTACGTCTTTCATTAAGGGTGCCAAATCAGAAAACACGTTCACGTTCACGGTCACGTTTTTATGAAATAAAGTTAACGTAAATAACTATTTTTGCCGCGAATGGATTTTGGCGATTTACCTACCAAACGAATTGGAAATTCCCTAAGATTTGTTCGATATACTATACATTACAATCGCATAGTCTGTATATGGTTTAAATTAATGAAAATTGGAAGCATTCCCATTTCCTCATACATTTGTTCTGTCCATTTGTGTGCTTTCCCGAACAGAGCTGTCAATAACGAGCAACTTATCGACGAGCAACGAAGGGGAAATCGCATGATATAAAGTCTCCGTGAACAAAGGAAAAGAAGAAGAACGAAGGGGAAAATTTGCCTAGAGTATAAACAGTGGATCTCGCTGAGGGAAACTTTCATTCTTCGTGAGGAAATCGACTGAACAACATCGTTGCTGGACGAGCAGGACGGCGAGGGATCGAATGCCTTTCTCAAGGCAAATTTCCCCTTCGTTGGGGTGGAGGAGTAATATTATGGATAAAGTAAAGTTTTCCAAGGGCCTTTTTGAAGGTTAGAGACTGAACTGAAGAAGTTTAAAGTCTCAAGCAAGGCAAACTTTCAGTATCGTTCTGTATTCAGAGCAATGAATATCGCTTGTTCTTCCTTGTTTTGCGTCATCACATGTCTTCGTTTCGGATTGAGCTGTGGACGCGAACAAATTACTCACTCGCTGATGTCTCTGGCATTGCAGTCATTGCATCAACCTTACGCTAGGGTATTGGTAATGAATCTCTGGTGAGGCAAATATTCAGCCTTCTTTCAAGCAGTTGACATTGTTTGTTTTCTATCATCAATGCATTGAACTGACGCTATGGTGAAACAGGTGTTAAGGTTGCGCACCAAAAAATTATTTGGAGAATACCAAGTTATTCAATAAGTTATATTAAGTTATTAATCCTGCTTTCAACTAGGATTGCATTTGCTCGAACCTTGATCACAATGAAGCAGCGCTACTCTTTTCGCGGTTGTTTGGATTAACAAATAGAGTTTATTTCGTTTATTTAGTCACCAAGAAAGTAAATATCGTTCTGGAATGTTGTATGAGATTTGGTTTCGCTTGCCAGTAGCAAAACTTTCTCCACTAAGGATGACAGCTGTGCTTATCTCGACCATGTATTTTTCTGCGAGCACAAGAATGAATCATCAAACAATTATCGTCAAATGATTGTACAATAAAAAACATATTTCAGGGCGACCAAACTGGTAGAATAGTTATTTCAAAATTTTCGTAGCATTATAAAATAATATCCGCAATTATAAACAAGCGACTTGAATTAAACTACAGCGTAGTTCTACGTCAACAATGCGGTCGTGCCAAGAACACAACCTCTTATAATTTTTTCTTTCTTTAGTGAAAAGATTTTCAGCGTCGACAAGCTATGAGCCATATGAGCCTTAATAAAAATATATATTTTGGATAAAAAAAAGCTATTTTTAAATGACTCAAAGCAGCAGAATACATCCCAAATCAAGGAAATTATATTTCATACGGATTAAAAAATAAAGATATCGAATAGATATTTGGCATGTTCGAAACATTGCTTGAACGAAACAAAAGAAAATAGAAACGAAAAACCACGAAAAAATGGATTCACTACTACAATCCACCACCAGGTCGTATGTAAAACCCATCCAGCTCGGAACATCAACGCCGAAGCCGAATATCGACGGTGTCAAAGTAATGCTTTTTTTTTTTTTATCCAAAATATATATTTTTATTAAGGCTCATATGGCGTCAACCTGACGGGGCCGGGAGTTCAATATTTCGACAATGTTTGCCTTATAACTATGTTAGTAATATGTAACCGATTACTCGCGGTTGGCTCGAGGTTAGTATTACAAGTGTTTTCGTAATTGTGATGTTGCTGTCTTCAATGATCTGTACCTGTGCCCGACACGGGATACTTCCTATTGGGATGCTTTGTATGGAATGAAATGGGTTTGAAAATGACCAGACACGAGTCGATAATATTCCATAATGATAACGCTCGGCCTCATGCTGCTGTCATTTTCCAATGAACCACAATGCTTCATAATATGCACGAATATATAACCGAAAATAAGTGGATGACCCAGATACTTCAACGAATGAGAGTAATCACTTGTGTTGTACCAAGTGAATACACGAAGCGAGGAACGAAGCTGTACAGACAAGTACCATGCGATGAATGGTGCATAAAGAATTATAAGCGTTGTCATTGACGGAGCGGAGAATGAGAGAAAAACTAAAATGAGAAAGGTTTTATTTCTCACTAAACCAGTGTTGCTAGTAACAGCGTTGGGAGCGTAGACGTGCCTAAAAGTAATTTAATTAGAATAACTCAAGGGATATCAGTGTTAAAAGTGTCTAGCTAGATCGTTCCCTTTGTTAAAACTCAGTGAAACTGTTGAGTCAGGTACAGTTGTGGTGACCGAATATTAATCATTCGCCTCGCATAGTCCGAATGATTCTGCTGCTTCTTGATACATTTAGAGGTTCGATTTGTAGTGAGTGAGAGGCAAAGAAGAATATAACCTTTCAGCACCGAAACCGATAATGACGGTTTGTTTCGCATGCTCGTGTATAATGAAGTGCGAACCAAAACAGAGTTTTCTCGTTCTCGTTTGTGTCATGATTTGTAGCGTGTAACAACAAACTAATGCCACTGGAGGAAATCACTTCTGCAAGGTCCTATTTCAACAAACGAAAATGAGTTATTCAGTGGAACGATCAATCAGATCAATCAGAAACACTGTATCCGACAGCCGATAGTATGTTCTATATATCTGAAATTCCCACGCGTACGAACGCATATTTAGCACCACATAATTATATTTACCGAGGCGACTCCGTTCGTGTACTGATCGAATCACTCCTAAGGCTGTCCCGTAGCTAGAAAAGACGACTAGTCAATCAATTCATCAATCAATCACAGATTTCTAGTAGAAAAACAAAGTATTACCCTGCTGTTGCTAAAGATCCAGTATTGCAATGAGTGAGAATCTTGATTGCGCAATCTGCTGGCACATTCGAAAGAATTTCATCAGCACCGCATTTACCTATTGCTTTGTTGTCGGATATGTCCTTAGCCAGCATTCTTTCGGCAGATTTCAGAAAACTAAAAACATATTATTACTAATCAACATACAGGAACCATTTTCAAACAAGGTACCTTGACTTCAATTCATGTAATGTAACAGCTTCATCGTTGGCTAACTCTCGCACTAAAGATGTTAGATCGTCAGCTGCGATTTTCATGTTAACGGCGGTTGGTCTGGCGGAAACAAGATAGTTCAATTTGTTTTCAATTTCCTGCTTGAAAGATTGTTTACTATCAAAATTTTCATTGTAGATTTCCACTGCCAACGATAGACTACCAACAATTGCTATAGCTGGGGCTCCTCGTACCTAGTAGATAAAATCAATGAATCAATGATCAATGAATAAGATCATAAATATAGGATAAGTGGGCGTGATTTGGACATTCTCTTTATATCAAAAAGTACGACTCAACTTGAATTTGCAAATCAACTCTCCCGCCCCGGGTGCAAAAGCTTCACTTGACGCCACTGGGGTCGGGTCAGTGGCCGGCTGATTTGGGGTGGAATTTTTCAGTATCATTTTCTTTTATTGTTGAATCGTATGTACCAAGTAGTGGAATTTGGACCACCTAAGCAAATCGCCTAATATTTCCAAACCAATACGGTCTAAATAAAAGTTGTCATATTGAACACTGAGCTACACTTGTTTTCTCTCAATCAATAATGTTCAATCATTATATCAAGCTTCAAACTACCAAATATTTCGTCAAGCTACTAAACTTTCATGATTTGATGCGCCAATTTCCTCAATTCATTGAAGCAGGTAATAGTCAAGGCAAATTCAGATGATTTTCGGACATTAAAATTTGATGCGGGGTGATTTGGACCGTTTGTAGGGTGATTTGATCCAGTTTGTGTTTCATCAAAAAAAAAACATACTTATGTTTATGTAAAGCAATCAAGGATAACATAACAATCAATAGCAGTGTTCTGGGATCGATACGAGGTGTCTTGGCCAGATTTCAGACCAGAAAAAAAATAGAAGAGGAACTGTTTTATGTAGCGAAACTGTAAGTTCGATAACAATTAAAAAAATAAATTGCTTTTAAATCTTTACATTCTGTGTGGAGAACACATGAATGCGTGCGAGCGGTTTTCCTGAGCGGTTGTTTGTGTTGCAGTTGTTTTCTGGAGCCATTTATTCCGGTTACGGCTTAGTTGATAATGCGTGTTGGATATTTCAGCCAATTTCAATAATATATTAACAAAATACAGAAATATATAGGTGTAGAACATATATAAGAATATATGACATACTTGCATTTTATTGATTGCATTCCATCCATCTTTCACTCCTTCAATAGTAATATACCTGAAAACATAAAGCATTACATCTTGATTAAGGATAGCACTATATATATATATATATATATATATATATATATATATATATATATATATATATATATATACTTATATATATATATATATATATAAGTTACCAACGGATCCACCAGCATGACCCCAGTTGGCAACGATACCGAGCCATCGTCAAACATCATACATTCATTATTAGGACCCCGTCAGCAGTTAGCACTTTATTGACACCGGAACAACGGGCATTACCCTCAAGCAGCATCAGCAGAATTCCACCGATGGACAACAACGTTAACTAGGTCACGCAATTCAGCAATAAACATCCGGGCAACGACAACGACGGCGAACGACCCTTGGACTGGCATCGACAGGTATCATATTGATAGGTCAGCAGATTCATTTAGGAAGTGAAGTTCGTTTTCATTTTTTTTAAAACTCGGCCGTAGTCCGCGATTCGTTAACTGGCGCAGTCGTGTAGTGCTGGAGTGAAGTAAAGTGTAATTTCAACGGCGGCTTACCGGAGAAGTGCAACATCTCATAAACTTCACCTCATCCAGCAGGAAAACCGAGGGAATATCGGTATCATTTTCTTCAGAGTCAACGGATTATTGACTCCAAGAGAAATCAGGTAAGCGTTCTTTTTTTATTATTTTTACCAAAAAAAGTGAATTATTAACAAAATACAAAGTGAACTATCAACAGAAAAAAGTGAATTATCAACAGAAAAAATAAGTGAACCATTAATAAGGAATAAAGTATACTTAGTGTTACCACAATTTTAACCAAAAAAAATAAACGTTACGATATGGCTCGCAACATGCAAGAGCAATATATCGAGGATTTGAGAATTCAAATTAGAGACTTAGCTCAACATGTGGCTAACCGGGATGCAGAACTTGCTCAGGTTAGAGCCCAAGCTGCGCAAGCGGAACAGCTTGCACAAGCAGCACAACATTTGGCTAATGTGCCCCAGGCACCAGCTAACAACGTTGGGAGAACGGAGATGATTTTAAAATCACTCCAGACCCCACAAATCATAAGGGATACACCTTGTTTCGACGGAAATCCCGTTAAGCTGAACTCTTTTATAAGAGCAATAGACAACATAATGCCATTGCTCAATGAAGTTGAGGGGACGTGTGTGTACAATGTGTGGATTCAGGCTGTTCGCACAAAGATCACAGGCGAAGCCGACAATATATTGGAGCTTTATGGCACCAATTTGAATTGGGCAGAGATAAAACAAAATCTCATCACCCACTATAGCGACCGACGAGACGAAGTGTCTCTCACTCGCGATCTTTTTAAAAGTACACAAACCCACAATGTAGAAGACTTCTACAGTAAAGTCTCACACACAATTTCATTACTGATCAATAATCTCAACATTACTGAGAACAACGAGGCAGTAATATCCTCTAAAAAAGAATTTTACCAACAAATGGGGCTGAAAGTATTCCTAGCCGGATTGAAGGAACCTTTGGGGCCAATAATCAGAGCTCGCGGACCAGATACTATGAAAGACGCTCTCAGATTATGCCTTGAAGAGCAAAATTATGGTTACGCAAAAGAAGGATTTAGAACTTCAACACCAGTTTCATATCAAAAACCTTATTCCAGTTTCAAAAACTCTCCATTTAGATCTCCACCTCTTCCATTAACAACGTTCCGTAATCCTCCTCCTTTTAAATTTAATCAGAATCAAAATCCAAGGCAATTTTCCAATAATCCACAGTCCTCACAGAGAGTTCCCGTAAGAAACTTTTTACCACCTCCAACCTTTCCTAAACCACTACCTAAACCAATACCGATGGAAGTAGACCCGTCTATAAGAAGTAGACAGGTTGACTACATAAATAGGAGACCTCATCAAGTCCCCTTTCCATCCAGGAACCCATTTTCACCAGGTTCCAGTAGAATGAACTCAAACGAACTACGAAATATGGAACAAGCAAACTTCTATTATCCCTACGAATACCATCAAGAATTTTACGATGCGAACTACGGAACAAACCCCTTTTGTCCAGATCAGTCATATAATGACCCTGAACCAGAACCAGAAATTGAAATGCAAAATACACCAGCAGTAAATGAAGAAATAGATGATATAAATTTTCAAGTTTCCCCAGAATCACCACCAGAAACATAATAAACAATAATTATTTACCCTATGTCCAATTAAACACAAAATTTGGCAATTTGAAGCTCCTTGTTGATACAGGGGCAAACAAAAATTATATTGATCCTTCTTTAATTGACCCAGCTTCCATAGAGTACACTACTCCATCTATTGTCAAAAGTGTACATGGAACTAATAAAGTTGATCAATTTGTAAAATTCTCGCCTTTCAAAGGAAGATTACCATTAACTTTTTATCTCTACAAATTTCATCCATTCTTTGATGGACTTATCGGGTACGAATCCCAGAGCGATTTGAAAATTGATATAATGACTTCATCAAACAAACTACAATTTCCTAACTGTACGATACCCATGAGGAAAAAATATCCAGATTCATACACAGTAAGCGTTAATGCTGGAGAACAAATTGGTTTAACATTTCCTACTAATATTGCGAATGGAGATTTCTTTGTAGAACGAGAATTACCGTTAACTGAAGAGATAGCTGTAATTCCCGGAATTTACCATGCTGAAAATAATATAGCAACTGTAATGGTCGAAAATAAAAGCCAAGATGTCGCAAAAATTAACCCAAACAGACCTGTGTTCGGAGAGATAAATAATTTTGAAATACAATCAAAATACGAAAAACCAACTGAGAATTATTCAAAAGGAAAATTACAGGCTCAACTACGACTTGACCACCTGAATCAAGAAGAACGAATAGGCTCTGTAAAATTATTTCACAATTTGAAAATATATTTCATCAAGAAGACAAGATTTTAACCTTCACCAACGGAATAAAGCACACTATCAAAACAAAAGATGATGTACCAGTTCATTCAAAATCATACCGGTATCCTTTCTGTCACAAGGAAGAGGTACAACGGCAGATTTCAAAAATGCTGGATCAGGGCATCATCAGGCATTCAAACAGTCCTTGGTCATCCCCAGTGTGGGTTGTACCGAAAAAGGAAGATGCCTCAGGACAAAGAAAATGGCGTTTAGTTATCGATTATCGGAAACTAAACCAAAAAACCATTGAAGACAGGTATCCTATACCAAACATAAATGATATATTAGACAAGTTAGGTAGATGTCTGTATTTCACCACGCTTGATCTCGCTTCCGGATTTCATCAAATTGAAGTCTGTGAAGAGGACATACCTAAAACCGCATTCAGTGTCGATTATGGGCACTACGAGTTTCTGCGTATGCCTTTTGGGCTGCGAAACGCTCCATCCACTTTCCAGAGAGTGATGGATAATATACTTAGGGAACACATTGGAAAAATTTGTCTCGTCTACATGGACGATATTATTGTGTTTTCTACAAGTCTTCAAGAACATTTGGAAAACTTGAAGAAAATCTTCAGTTGTCTACAAGAATACAACATGAAGATTCAATTAGACAAAAGTGAATTTCTTCAGAAAGAAGTCGCGTTTTTAGGACATATCGTTACACCGGAAGGCGTAAAACCGAATCCTAACAAAATTGATGCGATAACGAAATGGCCCATTCCCAAAACTGAAAAGGAATTACGCGGATTTCTAGGAGTTTTGGGTTACTACCGCAAATTTATAAAGGACTTTGCGAAAATTGCAAAGCCCTTAACAAATTGTTTGAGAAAAGGAGAAGGCATAAAACATTGCCATGAATTTATCAACGCATTCGAGAAATGTAAAAATATCCTCACGAGTAGTTCAATTTTACAATACCCCGACTTCAATAAAACCTTCATTTTGACAACCGACGCATCGAATCATGCAATCGGCGCGGTTATATCCCAAGGCACTGTTGGCAGTGACAAGCCTGTAGCATTTGCTTCTCGTACCTTGACAAAATCAGAGGAAAATCTTTCCACAATCGAGAAAGAACTCCTAACTATTTGGTGGGGATGTAAATATTTTAGACCGTATCTTTTTGGCAGAAAATTTGTTTTATACACAGATCACCAACCACTCACATATGGTTTAAATCTAAAAACTCCAAACAGCAAACTTATTAGATGGAGACTCGATCTAGAGGAATATGATTACGAAATCAAATATAGACCAGGTAAACAAAACACGGTAGCAGACGCTCTATCACGTATCATTCCTGAAGAAATAAATATTAATGAGAACGACGACAATAATTCTGACGCCGCAACCGCTCATTCTGCTGACACAGATGATAGCGAATTTGTACCAATGACCCTTCGACCTTTAAACGTTTTTTCGAACCAGATCACTCTTCAGATAAGTGAGCAAGAAGAGGAAAAATTGGAAGAAATTTTTCCAAGAGTTTTCAGGCGAACCATTTCAAAATGGATGTTTGGTGTACCAGCCTTAATTAAAATTTTTAAAGAATACATGAACCCAAAACAAATCAACTGTATTATGTGTCCAGAATCTTTAATCCCATTAATCCAGGTAGTATACAAAAATTATTTTAGCAGGAATAAAATATTAAAAGTTAAAATTTCACAATTATTACTAAAAGACGTCAAAACCCCAGAAGAACAAAATGACCGCATAAGAGAGACCCATGAACTATCCCACCGAGGAATTCAAGAAAATTTCAAGGAAATGACAAGGAAATATTACTTTCCAAAAATGAAACAAAAACTTAGACGATTCATCATACTTTGCGAAGTATGCAATAAAAATAAATATGAACGTGCACCATATAAAATCAAACAAGGAGAAACCCCAATACCAAAGGCACCTTTAGAAATTATTCATCTCGATATATTCATATCCCAACCAGATATGTTCATGTCAGTAGTCGATAAATTCTCAAGATTTGCCGTTATTTTACCACTAAAGAGTAGGAATATACAAGACATCAGGGGAACACTTTTGAAATATTTTAGCACTCACGGTAAACCTCAACTCATCGTCTCAGACAATGAGCCAGCCATGAAGTCAATCGAAGTGAGAGGACTTCTAGAAGACCTAAGAATACAAACATATTTTACACCAGTCAATCATAGCGAGACGAATGGGATTGTGGAAAGATTCCATAGTACTCTCGCCGAGATTTTCAGATGTATCAAGGATAAGTATAATTACCTAAGTAGTAAAGAAGTTTACAAAATTGCTTGCACTTTATACAACGGTACAATACATAGCGCAACCAACTTGAAACCAAGAGAAATCTTTTTCGGTATAAAATATGGCGAAGAAAGGCCACTTGAAATGGAGAAAATTATTGAAAATCGTAACAAAATTTACGATGACGTTATTTTAGAACTTGATAAAACTCAGAAAAGAAACATAAATCAACAAAACAAAAACCGCGAAAATGCCCCCGTGTTGC
The DNA here is from genome assembly GCF_029784135.1 of Toxorhynchites rutilus septentrionalis. NCBI lineage: Eukaryota > Metazoa > Arthropoda > Insecta > Diptera > Culicidae > Toxorhynchites > Toxorhynchites rutilus. The sequence goes on from NC_073744.1 coordinate 93,878,943, forward strand.
GAGAAAACGACAAAATTCATCATAAAGTGCAAGGAATTAAATGTAAAACGAAAAATAAATTCGATGCGGTTCAAGTCGTTGAGGATAGAATCAAGACATTCATAGATGATTCGAACCGTAGATTACATAAATCAAATCTAAAGAGAATTATAAAGTAACATAATCTTCTTACTCATTTCAGAATCATGCAGCCGATTCCATATGTCATCATCTCATTTACCCTCACGTCGATGATCCTATCCCAATCCATACAAATACAGGACCTTTCGACTAACCCTGGACTTTTGACAATACGGACTAAATCCACTCTTATAAAAAACGGACACTATCATGTTTATCATGAAATAGACCTTAGACAATACCAACCACTACTTGACCGACTACAGACTATCATAACTGGACTAAAATCATTTTCAAACATTCAAGATATTGCCCAAATGTTGGTCGTTAAGTACGATGAAATTACAAACATTTATGAAAATCTTTTTCCAAAAAATAGAATTAGAAGAGGAGCTTTTAATTTTTTAGGTTCTACTTTAAAATTGATAACAGGAAATTTAGATCAGGATGATTTAGATAGGATTCATTCAGAAATTGAGTAACTCAAATCAGGTAATAGAGCATTAAACAATGAAAACAACCTACAAGCCACAATAAATGAAGAACTTCAAAATAGACTCAACAGAATTATCCAGTCAATAAACGACCAACAAACAAAAATTATGAAACAAATAATTTCAAACAGACAAACAATGTTAGACATACAAAATCATAATCAAAACTTCACATCAATTGTAAAAATTTTAAAAATATCATTCCACTTAGATCAAATTCATTACCACCTAGACAGTATTTTCGAAACTATACAACTCGCAAAACTCAACACAATATCAAGAAGATTCCTAGAACCAGAAGAACTGAAGTTTATTGTAAAACAGTTAGAAAAACAAAACATAACTCTTTTAAATTCAGAACAAGCTTACGAATTTTTAAGCATCAGGACTCTATTCAGAAATTCTAAACTATATTTTGTAATCTTGATACCGATTGTCGAACCAGAGCTTTTCAACGAGTTACTTTTGGAGGCACTTCCAATCAACAACACATCACTGAAACTTCAATCAAACACGGCAATAGTAGGTGTCAACTCCACATTTCTTCTCAAAGGTACATGTCAACTTGTAGAGCAGAACACCCTTTGTGATCGTAGAGACCTCATTGACGTATCCAAAGATGAATGTTACTCCCGAATTTTAAGAGGATTTTCTGGCAAATGCGTTTTTACGAACTATTCAGATACAGATGTCAAACGTATAACTGACTACCACATCATTCTCAAAGATGTTAAAGCAGCAATCATGCATACAGATTGTCAACTCTCAGACAGCGTACTTCAAGGAACTTTCCTAATTTACTTCTCTAATTGCACAGTTACCATAAATGATGTGAGCTACAGCAGTAGAGAATCATACAGCAAACAAACCCCACTTATATTACCCCTAGATGGATTAAATATTGAGAAGACCGCCTTCGAGTCTAACATAACTTTGGAGAAGTTACAAGAACTTCACCTCCGAAACCGTCAACGAATGGAATCCATGGAAGATACAACTAAAATCCAGATATCATCAAATATTGGACTGTTTTTGATAATTATCGTTTCAGCGATAGCTGTGGGTGTTTCGAAATACTGTAAACGAACCGAAAGCACTTTCCAACGGAAATGGTACCCTAGTATCAACATAAGTAGTATCCTGGAGGATTCATCAGCCGAAAGAATCGAACCGGGACGGCTCGATCTTCAGGGGGGAGCAGTTACCAACGGATCCACCAGCATGACCCCAGTTGGCAACGATACCGAGCCATCGTCAAACATCATACATTCATTATTTGGACCCCGTCAGCAGTTAGCATTTTATTGACACCGGAACAACGGGCATTACCCTCAAGCAGCATCAGCAGAATTCCACCGATGGACAACAACGTTAACTAGGTCACGCAATTCAGCAATAAACATCCGGGCAACGACAACGACGGCGAACGACCCTTGGACTGGCATCGACAGGTATCATATTAATAGGTCAGCAGATTCATTTAGGAAGTGTAGGGTAGAATTAAGTATCGGAAAATAAAGACGATCATTATTGGTCTGAAAGTTGAACAGTGAAGTTCGTTTTCATTTTTTTTAAAACTCGGCCGTAGTCCGCGATTCGTTAACTGATATATATATATATATATATATATATATATATATATATATATATATATATATATATATATATATATATATATATATATATATATATATATATATAAATAAAATTAATAGTTTCCCTCCATCATAACCATACATTTCCTATAAAACAAGCAACTTGATATTCGTGTCATGGGGAAACCAGAATTACAAGCAATTCCAAGATATTTTTGTTCAAAGAAAACAAGAAGCTTTTGATTCAAAACACTTCAAACGATGCTCATTCAAACTGAATATAAAGCGATATAATTCAGCGAGTTCACCTAATTATTTCCCTCTTATTTTCTGTTCAAACGAGCCAAACCATAAGGACCAACGAATGGAAATGAAAGGAAATCAAGTACCCGAAACGTTTGATACGAGCGCCGGATAAAATATAGTCAGGGGAACGACATGTTATGAAAAGCAACTCATATCCTCAGACCTAATATCTAATGCAATAACAATAACGTTACAGCTGAATTGCTAAATGAGCCTAATAAAATAAACAGATGAGATAAAAAAAAATTATAGGAGGTTGTGTCCAAGATACGACCGCATTGTTGACGTAGAACTACGATGTTATTTTATATAAGTCGCTTGTTTATACCTTCGGATATTATTCTATAATGCTGTGAAATTTTCGAAACAACTGCTTAGTAGAATAATCTCTGAAATGATTTTTTCATTGTAGAATTAGTTGACGATAATTGATTGTTGATTCATTCTTGCCCTCGCAAAACAATCGTACGTCGCAATTTATTTCATGTCAATGCTTTAAAAATTTACCTCGAAGGCTATTCCGGTGGCCTTTTTCGAAATTGACATAGACTCGGCTACAGTCGAATATATACATGTTGCACCAGCACCATTATTCCATATCTCATAATTACATCAATATATCTTTGGCACCGCATGTAAACAACAACAATGACAACACTTGCAAGTATCAAATATCATGCTACTTGTTATTTAGTATTGCCTCAAAGGAATCGCACCTCTAGATATCGTTCGTACAAACTAAGCGTAAACCAAGCGCCAAACAAGCGTTCACCATACCATGCATAGAGAGCCATACATTGGTGGCTTGAAACTACTAGCAATATAAACATATCTCATCATTTTGCGCTATTCTCAAAAGAAACGCTTCTGTTAATATTACTGGCCTCGAAAAGAGTTGCATTACTTTCTCATGCTCGAGAGAAGCGCAGCTGTCACCCTTAGTGGAGGAAGTTTTGCTACTGGCAAGCAAAACCTAATCACATACAAAATTCCAGAACATTTACTTTCTTGATGACTAAACAAGAGAAATAAACTGTTTTTGTTAATAACAACCTCGAAAACAGTAGCAATGCTTCATTATGATCAATATTAGCGCAAATGCAATCCTAGTTGAAGGCAGTTTTGCGACTGGCACGCGAACCCAAATAACTTATAACATTCCAGTAAGACATTCAAGATGCTTGGTATTCCCAAATAATTTTTTGGTGCACAACCTTAACGTCTGCTTCGCCATAACGTCAGTTTAATGCATTGATGCATTCTCAAAGGCACCAACGAAGCCCTTATGAAGACGGAAAATAAACAATGTCAACTGCTTGGAAAAATACTGAATTATGCCACACAGCTTGTACTCTGCTGTAACACCCATCGATGCGAATTCGCTGATGAGTTTGTCAAGAGCGACCGCCTTCACCACCAGCGGGGGGAGCTTGATTTTGGTTGCTGCCTGGGCGTTTACATTTTCAACCGACGCGCCGAAATCGCCTACTTCGCTGTTGTTTGATGAGGTGTCACACTCGCGAAGGCTCGGTTCAGTGCGAGCGCTTTCCACTGCACCAACATCGCGTGCATCATTAGATGATGCTTGCCTCGAAATTTTATTGCCCCTGGCAATGCGTTCGTTTTTTGCAGGGCTCGAGTCTGCCTTCCTCTTCTTCATGCTCATCGCACACTACGCGAAGCGTCCAATTTATGACGCGGAAAGAAGAACACACGATACGAATAACGTGAAAAACAAACAGAAAAATCAAACGACGATTTCCAAGTTGGATTACCACTGGTGGGGTCCAATCTTAGATCGAAGCGCAGCGAAAGCAAAGTGAACTGGATTGCTCAACAGTCCGATGCCGAATGAAAGTTTGCCTCAACGAGATCCACTGTTTATACTCTAGGCAAGTATTCCCCTTCATTCTTCTTCTTTTCCTTTGTTCACGGAGACTTTAAATCCTACGATTTCCCCTCCGTTGGTCGTCGATAAGTTGCTCGTTACTGATAGCTCTGTTCGGGAAAGCACTCAAATGGACAAAACAAATGTATGGGAAAATAGAAACACTTAAAGTTTTCATGAATTTTAACCACTTATTATCCAGGGGATTCTAATGTATGGCATATTAAACAAATCTTACGGAATTTCCGATTCGTTTAGTATGTAAATCGCCAAAATCCGTTCGCGGCAAAAATAGTTATTAACGTTAACTTTATTTCATAAAAACGTGACATGTTTTCTGATTTGACACCCTTAATGAAAGACGTAGTTCTACGTCAAAAGTGGATGGGTCTGAGCCTAGGGGCAAGGACGGGATCTTGACATAGGACTGTGATTGTGTGTAGTAATTGCATTTAAATTGAGTTTTTCATTGTTCAAAATCTGTGTTTTTTTCTTTTGATACATCAAATAGATGCCCTGGAAAAACCGTTTCCTGTATGTTCTTGTATCCTTTAAACGAGTTAGATGACATAACGTGGTAGAATTCGGTACCGCAATCTGTTCAAAAATGTACACAAAAATACCATTAAAGCCATTTCTACCTTATTAATCTGTTTATCCAAACATGCAGCAGATAACAAAGAATCATCATGTATCATTTTTAAACACAATTCTGAATAGTTAAGACCTACATAAACATAAGCCTGAGTCAAATCAATCTATGACTACAGAAATATATTATAGATAGAAAATAGCATTATCTCCTTCGTTGCCACGTTGTCCGGAACATTGTTTGTAATAACTTTATAGCCCTGCAAGATCTCGACTACTCAAGCTGTCATAATCTGATTTACGTGGGTATACCCTTTCGATCTTCTAAATCAGCAGCCATTTGAGTTCATTTATTGCATTTTCACGTAACCAAACAACATACGATATTATGACATCCTGGACCACAATAACACAAATTGTTAGTAGTGAGACCTACACGATAAAAACATGTATTGAGCACAAATTGATTGGACAACATACAATATAATATAAAATTAATGCTTACTATCAATAAATAGAGAATAATTCATTTTACGCATCAACTCACATTATGAGCTAAAGCCCGAATTTTGGCAAAAATATTGCTTGTTGCGTCGGGGAGGAAGCGAGTGGATAGTGCAATCGAAAGAAAACATACCCAATTAAATCGTCAAATTATTAACTTTTTTTACTATATTCACTGTTCATGTTTCGAGCAAAAAAATTTGGATAAATTTCCTGTCTAATGATATATAACACAACATATGTCGCAATAACCATTTTGAGTAATATGCGTTTGAAAACACTTAATAAATCGTTACATTTTTCGTAGAGATATAGAAATCAAAGACATAGTCCTATGTCAAAAAAACAATATAAGACACTTTTCAGCTGATATCTAATACACCTAATTAGTCGCGGCAATACATACACACACTCTTTACAGATACACGGGCCAAAGGTTGTGCAGTGATATATTTTTTCAAGAAAGAGATGGAATATAAAGAAATTTTTAAAATGTTGATGATCACACTCCATTCTTAAATCTATTCGTATATCTATAGTATATTTACATTTCAACTTATTCTACTGTTTCTAGCAAGAGGGCCAATTGCTCGCAATGGATGAAAAGGAGGGTATAAGAACATATAGACACACGAAGATTGATAGCTTTAAAAAATTTGTATATTTGGGACATTCAATCAAGGTCCGATCCAATACATCTCTCACCGTCACATTGGGCTGTCTTCCTCGGGCACGAAGAGAGTTTTCTAAATTCGATCTGGCGACAAGATACACCTCACACGACCAAACAACATGCTCGATGTCGTGGTAACCCTGATCACAAACGCAGAGATTGTTGCTGGTAAGATTGAGACGAAAGAGTAGCGCGTCTAACGAACAGTGATTAGACATGAGTCGGGAGAAGGTGCGAAAAAAGTCCCGACTCAAATCCAGACTTTTGAACTACGGTTTGAAGCTAATCTTAAGGATAATCGAGAGACACCACCGGCCCAATTCATCTTCGTTCCATAAATTGGATTGGATAAAGCATTCGAGATTTCTCGTATTCTCTCAAGGAAGTACGGCGAGTGCTTTTCCGGCCCCACTGAACGGATAGTTTCGACAGAGCTAAGAATGTCCGTTACAATGTAATAATGTTCAACAGGTCGTAAGGCGACGCTGTCCAGCACCCAGTGTATCGCCGCCAATTCAGCAATATACACTGAACAAAGATACTGAAGACTGTGGGAGGTGCTAAAAAATTTGTTGAACACTCCAAATCCTGTGAATTTATTCATAGAGGACCCATCAGTAAAGAACATATTTCTCGGATAGAGCCGAAGAACAAACTACTGCTTTGGTTGAGAACACAGTTACTAATGAAAATTTTATTTCTAGGTTTAAAGTCAGCGCCTGCTGCGCATGGATATTCAAATTCAAATTCTGCACGCTAATATTATCTTACGCTAATACTCCTCCTCGTGCTAATCTTGAATTACTCCCATTTGGCTTCGTAAATCCTCCAAACGGACTCGTTGCAGTGGCTTCGTCAACATGTCAGCTAACATCGATTCCGAAGGGCAGTACTGCAGGTTGATTAGCTGTTGCTGATGGAGATCGCGAACGAATAAGAATTTCGTTTCAATGTGTTTCGTCCTTCACTCCAAACGGTCGCTTTCGATTACCTTGATGCAGCTCTGGTTGTCTTCGTATACTGGAATTGGCTGGGTTGAACACTCGCCGATTTCATCCATCAATCGCTTCGTCCAGATAAGCTCTTGGCATCCCTCTGCAAGTGCAACCAATTCGGCTTCAGTTGTTCTGAGGGCCACACACGACTGCTTTCTGGAACCCCACTGAATCAGGCCTCCTCCGAACATGATCAAATGCCCAGATTTAGACTTCCGGTCCCGCTGGTCTCCTGCCCAATCCGCGTTAGCGTATAGCGACAAGCCATCGCTGTTGCATCCCAGTACCAGCTTGAGGTGACTGCTTGTTGCTAGATATCGCAGCACTCGCTTAGCTTCATTCCAGTCTTGTTGGTTGGGGCAACTGGATTTCTGCGCCAGGATCGTCGTGCTTACTGCAATATCCGGACGAGTGTGCAGTGCCACGTAAAGCAATCCCCCAATAAGGCTAATGAATTGGTGGTTATTCGGTAGCTGGTCATACTCCTCCTCCTTCAGCTGCAAATAGCCTGGATTGATGGGAACCTTCGACGGTTTGGCATTTTCCAAGCTGAACCTCTTGACTAGCTTGTTGATGTGAGCCTGTTGGTTCAATTTGAATCCATTCTGTCCACGTTCTACCTCCATACCCAAGAAATGATGAAGATCTCCCAGGTTGGTAACGGCGAACTGTTGCTCTAGGTATCCCAAGATGGAGCGGAACTCTTCCTCTGACTGCGCGACGATGATAGATTAGGATGTACGTGAATGCTCCTCCTTTCTTACGGATGTATAGGCATGGATCTGCCTTCGACTGGATAAACCCTATGGCCTTGAAGAAAGATTCCACCTTCTTGTTCCATACTCGCGCTGACTGTTTGAGTCCGTATAGGCTCCTCCTCAAGCGGCATACGGTACCCTCATTTCCGGTATGGAAACCATCGGGTTGGCGCATATAGATGACTTCATCCAGCTCTCCGTTAAGATACGTCGTCTTGACATCCACGTGCTTCACAGCCAGATTCTTCCGGGCAGCGACGGTTAGCAACGTGCGAAACGTGACTTGCTTCGCCACAGGTGCGAGTTTATCAGCAATGATTGTAATGTTCGGCATTTTTGGAAACCTACGCAGCGTCTCGATCCAGGAGCAACCTCCCCGAATCTGCTGCAACACCAGCCCAATCAACAAGTTCCATTATAGATATAAATCCATCCGATACCCGCAATCCCCCTTCAGGCTCTTCTGACGTTTGCTCTAAATACTTGACGATATACTACCAAAATGTTAGAGGCATCCGTACTAAAACGCGGGAACTATTTCTCAAGCTATCGTCCTGCGACTATGATGTTGTTGTACTCACAGAAACATGGTTACGCCCGGACATCAATAACGCTGAGCTAGCTTCAACATACAGCATTTTTCGATGCGATCGGAGTACTGCCACCAGCGGCCTTCAACGCGGCGGGGGAGTTTTGATTGCAGTTAAAGTCTCTATGAATTGTAGTTCGGTTACTCTGGAAGACTGCAGTAATCTCGAACAAGCCGTCGTTCGCATAAAGCTCTTGAACTCAACGATCTACGTATGCGGAATTTACCTCCGACCCAACTCGCAACCGTCGTTGTATTCTGCACATTCCGAGGCAATTCAACAGCTTCGCGAACGTATCTCGGATTCTGACAAGATTGTCGTAGTCGGCGATTACAATCTACCTCGTCTAATATGGGAGAAAGACGACGATGTCAAGGGTTTGCTGCCATCAAACGCATCCTCTGAACAAGAGATCGTGCTAATCGAAACCTTGGTTGCTTCGGGTTTACACCAAATCAATAGCCTGTTGAATTCAAATGGTCGGATACTTGATCTAGCATTCGTGGACGAGCCAAGTGACGTTGAATTGATTGAACCGCCTTCAGCTCTCCTCAAACTCGACAACCACCACATGCCGTTCGTTCTTCGTATTGATGTTGACGACTTTCTTATGCAGTTTCCTGGAAGCCTGAACGACACTGACAAATACGATTTTCGACGATGCGACTATGCGGAGCTGAACACTGCAATTTCCGCTGTTAACTGGGACATGATTTTCAACGGCCTTGACACAGACGAAATGGTATGTTCATTTTATGACAAAGTGTATAAAATTTTGGATCAGTTAGTTCCGCGTAGACGGTGCAGACAGCATTCTCACAAGCATCCTTGGTGGACATCCGAGCTGCAACAACTTCGCAACGTTGTTCGAAAATCTCGGAAACGCTTTTTCCGAGTAAGGACAGATGATAATCGCAATCATCTTCGTTCAATTGAAACCTTGTACAACGAATGCCAGATTGCATCGTTTCGTGATTACATTGCTCACTTGGAGATGACCGCGAAGCAAAATCCCTCTGCTTTTTGGATGCACGTTCGCAATCGTAAACGGTGTAAGCAATTCCCCGCTGAGATGACGTTAAGGGACAAGACTGCTGATTCTCCGAACGGTGTAGCTAATTTGTTCGCTGATTTTTTCGAAAGTGTGTATAGCACTAACTCACCAGCTTTTTCACCTGTCAGCATCAGAGACTGCCCTACGTTGAATGTGAATCTACCACTTTTCAACATAACGCAATTCGAAATTTGGACTATTTTGAATAAACTCGACGCTTCCAAGGGACCCGGGAGCGACAATCTTCCACCGTTGTTCCTGAAGGAATGTGCGGAGTCTCTGAAAAAGCCACTGTCAACGATTTTCAATAAGTCGCTTCGTCACAGTGTTTTCCCGAAGCTATGGAAGACAGCTTCTATCTGCCCGATATTTAAAACAGATTCGAATCACCTCGTGGAAAATTACCGTGGTATCTCCATTTTGTGTTGCCTGGCGAAAGTGTTAGAGGAATTAGTGCATAACGTTCTCTATTCAGCATCCCGAACAACTATCTCCGAATTTCAACATGGATTCGTAAAGAAGCGGTCAACCACAACAAACCTCATGGCGTTCACCAGCTTTATATCGTCTGAAATTGAGAAAAAGCAACAAGTAGACGCCATTTATTTCGATTTCTCGAAAGCGTTCGACAAAGTACCTCACGACCTCGCCATTACGAAACTTCGTCACCTGGGTTTCCCTCACTGGATCACAGAGTGGTTGCGTTCCTATCTGACTGAACGTAAGGCGTTCGTCAATATCAACGGTTCGCATTCTCGTGTGTTCCAAATTACATCCGGTGTGCCACAGGGCAGCGTGCTGGGGCCACTAATTTTCGTGCTGTTCGTGAACGATCTGTGCTTCCGATTGAAATCACGAAAGCTGCTTTACGCCGACGACCTGAAGATTTACAGATCCGTCGCATCTCACCTCGATTGCTGTGCACTTCAGGCCGATATTGATGAATTGCAAAAATGGTGCGTTGAGAACGGTATGGAGCTAAACGTGAAAAAGTGTAAGTCTATCGCATTTTCTCGCCGACAATCACGAATCGAATTCATGTACTCAATCGGGTCCGTACCCCTGGAGTGTGTTCTTTCCATCCGCGATCTCGGTGTGACCATCGACAACAAACTTCGATTCAACGAACACATCAACCTAACAACTACCAAAGCGTTCTCAGTCCTAGGATTTGTTCGACGTAGTACCAGCAACTTCCAGGATATCTACGCCATGAAGACACTATACTGCTCATTAGTTCGTAGTATCTTGGAGTATGCGGTATGTGTGTGGGCTCCATTTCACACAACCCAAACAATCCGAATGGAGAGAGTGCAACGCAGCTTCATTCGTTACGCCCTTCGCTCATTACCGTGGTCTGACCCAACGAACATGCCCGATTATGAAAGCCGTTGTAGACTTATCGCTCTCGAAACGCTTGCCTCCAGACGATCCAATCTACAACGGGTTTTTGTCTTTGATTTGATTTCGGGAAACATCGACTGTCCATCTTTGTTGTCCAGTGTTTCGTTTTATGCACCTTCCCGTCAACTTCGTGAGCGTGACTTACTGTTCATTAGACGACATAGAACCTCTTATGGTCTCAATAATCCGTTGGATGTTTGTTTTCGTTTGTTCAACAGTGTTTGTGATGTATTTGAATTTGACATGTCTAAAAATGTATTTAAAAATAGGATTAAGGGCTATTAGGTTAAGATCAGTCTGTGGAATCGTTTTATAACATTCGAGACGTTGCAAATAAATAAAAATAAAATAAAATAAAACTTCGTCGTAATCGACACCAAACTTCTGGGTGAAGCCTTGCGCCACGATCCTGGCCTTATGCCGCACGATGTTGCCCTTTTCGTCCTCCTTGGTTTTAAACAGCCACTTGCAACGCTCACCGGGGGGTAGATCGACGAGCTCCCATATGTTGTTCCTCACTAACGCTTGATATTCTTCGATCATTGCAGCTTTCCAAAGTTCGGCGTCTGCGAATTGTAACGCCTCCTTGAAACTACGGGGGTCACTAGCGGTGCGGCTAGCGAGACAGTTGCCCTTCTTCATACGTTGCTGCTCCGATGCCGATCCAGACGACGAACCAACCGTTGGCTGAACGTTGCGCTGGCCTGAAAATTGGTAGGACGGTTGGCCTTTGCTCGGAATATAATAATCAAGATACTTGCCTGGTAATGCGCGCTCCCTTCTGCTGCGCCTCAACACCTGTGACTCGGATGGTTGTGAAGATTGTCGCGGGGGGAGCGCAATGATTGTCACGTCACCGTCAGAAACATCACCTTCGCTGGTTTCGGCTTGCGAGTAGTAGTTGGATGCCTCCGAATCGTCCGAATCATCATCTGACTGCTCCTCCTCTTCTTTTTCTTCCTCAGGTCGGTGCGCCTCGATGACATCGACGACATCTGCTTGTGCTTCTTCGAAATCCAAGGACACGAATGTACGCACCTGCGTTGGCTTCCTCACTGGAACTGATACGGTATCGGATGGTTCGTGGGACGGTTCACTAATGAAGACGACATCCCGACTCTTGAAAACCTTTTTCGTGGCGGTATCATACAAGCGGCATGCCTTGTTATCTTCATCGAAACCCACGAGAATCGATTCCTTGGACTTGGCATCCCATTTGCGCCGTTTTTGCTTGGGAATGTGTGCCATCACCTTGGCACCAATCACACGGATGTGTGACAAATCCGGCTTACGGCCACTCCAAGCCTCCTCCGGTGTTTGCTTGTGCACTTTGGTCGGGGAACGGTTGACGAAGTACGTTGCAGCTGCCACCGCTTCGGCCCAGAATGCCTTCGGTAGCTTCGCTTCAAACAATATGCATCGAGCCCGCTCGACGATGGTGCGATTAACTCGCTCGGCCAGACCGTTCTGCTCCGGGGTATACTCCGTTGACTAGTGCCGGATGCCCAATACTCTCAGCCGGTTCTGGAAAGACTTATTGGTGTATTCCTTACCATTGTCTGTCCGAAGAATTTTCAATTTGCATCCGGTTTGCCGCTCTGCGAGACTGTGGTAGTGGATTAACGCTCGCAGCACCTCGGCTTCGGAATTGGTCTCCAGAAAATAGATGGAAATTCGTCTCGTCTTATCGTCGGTGAAGAACACGTAGTATCGACTTCCGCCCAACGATGTCTCCTCCATCGGGCCGCAAATGTCTGAATGGACGACCTCCAGCACTTGACCTGCACGATGTCCCTCCTTAGAAAAAGGTAGACATCGTGCAGGTCAAGTGCTGGTAGGCTGTTTTTTCCCATCGCACAGACGACACAATTTCCACAAGTCGTTTCATCGAACTGTATACCAGAAGCTAGACCACCTTTCAGCTGCTTCAGGCTGCCTACATTCAGGTGATCCATTCTCCTGTGCCACGTGTCGATATTGCTTGATGTGCACGCCAGTGACGTTGCTATAGTCTTTTTCGCTTCGAACCGAAACAGCCCTTTCTCGATGTCATGACCGTTGCTATGACGACGCCCGATGGGTCGATCACCGATCACTCCGGTTAGAGCAAATTGCACCACGTGTCCACGGCGAACGATTTGACTTACCGAAAAAAGGTTGTTGGACATTTCGGGGATGAATTTCACGCCGTTGACTTCTATCGGTGGGCTTTCGGGAGTACACTTCGCATCTAGCTTGACCAGGCCACTCGCAACGATATTCATCGTCACTTTGTCTGCTGTTATAACTACACCGCGTGCATCCCTCGTGTTCACCAGAAGTTTTCGGTTGTTGGTGAAATGATCCGACGCTCCTGAATCAAAATACCAATCTTCGTCATCCGTACCGTTGTTAGTCGATAACACGGCACTAAACGCTGATCCTCGTTGATTCGCTGGGCATTCTAGGGCGATGTGGCCAAACTTCTTGCACCGGTTGCATTTGGGTCCCTTGGGCTGCTCTGCTGACCTGCTTTCGGCTGCGCTTTGCTTCTTCCTCGGTTGAGGTGTCCTTTTCCCAAAAAATGCGGTTCGGTCGGTTTGCGTTTGCTCTTCTTGTAGCAATTTCGTTTTGATGCTGTCCCCTGTAATCGCAGTCCCAGAGCTTTCCAATGCCATTATCATGGGTTTGTACTCGTCCGGCAGACCTACTAACAGCAACGTTCCGATCCATTCCTCAGAGATATCAAATCCAACGCCTCGAAGCTGGTGGGCGGTGAAAATGATCTGGGTGACGTACTGGTCCACAGAATCGCATGCGGCCATCGTTATGGTGATGAGCTTTCGCAGGAGTCCTACTCGCCGGGTCAAACCGGTGTCTTCAAACGCTGCTTCCAGTTTCGCCCAACACTCACGTGCCGTTCTTGCGTCCTTCACGTGAACGTAGTTGATCGGATCAAGTAGAAGGATGATTTTCGCACGCGCTTTCCTATCCTTCCGTTGGTCGACGGCTGGGAAAGTTCCATCAGCATTCGCTATCGGCATCACCGCATCCCACAGGTCATCAAGCTCCAAAAATGTTTCCACCGCAAATTTCCAAGTTGCCCAATTGTCGCGACCAGTCAGGCGTCCTATGGACGGTAGGGTTGACAAATTTTGAACTTGAGCTGCTGCTGGTACCGGTGCTGGTTCGCCGCTTCCGCTTCCTCCTGAGTTACTACCTCCAGTCGACATTTTTTCTTCACTATTCTCGAACTTTCTTCAGTTTTCCGCTGGGCCCATAACCTTTCGGATAGAGCCGAAGAACAAACTACTGCTTTGGTTGAGAACACAGTTACTAATGAAAATTTTATTTCTAGGTTTAAAGTCAGCGCCTTCTGCGCATGGATATTCAAATTCAAATTCTGCACGCTAATATTATCTTACGCTAATAATATTATCACAATTGATATCCCCATATTTTGCATCGAAAATCGTTGGAACGATCTTAGATCAAGATAATCTGATATTCCATGGATATCCTGCTTCATGGACAGATCAAAATGCACAGAGAAATTGATGAAGTCAGGAAAACAAACACGGTTGTGAATATACGAAGAAGGAGCTCATGATATGAGCTCATGAATCCGCAGCGAAAATTTAGCTCGATAAGCTGTTCAAAATTTCCGATCACCAATGGATTCATAAACTTACACCGTATGAGGAACCAAATAGATAATAAATTGAAGCGATCTTTTAGTGAGAGTACACCTGCCAAAACCTCGAGACTCATGGTATGCGTTGAGGGCATACATCCCAACGCAATACGAAGACAAAAGAATCTAGAGGCAAATGAACTGAAAAGTTTAAACTCTCCTAAACCAAAAAGAAGATGAAGAAAAAGATACAAAATTCGCTCGAGTTTTATGGGGTGTGTTTTGGCAGCTGATTGAAAACAGGAAATGCCATACATTATCACTGAGAGAATAGTTGTTCGATACAACATTATGAGATCTTCAGAATGGGCGTCATCATATGTCTTCGTTTCGTATAGGACTGTGCACGCGATCAAATTACTTACTCGCTGACACTGACGCCATTTAATTATGGTTCTGAACTACACAATTGTGTGGGGAATCTTCGAACTAGGCTATCGTCGGCTCCCCATGAAAATTAATGTTCAAGAATTTTGTCTGTGATTTGGTTTCGCGTTCAAGTAGCAAAACATTCTCCACCAATGATGAAAGCAAAGCTAATCGAGACCGGGAACATTAACAGAAAGGAACTTAGAATAAAAAGTAATGAAACTTAATAAAGTAATGGAACTTTTTTCGAGGCCAGTAATATTAACAGAAGCGTTTTAAAGAGAATAGGGCAAAATGATGAGAAGTATTTATATTTCTAGTAGCTTCAAGCCACCAATGTATGACTCTGTATGCATGCTGTGGCAAATGCTTGTTTGGCGCTTGGATGTCCACATGGATGACGAACGATGTCTACAGATGCGATTCGAATGAGACGATACTAAATAACATGCAGCATATTTGATTCTTGCAAGTATATCTTTAGAGTGTGCAAATCAGGGATGACCTCATTCGTGAGGAAAACCGAACTATAGCTACCAGTAACCAATGGAATTTTAGGAAAAAGCTACGGGTTTTCAGAAGCGAGCAACACTTAACTTTTTACTTCCGTTCTCCGTAAGGATAGTCCCCATTTGATATCTATCATTAGGTGACAAGGTTTTTTTTACGCGGATTTTCGAATTAACGCGGGTTTTTACGCGGATTTCTCTATTAACGCAATTTTTTTACGAGGTACGTATCCCCCGCGTAAAAAAAATATACAACACAACTATAGTTATCAAGCGTTGGAAAGTACTGAGTGAGCCTTTTCTATACCTATATTGCACGGGTAGAATTTGAAAATCAGATTTTTGATATTTAAATAACATGCAGTTGGAATTTTGTGTACATACTTGGAAACAGACGGTAGTAAAAGTTGATCCAGAATTTTCAACTTTCCGTTCTCGTAGATTATAGCCTCCAGCGTCATGATGAGAATCTATCGCTATGTGTTGCCCTTCAAATCGGATGATAACAGCGATAACGCAAACAGCGCAAACAGCAGACAAAATGTAAATATTATCAGTTTTTGACATTTGGTAAGCGCGAATTCGCGACGACAGTGGTACAGTGTCGATGTCTGGTGGCGACTTTCAAATAGGAGCCATAATTTGCATCCCAAACTCGTTAGTGTAATCCTTATCAGATGAGAAGACACGAAATAAATTCCAGAATGTTGAAATTTGAATGAAAATTGAATGTTATTTAATTACCTGAAACACGTATTTCTGACATATATTTAACCATTTGTTTATATATTTCCAACATTGTTGATGAATCTTTTCATTTTAATATGAAGTTGACTTCAAAAACAATTTACGTATGAGATTTTTTCACCAACTGCAAACAAAAGTATATTTAACCCTATTTAACCATTTGTTTATATATTTCCAACATTGTTAATGAATCTTTTCATTTTAATATAAAGTTGACTCCAAAAACAATTTACGTATGAGATTTTTTCACCAACTGCAAACAAAAGTATTTTTCATTTAAATAGAATACTAGTTTGATCCAAACAAATTAATTTTATTCTTAAATTTAATTTTAAAAACGTGTTCATTCCGCCTGAAATCAATTGACGAATTTAAGCAAAGCTGAATCAGCTCATGCGACATCTACATTAGAGCTCAGAACCACAAAAGTGAGGGTGTTTGTTTATTTTACGCACTGAAAAGCAAGATTCGGTGGTGATTATTCATTTTATTTCAATTTAGGTTCATTTCAGCCATTGAATGTCGTCAGTATATGGTAAGAAACTTGGAGTTTTGTATATTTACGGTGGTTTCAACACGCGATTTGACCACAATCATAGATAATCTTCGAAAATTTTAAGTTTGACAATGCATACCGGTTATTGATACTATGGATGATTGCGATGAAATCGATATCATATCAAATTGGCTGATATCATTGATTATGTAGGGGTCGATACGAGAAGGATTTGCAGTATTTTTAGCACAAAACTCCCTATTCATCGTTTACTTAGCTGAAAAAAATTAAAGTTACAATACTTATAACAAGCCATTGCTCGTAATATACATAGCACATTGTAAAATTATGATTTTCTAACCTATTCAGTGTGGAAAGAATACATGAAACCGGGAAATTTAAAGATGAATTCTGATTTGTCTAGAAAATTTGAACGAATTTCATACCAAAAAAACAAAACATCCTCATTTTACTCGCTGCGCCATCTGGTTGTAAATCCAACGTAAATTCGTCAATTGCTATCATTGGCGATCTAACGTACAAATCTACACCTAGGTAGCGCTGCGGTGAATGTGAGGATGGTTTTAAATTTTGCCATGTGAGCTTATGGAAGGTTTGTAGTTCTTTCCATAAATTACAATGTTATAATCATAAAAGATTATTTGATTGCGATAAGTTCGTAAGAAATTTAATTCTGCGCAATTTTATATATAACATGTTATTTATTTACCTCTTTCAGTAGTGAAAACTATAAAAATGTTGACAATGGTTGAATTAAAGAAGGAAATTCGAGAGCACAATCAAACACAAGTAGAAAAATGCACGATTCCTGCATGTGAGAACTACCTTGGAATGTCCAGAAGTAAAATATACGTGATTTGTTTTTTGAGTTTTAGGTTACATTAGCATCATTTTCTTAGTTCAAAAACAAAATCCAGATGTCTCACCGATCGTTTACGTTTTGCGTTAGATCGCCAATTGGCGATCTAACGTACAAATCTACACCTAGGCAGCGCTGCGGTGAATGTGAGGATGGTTTTAAATTTTGCCATGTGAGCTTATGGAAAGTTTGTAGTTCTTTCCATAAATTACAATGTTATAATCATAAAAGATTATTTGATTGCGATAAGTTCGTAAGAAATTTAATTCTGCGCAATTTTATATATAACATGTTATTTATTTACCTCTTTCAGTAGTGAAAACTATAAAAATGTTGACAATGGTTGAATTAAAGAAGGAAATTCGAGAGCACAATCAAACACAAGTAGAAAAATGCACGATTCCTGCATGTGAGAACTACCTTGGAATGTCCAGAAGTAAAATATACGTGATTTGTTTTTTGAGTTTTAGGTTACATTAGCATCATTTTCTTAGTTCAAAAACAAAATCCAGATGTCTCACCGATCGTTTACGCTTTGCGTTAGATCGCCAATTGACGAATTTACGCAAAGCTGAATCAGCTCATGCGACATCTACATTAGAGCTCAGAACCACAAAAGTGAGGGTGTTTGTTTATTTTACGCACTGAAAAGCAAGATTCGGTGGTGATTATTCATTTTATTTTAATTTAGATTCATTTCAGTCATTGAATGTCATCAGTATATGGTAAGAAAGTAAGAAAGGGCTTTGTATATTTACGATGGTTTCAACACGCGATTTGAACAAAGTCATAGATAATCTACGAAAATTTTAAGTTTGATAATGAATGCATACCGGTTATTGATACTATGGATAACTGCGATGAAAACGATAGCATATCAAATTGGCTGATATCATTGATTATGTAGGGACCGATACGAGAAGGATTTGAAGTCTTTTTAGCGCAAAACATCCTATTCATCGTTTACTTAGTTGAAAAAAATTAAAGTTACAATACTTCCCAGCAAACATTAAATCGTATAATTTTGCACGTGCCAAGTCTTACAAGAAATCCGAATCAATCATAATCGCATATAATATCAATCAAAGTATGTATCGTGTATATTTGAAATCGCATTAAATGTAAAAACTCGATTTGCTATACCATTATCAAATTAAGTCGCAATTCGGTATAATAAACATCAATTTTATGATGCACATTGTCGTAAAATATATTTAATCCGCATCATATGCGTATATTACGCTGATGCAGTTTGTGTGTCGTATAAGCGTATAATTTAAATCGATTCAGTACTGTTGGAGAGTTATCATCCACCCAACACTACATCCCTGAATTCATGAAACCAGATACCCTCAGAGAACAGCAGACTGTTGTTATGTTTCAGAGCTACAATGAGCTACCATGATAGTGTGACAACAGACAACCAAGAACGCGAGAAAAGATCGAGAGCGGCAGTGAGTGCCGTGAATGTGTGTGATGTTTTGTTTTGGTTTTCGTCAAGTAGATAAAAATAGGAAGAAAGGAGAGATAGATTGTAGAGTAGAAGAATAGAAGTATAGTACCGTAGAATAGTCGTTGAGTGTAGTTCGTCTAAAATTCAAATTTGTATATGCTGTAAAAATAAATGTAAATAGTCCTGTAAAAGAAAATATATGTTGTTTCGTGCTGAATGTCGAGTGCGTGAAATTTAATTAATTGAATTGTGTGATTTATCGCACACCCAATACGAGTGTTCGTCCACCCACCGCCCGTTGGAATACGGCTTAATTGGAAGGATTCTGGGTGGAATTGAACAAGTACGATAAGAGTGTTCGTCCACGTTTTGGAATCGTTAAAATTAAGCGACCGTTTCTTTTAACTTTACTCTAGAGACTGACGTTCCATCGAACTAGTGATACGCATCAGCCAAAGAGATATCCGATAATTGCTCATTTTTCGTATACTCTTTCAGACCAATGGTGCCAATGTTTCCCAATTTTCTTATTTATACTTCTCATGCATCTGGATTATTGTAAAAGACATTTGTCAACGCTGGTTCTTTTCACTCTTATATTATTTTCCTCTCCTTGTTTGTGGAGGAATATTCTCACGTCTTGCTCGTGTGTATGCGTAGTCCATGAATTAACTTTCACACAGAGCCAAAGCTTTACCATTAACCATGAGCAGATGAAACACAAGGATTTTATAATCGATTTAAATTTACATATACATATACATATTTTAATTATTTAAGAATTTCTTCTCTTATCCTTATCTCATCTCCTACATTATCCCCCGCCTCTATACTACTGATAAATATAATGAAACCAAACCAAGGCTTTAAACATTAATCTGAATCTGGCAATATTCATTAATTCATTGAAACTTGGAAGGTATTGAAACACAAATAAATTTCCTTACTTGAACACAAACAATTGAATCAATTTTATTCCACTCAAAGTATTAGGTTGTTTCCAAGTTCTTACCCTCAAAGGGCAATCTCTTCCTAAGTGTCTGACAAGATGATGAATAGCATCACCAATATCCCCTTAATGCTTTTCACACAGAAGAGAGGCCTCATCATGCGCTGGTTGCTATATCCGATATACATTGTGTCGTGCATGTGCTCACACGGAGCAACTACGCCCATCATGCGCTATCATACACAGATCACTCGGATAAGAAATGCATGCAGGCTTTCGATAAAGCTTCGCCTTGCGTTCCAGCATTTGGTGAGTGCATTGCATGCAGCATTTATGCGTTCATTCTTACCTCTGTACCGTATAGCAAGCACGAGACCGTCATGCAGGCGTACGAGAATGTGCCCCGCACTGTGTTCGTGCAGCTTTTTTTTTTTCATGCAAGCTACTCAGTGATCTAGCATGCGCGTTATCATATGTCCCTCTTACGCAGGCTACCAGACTGTGCTCCGCCTTGCTTCCAACATCCGTGACCACATTGGGTGCACCCATCATGCTCTCGTTCGTACGGAACCACCAACTCACAGATGGGTAAAAACTTTTACGCTCTGATATAAATCTCTAATCATAATCATTCTTGACAACACCAGATTCGATTGGTTCTTCTCTAAGCACTTCGGTGCATCGATAATAGTATGCTTCGGTCGTTCGGAAGATCCCGCTGTTCCTACGATCATTCGGAAGCAGAAGATCGACCTTCCGAAACATGAACACTTGCTTCCCTATTTCCCGAACGATATCACTGTTCCTATTCTACCACAAACTGTTCCTTACTCTGTTCTTCGCCGTAAATTTTCTCTGTTTCTACCTACTCTTAGCCTCGCATTCTTCATATGACCCTTTGGAACATTTTGAACACTAACTGTGATCCACTAATCACGTCAGTATCACTCGGAACTCTCGGAACAAACTCGTAAGCTGACACTGCTCATACTTCCCATCGACGGGACCGAATCCAACTAAGTAACGAAGTCTCGATCCGTTTTCTCATTTTAGTCGAACTCTCCAACAGTTTTCCATTAGAAAAATCGAAGGATATTACAAAATTAGTTCCAACGTTTGTTTTTCTTCTAACGAAATTATTTTGAACGTTATAACAAAAAAACAATCTTTCTCCCACGCTTTAATCCTGGACATTTTCATTTCATTTATTTTAACGCATGGTCGATAGGTGATACCTATCCCTTACCTACCTATTCCATGGCCGACGAATTCATTTTCGTCCCACGATTACATACTGCATGGCCAATAGGTAACACCTATCCCACAACTTTCATGGCCAACGAAATCTTATACGTCCCACGATTACGTTTTGCATGACCGATAGGAGATACCTATCCCACGACTTCCATGGCCGACGAATTCATTTTCGTCCCACGATTACATATTGCATGGCCAATAGGAGATACCTATCCCACGACTTCCATGGCCGACGAATTCATTTTCGTCCCACGATAATATATTGCATGGCCAATAGGTAATACCTATCCCACGACTTCCATGGCCAACGAAATCTTATTCGTCCCACGATTACATTTGCATGGCCGATAGGAGATACCTATCCCACGACTTCCATGGCCGACGAATTCATTTTCGTCCCACGATAATATATTGCATGGCCAATAGGTAATACCTATACCACGACTTCCATGGCCAACGAAATCTTATTCGTCCCACGATTACATTTGCATGGCCGATAGGAGATACCTATCCCACGACTTCCATGGCCGACGAATTCATTTTCGTCCCACGATAATATATTGCATGGCCAATAGGTAATACCTATCCCACGACTTCCATGGCCAACGAAATCTTATTCGTCCCACGATTACATTTGCATGGCCGATAGGAGATACCTATCCCACGACTTCCATGGCCGACGAATTCATTTTCGTCCCACGATAATATATTGCATGGCCAATAGGTAATACCTATCCCACGACTTCCATGGCCAACGAAATCTTATTCGTCCCACGATTACATTTGCATGGCCGATAGGAGATACCTATCCCACGACTTCCATGGCCGAGGAATTCATTTTCGTCCCACGATAACATATTGCATGGCCAATAGGTAATACCTATCCCACGACTTCCATGGCCAACGAAGTCTCATTCGTCCCACGATTACAATTGTATCATGTCCCACATTTTCAACATGGCCGACATTCTATTTAATGCAAGGCTGATAGGTGAAACCTATTCCACGACTTTCATGGCCGACGAATTAATTTTTCGTCCCACGATTTCAGTGAAATTACATGTCCCACGATTTCAACATGGCCGACATTATCACTTTTCAATTGCGTGGCTGATGGATTTTTCACATCCCACGATTTATATGGCTGACGAAAGAAAGATCTTTCGTCACACAACCAAGCAATTGCAAAGTTTTCCTTTTGCGTTCTATTCAATTTGCCACTTTATACTCACATAAAAAAACTGCTACCGACTGCGCCATCGTCGTGTTTCCGTTTTGGAATCGTTAAAATTAAGCGACCGTTTCTTTTAACTTTACTCTAGAGACTGACGTTCCATCGAACTAGTGATACGCATCAGCCAAAGAGATATCCGATAATTGCTCATTTTTCGTATACTCTTTCGGACCAATGGTGCCAATGTTTCCCAATTTTCTTATTTATACTTCTCATGCATCTGGATTATTGTAAAAGACATTTGGCAACGCTGGTTCTTTTCACTCTTATATTATTTTCCTCTCCTTGTTTGTGGAGGAATATTCTCACGTCTTGCTCGTGTGTATGCGTAGTCCATGAATTAACTTTCACACAGAGCCAAAGCTTTACCATAGACCATGAGCAGATGAAACACAAGGATTTTATAATCGATTTAAATTTACATATACATATACCTATTTTAATTATTTAAGAATTTCTTCTCTTATCCTTATCTCATCTCCTACACGCTTGTTATGCGATTTATTGTTTGCTGGGTTATAACAAGCCATCCCTCGTAATACACATAGCACATTGTAAAATGATGATTTTCTAACCTTTTCAGCGTGGAAAGAATACATGAAACCGGGAAATTTAAAGATAAATTCTCATTTTTCTAGAAAATTTGAACGAATTTCATACCAAAAAAACAAAACATCCTCATTTTACTCGCTGCGCCATCTGGTTGTAAATCCAACGTAAATTCGTCAATTCGCGTCATCGAAGGTACGGTGTCGCCACCTATGAAAGTTTCGCGTGTGAGTGAAAATATGTTGCATATTTTCTCTGTAATTAATATACTGATTTCTCGAAAACTTGTACCGTGTTTATCTTACAATTAGTGGAAATTGTTGAAAAATAGTTTTTCTTAGCTGTTTCGATGCTCCGAACCAAAATTTATTGTCATTTAGTAGTGAAAAAAAGCCGTTGAAGTACATCCTCTGTCAATCTACCTGCGAGAGAGGTAAACCGAATTAATGAAATTTGATATAAAAATATCCGCTTAGTGTTCATAAAATACTTAAAATACAAAGATCTGGATTCTATTCAATCAGTGCTCTAATATTTTTCAAAATATTTTTCATAGAACGTGTGAAATATAGTCGTCAAAAGCTGCGCAAATTGCCCGGAGAACATGCAAGTCGGACGAAATTTGCTTGAAGCTGACTCCGAACAATCTGCAAAATTCAAAAGCCGTATTGTTTGTGTCGTCCCCGAATGTAAGCAGAGATATCGCCCGGAATTTCTTTTCATGCCTTCCCTCCGAAAACGGACAAATCGCGGTATCTAGACTGGATCCAACGACTACGGCTAAAGATAGAACCTACAAAAACCTCCCGTATTTGTAGCCTCCATTTCACCGTGTCGAACTTCTACTCTCCAAGTATTCACATTTTCGCACTTTTGAAAAAGTGTGAAACAGTCCAACTTGGTGCAAAATGTGCATTAATAAAGAGATAAGAAAATAACATGTTATATATAAAAATGCGCAGATTTAAATTTCTTAAAAACTCATCGCAATCAAATAATCTTTTATGATTATAACATTGTAATTTATGGAAAGAACTACAAACCTTCCGTAAGCTCACATAGCAAAATTGAAAACCATCATCACTTTCACCGCAGCGCTGCCTAGGTGTAGATTTGTACGTTAGATCGCCAATGATAGCAATTGACGAATTTACGTTGGATTTACAACCAGATCGCGCAGCGAGTAAAATGAGGATGTTTTGTTTCTTTGGTATGAAATTCGTTCAAATTTTCTAGAAAAATCAGAATTTATCTTCAAATTTCCCGGTTTCATGTATTCTTTCCACGCTGAAAAGGTTATAAAATCATCATTTTACAATGTGCTATGTATATTACGAGCAATGGCTTGTTATAAAAATTGTAACTTTAATTTTTTTCAACTAAGTAAACGATGAATAGGGAGTTTTGTGCTAAAAATACTGCAAATCCTTCTCGTATCGACCCCTACATAATCAATGATATCAGCCAATTTGATATGATATCGATTTCATCGCAATTATCCATAGTATCAATAACCGGTATGCATTGTCAAATTTAAAATTTTCGAAGATTATCTATGACTTTGGTCAAATCGCGTATTGAAACCATCGTAAATATACAAAACTCCAAGTTTCTTACCATATACTGACGATATTCAATGGCTGAAATGAATCTAAATTGAAATAAAATGAATAATCACCACCGAATCTTGCTTTTCAGTGCGTAAAATAAACAAACACCCTCACTTTTGTGGTTCTGAGCTCTAATGTAGATGTCGCATGAGCTGATTCAGCTTTCCGTAAATTCGTCAATTGAATTGACGAATTTACGTTGGATTTACAACCAGATGGCGCAGCGTGTAAAATGAGGATGTTTTGTTTTTTTGGTATGAAATTCGTTCAAATTTTCTAGACAAATCAGAATTTATCTTCAAATTTCTTGGTTTCATGTATTCTTTCCACGCTGAAAAGGTTAGAAAATCATCATTTTACAATGTGCTATGTATATTACGAGCAATGGCTTGTTATAAGTATTGTAACTTTAATTTTGTTCAACTAAGTAAACGATGTAGAGGGTGTTTTGCGCTAAAAATACTGCCAATCCTTCTCGTATCGGTTCTGGTTGTAAATCCAACGTAAATTCGTCAATTGAGTGGTAACGAAAGCTCTCTTTCTAGCGTCTCGGTAGTGATCCCCGATTTTTTAAACTAATCGTTCACCAACTAATCGAATACTTTTGAGCACCCAGAATAAAATCGATGAAACAGATATCGACCTAATACCAGGGACAGACATAAGCTGTACTAGCGTTGTACGTGTACAGCGTTGTACGTGTACCACCGTAGCATGACAGACATACTTTGGTTGTACATTGTACCGCATGTCAAACTGACAATCAGAAATTTGACCAATTTTCACCTCATATTGCAATGAAAAAATTCGAAAGTTCTAGCTAATTCTTTGTTTTGCATTCCTTTCAGGAGCTGCATTCGGACAAACCGGTCTTCATCAGAGTTGCTGTATCTGCAGAGGCGTACCTTTTCCATCAGTCGTGCGTGAAATGCTATTGCCGATTCATCAGGACTCTGTTTCAAGTTCAGAAACATTTCATGCTCGGCAGTCGTGTCCACCATTGAAAGCAGATAGGTTTCAATGTTTTTCACGAAAACTTCGTAACAGTTTGGTTCTCGTAGGCACGGCCGGAGCCTGGCTGCTCGAGTTATTCCGCGCAACTTTTCTCCCAATGAGATATACAAACCCTGTGATAGCTTTACTGGATCGCTTACATTATTCATCGATAGTTGAATTTCGAAGCGTTCAACAAAACGATTCCAGTGCTCCCACATTTGGTTCGAAGGTACATTCTCGGGGAAGGACTGGATGTTCTCCCTGCGCACATTAGCAGTGCTCGCAGACGGTCCTGCGGAATCAATGATGTTGTGCCAGCTGTGGTCATTCTCGTACTGTGCTGAATTAATGGGTTGGCCTGAATTTAACTTTTCCACCAGCTGATTCAAGGTGTTTTCCATCTTCTCCTTCTCCGGATATATTCACGATTTTCTTCACTCCTGACCACAGCATCACTACCACCGCTCGTGTCATTGTTTCCTTCCTTTGGCATTTCAGCGTTTTCCTCGAATGTGTCCTTCAGGCTTAGCTCTGAGGAATGTGATTTGTTATCATCCGTATCTACATTGATATTGGTTCTATCAGGTACCCATCCATCTTGAGAAATATCGGAGTCTTCCGAATCGCTGTTGAATTCGGGAGCCCGTACATATTTTCCACCACTAGACATTTCCGGTTTTCGATTCGAACTTCGAATGTTTCAAACCTACGAATGATACCAGAGATAAAATCCTATTATTCCTATCCTATTATTTTGTTATTGCCAACTTTATCATCTTTTTATCGATTCTGATTCAATTTATAGTCACACCGAGATTGCATTAACTTTCGACTTAGAACTTTTGCGGTCATCTCGATCCGCTACCAAAATCAAAATCGTGGTATCCCCTGTCCACGTGTGAATATTCAGGCAGTCATCCCGAGCCGCCACAGCTATCCGAATTCCGGTAATTTTATCCGCTACAAGGGAAAATACACGGTCATCTCGATCCGCTACCCTAGTCCAAATCGTGGTATTTACCGACCACGTCCCAACGAACAGGTAGTCATCACGAACCACCACCATAATCTGGACTGCGGCCTTTCCTGTTCGCTATAAAACCAAACAAGTGGCCGTTTTAAGGCGCCACCTAAAGTCTAACCGTGAATAAATATTTTAAGATTTTTCAACCACCATCGACCACCTACGCGGACATCTCGATCCTCTACCAGGACATGAATTGCGTCCATCCCGTACCGTTACCGAAATATAAATAGAGATAATTTGTGTCTGTTCTGTTTTTTTCGCAGCTGCCGATGTACGGTCACCATTTTCTTTTTTCATTCATCACTTTCACAAATTATAAAATTTTTCCTCGATACGATGGGCGATTCCTCAGCGGCAATAATAAAAAAGAACCTGCTGTTTATTTTTTGATGGAATTTCAGCAGGCTCCTGGCAGGATCGCCAATGTGAATAACCCGGAGTCAAGGAATCACTCAACGCTCTGTCGTTTATTCGAGAAGGACTTATTGCGTTCACTGCCGGACAACGAAGGGGCTTATGCTGCGGAAATCACAAATGACATCGGTGATAGTAACGCATCGATTCAATGTATGACAGTAGTAACAGGTGATATGACCAGTGTTGCCGACTCGTCATTGGTGTACCACACAGGTCTGATGCAGTGATCTATGACCAGAAACCCTTGCTGAGGTACTTAATCGCCGATAATCATATTATCGAGCAATAAGTACGAGATTCTTCAAGTTTTATTCGAATACATCCGTTTTTCCAAGAGATTCTAGAAGAAAATATCCTCAAATATTATTTCACAGTTATGTTCGAGTGGCGGGAAACGATTTACTTATCAAGCACTGGAATAGGTAAAAAAAATATTTGAAATAAATCAAAGACGAACTTCTTAAAATAAAACGATTTTTAAGAATCCAGTTTTTTTAAGAACAATCTTCCGGTGTTTTGAAAAATATTACTGGCATCCCTGCTAGCGACAGCTTACTTTCTATGCAAGGGTAGAGTTTACTTGGAAAATATTCTGTTTTCACTATCCCCCTTCGTTGTTTCTGTTCTAGCTGCATAAGATGCCCGTTATTGATAGCTCTGTTCGGGAAAGCACACAAATGGACGGAAAAAATGTATGGGGAAATGGGAATGTTTCCAATTTTCATCAATTTAGACCATATATAGACTATAGGATTTTAATGTATAGCATATCAAACAAATCTTAGAAAATTGGTTCGATTAGTTCGATATGCAAATGTATGCAAATCGTTAAAATCCGTCCGCAGCAAAAATAGTTATTAACGTTAACTTTATTTCATAAAAACGTGACCTGGTTTCTGATTTGGCACCCTTAATGAAAGACGTAGTCCTACGTCAAAAGTTTTTTTTAGCGTCTAAAATTCAAACACAACAAACAAGTATCCAATCTAAGTTATTGACTCAATAGAAAGTCAATGAAAAGAATGTTTACCAAGTCTTTTGATTTGATTTGTTTTTGCTACCCACCAATATCCGTCTATGACGCTGCGTACAGTACAACTGTAGCCATGTAAAACGGTGAAACAAGTCGGTACAGATACAGCGATTATACCGAGTTGCTTGAATGGTTCAAGCACTGTACATGGTGACAGACACACAATTTTCGAAGTACAACACTAGTACAGTTGTATGTCTGTCATAAGTATAACGTGGACCGAAATACTGTGACATCTCCGTCTTGTCTCCTCTTGCCTACATCCAGAAAACTGCTTGCTAGAAGAAGCTAAAAAAATTTTGGTAATGCAAGCATTGGTAGAATGTACATATTTTCAATATATATTACAACCGTATGTAGAATGAATGTCAGGTCAATACACATCCCTACCAATTAATGGTATATTTTACTAAAGAGCAATTTCACGCTGAATCAGCGGTCCGCTTACCCGACTCTCTTCAATTTTTTGAAACTAGGTGCTTGTGATGAGCACTACCTGAAATCACATTTTTCACATTTTACGATTGTAATTACGGCTGATTTTAAAAAAAGCGTATTCAAAATCAATGATTTTTCTTTAAAAAACGTAATTCATAATCCAGATGTCTGAATAAAATATAATGTTTGATGAAGCTGTTGGAAAATCAATGAACTACTTAGGAAAAATAACACTTTAAACAAACTGTTGAAAAATGTTACTCATAGAATGAATTTAATATTAAAAACTTTTATGTCTTAAAACACCATGATTTCGATTTTTGGTGTATTTCTATCGTAAAACTCTTCTAATTTAACCAAGTTTGATGTATAGTGGTGCCGTGACTCACCAAAATGGAAACATGAGTTTTTTTTTAATTTATGAAATTTCAATACTTTGTGAAATCATAACCATTTAAGAAAAGAAACATGAAAAATATTGCTACTTGCGATTTAACATAAAAAAACAATATATAATGTTTTTCCTAGTATTAACAGTTTTCGACAGTCTTTAGAAAACAAACGCAGCGTTGCGCTTGAGTTTCATTTTCAAGCCATCAATTGTGAAAAATCTTTAGATTCGTCATGTAAAATGATATATTACTTTACTCATTTCAGTTCGCAGTTATCTCTTCCACATATTCACAGTGCACAAACATGCCCATCATAATTAAATAAGATACAAATTGAGAAAAACTAATGCATTTGCCTTTTCTGTAAATATTCATGGTTGCTTGGTAAGATTTTGCGGTTAGTCAATGTTCAAAAATCAGGATATTTACACTCTACCTCCACAACGAATCATTGAACTTTATGATCGCACTTAAAAATCACACCAACATGTCATATTGCACAAGAATTTTGCCAAAAATTGTGAAAGTAATAATTGGGGCAATATGCACAGGAAAAAAATATTCGTTACATAGGTTATAAAAACAAACGTTCGTTTTGACCAATGCCCTGGCATGTAACCATTTTTTTGTGGTTCGCACAGAAAATCATAAGCCGCACTCACAATTACTCCAAGCCGCACTCACATTACGGAACAAACAAAAGGAGTTTGACAGCACGACTGAATTGACTACACTCACATTACGAGGAGAACAAAAGAAACTTGTACGCTTGAGCCCTTTCTATGCAGCCTACGCTCAATTTGTGTTGGTTGGAATAGGGATGTCAGCCCTTTGGTTCTGACTTTCTCTCTTCGCTCTGATGATATTAGTTGCATAGTGGGTCTAATTGATTTCATAATGTGATAAAATTGCAACAAGTTTATTGGTTTTACACTATTTATATGAAATTTTATTCATGTAATGAATTTTCAATAAGCTGTGTCTAGCATCGAATATGTTATTTTTTATGAAATATAACAAATAGAAGTACTTTTATTAACATATCGATAAGAAAACATATTGAAATTTCGGGCATCCTGCAAGCGCACTGTGTGCGCTGTGCTCGTTTGTTTTGATACGTCTAACCAAGTTGTTACGATGCGTTCTGTCCATGGATTATGGCATTTCACCCAACCCTATGTTTTGAACTGTCGTCGGAAATATTTAAAATTCCTTGCAAATTCGAGTATGTTATATCAAATTACATCAGGGATATAATTGGCAGTGACGGAAGAAGTATTCTAGATGTTAAACAGCATGAATCAATTACAAGAAGTGCGGTAAAAGACTGATTTGCTTAAATGGTGCGTTTTGTACCACTCTCCCCTACTAAACATTTCTTCTCACTTGTGTGATGCGCGCCTCATTCTATACACACACTCACATACACATCGAATTCTAGCGCCCGCTTTGTCTTCGTTCGTTCTAAGCAAAGCATAAAAACAACAGCGCGCCCCCATTTGAACCTTGTGTGAAGAAAAATATCTCAACAGAGAGAGCAATCCAGATTCAAGCGGAGTATAGCCATACGGCGCAAGCATGGCGCAAATTTCAGCGTAAAACTCAGCCTAACACTGGGTGCAAATCTCTGCGTAAGAACGGCGCTAATAACCAAACATTTCATCTGTGTTTCGGAGCGTGCTCATTCGCCAGAGCGCATGTGTGCGCAAGGGGTGGGAGCTCAACTGGGTACAAAAATCATGTTACACATCAGCACCAGGTTGCATTCTGAAGACTGGTATATAACCAATTCAATATAATTAAAATCATGCTCGTGAAATATTCGAAAATGACCTACTGCTGCTGGACACTACGACTGAAGCCGGGTTTAGGCGTTGTCAGTTACAACTGGTTACCACTCAGTATCGGTTAATTCATATAAGGTGCCAGTTCATCAGCGTGGTGGTACAATTATACAGCGTAAAGATCGCATTAGACGAGCGGCTACTCTGATGAAGGACGATCCTTACACGTCAGTTGTTGCGCTGACAAAGACGGACATTCCAAAGGAACATTGAAAATTGATGATGAAACTAGCTTTGAGTATCAAGATGGAAAATATCTGTACATCTATATATCTATACATCGAATTGGAGTTTAAGAACAATGTACTCACCAGTAGGTAAGTTCTAACCATAACACTCCAAAATACATAATGAAATAAAAAAATAAAATAAAAATATGCTACAAACGAGAAATCAGCAATCGGTCGGCGCTTTCCAATTTCAACTTAGCTAGGGAACATAATTCTTTACCGAAGCCTCTGTAATTGAAAAATAAATAAATTTATTTTATGATCAATTGGCTCTTCAAGCTAATCACAAATGTTTTTTATAACCAACCCGAAGTTCTCGAAATGTAACTTATGTTAAACCAACATTGAATTGATGGCTTATACTGGGTTATACTAACCGGCTTGATATTTGTTCATCAATGTTATAATATGTACGAATAATCCGTATTGCAAAAATTGACTTATCATTGGTAGTATTTATCAAAAAAATCGTCAAATATACATTTTTTTTGTGAGAGTGTATAGTTTATTGGTCGAAAATACGGAATAATTAACAAAACGAAATGGCATCACTGGTAATGATTTTTTCTTCTCCGCTCATATGTCTAGTGATCCCCGTTTTTTGAAATAAATCGTTCATCAGCTAATCGAATACTTGTTAGCAGTTTGTTATTCGATACGATTAATCGCTCCAAATATTCGATTAATCGATTAATCGTCATACTGAGAGGAATAATAAGTTAGACTAATATTTCTCATTTGCTAAAAAGCCATCTGGAATCAAAATTGTTCATTCTGCCTGAAATTCAATTATTTTTGTTTACGCTCCCCTGAACTTGTAAACGAAGCTCAATTCGCGTTGACGTCATTGAGTTTCGTTTACAAGTTTAAGAGAGCGTCAAAGATAATGATTGAATTTCAGAATAAAACTGCAGCGGCCGTACGTTTTTTTCTCTGGGTTTGAATCGATTAATCGACGTAAATTATTCGTTTGCTTAGATTATTGGTTGCGCAGTAATCGATTATTCGAACGATTATCGGGGATCACTACATATGTCAGCTCTACAAAACAACTTCCATTTTCACAGGGCTCTATTCCAGAAAACGAGACGAGCAATTCGTCTCATCTCGTCTCGTCGGCCACACTGTCGAGACGAGCAAAATATCCTATTCCAGTACACGAGTTTCATTGAAATGTTTTATTTGGTAGACTGGAAAGACTTCTGTCACTTTTTCTCGGTATGATCAGTGATGTCAGAAGTGCAGACATGTTTTCATTTTAAGAAAAACAACAAACATTTTTGGAATTGATCAGTCGAAACTCTTTTCTCAGTGCCAAAATACTAGAATCATAACAAAAAGGAATTAGATTCATATATCTTTTTGGCTTCATTGATATTTTTTCTACCAGCATATGATTTCATCGCTCAGACGTTTTGTTATAATTGATTTATTAACACCAATGTTTGTTCACCTAATCAACGATTTATCAAGAAAAGTTCCAAATATATATGCTTGTATTTCCATTTATAGTTATACAATAAAGTAGTTTAGTTTTTTTTCACATTCACAACAATAAACTTTGAAACCATTAGGTACGACGAATGAAACGCATCATTGTAAAAGGTGAATTAGTAGGAAAAAACATTGGCTTATCAAAAATGCACATTAGAATTATTTGAATTATTCATTTTCGTTCAATATGATGTTATATGATGCGCTCGTCAGCTCGTCTCGTCTTGTGGAATAGGGCCCATAATCTTTATTTTTATATTTTCCAAAACAATACTCGGAACTTGACAGTTCAGTATAATTGTATTGGTGAACCCGAGTGCGAACCCGTGAATTATCTCAGTGCGAAACTAACAGCTTTTGGGGTGAACCTAGTCCGAAACTGGGTTGAAACTGAGTGAATGAAAAAACGTTTTGACAGCAGTTATTCCGGGTTTACAATCATCCACAATGAGCGCAATTTTTTACTCTTCAAAAGCGATTTTCATTCGTCAACCAATCAGAGCAAAGCGCGAAATCACCCATGACAGTGCGAAAAAAGAAAGAACTCTACAAGCTTCGGCTGCGAGAATCGCGTTGCTTTGATAGGAGACACTACCCAGCAAACATTAAATCGTATAATTTTGCACGTGCCAAGTCTTACAAGAAATCCGAATAAATCATAATCGCATATAATATCAATCAAAGTATGTATCGTGTATATTTGAAATCGCATAAAATGTAAAAACTCGATTTTATATACCATTATCAAATTAAGTCGCAATTCGGTATAATAAACATCAATATTATGATGTACATTGTCGTAAAATATATTTAATCCGCATCATATGCTTATATTACGCTGATGCAGTTTGTGTGTCGTATAAGCGTATAATTTAAATCGATTTAGTACTGTAGTAAATCGTGTTGCATGCTGAAGAAAATCATGAAACAGTAAATCATATTAGATCCTAATAAAGAACATCCCAGCAAACATTAAATCGTATTATTTTGCACGTGCCAAGTCTTACAAGAAATCCGAATAAATCATAATCGCATATAATATCAATCAAAGTATGTATCGTGTATATTTGAAATCGCATAAAATGTAAAAACTCGATTTTATATACCATTATCAAATTAAGTCACAATTCGGTATAATAAAGATCAATTTTATGATATACATTGTCGTAAAATATATTTAATCCGCATCATATGCGTATATTACGCTGATGCAGTTTGTGTGTCGTATAAGCGTATAATTTAAATCGATTCAGTACTGCAGTAAATCGTGTTGCATGCTGAAGAAAATCATGAAACAGTAAATCATATTAAATCCTAATAAAGAACATATTACATCATATTGAAATGTCATTGAAATGCTGATGCACTTGAGAGTTTTAACCGCTGTTGAATTAAATTTCAGATAGCCGCGCGAGATAGCTGGTGGATGATAATCCAGACGACCGGAGTTCGAACCCACATCGGAGCAGTTTTCACCAAACATCAATCTGTGGCATTTTAAACATATTCCACTCCCAACACAAGTCAATCAAACAATTATTATTTCTACGAACATAAATACTCATATATAAAAATGGCGATTCGTGAGGTTGTAATAAACGTTTCACGAAAATATTTTGCGCCATTTGTTTTTTTCTATGTCTGTAATAAATCGTATATAAGTATGGCAAAAGTCGTATTTGGTGCTTTGACAATTCATGAATATATACATATTAGATCGCAATTCAATTCCAACATAATCGCTATTATAGCCGGTCAAAGTTGCATATTCATCCAAACAAATTCGGTAAGCATTTGCCATGTATGTATATGGCCTCCACTTTTGCATGCATACCCAGCAAACATTAAATCGTATAACTTTGCACATGATAAGTCACATATAATTTCGTATCAAATCACAATCGCATAAAATATCAATCAAAATATCGATCATATATATCTAAAATCGCATAAAATGCAAAAACACGATTTTCCATGTCATCGATGGATTGAGTGGTAACGTTGTCGTATCAAATCGCATATCAGTCCAAAAAGCATCGCATATCGTTATATACGGCTTTATATGCGTACAAAATATGGCATATACGTATATCGCCTCCACTTTTGTGTGTATATGCTAGTTATCTGCATCATATATCATACAAATGTGTCTTGGTTGTATGTATATCGCCTCCAATTATAGCTATTCATACGACTTAATGTTTGCTGGGTATACCAGTTAGGCGCATTATATGCCAACCAAATTTTAGGGCATATGATGTTATATATACGCTTGTTATGCGATTTAATGTTTGCTGGGATATTACATCATATTGAAATGTCAATGAAATTCTGATGCACTCGAAAGTTTTAACCGCTGTAGCTGGTGGATGATAATCCAGACGACCAGAGTTCGAACCCACATCGGAGCAGTTTTCACCCAACATCAATCTGTGCCATTTTAAACATTCATATTCCACTCCCAACACAAGTCAATCAAACGATTATTGTTTCTACGAACATAAATACTCATATATAAAAATGGCGATTCGTGAGGTTATAATATACATTTCACGAAAATATTTTGCGCCATTTGTTTTTTTCTATGTCTCGTATCACCATCGTATATGAGTATGGCAAAAGTCGTATTTGGTGCTTTGACAATTCATGAATATATTCATATTAGATCGCAATTCAATTTCAACATAATCGCTATTATAGCCGGTCAAAGTTGCATATTCATCCAAACAAATTCGGTAAGCATTTGCCATGTATGTATATGACCTCCAGTTTTGCATGCATATGTCAGTTAGGCGCATTATATGCCAACCAAATTTTAGGGCATATGATGTTATATATACGCTTGTTATGCGATTTAATGTTTGCTGGGTAGATACATCAGACAGGTGGAACAAAATATGCTGGATGGGTGGAACGATATATCGAAATGAATGTTCAGCTCTATACATACATATGAAACGGTTCATAAAATGAGAGCTGAATCGATCACCTATTGCAAGCGCATTGCTGCATAATAATAATTATTCTTACACTATTTTGTTAATATTTGATTGAATTCGTTAGTTTTTCAATTATTAATTATCTGGAGTTTTATACTTGCATTCACATTTCTAGGGATATAATTTTGTTCCACCAATCTAGTACGACCTTGTCCATAACAAATAATGGCAGTATGATTTAGAGGTGTGCAATCCAGCTCATCATGATGAACAGCTCAGATCAGCTCAGCTCATCTAGAAGAGCTGTTCGTTATGAACAGCTCTTCAGCTCAGTTGTCAGAGTCGACATCTGGTGGCGACTTTCAATTTGGTCTATACATTTCCGATATTTTTACTGAGACTTTTCATTATAATATAAAATTGTCTTCAAGAAGAATTTTTTGAGATTTTTTCACCGCCTACAAACAAAGTGTTTTAGACTAATTTAATACACAGATTTTAATTTTCATTCATAATTAGAATTTTAAAAACGTGCTCATTCTGCCTGAAAGTCAATTATTATTTTTGGCGCCCCCTAAAACAAAGCCCAATTCCGTCAACCCGAATATAACAGTTGAAAAGACAAGGAACAAATGAAACTGAACTGATATCATAACACGGAGAGAGAGAGACGGTCAGTTCATTTGAATATTACAGCTCACACACTCTCTTCAATTCTACAGCTCTTTTCTCTCCTTCATCATCATCAAAGTGAGCTGAAGAGCTGTTTGATTTTTTTTGCGAGCTGTTCCGCGTCAACTCACTTCAAAGAGTCGATTCTTCGGAACAGCTCATGAGCGGATGGCACATCTCTAGTATGATTAGAGAGATGCAGATTTGACAGACATATTATGATAGATTATCGCGCGATATCGCTAACCATTGTAAAGAGCTGCACTGAAAAATATCGCGAGTGAGTATATCGCATGCGATTAAAAGCCTGCATTGTAAAGGTAGCATTAGTGTGGCACTGGGTTGAAACTGAACAAAAACGAATTCGCTATATGCGTTTGAAGCTTCTAATATTGGTGATCAGCATCAAGGCGCATAGAAGTATATCCTAAGGTGGGCCAACTTGCTAAAACCACTCCTCAGC
The DNA here is from genome assembly GCF_029784135.1 of Toxorhynchites rutilus septentrionalis. NCBI lineage: Eukaryota > Metazoa > Arthropoda > Insecta > Diptera > Culicidae > Toxorhynchites > Toxorhynchites rutilus. Next base: position 93,915,586 of record NC_073744.1, read on the forward strand.
CATCTTGGAAGTCTACTGTGTTTTGTTTGTAAACAAAACAATACGCTTGTGCCCAAGCCCGCTCGTGATCAGTCTGTCTCTTTCACACTTCAAGGAAAAAAATCTCCGTACTTTTTTGTATACCGCTCGCCTAACCAACTTAGTGACGAAACGGCCTCACCTAGTACCATAGACCCGTCTTAATCAGCATGTGGGCGGTTTTGACTACCCTTAGAAAAATCCTCGGTCGAAAACTACTAAATACATTTGGTAATGCAAAATTAGTAGAATGTACATATTGTCAACAAACCCGCATCCCTACCAGAGATTAGTATATTTTACTCGATAACATTAGTAAGCTTGGATATTGTCATATCTGAAAACTGGTGAGAAAAGCGCGTATTAACCATTATCATTGTTCCCATAAGGCAATACGGAGGTATAATAAGGATATAATTCTGATACGTGCATTTTCGGCGAGAAAATGTTGCCGATATTGGGCTTCCGAATCATGGTTCTGCTTGACATATGTGTTTATTAGTACGGTCGAAAATGACTATCGATTGGTAGTATTTACCAAAAAATTCGTTATATTTACTAATTATTTCTCTCAGTGTAGAAATAGGGCAAACGTGCACTGGCAAGCACTGGAAAACTGATTGCATGATAATGTTTAAGGTGATTTTTTAGATAATGAAGTCAATTGTAGAACAGTTTGTTTTGTTTTATAATTTTCGAACAAACATACAAACTTGTTGAAATTTTTATCATGAAATCAATGAGATAATAAAAAGTCACTCAAATCTATTCTATGGATGAAGAGAATGCAACCAATTTTTCATTCCTAAGCTTTTCCTCTGGGCATGAATTAGAAAAGAAAAAAACCATATACTTCAGTCCCGCGTTCACCCGTTTCATGGAAATAATCCCTCGCAGAGTACAATATGTATAATCGAAGTTTGAAAACATATATAAGCGTAGTTTTGTACGCTTGAATACTAAACAATGTGAGTGAAATTCAGTGAAACTTATTTCACTCAACATGAATTAGCTGCAATATCTTTCGTTTAATCTCCGTTTGTTTGTTTGAATCTCTGAAGAGTGCGAGAGTGAACACATCGCTGAAGAAGAAGAGAACATCAAAACATAGAAATCTGTGTGCGTTATTGTATGTGAATACGATAATTCTTTGTCGTGCGGGCTAAAAGTCGAGAGACAATTCAAAAACAGTAGAGTGTGGATAGTGAAATATGCAGCACATTGTGACGTCTTCTTCGGAACACTGATCGTGCTCGAGTGCATGTTGGATGAATTAAACTCATTTGTGGAGTATTAGAGTGTGACGCTGGTTAACCGTATTCATGCGGGATAAGATGTTAATATTGTCTTATTATATAAATTGCACATAATCAAATAGATTGTGGAATAGTAAAAGTGAAAAGTGAATCAATCTGTTCTGTTGTGATTACAAGCTTGGGAAATGTTCTAAGATATCGCAAATAAACTGTAACTGTGGATGATTCTGTGTAATGAGTTAAAAATAAAAAGATCTCGGATCAAATCAGAACGATACGACTACTAACATAGCTATGGATAAGCTCGTGCTTTCAGGTATCTACCAACAACTTTAACTCATCGTATGTTATCCAATTGTAGTTCTATGCAGAAGATAATTCACATTTCCGTGACCACATTCGAGGTTTTGTCTTGAGCAATACTGCATAGATATAATACTATGCACGATCGCAGACGGTAATATTAGAAAATGGAAGGAAATGTTTCCGGAATCGTGATTTGTAAAGCTAGAATATTTCGTTGCAAGTGCTTTCAAAATAGATATTGCTCAATGTGAAATTTTTATTAATGAAATGTTTCTGTTTTACATTACAACTGCAAAGTCAATACTGCGGTGTTTTCGTTATAGAAATTTGCTTTTGAAATTCTTAATCCTTGATAAATGTAAACAAAAAAATTAGTAGACCAAAACGTAATAACAAATATCATTGGGCGTGGTATTTTCTTCCGATGGATGTAAGAACCAAAAAGCGCTGCAGTTCTAAATTGGCTTAAGTAATGGACAATGCTTTTCTGTGCAAGCTATGCGCATAATTTTTCTGTTTCCTTTCAAAATCATATTTATAATGTGATGCCTTGTACACATATTTTCAATGATTCAATATGACCTTCCTGGAATCCAAGAACAACATAATGTCTGAAATCTCGTCTCACGGCTTTGGTTTTTTTTTTGATTATGCATAATGGGAGTGTAGGCACGTTAGTTGAATTCCAAAGTATTGTCTATCTAAAATAGATGAGATGGAAATTTCTATTTTGTGCTTCTTCTATTGACCGCCTCATAGTAAGAAGAAGGAAACGATTTGCCCATACGCTTGGTGACGATGTTTACACCAAGGCGCGTAGAAGTATATCCTAAGGTGGGCCAACTTGCTAAAACCACTCTTCAGCCATCTTGGAAGTCTACTGTTTTTTGTTTGTAAACAAAACACAATACGCTAGTGCCGAAGCTCGTTCCTGATCAGTCTGTCTCTTTCACGCTTCAAGCAAATAATTCCCTTTCTGCTTTCTTCCAAGACGGGTCTATGGTAGAGATGGGCAAAACAGTTCACTTTGATGAACGGTTCACTCACTAGCCGTTCATCTAAGTGAATCAGTTCTTTTGAACCGTTCTTTCGCTCTTTCGTTCAGCGATATTAAGAACAACATAGAATGTTGGCTGGAACCCAACATCAATAGACAGCAGCATCAATATTGATATCGTTGGATTGGATAGTGTACGTATGGGATTTATATTTTTGAAATTTAGTGGGGAAAGATAAGCTGCTTCATTAAAAGTCGCTGTCTGTAGACTGTATGTGAAAATATGTTTATCGGTGGACAAAAGTTTATGTAATAATTTGATGTGCAATTTTACATATTTTCTTTTTGGACAACACTCAGGTTCACGCAATAGGCCAAACGATGAATTGAAAGCAACGAAAAAACTTTTTTCTCAACATACCAATTTTATGTTTACTTAATCCATGACCCCAGCTTCCCCCAGATTTTTTCTGATAATTAGAAAGTATAGGATATGCATATGAAGTTTTGCTTTTAAAACTACTAGAATCTAATTTAATTTTTAACCCAAAATTGAGAATCCATTAACAAAATAAACCCAGCGTTACACGCATTTTGTTCATACATGACAAATCGTTTTATTTTCCTTACAAGCGTTCTCGTTGTATTTATCCATTCCGCCCAGCGCAAATCAGTTCGTTCGTTTCCAAACAATTTGCCCGCAAACACTTCGTTCTCAAACAGTTCGTTCCCAAACAGTTCACTCTCAACCAGTTCTTTCCCATACAGTTCACTCGCAAACAGTTCGTTCACAAACAGTTCACTCTCAAACAGTTCACACGCAAACCGTTCTTACGGAATCAGTTCGTTCACAAACCGTTCGCTCGCAATCAGTTCGTGGGGAGAACTATCGTTCTTTGAAAAAGAACGACCGCTCGTTCACTCTTTTCGGCGAACTAGTTCTTTCGTACCGTTCGTGAACGGTTTGCCCATCTCTAGTCTATGGTACTAGGTGAGGCCGTTTCGTCACTAAGTTGGTTAGGGGAGCGGTATATGAAAACAATACGGAAGAAAGCAGAAGGGGAATTATTTCCTTGAAGCGTGAAAGAGACAGACTGATCAGGAGCGAGCTTCGGCACTAGCGTATTGTGTTTTGTTTACAAACAAAACACAGTAGATTTCCAAGATGGCTGAAGAGTGGTTTTAGCAAGTTGGCCCACCTTAGGATATACTTCTACTCGCCTTGGTTTACACCACTCGGAAAAGCAGAATTAACACCTTGATCGCCCCGTCACCTAGATCTGGGTGACGGGTGTATTTCCTGAGAGGCCCCGTCACCCAGATGTGGGTGACACTTCTCGTTCAATTTGAATCCGCGTTGACAACATTGAGTCTCGTTTACTAGTTTAGGGGAACGTTAAAAAATAATTGATTTTCAGGCGGAATGAACACTTTTTAAAATTAAAACTATGAATGAAAATTAACTTTTCCGTACAAAATTAGTATTATGTTATATTATGTATGTAAAACACGTTCTTTTGGAAGTGGCGAAAAAATCTCGTACGAAAATTGTTTTTGAAGAAAACTTTATATTATGATGAAAAGTTTCAGTAACAATGTTAGAAATGTATAGTCAAATGGTTAAAACAAATCATAAATACGTGTGTCAAATAATTAAAAAACATAATGTTAAAATTTTCATTCAAATTTTTACATTTTAAAACTAGTTTCGTGTCATCCAAGGAAAGTAGAGTGGAAGGTAAAACGTAATGTCAGAATTGCCGTTAGGACGTATCCCGTAAGTTTGAACTTATTTACATATATGGTATCCAAACAACACTAAACATTGACTACAGTTTTGCCGGCACGGTTGATTGTCGTTATGAATCAGTACAAAAAACAAAGCTGCAAATTATGCGCCAGTGGCGGTACCACGATCAAAGCACTCCCTGAATCACATTAGCCGAGCCAGATGGTGGAAGCATATGCATAAAGGTTACTAGGTTACTATTTTCAACGACAACTGCATACGGAAACCCAACAAGCCGGCTAGCGATCACAACTCGTATAGGCCGATTTCAATGTTATCCTGTATTCGTAAATTGTTAGAGAAAATGATTCTACTTCGTTTGGACAAGTGGGTCGAAACGAACAATTTGCTGTCAAATACGCAGTTTGGCTTCCGCCGAGGTAAAGGGACAAATGATTGTCTCGCGCTGCTATCTTCTGAAATCCAAATCGCATTTGCTCACAAAGAACAAATGGCTTCCGTTTTTCTCGATATCAAAGGGGCATTTGATTCAGTTTCCATGGAAATTCTCTCAGAGAAGCTTCATAATCGTGGACTTTCACCAATTCTCAACAATTTCCTGTACAATTTACTGTCAGAGAAGCACACGATTTTTTCTCATGGCTCGAAATCTTCTCGTTACAGTTTTATGGGCCTACCACAAGGCTCCTGCCTAAACCCCCTCTTGTACAGTTTTTACGTCAATGATATGGGTGATTGTCTAACTAGAGACTGCACGCTGAGACAACTTGCAGACGATGGAGTTATTTCCATCACGGGTACTAATCCCGTCGTTCTGCAAAAGTCGTTGCAAGATACCCTGAACAATCTGTTCACGTGGGCCCTCAAGCTGGGTATCGAATTCTCTACGGAGAAAACTGAAATGGTCGTTTTTTCTAGGAAGCACGAACCCGCCCAATTCCAGCTTCACCTATCCGGCAAAACGATCCAACACTCTATGTTTTTCAAATACCTGGGTGTATATTTTGATTCTAAGTGTACCTGGGGGAGACACATTGCGTATTTGAAACAGAAATGCCAGCAAAGAATCAATTTTCTCCAAGCAATTACCGGAACATGGTGGGGTGCCCATCCAGGAGACCTCATTCAGTAAAACTACTAGAATCTAATTTAATTTTTAACCCAAAATTGAGAATCCATTAACAAAATAAACCCAGCGTTACACGCATTTTGTTCATACATGACAAATCGTTTTATTTTCCTTACAAGCGTTCTCGTTGTATTTATCCATTCCGCCCAGCGCAAATCAGTTCGTTCGTTTCCAAACAATTTGCCCGCAAACACTTCGTTCTCAAACAGTTCGTTCCCAAACAGTTCACTCTCAACCAGTTCTTTCCCATACAGTTCACTCGCAAACAGTTCGTTCACAAACAGTTCACTCTCCAACGGTTCACTCTCAAACAGTTCACACGCAAACCGTTCTTACGGAATCAGTTCGTTCACAAACCGTTCGCTCGCAATCAGTTCGTGGGGAGAACTATCGTTCTTTGAAAAAGAACGACCGCTCGTTCACTCTTTTCGGCGAACTAGTTCTTTCGTACCGTTCGTGAACGGTTTGCCCATCTCTAGTCTATGGTACTAGGTGAGGCCGTTTCGTCACTAAGTTGGTTAGGGGAGCGGTATATGAAAACAATACGGAAGAAAGCAGAAGGGGAATTATTTCCTTGAAGCGTGAAAGAGACAGACTGATCAGGAGCGAGCTTCGGCACTAGCGTATTGTGTTTTGTTTACAAACAAAACACAGTAGATTTCCAAGATGGCTGAAGAGTGGTTTTAGCAAGTTGGCCCACCTTAGGATATACTTCTACGCGCCTTGCTTTCTTCCGTACTGTTACGGCCTCACCTAGTACCTTAGACCCGTCTTGGTTTACACCAAGACGGGTCTATGGTACTAGGTGAGGCCGTTTCGTCACTAAGTTGGTTAGGGGAGCGGTATATGAAAACAGTACGGAAGAAAGCAGAAGGGGAATTTTTTCCTTGAAGTGTGAAAGAGACAGACTGATCACGAGCGAGCTTGGGCATAAGCGTATTGTGTTTTGTTTACAAACAAAACACAGTAGACTTCCAATATGGCTGAAGAGTGGTTTCAGCAAGTTGGCCCACCTTAGGATATACTTCTACTCGCCTTGGTTTACACCACTCGGAAAAGCAGAATTAACACCTTGATCGCCCCGTCACCTAGATCTGGGTGACGGGTGTATTTCCTGAGAGGCCCCGTCACCCAGATGTGGGTGACACTTCTCGTTCAATTTGAATCCGCGTTGACAACATTGAGTCTCGTTTACTAGTTTAGGGGAACGTTAAAAAATAATTGATTTTCAGGCGGAATGAACACTTTTTAAAATTAAAACTATGAATGAAAATTAACTTTTCCGTACAAAATTAGTATTATGTTATATTATGTATGTAAAACACGTTCTTTTGGAAGTGGCGAAAAAATCTCGTACGAAAATTGTTTTTGAAGAAAACTTTATATTATGATGAAAAGTTTCAGTAACAATGTTAGAAATGTATAGTCAAATGGTTAAAACAAATCATAAATACGTGTGTCAAATAATTAAAAAACATAATGTTAAAATTTTCATTCAAATTTTTACATTTTAAAACTAGTTTCGTGTCATCCAAGGAAAGTAGAGTGGAAGGTAAAACGTAATGTCAGAATTGCCGTTAGGACGTATCCCGTAAGTTTGAACTTATTTACATATATGGTATCCAAACAACACTAAACATTGACTACAGTTTTGCCGGCACGGTTGATTGTCGTTATGAATCAGTACAAAAAACAAAGCTGCAAATTATGCGCCAGTGGCGGTACCACGATCAAAGCACTCCCTGAATCACATTAGCCGAGCCAGATGGTGGAAGCATATGCATAAAGGTTACTAGGTTACTATTTTCAACGACAACTGCATACGGAAACCCAACAAGCCGGCTAGCGATCACAACTCGTATAGGCCGATTTCAATGTTATCCTGTATTCGTAAATTGTTAGAGAAAATGATTCTACTTCGTTTGGACAAGTGGGTCGAAACGAACAATTTGCTGTCAAATACGCAGTTTGGCTTCCGCCGAGGTAAAGGGACAAATGATTGTCTCGCGCTGCTATCTTCTGAAATCCAAATCGCATTTGCTCACAAAGAACAAATGGCTTCCGTTTTTCTCGATATCAAAGGGGCATTTGATTCAGTTTCCATGGAAATTCTCTCAGAGAAGCTTCATAATCGTGGACTTTCACCAATTCTCAACAATTTCCTGTACAATTTACTGTCAGAGAAGCACACGATTTTTTCTCATGGCAGCTCGAAATCTTCTCGTTACAGTTTTATGGGCCTACCACAAGGCTCCTGCCTAAACCCCCTCTTGTACAGTTTTTACGTCAATGATATGGGTGATTGTCTAACTAGAGACTGCACGCTGAGACAACTTGCAGACGATGGAGTTATTTCCATCACGGGTACTAATCCCGTCGTTCTGCAAAAGTCGTTGCAAGATACCCTGAACAATCTGTTCACGTGGGCCCTCAAGCTGGGTATCGAATTCTCTACGGAGAAAACTGAAATGGTCGTTTTTTCTAGGAAGCACGAACCCGCCCAATTCCAGCTTCACCTATCCGGCAAAACGATCCAACACTCTATGTTTTTCAAATACCTGGGTGTATATTTTGATTCTAAGTGTACCTGGGGGAGACACATTGCGTATTTGAAACAGAAATGCCAGCAAAGAATCAATTTTCTCCAAGCAATTACCGGAACATGGTGGGGTGCCCATCCAGGAGACCTCATTCAGTTGTACAAAACAACGATATTATCAGTGTTGGAATATGGCAGTTTTTGCTTCCGATCAGCTGCCAGGATTCATATTCTGAAGCTGGAGAGAATACAATATCGTTGCTTGCGTATAGCCATGGGGTGTTTGCATTCGACACATACGATGAGTCTCGAAGTTTTGGCAGGAGTACCCCCGCTTACTCTTCGGTTCACAGAATTATCCTACAGATTTCTCATCCGTTGCAAGATCATGAATCCATTGGTGATTGATAACTTCGAAAATCTACTCCAACTTATACCATGAGTACCTTACCCACGACGTGCACCCTTCACCAGGCATCTCCAACCAAGTTTGCTTCCCATACTTTTGCAATTCCTCTGTCATTTTTGATCTGTCCATGCGACAAAAATCCATGGAATCCCAGATCACCTAAGCTCCGATTCTATTCCGCCGATATTTTCGGCAGAATATGGGAAAGTTGGATCTGATAAAATGTTCTTTACTGACGGTTCATTCATAAACGGGTCCACTGGCTTCGGCATCTTCAATGAAAATTCCAGTGCCTCTTTCAAACTCGAAGATCCTTGTTCCGTGTATGTCGCTGAACTGGGTGCGATATATTACGCATTAGGGATCATTGAAACATTGCCCATCGACCACTATTTTATTTTTTCAGACAGTCTCAGCTCAATAGAGGCAATCCGCGCAATGAAAGTTGATAAACGCTCATCTTATTTCCTAACAAGAATAAGACAACTATTGAGTGTTTTGGTCGAAAAATTATTCAAGATTACCTTAGCATGGGTTCCCTCTCATTGCTCGATTCCGGGGAATGGGGGCGTTGCTGATTAATGGTCAGCTGCATCCCAATAGGAAGTATCCCGTGTCGGGCACACGTACAGAGCATCGAAGACTGCAACATACCAATTATGAGAACACTTGTAATACTAACCTCGAGCCAACCGCGAGTAATCGGTTACATATTACTAACATAGTTGTAAGACAAAAATTGTCAAAATATTGGACTCCCGGCCCCGTCAGGCTAACGCCACATGTGCCTTAATAAAATATATATTTTGGGAAAAAAAACTGTTTATTATACTGCTTCAAATACCTTCGACGAAATCAAATGTAACCATACCAACGTAAGTAATAACATAAACAAATCCAAACTTTTCGTCTTGCCATTCCTCAAACGTCTTTTCTAAATAGTGTAAATTACGAGCCACCTGTTAACTCCACCATCTTGGTGTCATCCAATCTGATAGAGATTACCCTAACTAGTTTGGGACCCAAATTATGGCCCTATTTGGAAGTCACCACCAGGCGTCGACACTATTCCACTGTCAATGCAAATAGAATTTTTAAACGGAAAATGATAGAATAGGCACTCGAATGTAAATATGGGTTATGTAGAATAATCAAAAAATCAAAAACATAAAAATTAGTTTTTATACTATACGGTTTTATTTAGCATTACATACTGAAAATATGTTTGTATGTTTATCTGCAGGGTTGTCCCACATCAATAGAAATTTAACTTCCTTCCTGTTGACCGATTGATCTGAAATTTAGAGCACGCCTTTATATCTGCTGTCATTTTAAAACTGCGTATCTTGAAAATCCAAGATGGCGATCGCTACAAAATGGCGGACTACATATTTTATCAAACCCCCATCAATATGGGTAGATTGTAAATCCAAAATGACCGCCATCACAAAATGGGACATTTTTTCAATTCATCAATATGGGTAGCAAAAAAAATGGCTTTATTTCATAAAAACGTGACCTGTTTTCTGATTTGACACCCCTCCTGAAAGACGTAGTTCTACGTCAAAAAATTCTTTCCAATGTATCAATGTCGAAACATCGAATATTGGCCAAAATTTGCATTTTCTTCCTGCAGGAGGTTCAATGGAATTATTTTTCCTACATCACAATGTGCTCTTCTATCAAAGTAATACTGTGGAAAAGTTTACATATGTTTGTATTTTATTAGGTTTTTTTAATTGTTAGGTTATGTTATTGAAACACCTTGCGCACATAGTTGCTTCAAACCGAATTTATTTTTCAATAAAGTTATACAAAATTAAACGAAATTGAGGAGTGTTAACTGAGAAATTGAGCTATTATTTGGTACAAAAACATACCATTCTGGTTGCTTCCCAAAGACATGAAAATTATCAAAGCTGTTGTTTGATTTTTTGAACAGCTGGTCGTTAAAAAGTTAAATAATTTCAAATATTCACATTTCCTCGCAAATCTGCGAACGATTACTGTTGCGATATGTGGGTTATGAATGAGCAACTCGCGATTAGTGGTAAAAATACATATATTTATTAGACGATAACTACGAACAATAAAACTAATGTGCGCGAGCTGCTGATCGCAAATTTTAACTTGTGTGATGATGGCTGTCGTTGTCGACGACAATGTAAACCGAGAGCCGCGGCGGCATCTGTCAAGCTGACGGCTGTCAGCTGGAGAGCCCCGCTGGCAAATTTGGTAACGCCAATTGACGGTTGGTGGGATGTCCTCCCAACACCTCCCCTTTCAATAAAGTTGATACGGATTGTACCTCGCAGGCTGCCTTCGAGATCTCGAAGACTGACGAGTAAGAATCGGTTGTTGATGTTGCGTGCTAAGGGAGGCTCGTTGACGTCGACGACTAATCTGTGGCTGCAGATCTTCTTGGAGTTCGGCTGGCAAGTCGAGTTCCTCAGCTTCCGGCTCAGGAGTAGGACGTAAACCCCAACTGTCCAGGATAATAGACAACGGTACTTGGGCAGTTTCCGGTGTCGTCTCAGCTTCTGCGTTTATTTCAGATTCGTGACGAGTCCGCAGTTGGTTGCAGTGGGATCGAATGAGATTTTGCTTCACAGGCAGCCAGATGTTATACATAACCCGACCGATGCGCTCGATCACCATGCCAGGCTGCCAGGTCCACTTGTTGGCTGAGTAGACCTTAGCCCAGACGAGATCTTGTGAATCGTAACTTCGAGCTCTCGCGCCGTGCTTCCGGTTGAATTGCTTTTCCTGTTTAGTACTAGGTAACTTGTAGAGCGGCTTAGGCGGGCGAAGTAATTCCAGAGACGTACGGATCGGGCGTCCATACATCAGGTTAGCGGGAGATTTCCCACCAGGTGCGCTGCGACAGGGTGTTGTTCTGTAGCACAGAAGGAAGGTATCGATGGCTTCGTCGAGGGTTTCCCCCCCTGCGGTGATTTTCTTGAGCGACCGTTTAAACGTGTCGACAAACCTCTCTGCTAGTCCATTTGACTGTGGATGGAATGGCGCTGTCTTCAGGTGAACGATACCGTTCGTGTCGCAGTATGATTCGAACCGGTCGCTGGTGAGTTGTGTCCCATTATCTGTGACCAATGTTTCCGGCTGACCGTATCTTGCGAAGATGCCACGAAGGATTCGCAAGGTTGCTGTGGTGGTGATCTCCTTGGTTCGTACGACTTCTGGCCATTTGGTGAACGAATCCACCAGAATGAGAAAATAGTTCCTATCCAGCGGACCGGCGTAATCCAGATGTAACCGTTGCCACGGTTTCTCCGGTGCGGGCCAGGATTCCATGGTAGTCTTCCGGTCTGTCTTGGCTACGCTGGCACACTCGTTGCACGAAGCGACAAGCTTCGCTACCTCGTCGTCGATGTTTGGCCAGTAAACATATTGACGAGCGACGGAACGCATTCGTTCAACTCCGGGGTGTCCTTTATGCAGCTGTTGGAGAACGCGCTTTTTGAACGTTGGTGGGATGACCAACCTTTCACCATAGAGTAGGCATCCAGCTACGACGGAGAGACACTCTCGACGTTGATAAAATTGTTGGATTCCGGGATCGGTAATGCTGGTCTTCTTCGACGGCCAGCCTTCATTGACGAAACGAATGAAAATTCGCGTCGCTTTTGGTTCCGCTCTGGATGGCCTTGAACGAGAGCGGGAAAACCTGCAGCGACTCGTTGATGACGGTGCGAATGCTGTGTTCCAGTTGGAGATTGGCAATCACGTATTCCTCTTCTGGTCGCACGTGACGGTTGATGAGTCTGGAGAGTATGTCCGCGTGACCGAAGCTATCCGTAGAGATGTAGCGGATTTCGAAATCGTAAAGGAGAAAGGTTAAGGCCCACCGCTGGAGCCTGTTAGCGGTGTAGGTGGGAATACCTTTCTTTGAGCCAAATATCTGCAGGAGCGGTTTATGATCGGTCTCCAAAGTGAATCGACGACCGAACAGCATTCTATGAAACCGCGTCACTGCGGCTTTGATGGATCCATCGGGGAATCTGTGGGCGATGCGGGCTCCCAGCCCGACCGTTGATGCATCCGCCGACACGACGATTTCCATGTTAGGGTTGTAGTGCGTCAGAAGCAACGGTGATTGAAGAACCTCCCGGAAGCGATCGAATGACTTTTGGCAGGCGGACGACCACTCGAACTTGGTGTCCGCTTTCAGCAGCTGGTCTAGCGGCTGCCGAAGAGTGCGCATTTCCTTTACATATTTGCCATAATAATTAATGGCACCCAGGTACGAGCGAAGTGTAGAAACGTCGTGCGGGGTGGCATGTTGACAATTGCTGCTATCTTCTCCGGGTCTGGTCGAATGCCATCTCCATCGAGAATTTGACCCAGATATTTCACTTGGCGCATGTTGAAACTGCATTTTTCAATGCGTACGGTGAACCCAAATTCCTGCAGGCGAGTGAGGACCCGATACAGGTTCCGACGATATTCCTCCAACGTTCGGCCCCCTACCAGGATGTCATCCAGATAACCAGAGGTGCATTCCAGACCAGCAAGCATGGTATCCATTATTTGCTGGAACGCTCCCGGAGCTGATTTGACGCCGGGTGACAGTCTGGTGAACTGGTAGAGGCCTTTATGCGTGTTGATTGTAAGAAGTGGTTGGCTTGCCTCATCGACCTGGACCTGGAGGTAGGCGTCCGACAGATCAATGTGGCTGAAGTACCGGCAGTTGGCCATCTTTTTGAAGATGTCTTCGGGTAGAGGGAGCGGATAGCAGTTCGGCTCTAGTGCTGCGTTTAACCCCGTCGAATAATCCGCACATATGCGGACCGTCCCGTTAGGCTTCCGCACAACGACTATTGGTGCAGCCCAGTCGGAAAAGTCAACCTTTTTGATGATGTCAAGGCTTTCCAACCGGTGAAGTTCCTCTTCCACGACGCTCTCCATGCTGTAAGCCACCGGCCGTTTTGGTCGAAACACCGGCTTGGGATCATCCTTCAGCACCAGCATTACCGGCGTCTTGTTGTACATGCCCATTTTCGTGGTAAAAACGTCGGGAAACCGGGCCCGAAGGTCGGAAACGTCTTGGGTCTGCTGACTAGTAACTTGGTTGCAGAACGCCGTGATCGGTTGGTTCCACAGACCGAACTGGTCCATCATATCGATGCCTAAAATGTCGAGATGAACGTTAGGAGCTGATACGTAACACTTACCCTCTCTGGAGATGTTGTTGAGGGTGATGCTACACTGCAGCTCTGAAATAAGTTTCAGCGGCTCCCCGGACGCTGTTTTTGCTCGACAACTTGCTGGCAGTACTTTCGGACGACCAAGTTTGACCCACGACTGAGGCGAGATGATGGATATGTCCGACCCAGTGTCCAACTGCAGTCGGAGAGGGACACCGTTGAGTTGGACTTCGATGAATTTTCGACCCTGACGAATGTTCCGAACTGTCACCGTCTTTGTTGACTGCTCACGCTTCTTCTTCATCTTGATTTTCTTCGGTAGCTGCTTTCTCGAACCGCTCGCTGCCGACTTCGATGAAAAACATGCGCAGTACCCTTCTCGGTGACCTTGCTTACCGCAGTCGCGACATTTGTGATCGCGAAAATGGCAATCTTCGCTGAAGTGCATCCCTCCGCAGGACCAACAGGGTTTTCTGGGCTGATCGTGCGAGGGAGTGCTGCTGGTTGATCGACGCCTGTTCTTCTGGTTGTGAGCAACGAAATTCACTCCCGATGGGTTTTCTACCATAACAGTGTCCATCTTGAGGTTGACGAGGTTGTTGCATTGCTCAACTAAAGGGTGTGTCACATCAAATTGCTTCACGGAAAAAACGCTGTAGAAATTTAATTTTTATGAATTATATCTTCAGCTTTCGCTTATAATCAGATAAGAGTGTATAGATCACGTTGGCCATGCTTCACTGTCAATTTTTCGTAAATTTGGAAAAATGTCGTCGAACGAAAAAGAGCGTCGTGAATTAATCCTGTGCACTCATTCCGAGAATCCGGAGTTGTCACATCGGGACATCGGTAAGATGCTGGGAATCGTCCAATCCACGGTCATCAGAGTACTAAAACGATACTTCGAGAACCTAACCATCGACCGGAAGGTGAAGAACGGCAAAAATGGATGCTCCGTCAGTGAAAAAGATCACAAGCGCGTAGTTAAGCAGTTTAGACGTGATCCGAGAAGTTCGGTCCGGGATGTCGCCAATAAGCTGAATTTGTCAAGTTCATTCGTCCAGCGGACCAAGCAGCGGGAGGGCCTGCGTACAAACAAGGTTCAGAAGGCTCCTAACCGCGACGAAGGGCAAAACATGGTGGGGAAGACGCGAGCCCAGAAGCTGTACACCGAAATGCTGACGAAGCCGCATTGCCTGGTAATGGACGACGAAACCTACGTCAAAGCGGACTTTCGTCAGCTGCCGGGCCTGTTGTTCTTCTCCGCAGAGGACAAATTCAGCGTTCCGGAGGAGATTCGCAAGCAGAAACTATCCAAGTTTGCCAAAAAGTACATGGTGTGGCAAACGATCTGCTCTTGCGGAAAGCGGAGCGCCCCTTCGTGATGACCGGCACGGTAAACGGGCAGGTTTACCTTAAGGAGTGCCTACAGAAGCGCTTACTACCACTATTGAAGCAGCACGAGGACCCGACCATCTTCTGGTCGGATCTCGCTTCGTGCCACTATTCAAAGGACGTGTTGGAGTGGTACGAAGTCAACGGGGATACCTTCGTGCCAAAGGAAATGAACCCGCCCAACGAGCCGGATGGTGTCCGGAGCCCTACGGAAGAACCCAAAAGTTGTCAAATCGGAGGCGGACTTCAAGAGAAAATGGATTTCTGTTCAAAAAAAAACTACAACCTGACGTTGTACAGAACCTTATGGACGGGGTAAAGAGGAAGGTGCGAGCATACGGGCTTGGGCTCGAAGTATGAATAAAAAGAAAATACCAAAAGTTGTTTAATAGTTTTTATTTTACTGTCTAAAATTTTCAAAAGGATCGGTCTACTGGGCGAATTTCTACAGCGTTTTTTCCGTGATGCAATTTGATGTGACACACCCTTTACTTATTGAAGAGTAAGATCCGCAGCTTCATTGAGCTTGTTGATTAGCCGCATTCTGATCTCGGCGTCTTGCTTGGACTTGAGGCCACACACAAACGTCAGACACTTGAATTATTCTTCAGTAAGTTCTGACAGTTTGAAGTCAACACAGGACTTATTCCCCGGCACGAGTAGGCGAGATAATCCTCACTGTCCTTCTTGGTTGTCTGGAGGCAGTTGTACCGTCGACGAAAGATTGAAGTGGACGCACCGAACAGTGATTTCAATTTTTCTACCGTTTCGGCGAAGGTGTACTCACGAGCGAGCTTTGGTAAGATAAAGCTGTGGTAGCGCTCGTGGTCCGGTGGGCTCATTTTCCGTAGGAGGAGTCGAACCTTAGCAGCGTCATCTTGTGTCAACTTGTGTTCCAATGATGGCTGTCGTTGTCGACGACAATGTAAACCGAGAGCCGCAGCGGCATCTGTCAAGCTGACGGCTGTCAGCTGGAGAGCCCCGCTGGCAAATTTGGTAATGCCAATTGACGGTTGGTGGGATGTCCTCCCAACAATTACAAATAACGCTACTTGAATTTCAACTAATGATCGAATGAAACATTTCTCGAATTTGATTGAATTCTATACCTTTTCTTACTTTGAGGTTACGAAGAAATCATATATTAAGTCAATTAATGTTCTACGTTCTACGTTTTGTTGTCCGGTACGTAAATAAACAAAGATGGAGCCTTACCAGGTCGCGAACAAGTTATATGTAACTTGGGTGGGTGTTGAATAAGTTCGAATACACCTTAAAAATGAAAATACGAGATATTCTTTCCTGCGTCAATTTTTATTGAGGCAATGTTTATTGAGAACCTTTACGATATATTAGGGGGAATCCCCTAACAAGATCTTGGAAATGAGCTGCTTAGGTTGGTCCATAGTGTCCACTTTATGTTCGATCCGCTTAACCAGCATGCACGACCATACATAAGTGTCCTGGGGATTAAAATCCGAGGAACTGGGAGGACACAACGTCTTATCGAGAAAATCAATCAAATTCTCCCGACACCACGCTTGGACGATATTCGCTGTGTTGGCCAATGCGCCGTCCTGTTGAAAGATGTGATGATCCTTTCCGTAGAGATCCTGGGTCGGGTTATGCCGGGGCTACAACCTTCTCCAGAACCTCGGTCTTACAGTACGCGGCGTTGATTTTCAGGTTTTCCTCGATAAACACCAGTGGAAGTTTTCTACGCCTGGATACGGACCCCCAAACCATCACCGACGCGGCGCTCTGGAACCGCGGGATGTTTATGCGGGACGGAGGGATTCTGGTCAACTTCGGCGCCCACAGCCGATCATTTGGAATATTGTGACTGTTGTAAGACAAAGAGTTTTTCATCAGAAAACACGAACTCCTGACCTGCGTGCCGCCAAAATATCTATTTGGATTTGTCCAGTCTCTTCTTCGTTGTAGCCTTCGTTATCCAGTTACCTTGCGTTTCTTGTACGGCTTGTATCCCAGGTCCTTCGTCATGATGGTATGGGCAGTCCTGATCCACACATCTAGGTTAGCTGCGGTCTTCCGGATTGAGTAGTTCATACTTCGACGAACCCGCTTCCTCACCACCTTGATGGCTGCTAGTGTCCTCGCCGAACGCGGCTACCCAGATCTTGCATGGTTCTCAGCCGAGCCCGTCTCCCGATAACGACGGATGGTGGTATAGATGAAATTCCGGAATATGTCGCCGGGTCGCTCACCACTCGTAAACAACTTTACTACTGTAAGTCGACAAGTTAGTCTATATATGAGGCTTAACCACCAATACCAATACACAAAATGGATATAGTGCGCATCTACACAACGATGAAAAGTTGCATTCGAACTTATTGAACACTTCATTTATTTGTGTCGCACTTGATGGCTGTGCGACACAAATAAATGAAGTTTGAGTTTTTTGTAAATAAGAGAAAAAAAAGGTTTTTTGAAAACGCATTTTTGATTTACATATAAAGTGCATTTAGAATAATAAACCATGTTACAAATAAATTAGGAACATATCCGATTGAATTTGTATGAACTTGTATTAGAATAATTGATTCCTTATACGACTTTTCACTTTGCGGCCGATTTGGAACGTGGAACGTATCTAGGCCGTAAAGCGACGTATGGGTGTTCTGTCTGTTCCTATCTGTGTGTCTGTCTGATTCTTATGGACTCGGAAACTACTGAACCAATGAGAATTAATCAAGTGGATGTAACCAATTTAGGCATATGGAAGTTTTAGGCTCTCCCCCTTTCTTAGGGGAGGGGCTGCCATACAAATGAAACTCAAATATCTGCAAATTGCGCCTTTTTTGGCATGCGGAGGTTATAGGGGGCACGAAACGTTTCTATGGTGATTCGACACACTTACACCCTTTCTAAGCGCATGGGGGCTGCCATACAAATGGAACACAAACTTCTGCATAACTCCAGAACTAATCAAGCAAACGGAGCCAAATTTGGGATGTGAGGGTTTTTGGGTACGAGAAATGTTTCTATGATGGTATGACACCCCTCCCTTCTTTGGAATGGAGAGGGGGCTCAATAAAAATAATACATATGTTCCAACGGAACATGGCAATTGAAAATTTTCGGAAAACTCTGAAGGAAAATGGGAAAATTCGAAAAATTCAATTCGCATGTGTCTACAATTACATATTGACAAACGTTGTTAGTCCATTTGATGTTTACGGTAACGAAATTGATCTTCGCTCGAAAGTGGAAATAGATTTTAATGTGATAAAACGCACTCCTGTATCGAATGTGTTGATAAGAACAAAACTCGAGAAAGGAATTGTCCGATGTAGGACTGTCTTCATTCTATCATATATTCTGTATCAAACATTTATTCCATGTAACGGAGAAACATGTTATTTGCATCTTACACGAGAATTGTGTCTGAAAATAATCTGATATTATCGAGTTTTGGTAGAAGTACCGAAATTTTCTAGTAAAAAGATAATTTTAAAGGGTAGATTAGAAGATCAATCAATGAACAGTTCTACGATTGGACCCATGAACGTGCGCTTAGTAAGAAGACTAGGAGTGGGTTATATCTTTGATATGACCGCAAGGTGGACGTAAAACTAACGTTGACCTAGCCATCAATAAGTAACAACCATATAAATCTTAAACATTTCATCTTGAGAATAAATTGATTATCGTACCACTTCGTTTAGCCGGAAAAAAATTTTTAACGCTCAAAGGGGGAATCGATTCCTCCTCGGAAATACCCAGCACAAACAGTACCCCCTCCCCAAGCCCCGACAATTGGAGTCATCGTTGATCCGGAGCAGGATTATTAACGCTTGAGAAAGAATGGATTCCTCCTCGGAATTACACAGCAAAAATAAGGCCCCCTTCCCAACAATTCCAACTTCCCAACGACGATCGATTGCAGCATACGTAAACAAATAATTTCAAAACGCAGCTTTCATCAAAGTGATTTCTTCGATATGGTGGAATATCCACTACATCATGTCATGTATTTCATATTCTTCATTATCAAATTCATAGTCAATGGCACCCATCTGTATCGAGTTATCATCGATATATCGGTTTTCGCTAAATGTTCCCTTCGGTTCAACTGCAAAAAAAATGGAATTGGAAAAGAAGAGCATAATGCAGAGGCGTCTGAGTTCGACCGTCCCCATCTCACATCGCCGCATCAACTGAATAGATTTCCAGAGAGTGTGTATACGGTTTCAATAACCTGTTTTCTAAGCAATTTGAAAGCTACTGAAACAAGTTTTCGGGTCAATAATTAACAATAATATAACTCGTGGACATTTTGTCTTACGAATGAAATAATTATCATACCACTCCGTCCAGCCGGAAAAGTGGTATAATGTTCACAACCTTGCTGTCCAGCATCACTCTCTCGTTTTCGAAACTTTGAACTTACACCCCGGTACAGAAATGAAAGACGTAGTCCTACGTCAAAACGTGGATGTGATAACGAAAAAAAAATTGGACAGGACGAAGTTTGCCGGGTTAGCTAGTAACGTCAATAACGACGCCGACCACATCCTTGCAGTCACCAGGGGAAGGGAAGGAATGTTAGAATGATATTCGCCGTCCGAAGGCCAGAAGGGTCGCCTCTATTGCGTGGTTCCCTAGAGTTTATCGCGGAAGGGATAGTTGTTAGTGTTGGAGGTAAGAATCAGGATTCACTGTGACGAGTGATGTGATTAGGAGTTTATCCTTTTCTTTCTTTGCATAATAAGAACATTTTGTATTATGGTTGAGAACACATTCGTGAGAACAATTCAATTAGATCACAAACGCCAACAACGATCTCACTGAAGTGCAAATTTGAATTGAAATGCTCTAATTTTTTCAATTTTTCTTGCGATTAAATTTTTTTTGAGCCGTTCATCGTTCAATATATAGAACACATTCTCACAGTACTCGAAAATCTGTGTATACTATTTTTTACAATGATTGCATCGATAGTTTTCTGGTGCTATACCGGGCTCACACAAGCGAACATTCATATTTATATATGACAACCCCCGAAGATAGAGCAAATCTGATAGCACAATCATCATGCTCTCATACTCCGAAAACATTTCTATACAATTTGTCACGTGGATCAGTAGGGCATGTTTCGAATCATACAGACAGATAGACAGGCAAACGTTCATTTCAATATAAAGATAAATTTTGTATGGTGTGTTTACATTAATTAATTTCTCCATTAATATAATATCAATGTTACTAATTACGCACAGATAATCCGAACTATTTCGATGAGGAAGCTGCTAACAGAAGGTGCGAACCTAACAGTCGAAGTTTCTTTCTGTTCAAGAAGCGCAATTCGAGCAGCAAGGTGACAACATCGAAGTCTAATACAAAAGTCAGTGAAGATGTACCAGATTCCAAATGTGACGAGCGCGTGAAAGGTATTCCACGTTCACGTAGTAAAAGCACATCGACAGCTGTGAAACCAACCGGCACCAGAAAAAAACAATTTATCACCGATCATCAAAACTGTATAATAGCTGGGTCCCCAGAAAGTATGGACTCGATTACAGAAAATAGCGAAAATAACGATGTCTTTTACTCCAATTTCACGTAAGTTTCGACAGCTTTTTGTAAGGTAACTTATAATAAATAGTTTATTCTCAGTTACAGTAAAGATAGCAGAAATTCACATCGTGAGAACATAGACGATAAATCTAGTCAAGAGTATGGAGGAGAGCAAAGAAGGCATTCAATTGGAACATTCATGGGAAAAGAACATTCGCGGACTGATTCTGTTTCCGATGAGGTATGTGTACCCTGTAATATTAATGTTCAATAGAAGTGCACATATTATACAAAATATTCACAATAGTTTAACTTCAAATTTACTTAACTACATTTGTATGGGATATGATTACATTATTTCTATTTATCTACCAGGAATGCATTTAAAGATTTATTTTCAAGGCTGACTCAGACCTTTAATTGACCGGTGTTAAGTTAGAGAAGACTAAGTCGCTAAATTGAAAATTTCGAGTTATTGATAACGCCGCCAATTTATAATCGCACCAGCATCAATAACGATACAACTTCATGGATTTGAGAATACAACATGAGTTCAGTTAAGTGAACTGTGATTACCCAGTGATCAAAAAATATTTCCAATCAGTACTCACACCTCACGGTTTCCATGCACTGCAGCGGTGATTTTTCGTCAGAAGATCATACAACTGATTTGGCTCCGAGTTCCACAAAGCGATAGTTCGAGTTTCGAAAATAGGAAAATGTCACACGGGTCTGTCTTTATTTTGTTGTTTTCGTCTCTTTTCGTAGATCAATATAGTGAGGAGAAAAATCGGGAAACTCTGAAGGAAGGTCGGAAACTTCGGGAAATTGAACTGAACTTATTATCATCATTATTATTATTAGAAATTGCTAGGGAAAGCCACCGCTCGAACGTCTCAGACCCTTGTTTCAAATCATGTAAATAAAATTGTCTATTTCATGATTTACAGTAGTTTTATACAGTCAACATTCACTAACTGGGCGAAAAGGGAAGACCAGTTATCGACATTCGCGTTTTAACCAAGGGATTGCTAAGATGGCCGCCTTTTAGTAGCCAGCATAGAAAATCATGAGCATAGAAATCATAACCTAAAATTAAAAATGAAGTGCTCCGCGCGATTCTTCAGCTGTGATTTTAATTGTAAATCGTCAAGAATGCTTCCGGATGAGTAACCAAACATCGCTTGCCAAAGGAAACTATCTAACGTAATCAAATATTAACATATATGACTCCAAACATTAAACAATACGTGAGCCCGCTAAGCGCGAGCCCTGTTCTATGCTGCCTACGCTCAATTTGCATTGGATGGGATAGGGTTGCCAGAGCCCCGGTTTTAACTGGTCCGGCATGTTAAACGTCAAATAAAATCGAGGGGAACTTCAATGAATTGTTTGATTCGCGTTGATCATGAAACTGGATAAACGAAAGGATTTCAATGAAAATTTCGACATTGAGTGCGACAATAGGTATGAAATATAGTTTTAGAATTCTTTTTTTCTGTAATTTAATCAATGTTTGTCATGCGAAAATAATGTCAATTTTTATAACATTTCGAATTACATTCGAATGCCTCCCACAGCAAATCTTCCATTTGAATATGGCGACGATTGTTTACGAAATTCTGCTTTTTAACTGGTCCAAGGGCCAGTTAACGTTCGCTTAGTTAAAAAGCAGACCAGTTAGCGAACGATTACTGTAGTATATTTTTACGGATTCATATGTTTTGAAGGATTATAAAATCCACCTTCTATTGGTGTCAATGGGCCCCTCATTTGAGCTAACTTTTAATAAATCACCAGATGATTATTTGGCACGTATTCAGACCTTTTCTGGATTAAAACACTTAAAAATATTGTTATCATCATTGCAGACTATTTGTATCAGATTTGCATAGCTAAACCATTAAACTAATGCATTTCGATGATCTCAATTCTGATCATGAGTTGTCCAATTCACTAATGTTGTTTTATCCACATAATTTATATGGCAACCTCTTGGCGCGCTGCAGTTTGTTTATTGTGTCCATCGCGCATATCAGAAATCAAATTTCTCTGTTTCGAGTGTGTTCAGATGAACACTTTTAAAATGCACAAGAAAAGGCAATATTCTGAAGAAAACCTAAACTATGAATGAATCAATATGACGACAGTAAACTCAAACAATGATGAATGCAACATCTACTTGAAAATAAGATTTTTTATCATTCAAAAATGGTGATTCCTAAAACCGGACAAACCATGATCAGAGGTGGACAAACCATGATCATAGTTTCTCTTTGAGGAAAATCGTTGAAAAACATAAAAATTGGAATAATTTCAACGTATTAGCCACTAGAGATTTGGGGCTTTCCAACAAACCCAAACTCGTATTTATTATATGTGATTATCATGAAGAAAAATCGAGTTGCGTGAAAACACCCTAAATCGGACAAACCAAGATTATTTAATCTATGTATTGCCTAAAAACACTCTTTTGGGCGCTGGAACGCAGTGTGCTTGAATGTGGTGTGCTCGTGTGGGCACCATACCATGCCGTTCAGGTGATCCGAATTGAGCGAATTACACCTACCGTGCTTGACGAGTAGACAGATTCTGTTGCAGAGGCTATTTGTTTTCGACATTTTTAACGATAACGTGAACTGCTCAATACTGTTGGGAAACATTACCACCAATATTCCGGCCAAAACAACGCGGTGTGCAGCTCTCTTCCGTCTACCAGTGCGTCGTACCTAGGTAGTGCGGACTGAATCAAAACGGCTGTCAAAAAAGATCCAATTGAAATGTCAAAAGAGATCCAACGATCAGGAGTGTTATTTTTCTTATGATAATCAACACTATAAAAGAGGTATTGTTGTCAAGGGCAAAAATAAGTAAAATTATAAAATGAACGAACTACATATTTCCGTCAATTGTTTAATTAACCATTGCATCTCTGAAAGAGCATCTCAGCCTTTCACTGAGCAACGTATTTTTAATGTCCCCTCTCTTTGTCATAACGTTTTTCCGAACGTAATAAAAACAAACAAAGTCAGAGTCACGTAAATGTTTACTCCTGCGATTTGGAAATATTCGATAAAAAGTGGAAGGAAGAGCTGCCAGATGACTTTAAAAAAAAAAGTCTGTAAAAACATGTGAATGTCTGTTAAAAATGTGGAAAAGTCTGTAAAAGTGTGCAGATCTATAGAAATGTCTTTTAACGTTAATTTTCACATATTCATTAATACTTTGTACATCACGATGCACGTAAGATTGTATTCTGTATATATATATACAGCCATTCCATGCCAAACTAATATAGTGGTTCTCAGATCTTCGTCAAAAGTGGTAATTTTGTTCTTTATCGCAAAACATTAAACTCGTATTTTTTTAATTTGTCATTAGGGTGCCCATTTCCATTTTAGGGTGATCCTAAAAATCATTTTTTTCCACTTTTTCCCAAATGACTTTTATCAAAAATTTATAACTTTCGAACCACTCAACCGATTTAGATGATCGACATATCAAATTTAAGCCAATGAGCTTTAATTAAGAAATATTTAACTTGCATATAATATGGATCCTATTTTTAATATGGATTGAAAGCTGAGAATTTTTTACATAAAATATCTTGATATCAGAGATGCTATTTTTTTCGTTTTTGAAATATGATTTTTCAAAACTAATCGATGGTTCGAAAAACAATGTTTCCCCATTTTTCCCACTACAAAAAGTCATAACTTTCAAACTATTGGACCAATTCATATCATCGACATATCAAATTGAAGCTTACGAGTTATTTTTCTTTGAAAAAATATTACTTTTGCGCAAAAAATTGAATTTTGTTTTTGTAATTATTGATTTAGTTAGTTTTTCATAGTTTTCTCGGTTAAAGATAGGAGCGCTATATTTTTTTATATTTTTTATGGAAAGCTGAGGATTATTTACCTAACATATCTCGATATCAGAGATGCTATAATTATCGTTTTTAAGTTAGAATTATGTAAATTTAACATGTTTTAAGTCTTCGATCAATATTCATATGTGACTAAACTAGACCTATGCTACTAGAATCCAATCTTCCCGCAAGTGTGAATTTTGCTTATTGGCTTCAATTTAATATACCGATCATCTAAATCGGTTCAGTAGTTCAAATGTTATGATTTTTTGCAGAAAGTTATTTTTGGACAAATGGGGAAAAATGATTTTTTTTAAAATCATATCTAAAAAACGAAAAAATAGCAACCCTGATATCGAGATATGTTGTGTAAAAAATCCTCAGCTTTCAAGAAAAAATATAAAAAAATATAGCGCCCTCTAGTCGAAAGTCATAAAAAAATAAAAAACGACTACAATCAATAATTACTAAAATATAATTATTTTTTTCGCAAGTTAAATATTTTTTAATAAAAGGCTAGGTCAATTAAAAAAAGTCGATCATCTAAATCGATTCAGTGATTCAAAAGTTATTAATTTTCATTTGTCATTTTTGGGAAAAAGTGGAAAAAAATTATTTTTCGGACCACTTAATAACTTATGTCCTGTAATGTGTTTAAATATTTCAACGATCTACACATACATACATACACATACATACGCGTTGTTAATTTTTATAAAAAACAGTATTTCACCGTTGATATATTGGACATCCACCAAGGCTTGCGGTCTTGTCGTTGATGAAATTTATAAGAAAATGCAGTGTATACTTTCCATCCGCCATGCAAGGCTATACAAGTTTTAGATCACCACACGGCCATGAACAATGTCTGTCGTAACAATATCGAACAGTAACCCATATTTCGTCATAAGCAGACCCGAAAGCAAATGTAAGTTGTTAAAAATAGAATGAAAATTTTTATTCGATGTTGTTTAAATACTTAGAAGACATAGTCCTGACCCTAACTTAACTATTTTTCAATAAATCTCCTTGCATTTCAGCAAAACAATCTTATCTAGAACAGAAAATATTTATCAGAGACAATTTTCGTTCAAGATTTTTCCTTACCTGTAGAGAATGCAATTTTTCATTAATTGTGAATAACCGTATCCTCTCTTTCGTCTGCAATGATGTCAAGGCAAAAGTTCATACACACCAGATGGACCAACCAGAAGGACTGCTGGGCCGCAGGTTGAGTATCGCTGGTCTAACGTCATGTGTATTGATATATACTAAATATAATAACTTTTCTGTATTAAAACTATGGAAAAATGTCATATGGTGAGTCCAATATTTTTGATGTGATGAATAGATGTGAAGAATGTTTTACAGATATGTCTGTAAATTTACAAACATATTTGGAAATCTGGCATCTCCGGTGGTCTGAGAATTTATTGCAAGAAATCGCTTGAAAACATGCATGAATTTGCTTGAGAATGAAGTGGATTGAGTCCGCACCACTTAGCGTCGTACTATCTTTGGACAGAACAACCCGTCTGATGTCTGTTGTTGTCGTTTGAACGATTTGTTTACTAATTTTGATTTGGTTTTGTCTGTACGATCATTTTCGAAGACTAGTAAATAAATAAATAAAAAAAAAGAAAAAAAATGAGGTTTCATTCGTTTACATTGACTTAACGGTGACGGGACGTTTTATGTGTATCGCACTTTAGTAACCCCATTTTCCTTCGGGAATTCTGCGACTCGAACCATCTCACGCCATTCGCTGGGTAGAATAGAGAGGAAACAGTGTTATTTGGGCTAAGGCTTAGTCCACATATTACGTAACAATAAAAAAAATCCGAATTTTGCATGTTCACGCGTTACGTAAAATGTGCACGGAGCCCAAGAAGTCGATAACTAGAACAAGCGCTGAAAAAAAAATCATTGTATAAGAAATATTTTGAAGCGTATGATGATATAAAACTTGTACTTTATTTTTCCGAATAATTTCCGAGAACCTTCAGATATAGTCTAGGGTAAGCTAACTCAATAAGCCAATAAGGAAAAAAATGAAAAAATGATCTAACTTGGGGTTTTTAGGACTAAAACTAGGGGTGTAAGAGATACAGAAGATAAGCCCAAGCATATATTACATTATCGGAATGTGATATAAATCCTGTAATAAAATATGTTGCAGTAATTTTTTATTGTTTTGTGTCTTATATTTCAGGTTCCAAAAATGCAGGCACCCAAAGCTCCAACTAACGTCGCAGGCAAAGGTGAGCATAGAACGAAACAGAAACGTAATTTTTCTTCAGACTTTTCACTTACATAGGGACTCACTATGTTCATAAACAAGTAAAGTGATACTTAGCTTCATCTCTGTTCATATATTAAAATTAGTAGTAACGTGGTGAACATTCATTGCTGTAAACCACCATAACGCCAAACTCCATAAATTAAAATCAATAGCGGTTTCTTAGAGTTTCATGTGGATTTTAACAGTACGCACTGTTTCTATTGCTCAGAAGCTAAACATCACTGTTTTATACCTTTGAATAAGAGAAGGTATAAAATAATAATAAGAGAATAAGAGAGGAGAAGAGTAGACCCAAACTTTTCTCTTTTTTTTTGTATGATAGAGGCTTCGAATTTCATTCGTAAAGGCCAATTAGAAGAACAGAATCAACGTTTTTAGACTTATGTCACACAGTAAGTTATTCAACTATTACCGCGGCGGATGTTGCCTTCCTAATGAAAGACGTAGTCGTATGTCAAAAAGAAATCATGAACCGAAATTTCCATCTTCGAATTGCCACTCAATCGCAACATAACTAACCTTTTTCTTTTTTTCGGACTTGTACTGTTAACAATTGACCCGTTTTTTCTCCAAATATTTGTAAGGCTCATTCGCATAAGCTTTGCGAAGCCGCTAATTCAAGGTTTGTTTATACAAAATTTCAACTTAATGCTATGTTTATTTGAATTCGACTCGCGGTTAACTCAAGGTTAAAAGGGCAACAATTTGTGTGGGACAGGACCGGTTAGGGATGAGGATAAGGGGTACCGTTGTCTCAACCGAGGGTTGCCACACGCACTGTAGCATTTTGCATAATGACCAGGGATAGCATCTGGTGTTCGACTGGCTGTCGAGGGTGGGTGACGGTGAGATGAGGGGACAAGACAAACAAACGAAAAATAAAAACACGAAAGCATTAAATTCTTAGCGTGGAAACACACTAGACGGCTCTCCCGCGCGATTCTCGCAATGACAAGTCGCAGCAGGAGCTCGATGAAAAACACATTCAGCGGCTTTCGACGGCTTCACTAGCGGCCATTATCATATTTTTATAGACGGATGCAAGACGAGTCTATGGTACAAGGTACAACTGTTTGGACAGTAAGCGGATTAGAGGGGAGGTATATAAAGACAGAATGGTGGAAAACGGAAGAGGGATGTTTACCTGAGCGAGAGGGAGAAAGAAGTTGATCGCACACGTCTGAAATATTGCATTTCTCGATAATTTGGGTAGTATTCGAGAATCCGCAGCTACATGACCGCAGAGTGATTTTCACGTATTGGCTCACCGATAGTACATTAACTATTACCTTGCTTCATGTGCACCGCATAAACACTAATACTATCACAAAACCGTTGCGGCGCATCATCTCCATCGAGCCACCGCAGAGAATGAGGAACCTTACAACAGTGACTTTAGAACCGGCCGTACCCGCTCCGCCTTGTGTGTTTTATCCGGGGCTCTGGCAACCCTATCCCATCCAATGCAAATTGAGCGTAGGCAGCATAAAACAGGGCTCGCGCTTAGGGGGCTCACGTATTGTTTAATGTTTGGAGTCATATATGTTAATATTTGATTACGTTGGATAGTTTTTTTTTGGCAAGCGATGTTTGGATACCCATCCGGAAGCTTTCTTGACGATTTGCAATTCAAATCACAGCCGATGAATCGCGCGGAGCACTTCATTTTGAATTTTTGGTTATGATTTCTATGCTCATGATTTTCTATGCTGGCTACTGAAAGGCGGCCATCTTAGCAATCCCTTGGTTTTATCTCATTCACATTCCATTATCGAGGCCCCGCGGCGGTCTGTCATTGCAAAATCCGCGCGGGGAAGCCGTCCAGTGTGTTCTTACGCTTATACTAGAGCGTTTCACAAACATAGATCAACTGCATATTCGCGTTGGCGGTGGAATGGTGTTGACATCTGGATACAATATTAGTTTGTTAGATATTAGTTGGTTAGCATCAACATCAGTTGCACTCCTTGATGATATGGCGGGAATTTCAGTTTCTGAAGAATATTCTGGAAACACTTTATGGAGGAGGGTATGGTGCTCTTTCTGACATGTCACACAAAATCGCTTGGAGGCTCGGAAGTTTGTTTGCTGCACCTGTCGTGTCTCACTGGCACATAAATTAATTGGCTTGCTAATCAGCTCCGAAAGACGTTTCAAACGATCGAGCGTTTCGGTGTGTAGAGCATCGAAATCAATCAATTTCTCGTCTTGTTCGTCCATCTTCGCCGGCGGAGTGATAGCTAACACTTCACGGTGTAGTTCACTATATTCAGCATAGTGAATTTCTAGCTTCTTCGAATACACTTTTAATCAAAGAAGCACTAATTTTCGACGGATTATCTTCAGTTACTTCTAAGCTATGGATTATTCTCGTCACTCTTCCTTTCACTTGACTCCGCTGGTGGGTGAGCATTTTCAATTGCTCTGGGTCAGCAACCGACTTCTTCGGTGTGGTCGGTAGGCATTCTAAAACAATCACTTTCTTTCACCTTTCTATCACGATTAATAGTTCTTCAACACTATTACGCTTTTTCAAATGTCACTAAGTTTTTCACGGTTCACAATTGTCTCGGTTTCTAGATTCATTTCACTAGGCTTCTTTCAGCAAGCTCATCAAACTACGCTGGTTCTTTTCCTTCCTTCCATTTCACCAGTATTCTGAGAGTTTCCCAGAAACGGTTCTGTAGAGGTGTTACCCCTGCCAGAACCTCGAGACTTATGTAATGCGTTGAGTGCATACAGCCGAGAGCTATACGCAGACAATGATATTGAATTCGTTCCAATTTTGGAAGATGACTTTTAGCTGCTGAGAGATAGCAGAAAGAGCCATACTCCAGAATAGATAGAATACTTGGTTTATAAAGCGTTATGAGATCTCCCGGATGAGCTCCCCACCACGTGTCGTAAATCGAGCGGAGAAAGTTGACCCTCTTTTGACATTTTTGTACTTGAAGGTCAATGATTGGGTAATGCTTCTGCCCAACAGCTTGCAATTGGGCTGGGAACCGCTTTCGAGTAAACACTATAAATTCAGTTTTGTGCGGCAAGAATTCGATCCCTAAGTTCCTTGCCCAAGAAGACAAGTTATCTAGGGAATTTTTCCATAGTCTTTGCAAGTTTTCGGCATGGGTAACTCTGACGGAAACCACACCATCATCAGCAAACTGTCTTAGCGTACATTGTTCTGCCAAACAACTGTCAATATCTTTCACATAAAAATTACAAAGAAGAGGGCTGAGAACAATTGACCCTTCTGGGAGAACCAATCGCTCAGCTTTGGCCAATAAAAGAGGAATTGTATTTCATAGGTATAACGCCCTGCCACGTATTTGTAGAGACATGACAGAAGTATGGAAGTTCAGTTGGGAGATTTCTATTGCTACATGGGTCCTTATTCCGGTACACACTTCACGGTGAAAACGAAATGAACGGTACGCCATTGAACTACGTTTTACGAGTTAGTGAAGCGTCAAAGATAATAATGGGGTTTCAGGCAGAATGAACACCTTTCAAATATAAATTATGAATGAAAATTAACTTCTCTGTATCAAATTAGTGTTCAATGTGAATTCAAAACTTTGTTAGCTTCAAGTGGTGAAATAATCTTTTACAAAAATTGTATCTGAAGATAATTTTATATTATAATGATAAACGCTAGTTGATCGAAACCATGGCCGATGAAAAGAAATTGAGGGGTTGTATCCAAGACACGACCGCTTAGGACGTAGGACTACGCAATATATTTTTTTAAATTTGTTGGTTTATCATTTCGGATATTATTTTATGATTTCATAAATAACTCTTTAGTGAAATGTTCCGGGAACCCTGAAAAGGTTCAAAGGCTTGCGTAGTTTTGTAGAATCATTTCGAGAAGCAACAATTCTTTCCTGCCTTTGCGAGAACAATACTCCAATTGGTCATATGTCGCAATTTGATTCTTTATATCAATGCACGCATCTTCCGTGCATCGCCATTCAGCAAGCATCAAACACGCCGCAACTGTGTGCATCTGTTAGATGAAAAATGGAACATCGCGAGAATGATCGTTTATGAAAAATTGTTTCTCGACTCTCGGTCAAAACCGTCAACAAAGCTAGGAGCTTGTTGCATCAGAACAGAGCCGACGCACACGAGAGCAAATACGAATGGCAACTAAAAGTATCGAAGGTGTGCTATTCACATGTACAGAAAATGAACAAGTTCTAAGTTTCGCGCAACGAAAATAAACAACACATAAAATTTAAGAAACACCAGCTAAATGAAGAGAAAAAATTGTTAAATCAACTAATGACCCATTATGAGCAATATTAGATGAAAGTGGGGAGAAAGCTGTTTATCCGGTTCCTGACCCATTTTCAACTATTCTACTTGAGAGCCAAACAATGATGGCTAGAAGCGACTCATAATCATTTGCATTCTTCTCTTTTTTGCCTGCTTTGCCAGGGCTCAGATGGTTCGGATTGCAATGCCAGATGCACTTCAAGTGAAATAATCGCTAGCGTTCACTACTCGAGATTCGATCCTTTGTTTTTAGGAGGTTTTAAACTTTGCAGTTCATTCGTCTCTATCACAGCTCGAGGGGAAACATAAAACACAAAACGAGAAGAATGAGAGACCTTTGTTGTTTCGGGCACAGAAAGGTTCTGAGAATTTTCCTCAGAGGAGATGCAACACTTATCCGCTAGCGCCAGCTTACTTACCAGCAAGGGTGGAGTTTACTTCGCAAATATTCTCTTTTCGCCATCCCCCTTCGTTGTTTCTATTATAGCGGCTGCATAAGTTGCCCGCTATTGACTGTTATCGGATAACCCGTTATCGGTTTATCCGCGAAAGCGAGTTCCATAGTAATTCTATGAACCTACGTTGTAAGTTTTTGTTCTTTTGTTTGGGTCATGATTTTCACATTACTTGACAACTGGTATACACGACCTTACAGATAGGTAGTTCAATGATTCCTGTATTGATAAAACATTCTTTTCATGCTGAAAAATCTGTTTTTTTTTGTGTTTGCACCTCATTTTTAGTCATTTGTTGTGTTATCCGCAATTTTCGTGATCCGCGGTGAGTTAGGCCGACCAATTCACGGATAATCGGGGATCTACTGTATAGCATATAAAACAAATCTTAGAAAATTTCCGATTCGATTAGTATGCAAATCGTAAAAATCCGTTCGCAGCAAAAATAGTTATTAACAATAACTATATTTCATAAAAACGTGTCCTGTTTTCTGATTTGGCACCCTTAATTTAAGACGTAGTCCAACGTCAAAAGGATGTCGACATGTTCTTCAAATTCTTTCGTGGTTTTGGCTGCTGCTTCACCATTTTGACCACGAAGTTATTGGAGTAGAGCCATCGACTAACGCTTCCGCCTTAAAATTCCCATTTTGGCCAAGTAGTTCTTCAGCGTTTGACCCGGGAAGCGGAACGATAAGAGCAGCATGCTCCCGCTTACTTTCCATTTTTTCAATGCACACGTTATTCTAGATGGAAACTTCAATTTCATCCAAAATACAGGATTTTATTTTTTTTTTCAATTTATAGTCTTTCCGTTGATTTTACCTTGAGGGAAAATGGGATTTAAATTAATAACATTTCAATAGTTCCGATAGTTCCGGAACGAATTGCGACACTTCGCTATATTTACTTACTCTTTAGTCAAGTTGAAATTTCAAATCAAGCTTGTGTATTCACGAGCAAATTCATCAGGTGATTGGTAGAATATGAAATTTCTTCGTTTATGCACAAACGTGCGTACTTCGGAAATATATACGCAAATGTGAAATGATTGATCACATATTTATTCCTCTTCTTCAGTGTGCGACGTGTTTTGAATAAATCTCCTCCGATTAATTATTCATCGTTATTCATTTTCACCCTCTTGTTCTGCACTTTCTGGCTGTTTACCGCTGCTTCATATAAAGCAACAGGAAGCACGAACGCGCTGAAACGACTGTTTATGTTTGAGTGTTGACCACGTATATGGAGGCAAGAATATTATACCTTCTTTCCCAATAAATTTATGTCATATGTACATTTACATCTACAATTACGACGATCGACGGCAGGAACTGAACGTAAAGGTCTATCATTGAAATCTCGTTGACAGACAGGCGCTTCTATTTTTCTTCCGATCGCCGTAATGTTAGGAAGTGTCGTACAAGTTTGCTTTCGAATGTTTATCCGTGATTACAATAACCAAATCTTTCTTTAGAGCTACATTCCCGTATTTCCAAAAGGCACAGAGGACTCCCATCACAAGTTAAAAAGCTTTTGTGAATGCATGAAAATGCTATTGAGAAGAGAACATTACATTGTTTTACATGTGGCGGTAAACAAGTGGGTTACGTCGAAAAGTATGGGTCACTAACGGAAACTAAAATACAATGATAATCTATTGATTCAAAAATCTGTGTGAGTTATGGGATGTATTTTGATATAAACTTTACATATCCTACAAACTGGCTTGTTTGTGTTGAACAGTATCGATTCTACTCAATCGAAGGGCTTCGTTCGTGGAAAAAAAAATTTTCGCCTAAATATTACGAAAAAAATACTAGACTGTGAAAAATTAATCAGCTGAGAAAAAAATGAAAATTAGTCGAGGCTTGCAGAATATAATAAACATCGCAGTGATGAAGGCATACAGGAAACAAACATAACAAGACAAATAAGATTAAGCATTAAAAGACGCGGAGAATTCCCGGAGAGAAATACCAAGGAAATAAGAGCAACAGAAATTACTCTAGAGAAAAAAGTGGTATGTTACAAGTGGTTCCCGAAATAAATTGTCCCAGAAAACAACTGCAACAGAGACAACCGCTCAGAAAAAGTGTAGTAGACTAGAAATATTGCGGCGCGGGAAAAGCATCATTGGTATAAGACGGTCTGTGATCCGTGCGCGAGTATACGAGTTATGATTTTGCGCTCTAAATGTCCAAACCAAAATAACTATGATTGTGGCAATTTCTTCAGATGGTGGTACAATAGCCTTGCTAGAAGGACGTATCCTATGTTTCAAACTAACCGGGCAATCAGTGAAACACAGGTTTGCATGCGACAGACCGCCGCTTCCCACAGCGGGTCGACGGTCAACTCGTATCGCGTCATCTTTGCGGCTTAGACCGCCTCGATTCCTTATCCTCATCAAATGGGGACTTTGCCCCCATTACATTAACCTCAGAATAAATTCCGAAAAACGAAAACGAACAAATTAATTTATAATAGAAATTACGCTTTTCGTGAAACAAATATACCTAGATGTTATTCCCGTGCCACAATATTTCTAGCCTACAACACTTTTCCGAGTGGTGGTTTCTTTTGCAGTTGTTTTCTAGGGCGATTTACAGCGGTCATGGTTACAAGTAGGCTAGAAATATTCTGACACGGATGAACATCATATGTAACTGACACACAGGCTAAAAAAAATTACAGGAGATTATGTCCAAGACACGACCACATTGTTGACGTAGAACTACGCCGTTGTTTTCTTCAAGTCACTTGTTAATAATTTTGGATATTATTTCAGAATGCTGCGAAATTTTAGAAATAACTGTTCACTAGGATGGTTTAGTCACCCTTAGTTGACGATAATTTATTGAATTATTCATTCTTGCCCTCGCTAATCGCGTGTCGCAGTTTGTTTCATGTCAATACATTGACCATTTACCTCGAACGCTATTCCGGTTGCCTTTTTCGCAATTGACATACACTCGGCTACAGGCGATTATATGCACCAGCAACATTATTCCACATCTCATAACTACATCAATCAACTGCACATCAATGGCAATACTTGCAAGTATGAAATATCATGCTACGTGTTATTTAGTATTGTCTCAGTGAAATCACTCTTCTAGAGATCGTTTGTACAACGAAAACCAGCACCAAACAAGCGTTCAACATAGCATAGATGCAGAGCCATGAATTGGTGGCTTGGAGCGACTAAAGTGTAAAAACTTTTTATCATTTCATGCTACTCTTAACAAAAACGCTTCTGTGAACTGCCCTCGAAAAAAATTGCATTACTTTCTCATGCTCGAGATAAGCGCAGCTGTTATCCTTAATGGAGAATGTTAGGTACTGTCAAGCGAAACCCAATCACATGCAAAATTCAAGAACGACATTTACTTTCTTGGTGAAAGTAAACTGAATTAATCCTTTCTGTTAATCTCAATAACCTCGAGAAGAGTTGCATTGCTTCATTATGATCAAGATAAGCGCAAATGCTATCCTTGTTGAAGGCTGTTTTGCGATTGGCGTGTTAACGTAACATTTCCAAAATAACTATGGGTGGTTGGTTGCATTAGGATTACCGATGGCTTAGTAATCATTTGAGTGCATTGATTAAATTATTCATTAAATTGATGATTAAACCAGTAATTGAATGGAACAATTTCCGAATTCAATTGCGAACAAATCCCACTCCAGGTCAATTCATGCATTATGATAGAACACGGTCGTCGTTGCAAGTCTGACGTATGGCATGATGTCTTGTTCATTTCATTTATTTATCGTGGACTTCAAAAATATGGCTAAACGAGCAATTAGTTTTACATTTCCCTCTGAAGTTATTGCATCTCCCAAGTGTACGTACTTCTCGAACCGCAAATTTGCTTGATTTGATGAACTTCAGGAACTCAGTTTTGATTTTGACATCTAAGTTGAACGCATAACCGACATTATCGACGTTATCGCAGCAAATTGTTATCAACATATTGCCAAACGGTATGCGTAGAAGTTCAGTAAGCTGAAGACATGAAGGGATATCTTCCAATACATTCTTGAATAACCGAGTCGAAGCGTTGTGTTCATACCGCTTTAGAAGTCCGTACACATTCCGGAGTGCAAAAATGCATGCAGGTACAAAAGTACCCGCATCTTGCATATATTTGCAATGCCGATTTCCTCCGACTCCTTGGCTTTAAAATCCGTGTTGAGGAAACTCATTCCGGTCTGCAGAAATGCATGCGAGTACAAAAGTACTCTCACCTGGCACATTTTCAATTAAATAAAAATATTGGTTGTTTACTACTATTTCGCTACATATTATGAATCCGTAAAGTTGCACCTGCACCCTTAATACCATTTCATTTACTAATATTCCTCAGCGGAATTGGAAGTTCTGTACAATCTCTCCTGGCTTATATTGACTGGATTTGATTTGTATCGGTATCTGGTCTCCTTCAATTATGATCGAAAATCGAAATCTTACGACCCTTACGACCTTATATCCACTCTATAAATTTCTGGAACATTGATGTACTAGTCACAAGTTACTAGTCGTTATGTGTATAGTAGACATGTGTATTCATTTCGTTATCTCATTTCTATACAGGTTCGTCGGCTATGGATGACATCTTATTTGTTTCGGTTCGCCATAACGAGATGGTTACTGTGTGGGTGAACCATTTGAAAACATGTTTCGATAAAATCACGAAACAGCGTGGGAGGTTACCCTTCAAGTAAGTTTATTAATATTTTACAATGTTGCAGACATCAAAACTTAACTCATTTATTTTTAGCTTTTTGCATCTCAAAATAGACGAGGATCAAATAACGACAGATCTAATACAACGCTGCCATTCTACGAAACTGCAAATTGTGATCGTCTGTCCAATTCTTCTCTCGTTGTCGGCACAATTTCTTCTGTCTAGCCTTGGGTCAATACTAAAACCAGAGCGCGTTTTAGGTATGCTTTTAGACGTAACCGAAACACGCGTTTGGGAAATTCATAAGAGCACGTTCCCGGCCTTTTCTAAATGGCGCACGTGCGTGGTTGGAGATCACGAACAGTCATTCGTGAGCGAATTGCTAGGAATTGCTACAGATATTCTTGGACGTGCTCTACGACAACAGCCGCTTTCAGACGCTATAACGACGAGCAAAATTGTCTCCACAGCTTCTTCGCATACTCAACATGATGCGTTCACATTATTTCCGAGAAAAGTGAAAGTTGGCCAAAACAAGATAATAGCGATTCTAGTCGAACCTTTAATGAAAGACGATTGGATGAAAATTAAAATTGAAAAATCCAGTGAAATCATAGAAATAACTAACATCAAACGACGGAATCCTTATACGATACAGTTCAGCATACCAGGTAAATTAAACATGTGGTTAGTCACTTAAGGTTAAATAAGGAACAAAACTTAAATGATAACTTAGGAACTAAATTTCGCTAAACAAATTAGATTCTTTCATGGATTGTATTTTTCCTTTTTTCCAAACACAATATAATATGGGTTGCTTGATGAAACGTACAGTAATCTTAGCAAGAATGGTCATGGCTTATGGGAGTCCATTCCATCCTTTATTCGCCAGCTTAGTAGCTTCCTCATTTTACCCATTCGCGCATGGGCCGAAAACCAGCAGAATATATAGGCAAATCGTTTTTTTTTTGTGCGAGAGATAGGGACCGCAAAAAATATCGCATTAAAAAATCGTACAAAACTTCAAAAGTAGCTTAAGAAATCTTGTTCGCTACATAAATTGAAAAAACATTTTTTGTGTGGTGGATATTCATTCATTCTTTGTTTTTAAGAGGCTTTTAACTTTGCAGTTCATTCGCCTCTAAAGGTATGGTGGATAAGGGATTGTGTCGCTTTTACCCGAAACCCACTCACCCAAATTCCACTCTCTGTGTCTGTGATCAGACAAAGACACCTCTTCCGAAACGTGCTAGTTGTGTATTTTCTCTGAAATTACCGGACTGCACAGTGTTAGGTCCAGGACATGTTGTCTGATAGGGTTTATAAACGTTGGTTCATTGCCTATGTTGGCAATGTCAATGTTGTTTGAAGAGAAAAATTCTAAAAGACATTCACATAGACTTTTCATGTCAGTACTACCCCACAAAGTGTGATGAGCGTTAGCATCACAGCCGACGATGAAGTCTTTTTTGATTTCTCTGCAATAATTTACGAACGCCGCAACCTCTTGGGGGAGGCGCCTCAGGGACGTCGCCAGGGAAATAAGCCGAGACAATTATTAGGTCGGATCTTCCCATGGCGGTTGGTATCTCAACTCTGATCGCGACGATGTCCCGTTTAATGAACTCTGTTATAGGAAAGCATTTAATATTTGCTTTTACTAGAACAGCAGTTCTTGGGGAGTCATGCTTGTCGTCGTAAAATAACTTGCATGAACCAGTATGAATATCGAGTATTCTTCCTTTGTGGATCCAAGACTCTTGAA
Source organism: Toxorhynchites rutilus septentrionalis (assembly GCF_029784135.1). Lineage (NCBI taxonomy): Eukaryota > Metazoa > Arthropoda > Insecta > Diptera > Culicidae > Toxorhynchites > Toxorhynchites rutilus. Next base: position 93,953,465 of record NC_073744.1, read on the forward strand.
TTAAAGCTAAATCCATAGTGTCTTCGATGAACCTCCTAGACAGCGCGCTCGACGCTGCTTTAGAGTGATGCAGATTTATTTGCAGAACGTTAGTGTTCTGCGTTAGTTTCGACCGCTCGTTTTGTTTATTTGGATGTGGATTATTCATAGAAGTCCCACGAGTCTAACGGTAAAGAAGGTCCGCTGCATCAGTGACCGGCTTAATCAGTAAGAGCTGACGCTACTGTGGTGGTTGCCCTGATGCTCCACAGGCTCCGTTAATGGCAAGGTTTAAACCCCCCTACCATTCAGCCCTCGGCACGGGTCGCGTCACACCTTGGCTTAGGGGTTTATCCATTACTTTCTTTCCATAATAACCATGAATAACAACTATTACAACCATCCTCCTTTTCTGGGGCTTTGGACCCACTGCTCTGGTTTCTCGATAATTTCAGGTTCTTATTCGGACACACTATTATTGTGATCCGTCATTCGCAGGCCGATTGACAGTTGGAACAGTAATGAAAAATTTATTGAGCTAACAGTTACATAAGGCTTCTCCGTTATTTGCTTCACATCGACCCCTACTGTGATTGTATAGTCGCAAGGTCTCAACAGCCGAGTTGACGACAATCAAAGATCCTACGTCAATTGAATCTTGCTTTTTTTATCTGTATTATAGTGACTTTCAATGCTTTTTAGTTGGTTCGTCACTTTTACTTCCATTTTTGGGAGAATGTCGGGAATGAGAATTGAACTCGTGAACTCAGCGTGAGAGATATGGATGTTACCCAATGAGGTACATATAGAGGTGGAGCAGTAGGCGAAGTATATCTGTATTGGCATGCAAAATATCGTGTCGTAATCATTTGCATTCAATATGAAATTGTCTCAAGAAAATATCACAATTATGAAATTCGCTACACGGACGGTTCCAAAGGGATGCAAGGAGTTGGTTTCGGGGTAAGCGGTCATAATAACTCTCTTATTTCCAGCAAGAAGCTCGTCGACATTTGCCAGGTTTTCTCGGCCGAAGCTGCCGGAATATTTGAAGCTGCCACTATACCGTCAAGCAAATCGATCCTGATAGTTACCGACTCGGCTAGCGTCATCCATGCCGTTGGCGCGGCTATAACTAGGCACCCATGGATACAAGCTATCAGGAGGTATCTGCTGCCGGATACAGTCCTCATGTGGGTCCCCGGACATAGTGGCATAGCCGGCAATGAAGCGGCCAACCGTTTTGCTGGAATCGGTCACCTTGGACAACTTTTGACGCGCAAAGTACCGCTAGACGACATCAGACTATGGATCGCCAACACATTCAAAACTTTTTGGGCGGAAAAATGGTCCGTTGAAGCGACGTTGTTCCTCCGGAGAATCAAAGGATCCATCTCCAGATTCGAAGACGTCAAAACGATGAGAGAGCAACGAATCTTATCCAGGTTAAGAACCGGCCACTGAAACATGTCACACAACTTCAACAGAGGACCCTTTCACCCCCTTTGTGACTTGTGCGAGGTTCGCAATTCAGTCGAACACATCCTCTGTATTTGCCCAAAGTATGAGAACCTCCGGAACTCACACGGGATCAGCGGGAGCATTCGAGATGTGCTTGGCGACGACCCTTCACAAACTACTGCACTGCTCTGTTTTTTGAAAGATGCCGATCTGTACTTTAAAATTTGAAGAAAAAACTTGTGATTAAATCGAAGATCCTTGTTTCTTCCCCTTCGCGATAAGGGGAACAAGAACAGTCGGCATCTTCGAGTGGCGCGGATTTCCCATCTGTGGCCTGGGGCCATGACAAGCGGACATCCTCGTCAAACCAGGGGAAAAAAAGCTCAAATGCGTAGAAATTCTCGTGACGAAATCTGTTGTGTTTTATTGTTTTATTGTTAATTGCTTGTCCGTATGTGCATGTAAAATGGATAGTAAGCGCACTTTGCGGCATGGTTTCGGCCGTTTTTACTGAGACGAACCAGCCCAGGAGGCTGAAAGTCTCAAAAATAAAGAAAAAAAAAATCCAATATGAAATTTATATGGAAGATACAAAGCAATGTTGAAAGTACTCACGGTTGCATGATAATTTGAGCCAAAATTCTCATGAAATTATTCAACTGTTGGTTTTTTTAACAGATGACAATTGTATCGTGGCTTATCTCGATTATTTATGTGGTAAAAAGGTCCAGAGAGCTGTCGTATGCGTAGTTCCCGAAAGCAGTAACATTTTCGGTGAAATTTTGAATAATTGGCGATTATTCTCTCACATCATACACACCGACACTGAGAGCCTTGGAAACATCCACTTCATAACGTCAAAATAATGAAAATACGTTTGTTTCTATGAACGTGGGGGAGTGAAAATGGCACATGGAAATATCACTTTTATCCATCTTTTCCGACGTGATTTCACAAATGTTCACTGCACGCTATCACATTAGCCTTATATTCAGCGGAAACACTAATAGCGAATTCGTTTTTAAAACTGAGTCAGTGCCAAACTGACTCTGTAATAAAAAAACGTTTTCAGTTTCACGAATGCGGTGGTTTGTTGGTGTGCGTTATATAGTCTGATTTGTTTATATTTACGACGGCAAATGTACAGTGTCGACGTCTGGTGGTGATATTAGTGCTTGGGAGGTAAATTGTTCTCAGAAGGGCCAAGTGCAGTGTAAACATATAAAAGTTTGAATGAAAATTTTTACTTAATATTGTTTGATTACCTAACACATGTAGTTCTGACACTCACTTAACCATTTGTCGATGCATTTCCTGTTTGTTCCACAAATAATTACTATTATAATATAAAACCATCATTAGACACAGTTTTCGTTCAATATTCTGCGATATCGGAAAAAAACTTTTATTTAATCACATAAAATAAATATTCGATACGTTAAAGTAAATTTTCATTCATAATTTTGATTTTGAAATTTATTCCACCTGAATATCCATCATTATTTTCACCTCCCAATGAAAGCACACGTAGCTTAATGCCGTCTACTCTACTCTTCAAAATCAGAATCCGAATTGGATTACGATTCCGATAATACAAAAGCAAAAGCAGCAGGTTTTCCATTTTCATAGTCTTTATTTTTAGATTTTCCAAAACAATATTCGGAACTTGACAGTTCAGTATAGTTGATTGGTGAACCCGAGTGCCAACCCGTGAAACATCTCAGTGCGAAACTAACAGCTTTCGGGGCGAACTAGTGCGACACTGAGTGCGAAACTGAGTGAATAAAAAAAAACGTTTTGACAGCAGTTAGTGCGGCACTGGGGTTGAAACTGAACAAAAACGAATTCGCTATAAAAAAGTAAAGTTTTTAATTGATAAATTACTTCCTGAAAATAGCTTCTTCACATGGATGCGGTGGGCAATCAAAGATAAACACAACGACTGACGTCACTATTTGAGAAATAGTTATGGCAGCGCATGCTATGTCGCTCGAAACTCTACCATCTTCATTACCTTTTTTCCAGTACATTGGATGTTACCACTACGCCAGATCGCCTCCAATCTAGCTTTTTAAATCTTCCAACTTATTTACTTTTGATCGATTCGCACGTCGAGCCGGTTATTTCGGTTATTCGCCGTCCACTTCTTACACGTAAGAAGAGATGTAAACTCTATTTTCTAGTGTGAAATATTGGTCTGCCACAATCTCGTTTGCGTGTTCCGGCTAGTCACGTCAACACACAGTTTTTTTCGGTCCCACGGTCGGTACGCTACCGAGAATCAAATTTACCAATGTGGTTAGGATTGTTGAAGAGTCGAATGTTTTCCGTTGTTTATGGTCCTTCGAGCGTTATGTATTTGATACTTCACGTTTTTCCCTTAGTTTTGTTTGTCACCGCTGTAACTTGTCTACAAGCATGTAAACTTTGTCCATCGTTCGTTATCATTGTGAGAGTTGTATTTTTCCGTTTCCCTTGCAGTTTTTTGACTTTTTTCCATATTTGACTGCTAGGAGTTTACGGGTTTATGCTCTGTACTTATTATACCCAGCTTTACTGTTTTGCCTTGCGAAGAATTTTACGGCTTACTGAACGCGGACAGTTGGGAACGCTCGGAGCGTTCCAACTTCCCGAAGATCATCGCTGTTGATTCTGCGTATTGCTAGTAGTTACTTCATGCGGTATTACTCAATTAAAAATCACAATCAATTCATTTATTGGAAAAAATCGACAGACGTTCTTAAATTACATTGTTTAAGCTAACTAAATGTCTTGGGAACTACAACTATAGTACTTTAGTTGTAGTTCCCAAGACATTTAGTTAGCTTTGATTACTAGTCTACACATGGAATTTTTCTGAAAAAATACTGGAAAATCAAGGAATATCGGGGATCTTTTTTCGGATTTTGAGTCGCCACCCTTTTACGCCACAAGTTCTATTCATTTTTCAGAGTGCTGCATGGAAGTTTCTATGATGATCAATGTACGATTGGAGAAAAATGATGTGGATCTAGGCTGCCGTCCGCTGAAGTGTGAAAGTCGGCTGCGTGAACTTGAGCAAATACTGAAGGCACAGGATGCTCCTATGGAATTTTTGTGTCAGTCGCTTGGTATAGCCAGTGCAGATCGAGATAAACTGGACACATATTTGCTGCAGTCGTTTCAAAAAAATATGCCACCCAACTTCCATCTGTTGAATTACGAGGATGCCATCAATCCAAAAACGCGAAGAGAAGCTAGTGAGTAGCGTCTACGACTACACACTGCGTAATATATGCGCTCAACATAATATGTTTATTATAGATCCCGAGGAATATCCAACAATGATGCATTTTGCTGCAAATTGGGGCCTTGAAAGACTGTGCGTTCAATTGATGGATTGTCCAGGAGGCGATGTTGCATGCGAGATCAGGAATATTTCGGGCCGAACTCCAGCCGATTTGGCCGAAATCGGAGGTCACTTTAGTCTCGCAAACAGCTTTAAAAATTTCATGGTGACAATAATTTTATTTTCAACGCTCGATGACTGGTTTATATATATTGGGTTTTTTTTCTTTTCAGCAAATGCACGAATTCACTACAATGTATCACTATTTCAAAGGAATTAGCGAAGCATCGAATAAAATAGTTATAGAGCCCAAATCCTCATCAAACTCAAGAACCAAAAGAGACACAGAGGTAAATGTGACCATGCCATCGTCGCGTATAGACGGAACATTACGCCGTCATCATCAAATTGAAGGATACATGGAAATGAATGCCACTGGAAATAATATTGAACCTAGTCAAAATGATTCTTCAAATACTGTTTCCAATTTGAATTATTTGAACTTGGATTGTTCGGAAGGCCAAGAAGAATTTATAATGGATCAAGCCAAGTTTGCTAGAAAAAATGAAGAAATAACCAACAATCTCAATTTTAAACAGGATAGCCGTGAAATGCAAAATAATATGTTGTCAAATGAACTCAAATTTACAGAGCTGGAATATTTCGAATCCAACGACATAAATAAGAGCGATGCTTTCAGCCAGGAATGCTCGAATGTATTAGAAAACTGCAATATAGTAGACAATAACGATTTTGATTATATGGTGCAACCATCGAACGTTCCGGTGAGGACTTTCGAAACTGGAGGAGATTATCTGATACAACCATCCAATATTCCTATATTCCATGGTCATACTAAACTTGATTCCACCGCTGGACACCAATCTTTGCAATTCAAGAAGCAGACGAATGTTGAAGACAATGAGGAAAAAGAGATTTCACACATAAGAGTGAGTTTTCATAAAAAAGATCGCGAATCCGAGTCAAAGACGAAAACTAGCACTTTAAAAAGACAGAAAAGTAACACCTCTGAGAAGTCAGTTGATGATGAGTTGTTGGAAATTATCACTGACTTTAAAAATAATGTGTTCACAATTCAGGAAGTAGAACAACTGGTTGCTTCCTGGAAATCTCGAAACGATGTCCAGAAAAGTTTCAGAGAGAAACAGATGCAATTACAAACAATGCGTGAAGAATATGATCGTATCCAGCAACAAATGAACGATAAACTTAAAAGGCCGTCGCCATTTGAGAGGATGAGAAAAATGTTTTCCAGAAACAGAAGTTTATCTGATAAGAAAAATGATTCTTGTGCAACCGAATCATCGGATCTCTGTGACGATATTAAATTCTCTATGTTAGTTCCAACATCACAATCCCACCGACCCATAAGTTCAGGAAGTCTTCAGAGTGTTTCCAGCGGATCGTCCGGACGTATTAGCACATTCAGCGGAACAAGTATTGGTGATAGCGGTACACATTCTGATTCCGAAGACCGGAAGTTTGGGTTAATAAACAGTATCAATGAAAAAGAACGCTGCCAAAATGATGTCATGGAAAATTACATGATTCCACCTGCCCCCAGACCAGTTGACGAAAATATTCGCCCATGCACTTCGTCGATGAATGCTGATGAGCACTATACAATTTTTCCTTCAAATCTACCAGTATTACAAGGAAACTCGAATGATTTCATTAAAACCTCTAGTGTGCTTAAACCAATTGATGAAGCCAAAGAAACTGACGCACTCATACAGCACATAACAGTACAACTACCGGTCCAAAGCAATTCATATACCGAGTTGAACTTCGATTGGTTCTCAACAACCTCATTCAAGAGCAACGTAGAAAAATCTAGCACAAAAAATAACGACAATAAAACTTTGGACGGGTAACTACATCCAGAAGCATATGGAAGTCTGGATAGCTCTGCTTTAATCCAAAATGTTGAGGCAATATTACCTGTGCATATAATAATTCCAATTTTTTTTTATTATTGTAATAGTCGATAAGGTCAAATCCGTAGAACTACGATTGCTATTTACAATCCACTGAAATAAATTTTATACATCGAAACTCACAATTAACAATAATCTTTCAATCTCCCCTCTGGTTGCAATAGTTAAAGTTCACTTCAAAAGAATTAAATGATACAGTAGTTTCTGTCTATAACAGTAATTGTCAACTAAAAAGAGTTTCTTCGACAAGAAACGTTCATTGGTGGAACAAAAGGCTCGAGCGGCTTCGTACAACAGCGCTGAAACTGATCAACAGAGCTAAAATTAATTCGGATTGGACTCAATACAGGAGCGCCCTAACCGAATATAACTCACTTCCCGGGATCTACATCTGTGATCTCTCGAGGTATCCTGAAAGTGCAAAAGAAGTTGCAAACATAGTTGCTTGATTTTCACGAGGGCCAGAGTAGAAAACGCGGTGAGGTCCTTTCAACCATACAAATCCTCAGGTGCAGATGGAATTTTCCAGCCCTGATTCAAAAAGGTGAATCTAAGCTAATTCCATCTCTAATCGAGATCTTTAAGGCAAGTCTGATACTAGAGCATATTCCTTCCACATGGAGATTCGTTAAAGCGCTCTTCATTCTGAAAGCTGGGAAACGTGATAAATCACTCTCAAAATCATTCAGACTAATAAGTTTATCATCAATACTGTTGAAAACTATGGAGAAAGCTCTACATGAATACATAAAGTCGGTATTCATGTCCAAATGCCCATACCAGTTTGCCTATCAATCAAGAAAATCCACAGTCACAGCGTTACACACGCTTGTGACAAAAACTGAAAAATCTCTTTTGTCAAAAGAAACTGCATTATGTGCGTTTCTTGATATCGAAGGGGCTTTCGCATTATCGCATTTCTTTTGTATCAATGGCACAGGCTATGGGCAGAAGACATTTCGATGACTGCATAGACGAATGGATTAAAGGTATGCTCACAAATAGACAAATCACCTCAGAGCTGGGTGAGTCGTCGACATCTGTGATTGCAACGAAAGGTTGCCCTCAAGGAGGGGTTCTATCACCTCTCCTTTGATCAATGGTAGTTGAAGACGTTATGATATCAGGGTGTCGACTCAAAATCCGAAAATAAATTCCCTGATATTCTCTGATTTTCCAGTAATTTTTCAGAAATAATCCAGGTGTAGACTAGTAATTAAATTCTCTAAAAGTATTTTAGCTGTAGCTAAAACATTTAGTTAGCTTAAACAATGAAATCTAAGAACGTCTGTCGATATTTTCCGATAAATTAATTGTTTGTGATTTTTAATTGAGTTTAACGACGACTGATAAGTGTCGTTAAAGATTTAAAAAAAATGGATATACTAATACAGTTCAAAGTTATTTTGAAGGAGTCTCAAATACTAGTACAGAATGAGACATTTTCATTTTGATTCGGATCAATTTCATGAAACTGTTACGATTTTAACGAAATACTTTATCTCGCAATATTTCGGCCCCCTTCCGTACGTTTTGCAAAATTTTTACCTCCGTTTTACCTCCAGAGATTCCACTTCTGTTTCCCGTAGCCGTTTTATTAACTTTGATTCATATGACCATAAAAAGAGCTGAACATATTTATTGATGCTGTCCTTCCAAAGTGAAGTATAGCATCATAAACTTGTCGCATAGCACAACCGTTTCCTCTCACATATTTTCATAAAAACATTCGCTACTGGAAAAGCACTCTCAACGTTGAGGTTTCTAACGAGAGACAGAAAACCATTTTGGGTAAAAATTTCGTAAACCTGTTCTTTTCAAAAATGGTCCAGTCGTTCATTTTTCGGATCGCAGTGAGCAAACTTGTTTATGATGTTCTTTCAATGATAAATTTGCTGGAACTCCAATGATACGACCAAAATCCGTCAAATTTCAGAAAGCCAATAGTCAAAAGCTTCTCGAATCGTTTTCCCTCCATTTTCTATCGGAATCAATGATGGAAACATCAAGGATACATCAAGGCAGTGCTTCGCATCTCAGACGAAATTTCAAGATTTGTCAGTCTTAAAATTTTGGCGAGTTTTTTAATCCTTTGATGAACCGTGTGAAATATGCAATCCGAAACTACCCAATTCAAGATTTTTTTTTTTCTTCATTTTCTAAAACCAGTTGCAGCTCGCGTAATTCACCAATTCACTTTCATACCGTTCATCGACACAAAAAGAAGTTTGTTCAAATATATAATTCCCATGCCTTCTTCAAAAGCTGCAAGTTCATTTCTGATGTCTGAGATTGTCCCAAGAACATTGACGTCATGTAACGATTCACCAAACCCAACCTCTTCTTCATCCCAAAATCTGACATTCAGATCCATCTGTAGCCTCTTTGTAGTCTTGTTCAAAGATTCTTGTTCAAAATTTCATCGAATAGCTCAGAAAGCTCATTTTATCACGCCCTAGTTAGACCTTCTCAGCTTCCTGTGGAGTGATTTGTGCTACTTAACTGTTTCCAGGCACCACAGGAGCTCAACTTTCATAGTATAATTGTCAAGCATTAATTTATCGATAGTTTTCGAAGGAGAAAAGGAAGGGAATTGGTTGAAGCTGAACAGCAGATACTGATACAAAAAATGCCAGAAAAACATCGCGAATGTAAGAGCCGTCTACTTTTGCGCTGTTTACCCTTCGGAAGGACTAAGTTCACCTACAGGCAAAATCAAACTGAAAAACCTACAGAGGGTCAAACTAGTCAAGTACACCTTTTTTGGTATCATTAACTTTCTAATAACTGCAATAATCAAAACTCTAATTGACGGAATTTCATTTTTCCAGATTGGTGACGAACTTCCCTGATATTCCCTGATATTGTTTGAATTCCCTGATATTCCCTGATTTTCAAGGATTTTCAAGGTAGCCGACACCCTGTGATATGTTTGGAGGCAAATGGTTTTGAAATCGTGGGTTTTGTTGACGATCTAGTCATAATGATCTACGTGGCAAGTCCGACGATGTGATATCGGGCTGGATGCAAATGGCCTTAAACCTTACAGAATCATGGTGTATCAACCATAAAATCTGAGCATAGATCCCCCAAAAACAACAATTATTCCTTTCACCAAAAATAAGAAACTGCATCTGCAGTCTCTACATCTTGGAGGAGAGGAAATAAAATGCAGCGTTTCAGTGAAATATCTTGGCGTAATCCTAGATGCTAAACTGAACTGGAACGCACACTTAGATACAATCATCAGAAAGGCCAGCATTTCCCTATTGGCAAGTTCTAAAATGATAGGAAGAACATGGGGTCTTAAACCAAAAATGATTAAGTGGGTCTATACTGCCATTGTGCGGCCTTGGGTAACCTATGCGTACCCTACCGCGAGGGACTGCCTGCCCTTCATGCTGGGAACATCGTGGAGGAAATGTGTCGTGACGAGGGCACCTGGAACGCAGTGAACAATGCAATCGTACACATCATGTCCGAGCTACAGCGGAAGTGGAGGACCGACCAGCGTTTCACGTCTCGACAGGTGAGAAATCCCGCGAGGGTGGCTGTGACGGGTTGCGCGTCAAGTTGGAGGGCAATTCCTAATCGGTACACGTCTCGACGGGTAAGCGGAATCTGGCGAGAAGGATTAACAAAATGCTGGCAATGCCTGATGGTGGATTGGGAAGGAGGAGCACTGCGAGGTTCGTATCAACGGAGCGAGCGCCTAGGAGGGCGTCATGAAATCGGTGTGTACCCCACGAGAGTTGCTGTGACGGAGTGCACGTTATATTGGAGGACACTGCCTAATCGGTGCTCCGTTGGGAAGAGAAATCCTGCGAGGGTGGCTGCGACGGGATGCGCGTCAAGTAGGAGGGTGCTTCCTAATCCGTGCACGTCTCGACAGGTAAACGGATACTGCCGTGGAGAACGGCAAAATGCGGTACAGACTAGGGGGTTGCTGATTATTGGTCAGCTGTATCCCAATAGGAAGTATCCAGTGTCGGACACACGTGACAGCAACATCCCAATTACGAGAACACTTGTAATACCAACCTCGAGCCAACCGCGAGTAATCGGTTACATATTAATAATATAAATAATAAGAAAAATTGTCAAAATGGCATTGGAGGTTATTCTTCACCTGTTACCTTTGAGTCAACATGTTCAGCTGGAGGCTAAGAAAAGCGCTCTAAAGCTAAAAAAGATATAAGGGAATATTAGACGGGGATAGTCTGAGTCCGAGTGACGTCGAAATTGTCCGTGACTCTTTATGTCCGAAAACCTTTCTCGGACTGTACTGATGAACAGCGATTCCTCTTTCACTGTGTGATTAATTGAATATCCTGGTACATTTCGCTGCTTGGCTATTGAGCTGAGCAGTCCAGTCTTTCTTTCACCCCTCAAGCCCGTGGCAAGTTCGTTCGTTGCGATAGTGTACGCGTTCGCACTTTATTTTGCGCTCGCTTCTGACGCTCCTTCAAGAGTGTTAGTAGAGAGTGAGAAGGACGAAGTATCCTCGTAGTGAAATGAACGGAGAACAAGTCAATCCGTTTGTAAAATCTGGCCTTTCCAGAACGCCGACGAAAAAAAGTAATGCGGTAGAGAACTCGTTAACCCGCGCTGAAAGTGAGCCCGCTTTGAACAAATCGCCGGAAAATAGTAATTTCATCTTAAATGTGAAGAAACCAACAGACGATAAAAAAGTGCAAACAGGGATAGATCGCTATTTTAAAAGAAAAATGAGTCCCAATAGTGCAAACACTGGCAACGCAGCCAAAAAAACAAACACTACAGCCAACACAGTTATCCCTCTGAGCAATAGGTTCGATGCCCTTGCTCCGGTGAACGACGAAAGTGCACAGCAAAAAACTGTAGAATCAAAGCCAGCACCGATTTACCTGCGTCAGGTGGTAACTAGAAACGCGATTGACCTAGTTAAAAAAGCTATCGGTAGCAACAATTTTCTGTGCCGCAATGTGCAACGCGGAAACATTAGTGAACTAAAAGTGCAGTGCAATACGATTGACGATTATCGCAAAATTGTGAACGCGTTAGAGAAGGAAAAAACTCTCTATTACACCTACCGCTTAAAAGCTTGGAAAGGTCTAATACCAGGGACAGACATACAGCTGTACTTGCGTTGTACGTGTACAGCGTTGTACAGGTACCATCGTACCATTACAGACATACGGTTGTACATTGTACCGTATGTCAAACTGACAATCAGATATTTTTCCAATTTCCACCACATATTTCAATGAAAAAGGTTTTTATTTAGTGTCTAAACTATCAAACACAACAAACAAGTTTCCAATCTGAGTTATTAACTTAAGAGAAAGTCAATGAAAAGAACGTTTATCAAGTGATTTGATTCTGCTTGTTCATGCTACCCACCACTAACCGTCTATGGCGCTGTGCACAGTACAACTGTAGCCATGTACAGCGGTAAAACAGGTCGGTACAGGTACAGCGATTGTACCGAGTTGCTTGCATGGTTCTAGCGCTGTACATGGTGACAGACATACAATTTTCGAAGTACAACGCAAGTACAGCTGTATGTCTGTCATAAGTATAACTGTGGTGCTGAAAGGCATAGAACAGGGTGTTTCACCCGATGATATAAAAGACGTTCTAACCAAGATGTGTAGAATAAAGGTGTGACCGTGTGGTCAATAAGTGCGCGAGGGGAAACGGTATAAATATACAGAGGATTGTGGGAAGGGATTTGACTGCAAATAGCGATGTCTAAATTTTTCGTTTATTCGATTGTCGATTAATCGTGGGGTGATTTTTATATATTCGATTGATTCGAATAATTGTCTTTCAGTATTCGATTAATCGAGCGAATATTTATTTCTTGTAATCAAAACAAACAGACATTTATGATAAAAAAATATGTCATAATTTTGAAGTTCATGATTTTTTTAGGATGATTGAAAAAAGAGCACACCATGAAAATGATGCACAATACAGGGCGGACTCGATTATATACAGTTTCTGATTCCTTTTCACTGTATATAATCGAGTCAGAAAAAAGTTTTTAATCGTTTTTTGTATGTTTTTTTCATTTCTTGAATATAAAACAGGAATTTGATTTTTGATTCACCCCCTCAAAGTGAGAAAATACCTTTCCCGCATGAAAAAAATAAATTTATCCAGATTCTTTCAGGAGGTAATAGACAATCATATTTGTGATGAATAAAAATCCTTCTACGCATATGTTCCAATTTCAACAACGAAATAGTTATAGAACTATTTTTTTTTGTTTCGGACTTGTTGCCTCAAACTGGCTCTACTTTAAAAACTACGCTACGGAAGACGATTCTGTTGCTTTCATTTGAAATATGAGAAAATTTTGGAAGTGGAAAACTTGAAAGTTAATAATATTTAATGTGTTATTATTAATTTTATCCTGAAAATTTATATTGAACTAGATCATTTCTATCAATTAAATTAAAGCTCTCTAACCGCTTTAAAATTTGTTTTTTGACACCCAACTTCTGCTTTTTTAATTTGGCTGCAATAACGATATAACGTTATAACTGGTGAAAACTCAAGCAAAATCTTCAAAAATAACGATTTTCACCCCACTGTACATGTAATAGCCACTTAAATTTCACCTTATCGTTAAAAGGTTACCTTCCTTCTTGAAATAAGTCATACTTAAAATAAAATTTCCAATTTTTTTTTTTTATCTGTATTATAGTGATTTTCAACTCTTTTGGCTGGTTCGTCACTTTTACTTCCATTTTTGGAAGAATGTCGGGAGTGAGAATTGAACTCGTGACCTTTAGCGTGAGAGGCAAGGATGTAACCACTACGCCAGATCGCCTCCGCTATAAAATTTCCAAGATCCCCACGGTAGTGATCATCTACCAATAATTTTATCGATCGCCCTCGTGAGTCAGTCAATATTTCGTATGACCTCACGAAGAATATTGACTGGAGAACATTTGCGGAAATAATATCTGAAGCAATTGTTTCAATGCATGAACTTCCTCCACTCGAAGAGCATAACTTTATATCGAGTTTGATTTACGAAAGCGCACTTCAAACTCAAAAGAAACGTGTACCGGCTACCACTTTCCGACGTCGTCCTCCATCGAAAGTGAGGAATACTCTGACCGTTGGATTTTTAACTTTGCAAGGAAGGTTTGCCCCGACACCGTTCCTGCACCAAACGTCGTACGCGACATTCCACTTCAAAGCGATTATGAGAATTTTTCGATGGTGGAATTCTCAATTGCCCTTCTCTCATGTAACAATTCAGCTCCGGGGTCGGACAAGATTAAATTCAACTTGTTGAAGAATCTTCCCGACTTGGCAAAACAGCGTTTGCTGAACTTGTTCAACAAGTTTCTGGAGCTGAATATTGTCCCGCATGACAAGTGAGAGTGATAGTCATACGGAAACCCAACAAGCCGGCTAGCGATCACAACTCGTATAGGCCGATTGCAATGTTATCCTGTATTCGTAAATTGTTAGAGAAAATGATTCTACTTCGTTTGGACAAGTGGGTCGAAACGAACAATTCGCTGTCAAATACGCAGTTTGGCTTCCGCCGAGGTAAAGGGACAAATGATTGTCTCGCGCTGCTATCTTCTGAAATCCAAATCGCATTTGCTCGCAAAGAACAAATGGCTTCCGTTTTTTTCGATATCAAAGGGGCATTCCATGGAAATTCTCTCAGAGAAGCTTCATAATCGTGGACTTTCACCAATTCTCAACAATTTCCTGTACAATTTACTGTCAGAAAAGCACATGATTTTCTCTCATGGCAGCTCGAAATCTTCTCGTTACAGTTTTATGGGCCTACCACAAGGCTCCTGCCTAAGCCCCCTCTTGTACAGTTTTTACGTCAATGATATGGGTGATTGTCTAACTAGAGACTGCACGCTGAGACAACTTGCAGACGATGGAGTTATTTCCATCACGGGTACTAATCCCGTCGTTCTGCAAAAGTCGTTGCAAGATACCCTGAACAATCTGTTCACGTGGGTTCTCAAGCTGGGTATCGAATTCTCTACGGAGAAAACTGTAATGGTCGTTTTTTCTAGGAAGCACGAACCCGCCCAATTCCAGCTTCACCTATCCGGCAAAACGATCCAACACTCTATGTTTTTCAAATACCTGGGTGTATATTTTGATTCTAAGTGTACCTGGAGGAGACACATTGCGTATTTGAAACAGAAATGCCAGCAAAGAATCAATTTTCTCCAAACAATTACCGGAACATGGTGGGGTGCCCATCCAGGAGACCTCATTCAGTTGTACAAAACAACGATATTATCAGTGTTAGAATATGGCAGTTTTTGCTTCCGATCAGCTGCCAGGATTCATATTCTCAAGCTGGAGAGAATACAATATCGTTGCTTGCGTATAGCCATGGGGTGTTTGCATTCGACACATACGATGAGTCTCGAAGTTTTGGCAGGAGTACCCCCGCTTACTCTTCGGTTCACAGAATTATCCTACAGATTTCTCATCCGTTGCAAGATCATGAATCCATTGGTAATTGATAACTTCGGAAATCTACTCCAACTGACTCCTCAGTCAAGTTTTATGTCTTTATACCATGAGTACCTTACACACGACGAGCACCCTTCACCAGGCATCTCCAACCAAGTTTGCTTCCCATACTTCTGCAATTCCTCTGTCATTTTTGATCTGTCCATGCGACAAAAAACCCATGGAATCCCAGATCACCTACGCTCCGATTCTATTCCGCCGATATTTTCGGCAGAATATGGGAAACTTAGATCTGATAAAATGTTCTTTACTGACGGTTCATTCATAAACGGGTCCACTGGCTTCGGCATCTTCAATGAAAATTCCAGTGCCTCTTTCAAACTCAAAGATCCTTGTTCCGTGTATGTCGCTGAACTGGGTGCGATATATTACGCATTAGGGATCATTGAAACATTGCCCATCGACCACTATTTTATTTTTTCAGACAGTCTCAGCTCAATAGAGGCAATCCGCTCAATGAAAGTTGATAAACGCTCATCTTATTTCCTAACAAGAATAAGACAACTATTGAGTGTTTTGGTCGAAAAATTATTCAAGATTACCTTAGCATGGGTTCCCTCTCATTGCTCGATTCCGGGGAATGAGAAAGCGGACTCGCTAGCTAAAGTGGGCGCTTTAGAAGGCACACTTTTTGAAAGGCAAATTGCTTATAATGATTTTTTCCACATTCCTCGTCAGTATACGCTCGTAAGTTGGCAGCGCATGTGGAGTGGTGATGAGTTCGGTCGTTGGTAACACACGATTATCCCTAAGGTCTCGACGAGTGCATGGTTCAAGGGATTGAATGTAGGTCGTGATTTCATTCGCGTGATATCTCGACTTATGTCCAATCACTACAACCTAAACGCGCATCTCTATCGCATTGGGCTCGCAGCAAACAATCTTTGTGATTGTGGCGATGGCTACCACGACATCGAGCATGTTGTCTGGTCGTGTATCCGGTTCCATGCTGCTCGCTCTCAGCTCTCTAGAGCACTGAGAGCACAAGGCAGACAATCGGATATCCCCGTCCGGGATATCTTAGGTAGCCGGGATCCTGATCTTCTGCTTCATCTATACCTGTTCCTCAGAAACGCCGATGTCAACGTTTAATGATGTTTCCTTCGTTGTGTCCCCGTTTCATATCCCTCCTATCCGATCTATAAACTTTTACTTAGTCGCGGCAATACGTACACACACTCTTTACAGATACACGGGCCGAAGGTTGTGCAGTCCACTGATTATTCAACAAGAGCCAAAGGTTGTACCGCTCATGACAACTCTACACGAGCTGATGATTGCGCCGGCTAGTGACCATTCTATCCTGGATTCCTCGAGTTGAGAAAGACGCACCACGCTAGATATGGGGTACAGACTAGGGGGGCGTTGCTGATTAATGGTCAGCTGCATCCCAATAGGAAGTATCCCGTGTCGGGCACACGTACAGAGCATCGAAGACTGCGACATACGAATTATGAGAACACTTGTAATACTAGCCTCGAGTCAACCGCGAGTAATCGGTTACATATTACTAACATAGTCTAAGCAAACATTGTCAAAATATTGAACTCCCAGCTCCGTTAGGCTGACGCCATATGAGCCTTAATAAAATATATATTTTAGATAAAAAACAGGAAGTGGGTTATATCTATGGTATAACCGCAAGAGTGACGTAGGACTATCGTTGATTTAGAGATCATTTGTTTGAAGTTGAATCTAAATCCATCCTGAATGAATGAATAAATAAATATTTGGGTGACTTCAAAAACGAGAGTGTTACTTTGAAGACTCAAGGTTTTATGCATCCAATATTGGATACAAAAAACCTTGTTCTGAAGAATAATCTTCAGAAGCTTTCCTGTTAACTGCACTCGATTGACAAATCACAAAACCAAATGTATGTGGTCGCAGTATTATATGGATAGAAAACATTAAAATAAACTCGCTTGAATGTAATTTTCAATTCCAAGGGGAACTGGCAGATTATTGACGTAGGACTACGTCTAACCGGAAGATATAGGGGGTGAAATGGAAATCTAGGCACTGAACAAGTAGGAAAAAATGCAAGATTTGGAACGCTTATAACTCGAGCATTTCTCAATAGATCGCAAAGGTTTTTGCAACAATTGATAGGAAATATATCTACGCATCTATCATAACGAATAACATTTCATTTTTCTGGAGATAAATAATTGAATAATTGTGAAATATCAAGCATTGTCAAAATACACTATGTGCCCATTTTTGATTGGTCCATTTTGTGCTCCTCAAATCGTACCGACCAAAACGGGCAACCAGAGCAGCAGCAAAATAGAATGAAGCACGATTGGAAAGGAAGAAGAAAAAAATGAACGAAACATTGGTCGCAGTCTCACACATGCGTAATTCTCGAGCCAGCCAGTCAGCTTAAAAATCCCCGCTCCGCTGCCGTAACGATCATTCTCATTCAAACCGTACACCACATCGGTTCGCATCACAACACATCAACAAACCAATCCAAGCAGCCATGTCTGGACATGGTAAAGGAGGAAAAGTGAAGGGAAAGGCAAAATCCCGCTCGAACCGTGTTGATCTGGAGTTCCCCGCAAGGGTAGCTAGGCCGAGCACGTTAGTACCAGTGCAGCAGTCCACCTAGCCGGCGTTATATAGTTTCGGCCGTCGAAGTGATCGAGTTGGCTGGTAAAGCTGCTCGCGACAATAAGAAAACCCGCATTCGGAACAGACCACATTCGATTCGGTGGACATCAAGACAACAGGCAGTTGCAGCGAGTGGCGAGTGGCAAACGCAATCGCAAAACGGCATCAGGTAACAAAAGAAAAAAGTTTGTTCTTTATACAAACTGCTTTGGTGGCAAATCCAGAACAAGGCGGCATCGAGGGCGTTCGAAATGGTTTTTTTCAAAACCACGAGTACTAAGTTTTCTAAATTGGAACCATTCCATAAAACAAGGCGCTTTTCAGGGCCATTAAACCTTCCAAAAAAGAGTTTAGGAAATACAGTTCAATGCTTTCTAAAACAATATCCAAAATAATAATAAAACACAAATTGATTTTTTCATAATTTGTTTGCCAGGATATGATGAGTATGTGAATTTGGCAGTTGTTCTGAGCTTATTGATTTTCACCAATTCTTAAATTGCTTCTAGATTGAAAGTACAGTAATTTACACTTATCTCGACATTTAACTAATTGGACGGACATGTAATGCGACATATTTAGTTGGACACTTTTGTAAACATAGAGTTCGGGGTCCAAATTATGACCCCACATTGAAAGTTGACACTGTACCACTGTCATCGCAAATGTTCAATTACAGGTTAAAATTACCTCCAATCCGATACTGAGTGGTGGTAATGCGACGTGCCATTGAATGTAATTTACTGTAAAATATGTCACAAGCTGGATGGGAAGAAATTTTCCAACTGTGAAAGCTGTGGCGAGTGGCAAATGCAATCGCTAAACAGAAAGGTTTAGCCGAACAAGATGGGGATATCGAGTGATAACAAAACAATAAACTTTTTAGATTGAAGATAATTTTGTGATCCTGAAAAGGACCCTTTTTAGCCTGCATGTGAATCCAACGAGCGAACAAATCGTAATGAATGTATTTTCTTCTACTTCTTCTTTTTGGCTTTAAGAGGGTTTAAACTTTTCAGTTCATTCGCCTCTATGAATGTATTTTTTGCCATCGCTCCCTTTTAACGCTCATTCGTTCGTCTCGTTGGACTCGCCCCTCTGGCTGAGTCTGCCGATTTGTCTCTATCCTGTGAGTGTGTACCGCTAGAGTATAAAACACGCGGACCCCAAAAAAATATCTTATTTTCTTTCAAACCGTAAACCCGTGTGGTTGTATGGCATCGGCATCGTGGTCGTAACAAAGGAGGACAAGTTAAGGGAAAGGCAAAGTCTCACTCGATCCGTGCAGGTCTCCAGTTCCCTGTTGGTCGCATTCACTGATTGCTCCGCAAGGGTAACTAGGCTGAACGGATTGGTGCCGGAGCACCAGTATACCTAACAGCGATTATAGAGTTTCGGCCGTCGGAGTGCTCGAGTTGGCTTGCAAAGCTGCTCACGACAATCAGAAAACCCGCATAAAGAACAGAGTAGCTTCGGTTCGGCGCTCATCAAGGCAACAATTAGTTTCAGTGAGTGGCAAAGTGTTTCTCCGGCACGTCGCATTAAATGTAATTTACTGAACAACATGTCACAAGCTGGATAGCAAGAAATTTTCCAACTGTGAAAGCTGTGGCGAGTGGCAAACGCAATAGCTAAACAGGAAGGTTTAACCGAACAAGATGGGAATATCGAGTGATAACAAAAACACAACACCAAAGGTTCTTTTCAGAACCATCAACATATTCATAAAGAGTAAACAGTAAACTAATCCATTTTTCAGGTAGATAGGTAGGTATTCACGTAGGAGAAGAAAATAAAACAATATATTTAAAATATATATTTAACAAAAGCTGTCCCCTTTGTATAGTCCTACGTCACTCCGGTTATGTCCCCGACATTACCCACCCGTCTTTTTTTCAGCAACGATCATTTCTTTCCAGGTTTCCTCTCGATAACCAGCAAACGAAAAGAGTTGCGTGTATGTGTGTGTGTGTGGCGGCTGCTTCTATGTCTTCCCGAGGAACCGTATTTCGATGCTGATACTCTCTTGGTCACCTTCTCTTCTCCTTCTGATCGATCGGCCTTTCTGCGCTCCCTCACAGTTAAAACAAACTGATTGCATTTCAGGTCAGGTCAAGCCAGGTAATGAATACCTCGATCCCTCGCCGTTCAGCTCGTTCAGTAACGATGTTGTCTTGTCGATGTCCTCAGGCGTCGTGCACAAATTACGTAACGCAAAAATCCGGATTTTGAACCTCCCCCCCCTTTCGTAACGCAATTTCCTATCTCTAATAAACAGAAAGTAACGCAACATCTAACCCCTCTCCCCTTATCGCGTTACGTAATTTGTGCACGACGCCTCACGAAAAATGAATGGGTTTCACCACCAGAATATCATTTCAGTATGCTTTTCGTGCGTGATTGAATCGAGAGAAGGTGTGGTTTACGATGGCAATTTGGAAGGCAAACTAGAGGAGAATGAACTCTCTGAGTATGAAAATTTCGGCGACTGAGCAATAATCGATTGAAAATTATATAATTTTGGCGATACGAAACATTTTCCGTTTTTCATGTTATGCATCCATTATTGGATACGAAAATATCCTACTGATGGGAAAGAATAATCTTCAGAAGCTTTCCAGCTAATTACACTTGATTGAAAAATTACGAAATCAAATGTATTTGGTCGCTGTGTTCGCCATATAATTAGAAAACATTAAAATAAACTCTTTCGCATGGATGTATTCTTCAATTCCCAGGGAACTGGCAGATTATTTTTCAGCAACGATTAGATCTTTCCGGAATTTTCTCGATGCTGTATGGCATCCAAACGAAAATTCTCATTTCAGTTTGGCCTGCAAAAAACTTTTCTGAACTCTAATCCATCAAATTTGGAGCCCTGAAAAGGGCCGTTGATTATATGCTAAGCTAATACAGCACCCTCTCCTTGGATTCGACGGGCCAGCTGAATGTCCTTGGGCATGATGTGACGCGTTTTACGTGGATAGCACACAAATTTGTATCTTCGAATAAGCCTCCTGCAGCGTCATAACCGCGGAACTTTGGAAGCGCAAGTCGGTTTTGAAGTCCTGAGCAATTCCACGAACCAAAAGCTGCAAAGGTAGCTTGCGGATCAGCAATTCGGCCGACTTCCGATAGCGATGAATTTCACGCAAAGTTCCCGGTCGATAGCGATGTGGCTTCTTCACCTATCCTGCGGCTGGTGCGCTTATCCGAGCTGCTTTCGTGTGCCTTACCACTGAAAGACTAACCTGCTATCTGCTTGGTCCCAAACAAACGAGTCGTCACGGTGCGAGAGTAGAGTAAGAAATGAACGAAAGCAAAGGAAGCGTCATTTTATAACCTGTTTTCGAAGCTATCATTAAGCTATTGAAACAATTTTCCGACTCAATAAATAGCAATCATATAACTCTTGGACATTTTATCTTTTGTATGAAATGATTATCACTGTTCCGTTGATCCGAAGCAGAATGAATCACGCTTAAAGAAGGAATGGATTTTTTCTTGGAATTTACTCAGCAAAAATAATGCCCTTTCCCAACACTTAAAAACGACAAACGGTAAACAGTTTCATCAAAGTGATTTCTTCGATATGGGGATATATTCACTACATCATGTCATGTATTTCATATTCTTCATTATGAAATCCATATCCATGGCACCTATCGGTATCGAATTATCATCGACACCGCGATTTTTGTTAAATGCTCCTTTCAGTTCGGCCTGTAAAAAACTTTTCTGAACTCTAATCCATCAAATTTGGAGCCCTGAAAAGGGCTGTTGATTATATGCTAAGCTAATATAGCACGCTCTCCTCGGATACGATGGGCCAGCTGGATGTCCTTGGGCATGATGTGACGCGTTTTGCATGGATAGCACACAAATTGGTATCATCGAATAAGCCTCCTGCAGCGTCATAACCGCGGAACTTTGGAAGCGCAAGTCGGTTTTGAAGTCCTGAGCAATTCCACGAACCAAATGCTGCAAAGGTAGCTTGCGGATCAGCAATTCGGTCGACTTCTGATAGCGACGAATTTCATGCGAAGTTCCCGGTCGATAGCGATGTGGCTTCTCCACCTATCCTGCTACTGGTGCGCTTATCCGAGCTGCTTTCGTGGTGCCTTACCACCGAAGGACTAACGAGCTGTCTGCTTAGTCCCGATGAAACGAGTCCTCACGGTGCGAGAGTAGAGTAAGAAATGAACGAAAGCAAGGGAAGTGTCATTTTATAAAACATAAAAGAATCGAATGTAAACCCCACCCTCTTTATTGTATAAGCTTACTGTATACTCACGAATATAATAAGGGTGGGATTTAGATTCTATACTTTTATGGTTTATAAAATGACGCTTCCTTTGCTTTCGTTCATTTCTTACTCTACTCTCGCACCGTGAGGACTCGAGCTCGTTAGTCTTTCGCAGACAGCTCGTTAGTCATTCGGTGGTAAGGAACACGAAGTCAGCTCGGATAAGCGCACCAGTAGCACGATAGGTGGAGAAGCCACATCGCTATCGACCGGGAACTTTGCGTGAAATTCATCGCTATCAGAAGTCGACCGAATTGCTGATCCGCAGCTACCTTTGCAGCATTTGGATCGTGGAATTGCTCAGGACTTCAAAACCGACTTGCGCTTCCAAAGTTCCGCGGCTATGACGCTGCAGGAGGCTTATTCGAAGATACAAATTTGTGTGCTATCCACGTAAAACGCGTCACATCATGCCCAAGGACATTCAGTTGGCCCGTCGAATCCAAGGAGAGGGTGCTATATTAGCTTAGCATATAATCAACGGCCCTTTTCAGGGCTCCAAATTTGATGGATTAGAGTACAGAAAAGTTTTTTACAGGCCGAACTGAAAGGAGCATTTAGCGAAAATCGTGGTTTCGATAATAATTCGTTACCGATAGGTGCCATGGATATGGATTTCTTAACGAAGAATATGAAATACATGACATGATGTAGTGAATATATCCGAAGAAATCACTTTGGTGAAACTGCATTATAAAATTATTTGTGTACGAATGCCGCAATCGATAGTCGACTCTAATTTGCGCTGGGTAATTTCCTCGGAGGACTCGATTCCTCCTTTGAACATTAATAATCTAATAATCTCTTTCTGGCAAAACGATGTGGTATGAATCACATTATTTGAATGATAGAATGAAGAAGTTTTCTGCCAATTTCCTTCAACCTCCAAACGTATCTTTCTCCCGTTTGTCGTTTTCGCGTTCGCTAATCCTTTCTCACAACACCCATTTCTCGTTTGAGAAATTGTTGAGTAAACATTGTTTGCCAGTGCGCGTAGAGCGGGAATTCCTAAAGATTCATTGCACCTCTAATAAATTGCCGAAAGACATGGTCTTACGTTGATCGCACTTGATTGAAAAAATCCAAAACGAAATGTATTTGGTCGCAGCATTATATGAGTAGAAAGCAAATAATCGCTCGAAAATGACTTGATTTTCGCGATGTGAAACATTTTCCGTTTTTCATGTTATGCATCCAATATTGGATACGAAAATTTCCACTGATGGGGAAAACAAATATTCAGAAGCTTTCCTGTTAATTGCGATTGATTGAAAAATAACAAAACCAAATGTATTTGGTTGCAGTGTTATATGGATAGAAAACATTAAAATAAACTCTTTCGCATGAATGTATTTTTCAATTCCCAGGGGAACTGGCAGATTATTTTTCAGCAACGATGATAGCAACGAGAATTCCGCGCGTGTATGTGTGTGTGGCGGCTGCTCCGATGTTTCAAGCGGAACCGTGGCATCACTCTCCTCCTGATGGATTCCCTTTTGGCCTTAGGTGTACAAACAGGCTCTTGGTGAAACCGTTCATCAGCGTTTTCATGATAAACGAAATTAGCTTCACAACAACAGCGACAACATGCTCCAATCGCTGTTCAATCATAACTGAGTGGGTTTACGAGCGGCGCTCGCTTATATACCGATTGGTGATTTCAATAGCCTGTTTTGAAAGCAATTTTAAGACTATTGAAACAAGTTTTTGGATCAAAAAGTAACAAGTATATGACGCGTAGACATTTTATCTTTCAAATGAAGTGTTTATCATACCATTTCGTTCAGTTGTTTAGGAGCTATTAACGCTCAAAATCTCGGTCTCCAGCGTAACGCTTTCGTTCTCGAAACTTTGGTTTTACACCCCGGTATAGAAATGAAAGACGTAGTCCTACGTCAAAAAATAAATAAATAAAATATAAAAATTGTTTTTTTCCAAACTGTATATAACGAGTTCAAAATTGTATATAATCGAATCACATATTATCGAATCTGTCGATATTAGTCGAGTCCGACATGCATTTTTTTTTCACCAACCAAAATTTTGGCTGTTCAAAATTATCTGTTCTTCGAATGTTGTTTGTTGAAATAGCTGATTTGTTTGAACATCTCTGCTTGGTCATAGAATCATTGATCACTAGTATGGTATATTTTCCTCGGCGCTCTGAATTTGAATACTACTATTTTAGAACGGGAGCTGAGACCACCTTCTTCAAGTCCGCATTTTACTCCTGCAGACCCTGAATTCTTCTTCCCAGTCTCCTCCACCACCTAGGAATCAAGCTTCTACCGTAAATGATTTAGCATATTCTATAAATTTCGACGAAACACCATGACGGTTAAACAAATTTTGCACTGTATTTTCTGAAAAAAATGGTTCCCTTTTTCATTAATCGCGATTACTTTGATAATTATTCGATGTATTCATACCTTGATTTTTCATTATTTGATATAAAATTACTGATACAGATATTCGATTATTTGAATTTATCGAACGATTAACCGACGTCTCTAACTGCAAAACACGGGAAAAATACCTCCATCTCCGACCGACACCGAAAGTCAATTTATTCTCTTGAGCTGAAACATATAAGATAGAGTATATGTATTACAAATCTAACTTTAACCGTAAAAGACTTACCTTTAAATTTTTCAATGCTCTTATTCCCACCCAATATGTGTAGAATAAAGGTGTGACCGTGTCGTCAATAAGTGCGCTAGGGGAAACGGTATAAACATACAGAGGACTGTGGAAAGGGATTTGACTGCAAAGCGGGGGAAAAATATTGCTGTCAAGTTTGGCTCTGATGAACATTCCACGAACGAGAATATTTTTGGATTATAAAAATCATTTAACATCAATTAACATCGAATAACATTACAATTGTTTGTTATCAAAACATTTGAATTGTGCCAAGAAATAAGGAGAGTTTATTTGGGCAGAGGAATCACCTGTGAGGAATTTCGAGGTAAGTGTATTTTTGTCTTTAAATGGTGCAATATATAATAAGATATAATTTCGTTTTCTTGCAGATGGCTAATTTCTGTGCCGTTAAGGCTGCGAAATAACTCGTTCTCGATACAAAAATAAAGCTGAATGTATTACCGTGCATAGATTTCCCAAAAGAGAGGATCTGCTCTTGAAATGGATCGCTTATTGTGGACAACAAAAACAGTGGAAACCTCTAGGTAACCAAGGAATTTGTTCGAAACATTTCGATTCCTCTTGCTATGAAAGGAATGAAGAGTGCGAAAATGTCTCATACTCGGTTGAGCGGCGTCGAAGAATCAATGCTGATGGTGAGTGTATCGTATTGAATAAAAACCGTGTAATAAACTGTTTTCACTTCTAGCATTACCAGGGAATCCTGAACACTGGACTCAATTGGGAGAAGTTGAAAATCAACCCGCCGACAGCGCAAGAAGTAGTAGTGATGAAATAGGAAATGTCGAGATATCTTGTGAGTTTTTCTTCTTCATTTCGTTACACAAATATGTTGTTCATATGTTTTATGTTCGGGTTCGAGGGTTCGATAACTCGCAAGTAGATCGGATAGGTTTTCGAAACGATCCAACAAAGGTGTTTTTTCCACATCGAATCAGACTGTGTTTTTTTTTCATCGGTTGCGCTTGCGAGTAGAGCGAAGCTCAAAGTGGTGCGCGACCGAGATACAATTCAGACAGATTTATCACACACGCCACACAGCAGCGGCAAGTATAAGTTTATTTTTCTTTTGTCCTTCTATCATTCCTTCTACCATCTGTGCTCGATTTACACCATTGTTCATCTGTGTGTTTACCAAATCGCCAAACGTTGGCATTAGGGGTGTCTATTTTTTCTTGGTTACATTACCGTTGAAATTTTATTGGAACTTTTTTTGACGTAGGACTACGTCTAACCGGAAGATATAGGGGGTGAAATGGAAATCTAGGCACTGAACAAGTAGGAAAAAATGCAAGATTTGAAACGCTTATAGCTCGAGCATTTCTCAGTAGATCGCAAAGGTTTTTGCATCAATTGATAGGAAATATATCTACGCATCTATCATAACGAATAACATTTCATTTATCTTGAGATAAATAATTGAATAATTGTGAAATATCAAGCATTGTCCAAATGCACTATGTGCCCATTTTTGATTGGTCCATTTTGTGCTCCTCAAATCGTACCGACCAAAACGGGCAACCAGAGCAGCAGCGAAATAGAATGAAGCACGATTGGAAAGGAAAAAGAAAAAAAATTAACGAAACATTGGTCGCAGTCTCACACACGCGTAATTCTCGAGCCAGCCAGTCAGCTTAAAAATCCCCGCTCCGCTGCCGTAACGATCATTCTCATTCAAACCGTATACCACATCAGTTCGCATCACAACACATCAACAAACCAACCCACGCAGCCATGTCTGGACATGGTAAAGGAGGAAAAGTGAAGGGAAAGGCAGAATCCCGCTAGAACCGTGTTGGTCTGGAGTTCCCCGCAAGGGTAGCTAGGCCGAGCGCGTTAGTACCAGTGCACCAGTCCACCTAGCCGGCGTTATATAGTTTCGACCGCCGAAGTGATCGAGTTAGCTGGCAAAGCTGCTCGCGACGATAAGAAAACCCACATTCGGAACAGAACACATTCGGTTCGGTGGACATCAAGACAACAGGCCGTTGCAGCGAGTGGCGAGTGGCAAACGCAATCGCAAAACGGCAAGTTTGTTCTTTATACAACCTGCTTTGGTGGCAAATCCAGAACAAGGCGGCTTCGAGGGCATTCGAAATGGTTTATTTCAAAACCACGAGTACTAAGTTTTCTAAATTGGAATCATTCCATAAAACACGGCGCTTATCAGGACCATTAAACCTTTCAAAAAAGAGTTTACGAAATACAGTCCAATGCTTTCTAAAATAATATCCAAAATAATAATAAAACACAAATTGATTTTTTCATAATTTGTTTGTCAGGATCTGATGAGTATGTGAATTTGGCAGTTGTCATTTACAATTAGTTCGACATTTAGCTAATTGGACGGACATGTAATGCGACATATTTAGTTGGACATTTTTGTAAACATAGAGTTCGGGGTCCAAATTATGACCCCACATTGAACGTCGACACTGTACCACTGTCATCGCAAATGTTCAATTACAGGTTAAAATCGCCTCCAATCCGACACTGAGTGGTGCTTCGGCACGTCGCGTTAAATGTCGCAAGCAGGATGGGAAGAAATTTTCCAACCGTGAAAGCTGTGGCGAGTGACAAATGCAATCGCTAAACAGGAAGGTTTAGCCGAACAAGATGGGGATATCGAGTGATAACAAAACAATAAACTCTTTAGATTGAAGATAATTTTGTGATCCTGAAAAGGACCCTTTTTAGCCTGCATGTGAATCCAACGAGTGAACAAATCGTAATGAATGTATCGTAACGTTAACGCTCATTCGTTCGTCTCGTTGGACTCGCCCCTTTGGCTGAGTCTGCCGATTTGTCTCTATCCTGTGAGCGTGTACCGCTAAAGTACAAAACGCGCGGATCCGCTGAAAAACATATCATTTTCTTTCAAACCGTAAATCAGTGTGGTTGTATGACATCGTTTCATATCACATCGCATCAACGGATGAGTGCCGGAGCACCAGTGTACCTAATAGCGGTTATAGAATTTCGGCCGCCGGAGTGCTCGAGATGGCTTGCAATGCTACTCACGACAATAAGAAAACCCGCCTACAGAACAGAGCACATTCGGTTCGGAGGCAACAACTAGTTTCAGCGAGTGGCAAACGCAATTGCAAGTGGCAAAACCAGCCACCGTAAAACACCGCACTTTTCAGGGCCATTAAACCATTCAGAGAAGAGTTATTAAAAGTTATTCACAATACCAATGCATTCTAAAGTGACATTATATGGCATATAATATAAACTGATTTATTTTGTTTATGCTTGTTCTTGAACTTATTGGTGATTGGGGTCTTTTAAATTGATCATTCAGTTTTCACAAACCCATGCTTGGTTTCCGAATTAAAAGTGGCTTCAAACACATTGTATGCAGGATGGCATTAACGAATTTTCTCGGTAGCAAGAACTGCTTTCTTTGGTTGATAACTGATGTTGAAAATTGACTGACGTTACATCTGCATTGTATAGAAAATTAACTAAGGAGCAACATGATGAGCTATGTATTTCCTGCTGCTCTGTTCTTATTTTAAAGGACTTTTTTTTATCCAAAATATATATTTTATTAAGGCTCATATAGCGTCAGCCTAACGGGGCCGGGAGTTCAATATTTTGACAATGTTTGCTTAGACTATGTTAGTAATATGTAACCGATTACTCGCGGTTGAATCGAGGTTAGTATTACAAGTGTTCTCATAATTGGTATGTCGCAGTCTTCGATGCTCTGTACGTGTGCCCGACACGGGATACTATTTAAAGGACTTTAAATGTTAAAGGACTTTAATCCGAAGGACATCCGTCCCTGTATTTACTGTTGGTTTTTCAGAACGCTTCTAGCTCGTTTATTTCTCGACAGATCGTAGAGTTCGTCTCCAAAACCTCAGTTCTTTTTCATTTTTATTTACTTTGTTTGCGGAGACTACAAATCTTACAATTCATTCGTCTTCGAAACCACAGTTTAAGGTACGGTAATGTGCTCAATAGTGAAATGTATGATAGTGAATGAGCTGATAACCACCTATGCATTCCCTATCACAGCCATCATTTTGATTGTACGATATGTGCATACGCCGAAAGATGCCCGGCGTTGAACATTTAATAAGTACAAAGCCTTCAGAAAAAAAATCAAGAATCAACACCAAAGGTTCTTTTTAGAACCCCGAACATGTTCATAAAGAGTAAACAGTAAACTAATCCATTTTTCAGGTAGATAGGTAGGTATTCACGTAGGAGACGAAAATAAATAAAATATATTCGAAATATATATTTAGCAAAAGCTGTCCCCTTTGTATAGTCCTACGTCACTCCGGTTATGTCCCCGATATTACCCACCCGTCTTTTGACGTAGGACTACGTCTAACCGGAAGATATAGGGGGTGAAATGAAAATCTAGGCACTGAACAAGTAGGTAAAAATGCAAGATTTGGAACGCTTATAACTCGAGCATTTCTCAATAGATCGCAAAGGTTTTTGCATCAATTGATAGGAAATATATCTACGCATCTATCATAACGAATAACATTTCATTTTTCTCGAGATAAATAATTGAATAATTGTGAAATATCAAGCATTGTCCAAATGCACTATGTGCCCATTTTTGATTGGTCCATTTTGTGCTCCTCATATCGTACCGACCAAAACGGGCAACCAGAGCAGCAGCGAAATACAATAAACCCGATTGGAAAGGAAAAAGAAAAAATATGAACGAAACATTGGTCGCAGTCTCACACATGCGTAATTCTCGAGCCAGCCAGTCAGCTTAAAAATCCCCGCTCCGCTGCCGTAACGATCATTCTCATCCAAATCATACACCACATCGTTTCGCATCACAACATATCAACAAACCAACACAAGCAGCCATGTCTGGACATGACAAAGGAGGAAAAGTGAAGGGAAAGGCAAAATCCCTATGCCGAGCGCGTTAGTACCAGTGCTCCAGTCCACCTAGTCGGCGTTATATAGTTTCGGCCGCCGAAGTGATCGAGTTGGCTGGCAAAGCTGTTCGCGACGATAAGAAAATCCGCATTCAGAACAGACCACATTCGGTTCGGTGGACATCTAGACAAGAATAGGCAGTTTCAGCGAGTGACGAGCAGAAGATAAAAGTTTGTTCTTCATACAAACTGCTTTGGTGGCAAATCCAGAACAAGGCAGCATCGATGGCGTTCGAAATGGTTTTTTTCAAAACCACGAGTACAAAGTTTTCTAAATTGGAACCATTCCATAAAACACGGCGCTTATCAGGGCCATTAAACCTTTCAAAAAAGAGTTTACGAAATACAGTTCAATGCATTCTAAAATATTATCCAAAATAATAATAAAACACAAATTGATTTTTCATAATTTGTTTGCCAGGATATGAAGAGTATGAGAATTTTGCAGTTGTGCTGAGCTTATTGATGGTTGGGGACTTTCTCGATTATTCAATTTTCACCAATTCTTAAATTGCTTCCAGATTGAAAATACAGTAATTTTAGTTCGATAATTAGCTAATTGGATTTTTGTAAACTCTATGGGGGTCCAAATTATGACCCAACATGTCCCAAGCTGGATAGGAAGAAATTTTCCAACTGTGAAAGCTGTACCACTGTCATCGCAAATGTTCAATTACAGGTTAAAATCACCTCCAATGCGACACTGAGTGGTGCTTCGGCATGTCGCATTAAATGTAATTTACAGTACAACATGTCCCAAGCTGGATGAGAAGAAATTTTCCAACTGTGGCGAGTGGCAAACGCACTCGCTAAACAGGAAGGTTTAACCGAACAAGATGGAGATATCGAGTGATAACAAAACAATAAACTCTTTAGATTAAAGATGATTTTGTGGACCTGAAAAGGACCCTTTTTGACGTAGGACTACGTCTAACCGGAAGATATAGGGGGTGAAATGGAAATCTAGGCACTGAACAAGAAGGAAAAAATGCAAGATATGGAACGCTTATAACTCGAGCATTTCTCAATAGATCGCAAAGGTTTTTGCATCAATTGATAGGAAATATATCTACGCATCTATCATAACGAATAACATTTCATTTTTCATGAGATAAATAATTGAATAATTGTGAAATATCAAGCATTGCCAAAATGCACTATGTGCCCATTTTTGATTGGTCCATTTTGTGCTCCTCAAATCGTACCGACCAAAACGGGCAACCAGAGCAGCAGCGAAATAGAATGAAGCACGATTGGAAAGGAAAAAGGAAAAAAAGAAAGAAACATTGGTCGCAGTCTCACACATGCGTAATTCTCGAGCCAGCCAGTCAGCTTAAAAATCCCCGCTCCGCTGCCGTAACGATCATTCTCATTCAAACCGTACACCACATCGGTTCGCATCACAACCCATCAACAAACCAACCCAAGCAGCCATGTCTGGACATGGTAAAGGAGGAAAAGTGAAGGAAAAGGCAAAATCCCGCTCGAACCGTGTTGATCTGGAGTTCCTCGCAGGGGTTGCTAGGCCGAGCGCGTTAGTACCAGTGCACCAGTCCACCTAGCCGGCGTTATATAGTTTCGGCCGCCGAAGTGATCGAGTTAGCTGCTCGCGACGATAAGAAAACCCGCATTCGGAACAGAACACATTCGGTTCGGTGGACATCAAGACAACAGGCAGTTGCAGCGAGTGGCGAGTGGCAAACGCAATCGCAAAACGGAATCAGGTAGCAGAAGAAAAAAAGTTTGTTCTTTATACAAACTGCTTTGGTGGCAAATCCAGAACAAGGCGGCATCGAGGGCGTTCGAAATGGTTTTTTTCAAAACCACGAGTACAAAGTTTACTAAATTGGAACCTTTCCATAAAACAAGGCGCTTTTCAGGGCCATTAAACCTTCCAAAAAAGAGTTTAGGAAATACAGTTCAATGCTTTCTAAGACATTATCCAAAATAATAATAAAACACAAATTGATTT
This sequence comes from Toxorhynchites rutilus septentrionalis, assembly GCF_029784135.1. Taxonomy (NCBI): domain Eukaryota; kingdom Metazoa; phylum Arthropoda; class Insecta; order Diptera; family Culicidae; genus Toxorhynchites; species Toxorhynchites rutilus. The sequence goes on from NC_073744.1 coordinate 93,985,188, forward strand.
TTTCATAATTTGTTTGCCAGGATCTGATGAGTATGTGAATTTGGCAGTTGTTCTGAGCTTATTGATAGTTGGGGACTTTCCTGATTATTCAATTTTCACCAATTCTTAAGTTGTTTCCAGATTGAAAGTACAGTAATTTACAATTAGTTCGACATTTAGCTAATTGGACGGACATGTAATGCGACTTATTTAGTTGGACATTTTTGTAAACATAGAGATCCAAATTATGACCCCACATTGAAAGTCGACACTGTACCACTGTCATCGCAAATGTTCAATTACAGGTTAAAATTACCTCCAATCCGACACTGAGTGGTGGTAATGCGACGTGCCATTGAATGTAATTTACTGTAAAATATGTCACAAGCTGGATGGGAAGAATTTTTCCAACTGTGAAAGCTGTGGCGAGTGGCAAATGCAATCGCTAAACAGAAAGGTTTAGCCGAACAAGATGGGGATATCGAGTGATAACAAACAATAAACTCTTTAGATTGAAGATAATTTTGTGATCCTGAAAAGGACCCTTTTTAGCCTGCATGTGAATCCAACGAGCGAACAAATCGTAATGAATGTATTTTTTTGCCATCGCTCCATTTTAACGCTCATTCGTTCGTCTCGTTTGATTCGCCCCTCTGGCTGAGTCTGCCGATTTGTCTCTATCCTGTGAGTGTGTACCGCTAGAGTATAAAACACGCGGACCACAAAAAAATATCTTATTTTCTTTCAAACCGTAAACCCGTGTGGTTGTACGGTATCGGCATCGTGGATGTTACAAAGGAGGACAAGTTAAGGGAAAGGCAAAGTCTCACTCGAACCGTACAGGTCTCCAGTTCCCTGTTGGTCGCATTCACTGATTGCTCCGCAAGGGTAACTAGGCCGAACGGATTGGTGCCGGAGCACCAGTATACCTAACAGCGATTATAGAGTTTCGGCCGTCGGAGTGCTCGAGTTGGCTTGCAAAGCTGCTTACGACAATCAGAAAACCCGCATCAAGAACAGAGCAGCTTCGGTTCGGCGCTCATCAAGGCAACAATCAGTGAGTGACAAAGTGTTTCTCCGGCACGTCGCATTAAATGTAATTTACTGAACAACATGTCACAAGCTGGATGGGAAGAAATTTTCCAACTGTGAAAGCTGTGGCGAGTGGCAAACGCAATAGCTAAACAGGAAGGTTTAACCGAACAAGATGGGAATATCGAGTGATAACAAAAACACAACACCAAAGGTTCTTTTCAGAACCATCAACATATTCATAAAGAGTAAACAGTAAACTAATCCATTTTTCAGGTAGATAGGTAGGTATTCACGTAGGAGAAGAAAATAAAACAATATATTTAAAATATATATTTAACAAAAGCTGTCCCCTTTGTATAGTCCTACGTCACTTCGGTTATGTCCCCGACATTACCCACCCGTCTTTTTTCATTTTAGAATTTTATATAAATAAAATAAATTAATATAAATATTATCCGCAGCATAACCTTATAATATTTTTTTTTTAATTCTGTTCATATCGAACAGTTGGCCGATTTTTCTAATATGGCTGAGGGCGGAAAGGACCCCTTGATAGTTCCGAAGATGAGGAAATCGACGAGAAACAGGATTTTCGTCCTAAAGAATACCCTGAAGGCTCCAAAGGCCCATTCATTGTGTACTTTAGACGAAAGTCCAAACCTCTCAATGTCATTCGTATCTCGAAGGAACTAACTCAACATTTTTCTGACGTTACCGAAATTACACGGATGGGGCCAGACAAACTACGAGTTGTCGTCTCAAGCAGGACCCAAGCGAACAAAATAACGCGCTGCGACCTCTTTGCGATTGAGTATCGTGTATACGTACCCTGTTGCAACGTCGAAATAGACGGCGTAATAACCGAAAAGGGTTTGACCCGAAAAGAGATAATCGATGGTGTCGGTCGCTTCAAGCACTCCACACTAAAAACTATGAAGATTCTTGCATGCGATCGACTGAAATCTGTGTCACATAAAAATGACAAAAGAATTCTCAATCGGACAAACTCTTTTCGTGTGACTTTTGAGGGTTCCGCCCTTCCAAATTACGTTGCAATAGGGGCACTTCGTTTACCTGTTCGATTGTTTGTACCCCGGGTAATGAAATGCAACAAATGTATGCAACTCGGTCACACGGCCGCCTATTGTTGCAATAAAAAACGTTGCGCAGACTGTGGAGAGAGCCATGATGAGAATCCTTGCGCGAAAGAGCACAAGTGTCTTCATTGCGGCGGGACTCCTCATGATCTTATTCAATGCCCGATGTACAAACAACGAGGGGAAAAACTCAAGCGTTCCTTAAAGGAACGTTCCAAGCGGACTTTTGCAGAAATGCTTAAGAGTTCCGTGCCAACGACACAGGACAATCCCTACTCCATTCTGCAGAACGACGAGCCTGTTGCTGACGCTCCCAATGCCGGATGTTCCGGTACATCGCAGGGTGTCATCAGGAAAAGAAAAATTACTTCTTTTCCATCACTCCCCAGAAAGAATACCGAAACTTCCCAAGTTGGAATGAAGCCTCGAACTGAACGTGCTGAGAATAGGCCGAAGCAAGTACCTCCCGGTTTACGTGGTCATGCTACCAACCAGGGGTCCTCAGCACTTCCCGGAACAACAACGAACACGTCTGTTCCATTTTCGCGGTCGAAGCAACAGCCACTACCTGGCCTGCTTGCGCTTTCAGACCTTGTGGATAACATTTTAAATGCTTTAAATATAAATGATCCTCTTAAAAGCATAGTATTATGTTTGCTTCCGGTTGTGAGAACATTTTTGAAAGAAAAATGTGGCTTTTTAGCAGCGTTCATTTCCCTCGATGCCTAATTCAGCGCAAGAGGTCAAGGATTTGACCACTGTCATACAGTGGAATTGCAGAAGCATCATCCCTAAACTAGACCAATTTAAATTTTTAGTTCACAGTTCTAACTGTGATGTATTTTCTCTCTGTGAAACATGGCGTTGTTCAGCCGACGAGCTGAATTTTCACGATTTCAACATTATTCGCCTAGATCGTAACGACTCGTTTGGTGGCGTACTATTGGGGATCAAAAAACGTCACTCCTTCTATAGAGTCACTATCCCATCGATTACAGGCATTGAAGTTGTCGCTTGCCAGATACAAATCAATGGCAAAGAACTCTGCATTGCTTCGATATATATTCCTCCCAGCAAGGATGGTTCCAATCGTATCAACGAGCGCTCGTTACATTCTCTTATTTGATTCATTCAACGCACACAATAATATGTTTTAAATCACTCATGAAACAGAAAACTGACGTGTCAACGAAAATACTGAATGAACACAGCGTGAGAGTCATCGTTTGGTATCTGTGCGCGTGTTCATCGATGCTCGCTTGTATTATTTTATGATTCGTTCGTTAGTTTCTGCTGTCGCTCTACTTTCGTTTCCTGATCCGATTGGGTGCTTAGCCTCGGAGCTTTGGATCGAATCGCTTTGTGATAGAGTGGTGTCGCTCTCAGAAAAGAATTGAATCGCAAGGCAAAAATGCGATGCGATGAAAATATAACTTTTCGATGTGCTAATGCTCGCAGGTGCGCACCTAACAGTTGTCGTCTAATGACTTTTAAAAGGAAAGCCAAAACCTTCGAAACGCAATTTATAAATACTTCGAGTTTTGCTTGTCCAATATTTATTATAATACAAATTGTCAAATGCGGACTTTTCGGCACAAATTCGCATCCTATGGGGCAAACGATCGCACTTATTAAAATAAACTTGTATCAAAATCCATGATTTATCATTAGTAGCGTGTGTAGGCACCATCTAAGAGGGGATGGGTAGTTGATTACTTGCTGGCTAGACTGATTTGTTGTAAATTTCGAAAAGGCATACGATGCATCCTCATGAAGCTAGATTTCGTCCCTCTAGTTTTGTAACCTGCTTGTATCCACGCTGGACTTTGATGGCTTTCGCAAAAACACCAAATCTTCGAAGAAATCGTTTTGTCCAATGGTCTGCAATGGATGATCAGTTTCTCAGACTGCTCACTCTCGACTAGAGATGAAACGGAATGTTGATTTAATTTTCACTCCGGATGATCAAATTTTCCGGATGATCGAATCATAAAAACATTAAAAGGAAATCTCCCGGTAAACGTAAAATAACTATGATTTGCACTGACTTATCTGTATAATGCAGTATCTTAGCCACAAATTGACTAGCGCCCCATAAGGGAGCAGTAATGTTTTGAAATTCAAAAAAAAAAATCATTGCCTTGTTACAGCTCATGAACCGAAATATTATTCAAATGATCAAGTCAATTGCTTCGACAACTCGCAAGCAGATCGGTCGAACCTATATTTGATCCGATACAGGTGTTTTTTTTACATCCGTTTCTAGTGTGTATTTTTTCATCTGGTGCGCTGCGAGCGAAGTAAAGCTCATAAAAAGTGGTGCGCTATCGAGACAATCCGGCAGCAAGACACATCATCACACACGCTACACAGCGGCGGCAAGTAGAAGTTTATTTTCCTCTTTCTTCTTCCATCATTCTGAATAGCTTCTGTGCACGATTTACACCATTGTTTAAACTTTGTGTTTACCAAATCGGCAAGCGTTGGCATTAGGGGTGTCCATTTTGATACATCACCGTTGAACTATTATTGGAACTTTTTTCATTTTCAAATTACACATAATAACAAAAATTGAAATAAATAAAATTTTCAACAATAACTAATATAGTAATATAATTTCTTTTACTAATTTATATTTTCCAAATTATTATATTCTGTTCATATCGAACAGTTGTCTACTTCTTCGTTTTTATTAATATGGCAGAGGGCGGGGAGGATCCCCCATCCACGCCAAAGAATATATCAGATAATGAACCTCCTCCTGAAGAGCAGGAGGATGAAACAGAAGATGAGGAGGAAAATTCTGTATACGAAATAGAAAGCTCTGAAGATGAGGAAAAAGACGAGAAGCAGGATTTTCGTCTAAAAGAATACCCTGATGGCGCCAAAGGCCCATTTATCGTATACTTTAGACGAAAATCCAAACCTCTTAACGTCATTCGCATCTCAAAAGAGTTGACACAGAAATTTTCCGAAGTTACCGAGATTACTCGGATGGGGCCAGACAAATTACGAGTTGTCGTCTCCAGCAGAACCCAAGCGAATGAAATAACGCGCTGTGATCTCTTTGCGATCGAGTATCGCGTATACGTACCCTGTTGCAACGTTGAAATAGACGGTGTAATAAACGAAAAGGGTTTGACTCGAAAAGAGATACTCGATGGTGTCGGTCGCTTCAAGAACTCTTCACTTAAAAGTGTGAAGATTCTTGCATGCGATCGACTGAAATCTGTGTCACTTAAAAATGACAAACGAGTCCTCAATCGGACAAACTCTTTTCGTGTGACATTTGAGGGTTCCGCCCTTCCTAACTACGTTGCAATAGGTGCACTTCGTTTACCTGTTCGGTTGTTTGTACCCCGGGTAATGAAATGCAACAAATGTATGCAACTCGGTCACACGGCCGCCTATTATTGCAACAAAAAACGTTGCGCAGATTGTGGAGAGAGCCATGATGAGAATCCTTGCCCGAAAGAGCGCAAGTGTATTCATTGCGGCGGGACTCCTCATGATCTTACTCAATGCCCGGTGTACATACAACGAGGGGAAAAAATCAAGCGTTCCTTAAAAGAACGTTCCAAGCGGACTTATGCAGAAATGCTTAAGAGTCCCGTTCCAACGACTCAGGACAATCCCTACTCCATTCTGCAGAACGACGAGCGTGTTGCTGACGCTCCCAATGCAGGAAGTTCCGGTACATCGCAGGGTGCCATCAGGAAAAAAAAATTACTCCTTTTCCTTCACTCCCCAGAAAGAAAACCGAAACTTCCCAAGTTGGAATGAAAACTCGAATCGAACGTGCTGAGAATAGACCGAAGCAAGTACCTCCTGGTTTAAGCGGTTCTTCTACGCTCCTTTTTCGCGGTCGAGGCAACAGCCACAATCTGGCTTGCTTGCGCTTTCTGACCTGGTGGACAACATTTTAAATGCTTTAAATATAAACGACCCTCTTAAAAGCATAGTTTTATGTTTGCTTCCGATTGTGAGAACATTTTTGAAAGAAAAATGTGGTTTTTTGGCAGCGTTCATTTCCCTCGATGTCTGATTCAGTGCAAGAGGTCAAGGATTTGACCACTGTAATACAGTGGAATTGCAGAAGCATCATTCCTAAACTAGATCAGTTTAAATTTTTAGTTCACAGCTCTAACTGAGATGTATTTTCTCTCTGTGAAACATGGCTTTCTTCAGCCGATGAGCTGAATTTCCACGATTTCAACATAATTCGCCTCGATCGAAATGACTCGTTTGGTGGCGTACTATTGGGGATTAAAAAATGTCACTCCTTCTATAGAGTCACTCTCCCATCGATGACAGGCATTGAAGTTGTTGCTTGCCAGACACAAATCAATGGCAAAGACCTCTGCATTGCTTCGATATATATCCCTCCCAGAACTACGGTAGGCCGCCATCAGTTCTTTGATACTATCGAGGCAATGCCGGAGCCGCGGGTAATCTTAGGTGATTTTAACTCCCATGGAACAGCATGGGGATCACTCTACGATGACAACCGTGCCACTTTGATTTATGATCTGTGCGACAACTTCAAATTGACAGTTTTGAATACTGGGGAAGCAACCAGAATAGCCAACCCTCCTGCACGGGCAAGCATGCTAGACATATCTCTATGCTCTTCTTCGTTATCCCTGGATTGCATGTGGAAGGTAATCCAAGATCCCCACGGTAGTGATCACCTACCAATAATTTTATCGATCGCTAATGAATCAAGCTCTCGTGAGTCAGTCAATATTTCGTATGACCTCACGAAGAATATTGACTGGAGAACATTTGCGGAAATAATATCTGAAGCAATTGTTTCAATGCATGAACTTCCTCCACTCGAAGAGTATAACTTTATATCGAGTTTGATTTACGAAAGCGCTCTTCAAGCTCAAAAGAAACGTGTATCGGCTACCACTTTCCGACGTCGTCCTCCATCACTTTGGTGGGACAAGGAGTGTTCAAAGGTCTACCTTGAAAAATCATCCGCTTTCAAAAAAATTCAGGAAAACTGGATTAGTGGAATGGTTTCGAAAGTACCAAGCTCTAGAAGCCAAACTAAAAGGTTTGATTAAAGCAAAAAAGCGTGGATATTGGCGGAAGTTCGTCAATGGTTTGTCAAGGGAGACCGCTATGAGCACTCTTTGGAATACGGCTAGGAAAATGCGTGGCTGGAACCATACAAACGAAAGTGAGGAATACTCTGACCGTTGGATTTTTAACTTTGCAAGGAAGGTTTGCCCCGACACCGTTCCTGCACAAAACGTCGTACGCGACATTCCACTTCAAAGCGATTATGAGAATTTTTCGATGGTGGAATTCTCAATTGCCCTTCTCTCATGTAACAATTCAGCTCCGGGGTCGGACAAGATTAAATTCAACTTGTTGAAGAATCTTCCCGACTTGGCAAAACAGCGTTTGCTGAACTTGTTCAACAAGTTTCTGGAGCTGAATATTGTCCCGCATGACTGGAGACAAGTGAGAGTGATAGCCATACGGAAACCCAACAAGCCGGCTTGCGATCACAACTCGTATAGGCCGATTGCAATGTTATCCTGTATTCGTAAATTGTTAGAGAAAATGATTCTACTTCGTTTGGACAAGTGGGTCGAAACAAACAATTTGCTGTCAAATACGCAGTTTGGCTTCCGCCGAGGTAGAGGGACAAATGATTGTCTCGCGCTGCTATCTTCTGAAATCCAAATCGCATTTGCTCGCAAAGAACAAATGGCTTCCGTTTTTCTCGATATCAAAGGGGCATTTGATTCAGTTTCCATGGAAATTCTCTCAGAGAAGCTTCATAATCGTGGACTTTCACCAATTCTTAACAATTTCCTGTACAATTTACTGTCAGAAAAGCACATGATTTTCTCTCATGGCAGCTCGAAATCTTCTCGTTACAGTTTTATGGGCCTACCACAAGGCTCCTGCCTAAGCCCCCTCTTGTACAGTTTTTACGTCAATGATATGGATGATTGTCTAACTAGAGACTGCACGCTGAGACAACTTGCAGACGATAGAGTTATTTCCATCACGGGTACTAATCCCGTCGTTCTGCAAAAGTCGTTGCAAGATACCCTGAACAATCTGTTCACGTGGGCCCTCAAGCTGGGTATCGAATTCTCTACGGAGAAAACTGAAATGGTCGTTTTTTCTAGGAAGCACGAACCCGCCCAATTCCAGCTTCACCTATCCGGCAAAACGATCCAACACTCTATGTTTTTCAAATACCTGGGTGTATATTTTGATTCTAAGTGTACCTGGGGGAGACACATTGCGTATTTGAAACAGAAATGCCAGCAAAGAATCAATTTTCTCCAAACAATTACCGGAACATGGTGGGGTGCCCATCCAGGAGACCTCATTAAGTTGTACAAAACAACGATATTATCAGTGTTAGAATATGGCAGTTTTTGCTTCCGATCAGCTGCCAGGATTCATATTCTCAAGCTGGAGAGAATACAATATCGTTGCTTGCGTATAGCCATGGGGTGTTTGCATTCGACACATACGATGAGTCTCGAAGTTTTGGCAGGAGTACCCCCGCTTACTCTTCGGTTCACAGAATTATCCTACAGATTTCTCATCCGTTGCAAGATCATGAATCCATTGGTGATTGATAACTTCGAAAATCTACTCCAACTGACTCCTCAGTCAAGTTTTATGTCTATATACCATGAGTACCTTACCCACGACGTGCACCCTTCACCGGGCATCTCCAACCAAGTTTGCTTCCCATACTTCTGCAATTCCTCTGTCATTTTTGATCTGTCCATGCGACAAAAAATCCATGGAATACCAGATCACCTACGCTCCGATTCTATTCCGCCGATATTTTCGGCAGAATATGGGAAAGTTGGATCTGATAAAATGTTCTTTACTGACGGTTCATTCATAAACGAGTCCACTGGCTTCGGCATCTTCAATGAAAATTCCAGTGCCTCTTTCAAACTCAAAGATCCTTGTTCCGTGTATGTCGCTGAACTGGGTGCGATATATTACGCATTAGGGATCATTGAAACATTGCCCATCGACCACTATTTTATTTTTTCAGACAGTCTCAGCTCAATAGAGGCAATCCGCTCAATGAAGGTTGATAAACGCTCATCTTATTTCCTAACTAGAATAAGACAACTATTGAGTGTTTTGGTCGAAAAATTATTCAAGATTACCTTAGTATGGGTTCCCTCTCATTGCTCGATTCCGGGGAATGAGAAAGCGGACTCGCTAGCTAAGGTGGGCGCTTTAGAAGGCACACTTTTTGAAAGGCAAATTGCTTATAATGAATTTTTCCACATTCCTCGTCAGTATACGCTCGTAAGTTGGCAGCGCATGTGGAGTGGTGATGAGTTCGGTCGTTGGTTACACACGATTATCCCTAAGGTCTCGACGAGGGCATGGTTCAAGGGATTGAATGTAGGTCGTGATTTCATTCGCGTGATATCTCGGCTTATGTCCAATCACTACAACCTAAACGCGCATCTCTATCGCATTGGGCTCGCAGCAAACAATCTTTGTGATTGTGGCGATGGCTACCACGACATCGAGCATGTTGTCTGGTCGTGTATCCGGTTCCATGCTGCTCGCTCTCAGCTCTCTAGAGCACTGAGAGCACAAGGCAGACAATCGGATATCCCCGTCCGGGATATCTTAGGTAGCCGGGATCCTGATCTTCTGCTTCATCTATACCTGTTCCTCAGAAACGCCGATGTCAACGTTTAATGATGTTTCCTTCGTTGTGTCCCCGTTTCATATCCCTCCTATCCGATCGATAAACTTTTACTTAGTCGCGGCAATACATACACACACTCTTTACAGACACACGGGCCAAAGGTTGTGCAGTCCACTGATCATTCAACAAGAGCCAAAGGTTGTACCGCTCATGACAACTCTACACGAGCTGATGATTGCGCCGGCTAGTGACCATTCTATCCTGGATTCCTCGAGTTGAGAAAGACGCACCACGCTAGATATGGGGTACAGACTAGGGGGGCGTTGCTGATTAATGGTCAGCTGCATCCCAATAGGAAGTATCCCGTGTCGGGCACACGTACAGAGCATCGAAGACTGCGACATACGAATTATGAGAACACTTGTAATACTAGCCTCGAGTCAACCGCGAGTAATCGGTTACATATTACTAACATAGTCTAAGCAAACATTGTCAAAATATTGAACTCCCAGCTCCGTTAGGCTGACGCCATATGAGCCTTAATAAAATATATATTTTAGATAAAAAACAGGAAGTGGGTTATATCTATGGTATAACCGCAAGAGTGACGTAGGACTATCGTTGATTTAGAGATCATTTGTTTGAAGTTGAATCTAAATCCATCCTGAATGAATGAATAAATAAATATTTGGGTGACTTCAAAAACGAGAGTGTTACTTTGAAGACTCAAGGTTTTATGCATCCAATATTGGATACAAAAAACCTTGTTCTGAAGAATAATCTTCAGAAGCTTTCCTGTTAACTGCACTCGATTGACAAATCACAAAACCAAATGTATGTGGTCGCAGTATTATATGGATAGAAAACATTAAAATAAACTCGCTTGAATGTAATTTTCAATTCCAAGGGGAACTGGCAGATTATTTTTCAGCAACGATCATTTCTTTCCAGGTTTCCTCTCGATAACCAGCAAACGAAAAGAGTTGCGTGTATGTGTGTGTGTGTGGCGGCTGCTTCTATGTCTTCCCGAGGAACCGTATTTCGATGCTGATACTCTCTTGGTCACCTTCTCTTCTCCTTCTGATCGATCGGCCTTTCTGCGCTCCCTCACAGTTAAAACAAACTGATTGCATTTCAGGTCAGGTCAAGCCAGGTAATGAATACCTCGATCCCTCGCCGTTCAGCTCGTTCAGTAACGATGTTGTCTTGTCGATGTCCTCAGGCGTCGTGCACAAATTACGTAACGCAAAAATCCGGATTTTGAACCTCCCCCCCCTTTCGTAACGCAATTTCCTATCTCTAATAAACAGAAAGTAACGCAACATCTAACCCCTCTCCCCTTATCGCGTTACGTAATTTGTGCACGACGCCTCACGAAAAATGAATGGGTTTCACCACCAGAATATCATTTCAGTATGCTTTTCGTGCGTGATTGAATCGAGAGAAGGTGTGGTTTACGATGGCAATTTGGAAGGCAAACTAGAGGAGAATGAACTCTCTGAGTATGAAAATTTCGGCGACTGAGCAATAATCGATTGAAAATTATATAATTTTGGCGATACGAAACATTTTCCGTTTTTCATGTTATGCATCCATTATTGGATACGAAAATATCCTACTGATGGGAAAGAATAATCTTCAGAAGCTTTCCAGCTAATTACACTTGATTGAAAAATTACGAAATCAAATGTATTTGGTCGCTGTGTTCGCCATATAATTAGAAAACATTAAAATAAACTCTTTCGCATGGATGTATTCTTCAATTCCCAGGGAACTGGCAGATTATTTTTCAGCAACGATTAGATCTTTCCGGAATTTTCTCGATGCTGTATGGCATCCAAACGAAAATTCTCATTTCAGTTTGGCCTGCAAAAAACTTTTCTGAACTCTAATCCATCAAATTTGGAGCCCTGAAAAGGGCCGTTGATTATATGCTAAGCTAATACAGCACCCTCTCCTTGGATTCGACGGGCCAGCTGAATGTCCTTGGGCATGATGTGACGCGTTTTACGTGGATAGCACACAAATTTGTATCTTCGAATAAGCCTCCTGCAGCGTCATAACCGCGGAACTTTGGAAGCGCAAGTCGGTTTTGAAGTCCTGAGCAATTCCACGAACCAAAAGCTGCAAAGGTAGCTTGCGGATCAGCAATTCGGCCGACTTCCGATAGCGATGAATTTCACGCAAAGTTCCCGGTCGATAGCGATGTGGCTTCTTCACCTATCCTGCGGCTGGTGCGCTTATCCGAGCTGCTTTCGTGTGCCTTACCACTGAAAGACTAACCTGCTATCTGCTTGGTCCCAAACAAACGAGTCGTCACGGTGCGAGAGTAGAGTAAGAAATGAACGAAAGCAAAGGAAGCGTCATTTTATAACCTGTTTTCGAAGCTATCATTAAGCTATTGGAACAATTTTCCGACTCAATAAATAGCAATCATATAACTCTTGGACATTTTATCTTTTGTATGAAATGATTATCACTGTTCCGTTGATCCGAAGCAGAATGAATCACGCTTAAAGAAGGAATGGATTTTTTCTTGGAATTTACTCAGCAAAAATAATGCCCTTTCCCAACACTTAAAAACGACAAACGGTAAACAGTTTCATCAAAGTGATTTCTTCGATATGGGGATATATTCACTACATCATGTCATGTATTTCATATTCTTCATTATGAAATCCATATCCATGGAATTATCATCGACACCGCGATTTTTGTTAAATGCTCCTTTCAGTTCGGCCTGTAAAAAACTTTTCTGAACTCTAATCCATCAAATTTGGAGCCCTGAAAAGGGCTGTTGATTATATGCTAAGCTAATATAGCACGCTCTCCTCGGATACGATGGGCCAGCTGGATGTCCTTGGGCATGATGTGACGCGTTTTGCATGGATAGCACACAAATTGGTATCATCGAATAAGCCTCCTGCAGCGTCATAACCGCGGAACTTTGGAAGCGCAAGTCGGTTTTGAAGTCCTGAGCAATTCCACGAACCAAATGCTGCAAAGGTAGCTTGCGGATCAGCAATTCGGTCGACTTCTGATAGCGACGAATTTCATGCGAAGTTCCCGGTCGATAGCGATGTGGCTTCTCCACCTATCCTGCTACTGGTGCGCTTATCCGAGCTGCTTTCGTGGTGCCTTACCACCGAAGGACTAACGAGCTGTCTGCTTAGTCCCGATGAAACGAGTCCTCACGGTGCGAGAGTAGAGTAAGAAATGAACGAAAGCAAGGGAAGTGTCATTTTATAAAACATAAAAGAATCGAATGTAAACCCCACCCTCTTTATTGTATAAGCTTACTGTATACTCACGAATATAATAAGGGTGGGATTTAGATTCTATACTTTTATGGTTTATAAAATGACGCTTCCTTTGCTTTCGTTCATTTCTTACTCTACTCTCGCACCGTGAGGACTCGAGCTCGTTAGTCTTTCGCAGACAGCTCGTTAGTCATTCGGTGGTAAGGAACACGAAGTCAGCTCGGATAAGCGCACCAGTAGCACGATAGGTGGAGAAGCCACATCGCTATCGACCGGGAACTTTGCGTGAAATTCATCGCTATCAGAAGTCGACCGAATTGCTGATCCGCAGCTACCTTTGCAGCATTTGGATCGTGGAATTGCTCAGGACTTCAAAACCGACTTGCGCTTCCAAAGTTCCGCGGCTATGACGCTGCAGGAGGCTTATTCGAAGATACAAATTTGTGTGCTATCCACGTAAAACGCGTCACATCATGCCCAAGGACATTCAGTTGGCCCGTCGAATCCAAGGAGAGGGTGCTATATTAGCTTAGCATATAATCAACGGCCCTTTTCAGGGCTCCAAATTTGATGGATTAGAGTACAGAAAAGTTTTTTACAGGCCGAACTGAAAGGAGCATTTAGCGAAAATCGTGGTTTCGATAATAATTCGTTACCGATAGGTGCCATGGATATGGATTTCTTAACGAAGAATATGAAATACATGACATGATGTAGTGAATATATCCGAAGAAATCACTTTGGTGAAACTGCATTATAAAATTATTTGTGTACGAATGCCGCAATCGATAGTCGACTCTAATTTGCGCTGGGTAATTTCCTCGGAGGACTCGATTCCTCCTTTGAACATTAATAATCTAATAATCTCTTTCTGGCAAAACGATGTGGTATGAATCACATTATTTGAATGATAGAATGAAGAAGTTTTCTGCCAATTTCCTTCAACCTCCAAACGTATCTTTCTCCCGTTTGTCGTTTTCGCGTTCGCTAATCCTTTCTCACAACACCCATTTCTCGTTTGAGAAATTGTTGAGTAAACATTGTTTGCCAGTGCGCGTAGAGCGGGAATTCCTAAAGATTCATTGCACCTCTAATAAATTGCCGAAAGACATGGTCTTACGTTGATCGCACTTGATTGAAAAAATCCAAAACGAAATGTATTTGGTCGCAGCATTATATGAGTAGAAAGCAAATAATCGCTCGAAAATGACTTGATTTTCGCGATGTGAAACATTTTCCGTTTTTCATGTTATGCATCCAATATTGGATACGAAAATTTCCACTGATGGGGAAAACAAATATTCAGAAGCTTTCCTGTTAATTGCGATTGATTGAAAAATAACAAAACCAAATGTATTTGGTTGCAGTGTTATATGGATAGAAAACATTAAAATAAACTCTTTCGCATGAATGTATTTTTCAATTCCCAGGGGAACTGGCAGATTATTCCGAGAATTCCGCGCGTGTATGTGTGTGTGGCGGCTGCTCCGATGTTTCAAGCGGAACCGTGGCATCACTCTCCTCCTGATGGATTCCCTTTTGGCCTTAGGTGTACAAACAGGCTCTTGGTGAAACCGTTCATCAGCGTTTTCATGATAAACGAAATTAGCTTCACAACAACAGCGACAACATGCTCCAATCGCTGTTCAATCATAACTGAGTGGGTTTACGAGCGGCGCTCGCTTATATACCGATTGGTGATTTCAATAGCCTGTTTTGAAAGCAATTTTAAGACTATTGAAACAAGTTTTTGGATCAAAAAGTAACAAGTATATGACGCGTAGACATTTTATCTTTCAAATGAAGTGTTTATCATACCATTTCGTTCAGTTGTTTAGGAGCTATTAACGCTCAAAATCTCGGTCTCCAGCGTAACGCTTTCGTTCTCGAAACTTTGGTTTTACACCCCGGTATAGAAATGAAAGACGTAGTCCTACGTCAAAAAATAAATAAATAAAATATAAAAATTGTTTTTTTCCAAACTGTATATAACGAGTTCAAAATTGTATATAATCGAATCACATATTATCGAATCTGTCGATATTAGTCGAGTCCGACATGCATTTTTTTTTCACCAACCAAAATTTTGGCTGTTCAAAATTATCTGTTCTTCGAATGTTGTTTGTTGAAATAGCTGATTTGTTTGAACATCTCTGCTTGGTCATAGAATCATTGATCACTAGTATGGTATATTTTCCTCGGCGCTCTGAATTTGAATACTACTATTTTAGAACGGGAGCTGAGACCACCTTCTTCAAGTCCGCATTTTACTCCTGCAGACCCTGAATTCTTCTTCCCAGTCTCCTCCACCACCTAGGAATCAAGCTTCTACCGTAAATGATTTAGCATATTCTATAAATTTCGACGAAACACCATGACGGTTAAACAAATTTTGCACTGTATTTTCTGAAAAAAATGGTTCCCTTTTTCATTAATCGCGATTACTTTGATAATTATTCGATGTATTCATACCTTGATTTTTCATTATTTGATATAAAATTACTGATACAGATATTCGATTATTTGAATTTATCGAACGATTAACCGACGTCTCTAACTGCAAAACACGGGAAAAATACCTCCATCTCCGACCGACACCGAAAGTCAATTTATTCTCTTGAGCTGAAACATATAAGATAGAGTATATGTATTACAAATCTAACTTTAACCGTAAAAGACTTACCTTTAAATTTTTCAATGCTCTTATTCCCACCCAATATGTGTAGAATAAAGGTGTGACCGTGTCGTCAATAAGTGCGCTAGGGGAAACGGTATAAACATACAGAGGACTGTGGAAAGGGATTTGACTGCAAAGCGGGGGAAAAATATTGCTGTCAAGTTTGGCTCTGATGAACATTCCACGAACGAGAATATTTTTGGATTATAAAAATCATTTAACATCAATTAACATCGAATAACATTACAATTGTTTGTTATCAAAACATTTGAATTGTGCCAAGAAATAAGGAGAGTTTATTTGGGCAGAGGAATCACCTGTGAGGAATTTCGAGGTAAGTGTATTTTTGTCTTTAAATGGTGCAATATATAATAAGATATAATTTCGTTTTCTTGCAGATGGCTAATTTCTGTGCCGTTAAGGCTGCGAAATAACTCGTTCTCGATACAAAAATAAAGCTGAATGTATTACCGTGCATAGATTTCCCAAAAGAGAGGATCTGCTCTTGAAATGGATCGCTTATTGTGGACAACAAAAACAGTGGAAACCTCTAGGTAACCAAGGAATTTGTTCGAAACATTTCGATTCCTCTTGCTATGAAAGGAATGAAGAGTGCGAAAATGTCTCATACTCGGTTGAGCGGCGTCGAAGAATCAATGCTGATGGTGAGTGTATCGTATTGAATAAAAACCGTGTAATAAACTGTTTTCACTTCTAGCATTACCAGGGAATCCTGAACACTGGACTCAATTGGGAGAAGTTGAAAATCAACCCGCCGACAGCGCAAGAAGTAGTAGTGATGAAATAGGAAATGTCGAGATATCTTGTGAGTTTTTCTTCTTCATTTCGTTACACAAATATGTTGTTCATATGTTTTATGTTCGGGTTCGAGGGTTCGATAACTCGCAAGTAGATCGGATAGGTTTTCGAAACGATCCAACAAAGGTGTTTTTTCCACATCGAATCAGACTGTGTTTTTTTTTCATCGGTTGCGCTTGCGAGTAGAGCGAAGCTCAAAGTGGTGCGCGACCGAGATACAATTCAGACAGATTTATCACACACGCCACACAGCAGCGGCAAGTATAAGTTTATTTTTCTTTTGTCCTTCTATCATTCCTTCTACCATCTGTGCTCGATTTACACCATTGTTCATCTGTGTGTTTACCAAATCGCCAAACGTTGGCATTAGGGGTGTCTATTTTTTCTTGGTTACATTACCGTTGAAATTTTATTGGAACTTTTTTTTCATTTTAGAATTTTATATAAATAAAATAAATTAATATAAATATTATCCGCAGCATAACCTTATAATATTTTTTTTTTAATTCTGTTCATATCGAACAGTTGGCCGATTTTTCTAATATGGCTGAGGGCGGAAAGGACCCCTTGATAGTTCCGAAGATGAGGAAATCGACGAGAAACAGGATTTTCGTCCTAAAGAATACCCTGAAGGCTCCAAAGGCCCATTCATTGTGTACTTTAGACGAAAGTCCAAACCTCTCAATGTCATTCGTATCTCGAAGGAACTAACTCAACATTTTTCTGACGTTACCGAAATTACACGGATGGGGCCAGACAAACTACGAGTTGTCGTCTCAAGCAGGACCCAAGCGAACAAAATAACGCGCTGCGACCTCTTTGCGATTGAGTATCGTGTATACGTACCCTGTTGCAACGTCGAAATAGACGGCGTAATAACCGAAAAGGGTTTGACCCGAAAAGAGATAATCGATGGTGTCGGTCGCTTCAAGCACTCCACACTAAAAACTATGAAGATTCTTGCATGCGATCGACTGAAATCTGTGTCACATAAAAATGACAAAAGAATTCTCAATCGGACAAACTCTTTTCGTGTGACTTTTGAGGGTTCCGCCCTTCCAAATTACGTTGCAATAGGGGCACTTCGTTTACCTGTTCGATTGTTTGTACCCCGGGTAATGAAATGCAACAAATGTATGCAACTCGGTCACACGGCCGCCTATTGTTGCAATAAAAAACGTTGCGCAGACTGTGGAGAGAGCCATGATGAGAATCCTTGCGCGAAAGAGCACAAGTGTCTTCATTGCGGCGGGACTCCTCATGATCTTATTCAATGCCCGGTGTACAAACAACGAGGGGAAAAACTCAAGCGTTCCTTAAAGGAACGTTCCAAGCGGACTTTTGCAGAAATGCTTAAGAGTTCCGTGCCAACGACACAGGACAATCCCTACTCCATTCTGCAGAACGACGAGCCTGTTGCTGACGCTCCCAATGCCGGATGTTCCGGTACATCGCAGGGTGTCATCAGGAAAAGAAAAATTACTTCTTTTCCATCACTCCCCAGAAAGAATACCGAAACTTCCCAAGTTGGAATGAAGCCTCGAACTGAACGTGCTGAGAATAGGCCGAAGCAAGTACCTCCCGGTTTACGTGGTCATGCTACCAACCAGGGGTCCTCAGCACTTCCCGGAACAACAACGAACACGTCTGTTCCATTTTCGCGGTCGAAGCAACAGCCACTACCTGGCCTGCTTGCGCTTTCAGACCTTGTGGATAACATTTTAAATGCTTTAAATATAAATGATCCTCTTAAAAGCATAGTATTATGTTTGCTTCCGGTTGTGAGAACATTTTTGAAAGAAAAATGTGGCTTTTTAGCAGCGTTCATTTCCCTCGATGCCTAATTCAGCGCAAGAGGTCAAGGATTTGACCACTGTCATACAGTGGAATTGCAGAAGCATCATCCCTAAACTAGACCAATTTAAATTTTTAGTTCACAGTTCTAACTGTGATGTATTTTCTCTCTGTGAAACATGGCGTTGTTCAGCCGACGAGCTGAATTTTCACGATTTCAACATTATTCGCCTAGATCGTAACGACTCGTTTGGTGGCGTACTATTGGGGATCAAAAAACGTCACTCCTTCTATAGAGTCACTATCCCATCGATTACAGGCATTGAAGTTGTCGCTTGCCAGATACAAATCAATGGCAAAGAACTCTGCATTGCTTCGATATATATTCCTCCCAGCAAGGATGGTTCCAATCGTATCAACGAGCGCTCGTTACATTCTCTTATTTGATTCATTCAACGCACACAATAATATGTTTTAAATCACTCATGAAACAGAAAACTGACGTGTCAACGAAAATACTGAATGAACACAGCGTGAGAGTCATCGTTTGGTATCTGTGCGCGTGTTCATCGATGCTCGCTTGTATCATTTTATGATTCGTTCGTTAGTTTCTGCTGTCGCTCTACTTTCGTTTCCTGATCCGATTGGGTGCTTAGCCTCGGAGCTTTGGATCGAATCGCTTTGTGATAGAGTGGTGTCGCTCTCAGAAAAGAATTGAATCGCAAGGCAAAAATGCGATGCGATGAAAATATAACTTTTCGATGTGCTAATGCTCGCAGGTGCGCACCTAACAGTTGTCGTCTAATGACTTTTAAAAGGAAAGCCAAAACCTTCGAAACGCAATTTATAAATACTTCGAGTTTTGCTTGTCCAATATTTATTATAATACAAATTGTCAAATGCGGACTTTTCGGCACAAATTCGCATCCTATGGGGCAAACGATCGCACTTATTAAAATAAACTTGTATCAAAATCCATGATTTATCATTAGTAGCGTGTGTAGGCACCATCTAAGAGGGGATGGGTAGTTGATTACTTGCTGGCTAGACTGATTTGTTGTAAATTTCGAAAAGGCATACGATGCATCCTCATGAAGCTAGATTTCGTCCCTCTAGTTTTGTAACCTGCTTGTATCCACGCTGGACTTTGATGGCTTTCGCAAAAACACCAAATCTTCGAAGAAATCGTTTTGTCCAATGGTCTGCAATGGATGATCAGTTTCTCAGACTGCTCACTCTCGACTAGAGATGAAACGGAATGTTGATTTAATTTTCACTCCGGATGATCAAATTTTCCGGATGATCGAAACATAAAAACATTAAAAGGAAATCTCCCGGTAAACGTAAAATAACTATGATTTGCACTGACTTATCTGTATAATGCAGTATCTTAGCCACAAATTGACTAGCGCCCCATAAGGGAGCAGTAATGTTTTGAAATTCGAAAAAAAAAATCATTGCCTTGTTACAGCTCATGAACCGAAATATTATTCAAATGATCAAGTCAATTGCTTCGACAACTCGCAAGCAGATCGGTCGAACCTATATTTGATCCGATACAGGTGTTTTTTTTACATCCGTTTCTAGTGTGTATTTTTTCATCTGGTGCGCTGCGAGCGAAGTAAAGCTCATAAAAAGTGGTGCGCTATCGAGACAATCCGGCAGCAAGACACATCATCACACACGCTACACAGCGGCGGCAAGTAGAAGTTTATTTTCCTCTTTCTTCTTCCATCATTCTGAATAGCTTCTGTGCACGATTTACACCATTGTTTAAACTTTGTGTTTACCAAATCGGCAAGCGTTGGCATTAGGGGTGTCCATTTTGATACATCACCGTTGAACTATTATTGGAACTTTTTTCATTTTCAAATTACACATAATAACAAAAATTGAAATAAATAAAATTTTCAACAATAACTAATATAGTAATATAATTTCTTTTACTAATTTATATTTTCCAAATTATTATATTCTGTTCATATCGAACAGTTGTCTACTTCTTCGTTTTTATTAATATGGCAGAGGGCGGGGAGGATCCCCCATCCACGCCAAAGAATATATCAGATAATGAACCTCCTCCTGAAGAGCAGGAGGATGAAACAGAAGATGAGGAGGAAAATTCTGTATACGAAATAGAAAGCTCTGAAGATGAGGAAAAAGACGAGAAGCAGGATTTTCGTCTAAAAGAATACCCTGATGGCGCCAAAGGCCCATTTATCGTATACTTTAGACGAAAATCCAAACCTCTTAACGTCATTCGCATCTCAAAAGAGTTGACACAGAAATTTTCCGAAGTTACCGAGATTACTCGGATGGGGCCAGACAAATTACGAGTTGTCGTCTCCAGCAGAACCCAAGCGAATGAAATAACGCGCTGTGATCTCTTTGCGATCGAGTATCGCGTATACGTACCCTGTTGCAACGTTGAAATAGACGGTGTAATAAACGAAAAGGGTTTGACTCGAAAAGAGATACTCGATGGTGTCGGTCGCTTCAAGAACTCTTCACTTAAAAGTGTGAAGATTCTTGCATGCGATCGACTGAAATCTGTGTCACTTAAAAATGACAAACGAGTCCTCAATCGGACAAACTCTTTTCGTGTGACATTTGAGGGTTCCGCCCTTCCTAACTACGTTGCAATAGGTGCACTTCGTTTACCTGTTCGGTTGTTTGTACCCCGGGTAATGAAATGCAACAAATGTATGCAACTCGGTCACACGGCCGCCTATTATTGCAACAAAAAACGTTGCGCAGATTGTGGAGAGAGCCATGATGAGAATCCTTGCCCGAAAGAGCGCAAGTGTCTTCATTGCGGCGGGACTCCTCATGATCTTACTCAATGCCCGGTGTACATACAACGAGGGGAAAAAATCAAGCGTTCCTTAAAAGAACGTTCCAAGCGGACTTATGCAGAAATGCTTAAGAGTCCCGTTCCAACGACTCAGGACAATCCCTACTCCATTCTGCAGAACGACGAGCGTGTTGCTGACGCTCCCAATGCAGGAAGTTCCGGTACATCGCAGGGTGCCATCAGGAAAAAAAAATTACTCCTTTTCCTTCACTCCCCAGAAAGAAAACCGAAACTTCCCAAGTTGGAATGAAAACTCGAATCGAACGTGCTGAGAATAGACCGAAGCAAGTACCTCCTGGTTTAAGCGGTTCTTCTACGCTCCTTTTTCGCGGTCGAGGCAACAGCCACAATCTGGCTTGCTTGCGCTTTCTGACCTGGTGGACAACATTTTAAATGCTTTAAATATAAACGACCCTCTTAAAAGCATAGTTTTATGTTTGCTTCCGATTGTGAGAACATTTTTGAAAGAAAAATGTGGTTTTTTGGCAGCGTTCATTTCCCTCGATGTCTGATTCAGTGCAAGAGGTCAAGGATTTGACCACTGTAATACAGTGGAATTGCAGAAGCATCATTCCTAAACTAGATCAGTTTAAATTTTTAGTTCACAGCTCTAACTGTGATGTATTTTCTCTCTGTGAAACATGGCTTTCTTCAGCCGATGAGCTGAATTTCCACGATTTCAACATAATTCGCCTCGATCGAAATGACTCGTTTGGTGGCGTACTATTGGGGATTAAAAAATGTCACTCCTTCTATAGAGTCACTCTCCCATCGATGACAGGCATTGAAGTTGTTGCTTGCCAGACACAAATCAATGGCAAAGACCTCTGCATTGCTTCGATATATATCCCTCCCAGAACTACGGTAGGCCGCCATCAGTTCTTTGATACTATCGAGGCAATGCCGGAGCCGCGGGTAATCTTAGGTGATTTTAACTCCCATGGAACAGCATGGGGATCACTCTACGATGACAACCGTGCCACTTTGATTTATGATCTGTGCGACAACTTCAAATTGACAGTTTTGAATACTGGGGAAGCAACCAGAATAGCCAACCCTCCTGCACGGGCAAGCATGCTAGACATATCTCTATGCTCTTCTTCGTTATCCCTGGATTGCATGTGGAAGGTAATCCAAGATCCCCACGGTAGTGATCACCTACCAATAATTTTATCGATCGCTAATGAATCAAGCTCTCGTGAGTCAGTCAATATTTCGTATGACCTCACGAAGAATATTGACTGGAGAACATTTGCGGAAATAATATCTGAAGCAATTGTTTCAATGCATGAACTTCCTCCACTCGAAGAGTATAACTTTATATCGAGTTTGATTTACGAAAGCGCTCTTCAAGCTCAAAAGAAACGTGTATCGGCTACCACTTTCCGACGTCGTCCTCCATCACTTTGGTGGGACAAGGAGTGTTCAAAGGTCTACCTTGAAAAATCATCCGCTTTCAAAAAAATTCAGGAAAACTGGATTAGTGGAATGGTTTCGAAAGTACCAAGCTCTAGAAGCCAAACTAAAAGGTTTGATTAAAGCAAAAAAGCGTGGATATTGGCGGAAGTTCGTCAATGGTTTGTCAAGGGAGACCGCTATGAGCACTCTTTGGAATACGGCTAGGAAAATGCGTGGCTGGAACCATACAAACGAAAGTGAGGAATACTCTGACCGTTGGATTTTTAACTTTGCAAGGAAGGTTTGCCCCGACACCGTTCCTGCACAAAACGTCGTACGCGACATTCCACTTCAAAGCGATTATGAGAATTTTTCGATGGTGGAATTCTCAATTGCCCTTCTCTCATGTAACAATTCAGCTCCGGGGTCGGACAAGATTAAATTCAACTTGTTGAAGAATCTTCCCGACTTGGCAAAACAGCGTTTGCTGAACTTGTTCAACAAGTTTCTGGAGCTGAATATTGTCCCGCATGACTGGAGACAAGTGAGAGTGATAGCCATACGGAAACCCAACAAGCCGGCTTGCGATCACAACTCGTATAGGCCGATTGCAATGTTATCCTGTATTCGTAAATTGTTAGAGAAAATGATTCTACTTCGTTTGGACAAGTGGGTCGAAACAAACAATTTGCTGTCAAATACGCAGTTTGGCTTCCGCCGAGGTAGAGGGACAAATGATTGTCTCGCGCTGCTATCTTCTGAAATCCAAATCGCATTTGCTCGCAAAGAACAAATGGCTTCCGTTTTTCTCGATATCAAAGGGGCATTTGATTCAGTTTCCATGGAAATTCTCTCAGAGAAGCTTCATAATCGTGGACTTTCACCAATTCTTAACAATTTCCTGTACAATTTACTGTCAGAAAAGCACATGATTTTCTCTCATGGCAGCTCGAAATCTTCTCGTTACAGTTTTATGGGCCTACCACAAGGCTCCTGCCTAAGCCCCCTCTTGTACAGTTTTTACGTCAATGATATGGATGATTGTCTAACTAGAGACTGCACGCTGAGACAACTTGCAGACGATAGAGTTATTTCCATCACGGGTACTAATCCCGTCGTTCTGCAAAAGTCGTTGCAAGATACCCTGAACAATCTGTTCACGTGGGCCCTCAAGCTGGGTATCGAATTCTCTACGGAGAAAACTGAAATGGTCGTTTTTTCTAGGAAGCACGAACCCGCCCAATTCCAGCTTCACCTATCCGGCAAAACGATCCAACACTCTATGTTTTTCAAATACCTGGGTGTATATTTTGATTCTAAGTGTACCTGGGGGAGACACATTGCGTATTTGAAACAGAAATGCCAGCAAAGAATCAATTTTCTCCAAACAATTACCGGAACATGGTGGGGTGCCCATCCAGGAGACCTCATTAAGTTGTACAAAACAACGATATTATCAGTGTTAGAATATGGCAGTTTTTGCTTCCGATCAGCTGCCAGGATTCATATTCTCAAGCTGGAGAGAATACAATATCGTTGCTTGCGTATAGCCATGGGGTGTTTGCATTCGACACATACGATGAGTCTCGAAGTTTTGGCAGGAGTACCCCCGCTTACTCTTCGGTTCACAGAATTATCCTACAGATTTCTCATCCGTTGCAAGATCATGAATCCATTGGTGATTGATAACTTCGAAAATCTACTCCAACTGACTCCTCAGTCAAGTTTTATGTCTATATACCATGAGTACCTTACCCACGACGTGCACCCTTCACCGGGCATCTCCAACCAAGTTTGCTTCCCATACTTCTGCAATTCCTCTGTCATTTTTGATCTGTCCATGCGACAAAAAATCCATGGAATACCAGATCACCTACGCTCCGATTCTATTCCGCCGATATTTTCGGCAGAATATGGGAAAGTTGGATCTGATAAAATGTTCTTTACTGACGGTTCATTCATAAACGAGTCCACTGGCTTCGGCATCTTCAATGAAAATTCCAGTGCCTCTTTCAAACTCAAAGATCCTTGTTCCGTGTATGTCGCTGAACTGGGTGCGATATATTACGCATTAGGGATCATTGAAACATTGCCCATCGACCACTATTTTATTTTTTCAGACAGTCTCAGCTCAATAGAGGCAATCCGCTCAATGAAGGTTGATAAACGCTCATCTTATTTCCTAACTAGAATAAGACAACTATTGAGTGTTTTGGTCGAAAAATTATTCAAGATTACCTTAGTATGGGTTCCCTCTCATTGCTCGATTCCGGGGAATGAGAAAGCGGACTCGCTAGCTAAGGTGGGCGCTTTAGAAGGCACACTTTTTGAAAGGCAAATTGCTTATAATGAATTTTTCCACATTCCTCGTCAGTATACGCTCGTAAGTTGGCAGCGCATGTGGAGTGGTGATGAGTTCGGTCGTTGGTTACACACGATTATCCCTAAGGTCTCGACGAGGGCATGGTTCAAGGGATTGAATGTAGGTCGTGATTTCATTCGCGTGATATCTCGGCTTATGTCCAATCACTACAACCTAAACGCGCATCTCTATCGCATTGGGCTCGCAGCAAACAATCTTTGTGATTGTGGCGATGGCTACCACGACATCGAGCATGTTGTCTGGTCGTGTATCCGGTTCCATGCTGCTCGCTCTCAGCTCTCTAGAGCACTGAGAGCACAAGGCAGACAATCGGATATCCCCGTCCGGGATATCTTAGGTAGCCGGGATCCTGATCTTCTGCTTCATCTATACCTGTTCCTCAGAAACGCCGATGTCAACGTTTAATGATGTTTCCTTCGTTGTGTCCCCGTTTCATATCCCTCCTATCCGATCGATAAACTTTTACTTAGTCGCGGCAATACATACACACACTCTTTACAGACACACGGGCCAAAGGTTGTGCAGTCCACTGATCATTCAACAAGAGCCAAAGGTTGTACCGCTCATGACAACTCTACACGAGCTGATGATTGCGCCGCCATTCTATCCTGGATTCCTCGAGTCGAGAAAGACGCACCACGCTAGATATGGGGTACAGACTAGGGGGGCGTTGCTGATTAATGGTCAGCTGCATCCCAATAGGAAGTATCCCTGGTCGGGCACACGTACAGAGCATCGAAGACTGCGACATACCAATTATGAGAACACTTGTAATACTAACCTCGAGTCAACCGCGAGTAATCGGTTACATATTACTAACATAGTCTAAGCAAACATTGTCAAAATATTGAACTCCCGGCCCCGTTAGGCTGACGCCATATGAGCCTTAATAAAATATATATTTTGGATAAAAAAAAAAAAAAAATCAAGTCCAAATACAAGCAAAAGCTTGGTATCCAGGAGCCAAGGAGAGTTCGATGAGATGGTTAACCGAATCAACATAAGGGATGCTATGTTTCGGGTGGCCGAGGCTTGGGACGAGGTACCGACTGATTGCATTGTGAAGTCAAGGAAAATGTTGATATCCCGTTGTTGGCTGTGAAAGAACGCATGAACGCATTAACGGTGATTTTATGGTTTTCGGAAGACTCAAATTTTGGCGTCTTTACGACAATAGTAAGTAAAGTCTGAATGAGCTAAAATTTTGTATAGTGTATTTGTTCGAGGTAATCAATACTTTTCAGGAAGTCCCATTCGTAAATTTGAGATGACCATTCTCACTGGAACTCTAATGCACATCGTTACTCATGAATTTATTTTTAAACCGAAATAAATAATAATTTGCAAGAAAAAAAAATTAAATTAAATTAAATCTATTCTGCGATAATATCGTAACATATGAAGATGCTAAATAGACATCTTTTGAGGATCCAATAAATCAAAGGACTATCCAAGCGGATTCAAAGATTTATCACTTATTTTGTATTCTTTGCAACAATTTCAACACTCCTTCCCCAACTTTTACTTTTCTTTACTACATCCATGATTATTCGAAAGATCATAATATATATGATGCCCTGTGGATAACCGAATTAAAACATACTAAACAGACCTAACTCATCCTAACTACATCCATGTTTCATTATATTATCATATTAGGTATGTTTGAATATTAAATCGATGTATTCATTTAAATTTGGAATTTCCTACGTATAAAAATCTACTGGAGATAATCGAAACTAGTTGTATTGACCAACCCTTTTTCCAGCCCTCTCCTCTATCTAGCTTCGTACAAATTTGTTCAAATAATCATATTTATAAAGTATATCAACAAATTATTCAAAATTTTCGATAAAAAAAAACAAAACCAAAATACTCCACCATGATCGAGTCTAAAATTCCGGATAATCGATCCACCGGATTATCGAGTCCGACCTGTATTTAATTTTTCTTAACTTAACCTTTTCTGTTATTAAGTTCTTAACAGAAGAAAATCTGTTCAATATTCCTTGCAGAAAACGTTATACTCTATTAATATGTGTTCTTCATCTTCACTTAGTTTTTAAAGTCAATTAATTCATCCTCTTTAAAACAAAATTATTGATTGTCGGTCTGGGAGACCATTTTCGCGAGTATTCTAGGGTTAAAAACAGGTTAAAAACGTTTTGTTGGGAGAAGTAATGGATACAATCTGGAACGTAACGTTATCTGATTGTGTGGAAAGTTCATTCGGATTTACATTAGAACTTCATTTCTTTTCTGAAGAAACATTCCGCAAAAACTGAAATATATATATTCGGAAGATTATCTATCGTATTTATTTTCCATCGATTGGTGAAATGCTATACTTCATGCGAAAACTGATAAATATTAACCATCCGGATAACAGAAAAATTCTTGCTATCAATTTCATATCACATCTGTGTGTATATTCGCATGCACCAGACTTTTTTATTCGATGTTTTCTTCTTTACGTTAGCCATGTGGTCCTGATCTTTTGTTGTTAAAAGTTACCTACTGGCGGTTTTCCAATTTTCTTTAATGCTGCAAACAAACAAAAACAGACTACTCTACCACAAGCATTTACAAAACATAACATCTTGTATCGCATATACAATTAGCCCACATTAATCTAAAATATGTATTACACCTGATAATAAGAATAAGTAGGGGACATTCAAAAACAACTGATCGAATAAAAATCGCCGCTTTGTTCCCTGCTTATAGATTTTTGTACGGTATGCATCACAATATACAGACATTTGCTGCATTGACCCCTAAAACGCCTGCTGTCGGAATGATAATTGTTCAAATGAGTGCAATCACGGGAAAATTATAGCTTGGCGATCCTTCTCTGTCTCATCCACACACAAATCCGATCGATGGAGAGTGAATCATTGGTCGACAGAGCTGCTGTTCTTTCTACTTACGAGACAGAATGAATTTGTCTACCACATGTTTGGATTCGCTCACTCACTGAGTGGTATCGTATGATGCGAGACCAACACGTTGATTGAAGAAGCTGTTTTCACTTGCTGAAAAAATTTGGTTGCTTTCGTCGATTCTCTCGTCAATCACCAACATTGCCTCCCAGGACTACGGTAGGCCGCCATCAGTTCTTTGATATTATCGAGGCATTGCCGGAGCCGCGGTTAATCTTAGGTGACTTCAACTCCCATGGAACAGCATGGGGGTCACTCTACGATGACAACCGTGCCACGTTGATTTATGATCTGTGCGACAACTTCAGCATGATAGTTTTAAATACTGGGGAAGCAACTAGGATAGCCAACCCTCCTGCACGGGCAAGCATGCTAGACATATCTCTCTGCTCTTCTTCATTATCCCTGGATTGCACATGGAAGGTAATCCAAGATCCCCACGGTAGTGATCACCTACCAATAATTTTATCGATCGCCAATGAATCAAAATCTAGTGAGTCAGTCGATATTGCGTATGACCACACGAAGAATATTGACTGGAGAAAATTTGCAGAATTAATATCTGAAGCAATCATTTCGATGCATGAAATTCCTCCCCTTGAAGAGTATAATTTTATATCAAGTTTGATTTACGATAGCGCACTTCAAGCTCAAAAGAAACGTGTACTACCAATTTCCGACGACGTCCTCCATCACTTTGATGGGACAAGGAATGTTCAAAGGTCTACCTTGAAAAATCATCCGCTTTCAAAAAATTCAGGAAAACTGGATTAGTGGAATGGTTTCGAAAGTACCAAGCTCTAGAAGCCAAACTAAAAGGTCTGATTAAAGCAAAAAAGCGTGGATATTGGCGGAAATTCGTCAATGGTTTGTCAAGGGAGACCGCTATGAGTACTCTTTGGAATACGGCTAGGAGAATGCGTGGCTGGAACCATACCAATGAAAGTGAGGAATACTCTGACCGTTGGATTTTCAAATTTGCAAGGAAGGTTTGTCCCGATTCTGTTCCTGCACAAAGCGTCATACGCGATATTCCGCTCCAATGCGATTCTGAGAATTTTTCGATGGTAGAATTCTCAATTGCCCTCCTCTCATGTAACAATTCAGCTCCGGGGTCGGACAAGATTAAATTCAACTTGTTGAAGAATCTTCCCGACTTAGCAAAACAGCGTTTGCTGAACTTGTTCAACAAGTTTCTGGAGCTGAATATTGTCCCGCATGACTGGAGACAAGTGAGAGTGATAGCCATACGAAAACCCAACAAGCCGGCTTGCGATCACAACTCGTATAGGCCGATTGCAATGTTATCCTGTATTCGCAAATTGTTAGAGAAAATGATTCTACTTCGTTTGGACAAGTGGGTCGAAACGAACAATTTGCTGTCAAATACGCAGTTTGGCTTCCGCCGAGGTAAAGGGACGAATGATTGTCTCGCGCTGCTATCTTCTGAAATCCAAATCGCATTTGCTCGCAAAGAACAAATGGCTTCCGTTTTTCTCGATATCAAAGGGGCATTTGATTCAGTTTCCATGGAAATTCTCTCAGAGAAGCTTCATAATCGTGGACTTTCACCAATTCTGAATAATTTCCTGTACAATTTACTGTCAGAAAAGCACACGAATTTCTCTCATGGCAACTCAAAATCTTCTCGTTACAGTTTTATGGGTCTACCGCAAGGCTCCTGCCTAAGCCCCCTCTTGTACAGTTTTTACGTCAATGATATGGATGATTGTCTAACTAGAGACTGCACGCTGAGACAACTTGCAGACGATGGAGTTATTTCCATTACGGGTACTAATCCCGTCGTTCTGCAAAAGTCGTTGCAAGATACCCTGAACAAT
Source organism: Toxorhynchites rutilus septentrionalis (assembly GCF_029784135.1). Lineage (NCBI taxonomy): Eukaryota > Metazoa > Arthropoda > Insecta > Diptera > Culicidae > Toxorhynchites > Toxorhynchites rutilus. The sequence goes on from NC_073744.1 coordinate 94,014,936, forward strand.
CTGTTCACGTGGGCCCTCAAGCTGGGTATCGAATTCTCTACGGAGAAAACTGAAATGGTCGTTTTTTCTAGGAAGCACGAACCCGCCCAATTCCAGCTTTACCTATCCGGCAAAACGATCCAACACTCTATGTTTTTCAAATACCTGGGTGTATATTTTGATTCTAAATGTACCTGGGGGAGACACATAGCGTATTTGAAACAGAAATGCCAGCAAAGAATCAATTTTCTCTAAACAATAACCGGAACATGGTGGGGTGCCCATCCAGGAGACCTCATTCAGTTGTACAAAACAACGATATTGTCAGTGTTAGAATATGGCAGTTTTTGCTTCCGATCAGCTGCCAGGATTCATATTCTCAAGCTGGAGAGGATACAATATCGTTGCTTGCGTATAGCCATGGGGTGTTTGCATTCGACACATACGATGAGTCTCGAAGTTTTGGCAGGAGTACCCCCGCTTACTCTTCGGTTCACAGAATTATCCTACAGATTTCTCATCCGTTGCAAGATCATGAATCCATTGGTGATTGATAACTTCGAAAATCTACTACAACTGACTCCTCAGTCAAGTTTTATGTCTTTATACCATGAGTACCTTACACACGACGTGCACACTTCACCAGGCATCTCCAACCAAGTTTGCTTCCCATACTTTTGCAATTCCTCTGTCCTTTTTGATCTGTCTATGCGACAAAAAATTCATGGAATACCAGATCACCTACACTCCAATGTTATTCCGTCGATATTTTCGGAAAAATATGGGAAAGTTGGATCTGATAAAATGTTCTTTACTGACGGTTCATACATAAACGGGTCCACTGGCTTCGGCATCTTCAATGAAAATTCCAGTGCCTCTTTCAAACTCAAAGATCCTTGTTCCGTGTATGTCGCAGAAATGGGTGCGATATACTATGCTCTAGGGATCATTGAAACACTGCCCATCGACCATTATTTTATTTTTTCAGACAGTCTCAGCTCAATAGAGGCAATCCGCTCAATGAAAGTTGATAAACGCTCATCTTATTTCCTAACAAGAATAAGACATCTATAGAGTGTTGTGGTCGAAAAATTATTCAAGATTACCTTAGCATGGGTTCCCTCTCATTGCTCGATTCCGGAGAATGAGAAAGCGGACTCGCTAGCTAAGGTGGGCGCTTCAGAAGGCACACTTTTTGAAAGGCAAATTGCCTATAATGATTTTTTTCACATTCCTCGTCAGGACACACTCGTTAGTTGGCAGCGCATGTGGAGTGAAGATGAGTTCGATCGTTGGTTACACACGATTATCCCTAAGGTCTCGACAAGTGCATGGTTCAAGGGATTGAATGTAGGTCGTGATTTCATTCGCGTGATATCTCGGCTTATGTCCAATCACTACAACCTAAACGCGCATCTCTATCGCATTGGGCTCGCAGCAAACAATCTTTGTGATTGTGGCGATGGCTACCACGACTTCGAGCATGTTGTCTGGTCGTGTATCCGGTTCCATTCTGCTCGCTCTCAGCTCTCTAGAGCACTGAGAGCAAAAGGCAGATAATCGGATATCCCCGTCCGGGATATCTTAGGTAGCCGGGATCCTGATCTTCTGCTTCATCTATACCTGTTCCTCAGAAACGCCGATGTCAACGTTTAATGATGTTTCCTTCGTTGTGTCCCCGTTTCATATCCCTCCTATCCGATCGATAAACTTTTACTTAGTCGCGGCAATACATACACACACTCTTTACAGATGCACGGGCCGAAGGTTGTGCAGTCCACTGATCATTCAACAAGAGCCAAAGGTTGTACCGCTCATGACAACTCTACACGAGCTGATGATTGCGCCGGCTAGTGACCATTCTATCCTGGATTCCTCGAGTCGAGAAAGACGCACCACGCTAGATATGAGGTACAGACTAGGGAGCGTTGCTGATTAGTGGTCAGCTGTATCCCAATAGGAAGTATCCTGTGTCGGGCACACGTACAGAGCATCGAAGACTGCAACATACCAATTATGAGAACACTTGTAATACTAACCTCGAGCCAACCGCGAGTAATCGGTTACATATTACTAACATAGTTGTAAGACAAAAATTGTCAAAATATTGGACTCCCGGCCCCGTCAGGCTAACGCCACATGTGCCTTAATAAAAAATATATTTTAGGAAAAAAAAATATGTTTTATGTTGTACTGAGATGCAACATATTATAAGTACTTTTATTACATATTGTTGAAATGTTTTTTTTTTCTGAACAGCTGTTCAATTTTAACAAGTTGATCTGTAGAAATCATATCCATATGTTTCAAAATTGACGTGTTGCATACTGTTGATTAATGAAAAATAAGTATCAATAGTTCAATAGAGTTGCAATAATCTCATTGAGTATAAGTTTAAAACCAATTCATTACCGATTGATAAAAATCTGTAAGGCTTTTCTGTTCAGATTAGTATAGAAAACCTGTCGTTGTTGTTGTTGTTGAATTATAGAGGCTTTAAACTCGTAGAGTTCATTCGCCTCTAAGTTGTACCTGTCGCAACCCATATTCATTTTTATACGCAAATAAACAATCGCCAGTTTCAGATTTGTGAACAATTTTAAATCTTTTTCGTAGGTATCCTGAATGCAGCTGGAATACTGCCTCTCGGCATGATCAGACTGGCAGATATTGTGTATAGCCCCAGCAAGCAGTGTAACAGATCAGAACGCTCTTTAAGAAGAATTTTATTTGGGGGCTTTGAACAAATGTCTCTTGCTGTCATCGCTGTCGATCAAATTTGCCCAGAATGATCTGCATGTTGTCGAGTTGCTGCCGCCGTTAGAGACACTCAAACCAACGTATTGAATCTTGACATCTTCCGAGTCACCAGCGATGTTGTGGAGGCTGCGATCCGCAAATTGAAGTATTCTTTGACTCCCGGTCCGGACGGTATCCCTTCTTGTGTACTCAAAAAATGTGCGCCAAGTCTTGCCTACCCTTTATCGGTTCTATTCGACACCTCTCTACAGCAGAGTATGTTTCCTTCGCTATGGAAGCAGTCAGTGATGTTTCCAGTACACAAGAAAGGAGACAAACGTAACATAGAAAACTACCGAGGAATCACATCACTTTGCGCCTGTTCAAAAGTTTTCGAAATCATTGTCAATGATGCTGTGTTTTCCTGTTGCAAGAACTATCTGTCAATGGATCAGCACGGTTTTTTCCCAAAAAGGTCTGTCGCAACCAATTTGGTCGACTTTGTTTCCATTTGTCTGCGCAATATGGAGCAAGGTACACAGGTGGACGCAGTGTATACGGACCTCAAGGCTGCTTTCGATCGCGTCGATCACAAAATCCTTCTAGCAAGGCTGAACAAACTCGGGATTTCATCAAGACTAACGACATGGTTGAACTCGTATCTGAAAGATAGACAGATGTGTGTCAAAATCGGACCTGCACAATCTGCGACATTCTCTAATCCTTCGGGAGTGCCTCAAGGAAGCAACCTAGGTCCATTGTTGTTCTCACTATACATCAACGAAGTATCCTTGATACTTCCAACTGGGTGCCGCTTATTCTATGCTGATGATGTGAAAATTTATATGGCAATCAGGAACGCACTAGATTGCCATAGGCTTCAGGATCTGGTCAACCGCTTTGAAGAATGGTGCTTGAGGAATATGATGTCGCTCAGTATCTCGAAATGCAGCACTATTTCGTTTCACCGGAAGCTCAAGCCAATAGTGTTTAACTACTCCATTTCTGGTCAAGTTCTGTCGCGAGTGAGCCACATCCGTGACCTTGGAGTGACCCTTGATAATGCGCTCAGTTTTCGACTGCACTTCAACGAAATTATTGCTAAAGCCAACCGGCAGTTGGGATTCGTTCATAAAATTACAAGTGAATTTCGTGATCCACACTGTCTTCGATCTCTATACTGCTCGCTAGTTCGATCTACACTGGAGTTTAGTGCAGTTGTCTGGTGCCCGTTTCAAACTAACTGGATTTGTAGGATTGAGTCTATTCAGCGGAAATTTGTGCGACATGCTCTCCGGAATCTTCCGTGGCGGGATCCACTAAACTTGCCACCGTACGAGGCTCGTTGCCAACTCTTGGGACTGGAGACGCTGGAAAGGAGACGTTTCAACGCTCAGGCTATGTTTGTCGCCAAACTTTTGACCGGAGAAATCGACTGCCCTGCACTGTTGGAGCAAATTAATATGTATGCGCCTGAACGTATTCTTCGTACCAGAAACTTTTTGTATCTTGAGGGACGCAGTGTGAACTATGCGTTGCACAATCCTGTTCGTTTTATGTCAGTCCGTTTCAATGATGTGTTCGACTTATTTGACTTTAATATCTCTTCGGACACCTTTTACAGACGACTCACTCGTAGATGAAATCTTTGTATTGTTTTATTTTGTTGGACCATTGTATTTTGATTTAGTAGTGTCGTTTAGTTTTAAGAAAATCATTAAGACCTAGTGTGAGTCAGATGGTTTAAAGAAAAGAAATAAAGAAATAAAGAGTTTGAAAATTCCTACAGATGATCCACAATATCTAAAGGATTTGGCTCATGAGTGAGCATGGGGACCGTCAGTTTTGTTCATCGATAGCAGCGATACTATGCCGAAGAATATCACCGCTGGGGCGGATGCAGTCGAATATATGAATCTGATGCACGTTTATAGACTGAATGTCTACTCAATGCTTAAACTCAATACTCTGGTTCTGACTAGAAGCGCAGCGCAGGAAATTGAATCGAAATTAAGCGAACATTCACATCACAACGATGCGAAGTCATTTATGACGAAATTCCATGTCGATCGGTAAATCAATAGCATCATGAAATAAAATCGAATTTTGTTTGATTCAAATTTACTTTACAGTTACGCACTTTTCATCTAAGCTCTGAATGGTTGTTTTCGCCTGGTAGACGATCTTTGAACCGTTTCCATTCTTTTTTATCTGCATGATAAGTGCAACAGGGACATTTTTCCGACAACCCATCGCGCTTGTGCTTGTCCCTGTGAACAAAGTCGTTAATATTGTCAATCCAATGTTTTTTTTTTTTTCGATTACTTACACATTTTATTCGGAGTAGATTCCTATTCCTTCGAAAGTAAAATCCCACGTTCATGCTGATTTTCCTTATCGGCACTGCTCCCCCGTGGCTGCTCAGTTTTCGCCTCATTGTCTGGTTCCGATCCTATTTCCGATGGAGCAGCGGAAGGTGCCTTTGCAATACCTTCCTTCGCGTGCTTCGCATAATAGCTAACGGTAGTAAGAGTGTGCAATTGCTGGAATGTGTTCATTGAATGCGCCAGCTGAAACATAAGATAAGAGTATATTACAAACTTAGTTTTAGCTGTAAAATACTTACCTTTCAACTTTTTAATGCTCTTATTGCCACAGTTCCAGTCATTTTAAAATAACAACTTTGCCCATATCCATCAACACTCTCTCCCTGCAGAAATTCAGAATAACCAAAACAATTCTACACACAGAGAGCAAAAAAAAAATATTGCAAAATATTGCAGATTGTTTACAAACACTGCAGAAAAAATCCAAGATGGCTGATAGGCCTTTTTCATAAGTCGCGCTACCGTATTGTATTTATCGTGATTCCCACCAAAACAATACCTCACACAAAGAGCAAAAAAAAGATATTGCAAAATATTGCAGATTGTTTATATACAAAATCCAAGATGGCTGAAAGGCCTTTCTCATAAGTCGCGCTACCGTATTGTATCTATCGTGATTTATTGCGAATTCGTTTTTGTTCAGTTTCAACCCCAGTGCCGCACTAACTGCTGTCAAAACGTTTTTTTATTCACTCAGTTTCGCACTCAGTGTCGCACTAGTTCGCCCCGAAAGCTGTTAAGCGGACCTTACACGGTCAACTTTATTGACAATATGATGACATTTGAAAGCATAATGACAGCTGAACATGGCCGACAACGCAGAAATCCGGATTTTCTGATTTCCGAGCATCAATATCGTGACATTTCATATGGATGCATGATGTTGACGTTTTACCTCACGGACTTCCAGACTGAGTTGCCAGATATGCAAGCGCACATTTAATTTTTGTTAGTCTTTTTTGCGATTACAAATAAAATTTATAAACTACTGAAATTGTAGGAATCATAAATGGAAGCTTTTGGTTTGGAAAACCGATACTTTGAATAGCAAAATACGATACTTTTCACGATACAAATCAAAACTTCAAAGTAAACTGACAATGTGATGGTGAGAGAGTGGATGAAACTTAACAACGTTTTAGGAATTTTTTAACGTTGAACTCGGTCATTCTCTGCGCTAGTGAGCGGGTTGTGTGTTTCTTCACACTCCGCTATAAAATTTGGAGAATGAGAAGATCTGGGAAAATCACAGATGAAAAAACATCATGTGTTAATTCAAGCTACAGTAGAATCCCGATTATCCGCGGAATAGTCGGGCAAGCTCACCGCGATTAACGAAAATCGAGGATGACCCATTAAAGGACAAAAAATGCAAACACGAAAAGAGATGTTTCAACATAAAAACTATGTTCTATCAATACAGAAATCAATCAACTATTCATCTATAAGGTCGTGTACACCAGTGGCTAAATAATGTAAAAGCCATGACCACAACAAAAGAGCATGGGCCTACCACTCACTAACAAATTCCGGAAAGGCCTATTGATTTACTATGGAACTCGCAGTCACGAATAATCCGCAGGGCGGATCACCCGCTCGCGGTTAATCGGGGTTCTACTGTCATAGTCTCATTTATGGAATAAAAACATTTGCTTGCAGATAAAATAACTTGCATATATTTTCGCAAACTAAAATAATCTGGCATCTCTGAAACTGAAAGGAACAGTCTATATTTGTGAAACGAGTATTATCTAGGTAGTGCGGACTGAATCAAAACGGCTGTCAAAAAAGATCCAATTGAAATGTCAAAAGAGATCCAACGATCAGGAGTGTTATTTTTCTTATGATAATCAACACTATAAAAGAGGTATTGTTGTCAGGGGCAAAAATAATGCAAACAATAAAATGAACGAACTACATTTTTCCGTAAATTGTTTAATTAACCATTGCATCTCTGAAAGAGCATCTCAGCCTTTCACTGAGCTACGCCTTTTTAATGTCCCCTCTCTTTGACATAACGTTTTTCCAAACGAAATAAAAACAAACGAAGTCAGAGTCACGTAAATGTTTACTCCTGCGATTTGAAAATATTCCATAAAAAGTGGAAGGAAGAGATGCCAGATGATTTTTAAAAAAAGTCTGTAAAAACATGTGAATGTCTGTTAAAAATGTGGAAAAGTCTGAAAAAGTGTGCAGATCTATAGAAATGTCTTTTAACGTTAATTTTCACATATTCATTAATACTTTGTACATCGTGATGCACGTAAGATTGTATTTTTTATATATATACAGCCATTCCATGCCAAACCAATATAATGGTTCTCAGATCTTCGTCAAAAGTGGTAATATTGTACTTTATCGCAAAACATTAGACTCGTATTTTTTTATTTTTTCATTGGGGTGCCCATTTCCATTTTAGGGTGATCCAAAAAATCATTTTTTTCCACTTTTTCCCAAAATGACTTTTTTCAAAAATTTATAACTTTCGAACCACTTAACCGATTTAGATGATCGGCATATCAAATTGAAGCCAATGAGCTTTAATTGAGAAATATTGAACTTGCAGATAACATGGATCCTATTTTCGTAATTATTGATTGTACTCGTTTTTTAATGTTTTCATGGCTTTGGATTAGGGGGCGCTATATTTTTTTATATTTTTTCTTGAAACGTGAGAATTTTTTACATTAAATATCTCGATATCAGAGATGCTATTTTTTTCGTTTTTGAAATATGATTTTTCAAAACTAATCGATGGTTTGAAAAACAAATTTTACCCATTTTTCCCACTACAAAAACATAACTCTTGAACTATTGGACCGACATGATCAAATTGAAGCTTACGAGCTATTTTTCTTTGGAAAAATGTTACTTTTGCGAAAAAATTTAATTCTTGTTTTTGTTTTGTTTTTTTTTTGTTTTTAATTATTGATTGAGTTATTTTTTCATAGTTTTCTCGTTTAAAGATAGGAGCGCTATATTTTTTTTATATTTTTTATGGAAAGCTGAGGATTATTTACCTAACATATCTCGATATCGGAGATGTTATAATTATCGTTTTTAAGTTATAAATTTGTAAATTTAACATGTTTTAAGTCTTCGATCAATATTCATATGTGACTAAACTAGAACTATGCTACTAATATCCGTCCCGCAAGTGTGATATTTTTTCAAATTTTGCTTATTAGCTTCCATTTAATACATCGATCATCAAAACCGGTTCAGTAGTTCAAATGTTATGATTTTTTGCAGAAAGTTTATTTTGGACAAAGAGGAAAAAATGATTTTTCGAACCACCGGATTACTTTGAAACATCATATCTAAAAAAACAAAAAAATAGCATCTCTGATATCGAGATATGTTATGTAAAAAATCCTCAGCTTTCAAGGAAAAATATAAAAATATAGCGCCCTCTAGTCCAAAGTCACAAAAAAAAAATAAAAAACGACTACGATCAATAATTACTAAAATATAATTATTTTTTTCGCAAGTTAAATATTTTTTAATAAAAGGCTAAGTCATTAGTTTCAATTTTATATGTCGATCATCTAAATCGATTCAGTGATTCAAAAGTTTTTAATTTTCATTTGTCATTTTTGGGAAAAAGTGGAAAAAATTGATTTTTCGGACCACTTAATAACTTATGTGTTGTAAGTGTGTTTAAATGTTTCAACGATCTACACATACATACATACACATACATACGCGTTGTTAATTTTTATAAAAATCGGTATTTCTTCGTTGATATATTGGACATCCACCAAGGTTTGCGGTCTTGTCGTTGATGAAACTTATAAGAAAATACAGTGTATATTTTCCATCCGCCATGCAAGGCTATACAAGTTTTAGATCCCCACTTAGCCATGAACTATGTCTGTGGTAACAATATCGAACAGTAACCCATATTTCGTCATAAGCAGGCCCGAAAGCAAATGTAAATTGTTGAGAATAGAATGAAAATTTCTATTCGATTTTGTTTTAATACTAAGAAGACATAGTCCTGACCCTAGCCTTACTATTTTTCAATAAATCTCCTTGAATTTCAGCAAAACAATCTTATCTAGAACAAAAAATAATTATCAGAGACAATTTTCGTTCAAGATTTTTCGTTACCTGCAGAGAATGCAATTTTTCATTAATTGTGAATAACCGTATCCTCTCTTTCGTCTGCAATGATGTCAGGGCAAAAGTACGGGTTCCAAACTTCATACACACCAGATGGGCCAACCAGAAAGACTGCCGGGCCGCAGGTTGAGAATCGCTGGTCTAACGTCATGTGTATTGATATAAACTAAATATAATAACTTTTCTGTATTAAAACTGTGGAAAATGTCATATGGTGAGTCGAATATTTTTGATGTGATGAATATAGCCCTTTTATTTTTCAAAAACCTGTGAAATATTGTTATATCCAAAAAGTCTACAACAAAAACAAAAAGTGTTTTACAGACATGTCTGTAAATTTACAAACATATTTGTAAATCTGGCATCTCTGGTGGTCTAAGAATTTATTGCAAGAAATCGCTTGAAAACATGCATGAATTTGCTTGAAAATGAAGTGGATTGAGTCCGCACCACTTAGAGTATTATGATGTATTTTTTAGAAGAAAAATCGAATTCTAAAGTGTAAATTATGAATGAAAATTAACTTTTCCAAATCAAATTAGTATTCTATGTGAATGCAAATCACTTTTTTTCTGCAAGTGGTGAGAAAATCCCATACAAAAATTATGTCTGAAATTGACGTTATATTATAATAATACATTTTAGTAGGAATATCTGAAAATTCAGGGGAAATAGGTTAAGTTAAGGTTAGGACTACGCGCTTCAACTAATTAAATAATACCAAGTAGATATTTTCATTCAAATTTTACCAATTGAAAATTGCCTTTTAGCCTTCTAATCTTATAGAGAATAGTTTGGATCCCAAACTCAAATGTCGCCACTAGCCATCGCGGATATTTTCGTTGTCTCGGGTTGAGGGCGATATTGACCGTGTAAGGTGGAAAAATATTGATTGAGGTTAGATCAGATGTTGAAAGCCTAGCTGTCACGATATTGAAGACACTTATTGTCAATCCGGTTGATCGTGTAAGGTGCCCATTAGTTTCGCACTGAGATGTTTCACGGGTTGGCACTCGGGTTCACTATACCGAACTGTCAAGTTCCGAGTATTGTTTTGGAAAATCTAAAAATAAAGACTATGAAAATGGAAAACCTGCTGCTCTTGCTTTTGTATTATTATAATCGTAATCCAATTCGGATTCTGATTTTGAAGAGTATATTTGTGTAGACGGTATTAAGCTCCGTGTGCTTTCATTGGGAGGCGAAAATTAGTATGGATATTCAGGAGGAATAAACATGCTCTCAAAATCAAAATTATGAATGAAAATTTACTTTAACGTATCGAATATTTATTTTATGTGATGAAATAAGACTCAGATAAGACAAATCAGACTATATAACGCACACCAACAAACCACAGCATTCGTGAAACAGAAAACGTTTTTTTATTACAGAGTCAGTGTGGCACTGACTCAGTTTTAAAAACGAATTCGCTATTAGACGATGCCAGTCAGCGCTCTAGTTGAGGTATCCAGTGAACAGAGAACAGACACTCTGTCCAAGTTACTTGTACCAGTATCGAACAAGTAATTGGCCTCTAACTTGAACAGAGTGTCTGTTCTCTGTTCACTGGATACTTCAACTAGAGCGCTGACTGCCATCGTCGTAATCAGCCTTAAGTTGATAAGGGGAGCGGTATATAAAACAGTACAGAAGATAGCAGAAGGGGAATTATTTGCTTGAAGCGTGAAAGAGACAGAATGACCAAGAGCGAGCTTGTGCACAAACGTAATACGTAATTCTGGTGCAATAACAAAATGCGCGGACTGGAGAGAGCATAGAACAAACAGTAGAAATAGAAACCAATATATGTACGTAATTCTTGTGCACTACCGAAATTGCGTGGACTACGAGAGTGATTTTCATACTTTTCATACAATTCATTCCTTGAACTATAGTCCACGATAGATACAATACGGTAGCGCGACTTATGAGAAAGGACTTTCAGCCATCTTAGATTTTGTATGTAAACAATCTGCAATATTTTGCAATATCTTTTTTTTGCTCTTTGTGCGTGGTATTGTTTTGGTGGGAATAAGAACATTGAAAAGTTGAAAGGTAAGTCTTTTACGGTTAAAGTTAGGTTTGTAATATACTCTATCTTATATGTTTCAGCTCAAGAGAATAAATCGACTTTCGGTGTCGGTCGGTGATGGAGGTATTTTTCCCGCGTTTTGCAGTTAGAGACGTCGGTTAATTATTCGATTGTAAGGTTTCTGGAATTTCAAGTTTTCCTATATTTAATATTCTTTGTTTCTGTGTTCTTGGTTAACAAAAACCTAATGCTTGTATTTGATGGGGCATAAAAAGATGATATAAAAGGATTTCTAGGAACTTCCTGCGATTTGTTTTATCGTCGATATTGTTCAGCTCATAAATTATAGAAAAAAAACCCGAAGCTGTAACTGTAAAAATAACCATAAGCCACCGATTAATTTATAATTTACAGTTTACAATTCTTCCGCAAGTGCATTTATTTCACAAGTGTGTATATGCGTGACCATTATATTTAGTGAACAACTAAACGAATGTCAAACATTTGTACTTTACTTTTGCACGTATGAATCTAACGACGAGTATATCGACGAATAATATATGAATCCGTTCAATCAGGTGACAAAAGGACTAAAATCAAATAAGAATAGTCCGAAAATGATATTATGCATTATATTTAATAAATATTCCACGCCACTGACATTAATTTATACATTTCATTGAACAATATTCTAAAATAGGAAAAAAAGTCACTTGTCCAAAAAAGTTACTCCTGTACGCGCGTCGGTGTCTCAGACCGAAGGTGGTGAAAAAGTGACATACGTCCCCTTCGTACCAACTTATACGATACGCTAAACGATGATGAACAACGAATGACGAAGCTAGAGAGAATCACAATGTCGTAGTGTTGATGTTTTCTGAGAAATATGAACGAATTATTGATTTCTTGGTCTCTCAGACGTATGCGCGAGTATAGGAGTGTTAACCGTCATGGTGTTTCGTCAAAATTCTTCGGATATGCTAAATCATTTACGGTTGAACCATAAAAATGATTCCCTGGTGGTGGAGGAGACTGGGAAGAAGAATTTAGGGTCTGCAGGAGTAAAATGCAGACTTAAAGAAGGTGGTCTCAGCTCCCGTTCTAAAATAGTAGTATTCAAATTCAGAGTGCCGAGGAAAATATACCATACTAGTGGTCAATGATTCTATAAATGTACCTCTTTTGAACTAGTAGCTATAAGGACCAAGCAGAAATATTCAAACAAATCAACTATTTCATTCAACATTCAAAGAACAGGTAATTTTGAACAGAAAAAATTTTATGTTGGTACAATAATGATATTGTGCATCATTCTCATTGTGTACTTTTTTTTCAATCGTCCTCTAGAAATCATGAAATGGTAAATTTATCAATATACTAAAATACCATTTCATTCAAAAACAATTATTCTGCCCCATGTTTATTTCAAAATTATATTTAATGTAACTTTTAAAATTATGACATCATACTTTTTTATTACAAATATGTCTGTTCTTTTTGACTACAAGAAATAAATATTCGCTCGGTTAATTGAATACTGAAAAACAATTATTCGAATGAATCGAATATTTAAAAATGACCCCACGATTAATCGACAATTGAATAAACGCAAAATTTAGACATCTCTATTTGCAGTCAAATCCCTTTCCACAGTCCTCTGTATATTTATACCGTTTCCCCTCGCGCACTTATTGACCACACGGTCACACCTTTATTTCACACATCTTGCTATAGTCTGTGCTAATAAGCATACACTGAGAGAAATAATTAGTAAATATTACGAATTTTTTGGTAAATACTACCAATCTATAGTCATTTTCATTGGGGGTCTCCGTAGCCATATTGGTTGCGCGTTCGCTTAGTAAGCGATCGATCGTGAGTTCAAAACTCAGGACCCTTATTGACCATCTTTGTGTTGTTACAGAATAACTACGTCCACGCAACAATCATCAGCAATGGAGATCGATCCACGGTCGAAATAAGATCGATTCATCCATGCAACTGCTCTGCTCTGCAAGACACATCGGGCTGCTGTTCTATAAATAACTCAACAATGATCAATCAACTGTCTCCGCTGTGCGGTCTAACTGGATGATGGATGAACAGAAGGAAAAACTCTTACGTCTAAATGGCTACTGTGTAAATGTGTACCATATGCGATGGTATAGAAGGGACTCTAGCGCCGAAAAATGGCAACTGTGTAATGTGCTAATTAAAGATACAGCACTCGTTCGCTAACTGGGCGTTGTTTAACTGAGCTGCTTTTTAACTGGGCGCTCGCTAACTGGGCGATAGCCCAGTTAAAAATCAGTTAAACGTCAAATATAATGTAAACAACAACATTGGTGAGGGGTACTCCAATGCATCACGGATCTATGATCATCAATACACTGAGAGAAATAATCAGTATATTCTAGTATATATAAATAGTAAATACAAGTGTCAAAATATATTCCAGAATATCGGCCCAACATCGATCCTGCTTTCGGAATTTCGGACCATCGTCCAATTTATTAATATCAAGTTGCAATACGACTGCATTTTCAGTTCTTGTAATGAAGACATAAAAGGTTATCTTTTGTTCATCTATTTCCATCGAATAAAATTTCAACATACAAAATGTAATCGATTAATTCGAGAAGTTACTCCTGTACGCGCGTCGGTGTCTCAGACCGAAGGTGGTGAAAAAGTGACATACGTCCCCTTCGTACCAACTTATACGATACGCTAAACGATGATGAACAACGAATGACGAAGCTAGAGAGAATCACAATGTCGTAGTGTTGATGTTTTCTGAGAAATATGAACGAATTATTGATTTCTTGGTCTCTCAGACCTATGCGCGAGTATAGGAGTGTTAACCGTCATGGTGTTTCGTCAAAATTCTTCGGATATGCTAAATCATTTACGGTTGAACCATAAAAATGATTCCCTGGTGGTGGAGGAGACTGGGAAGAAGAATTTAGGGTCTGCAGGAGTAAAATGCAGACTTAAAGAAGGTGGTCTCAGCTCCCGTTCTAAAATAGTAGTATTCAAATTCAGAGTGCCGAGGAAAATATACCATACTAGTGGTCAATGATTCTATAAATGTACCTCTTTTGAACTAGTAGCTATAAGGACCAAGCAGAAATATTCAAACAAATCAACTATTTCATTCAACATTCAAAGAACAGGTAATTTTGAACAGAAAAAATTTTATGTTGGTACAATAATGATATTGTGCATCATTCTCATTGTGTACTTTTTTTTCAATCGTCCTCTAGAAATCATGAAATGGTAAATTTATCAATATACTAAAATACCATTTCATTCAAAAACAATTATTCTGCCCCATGTTTATTTCAAAATTATATTTAATGTAACTTTTAAAATTATGACATCATACTTTTTTATTACAAATATGTCTGTTCTTTTTGACTACAAGAAATAAATATTCGCTCGGTTAATCGAATACTGAAAAACAATTATTCGAATGAATCGAATATTTAAAAATGACCCCACGATTAATCGACAATTGAATAAACGCAAAATTTAGACATCTCTATTTGCAGTCAAATCCCTTTCCACAGTCCTCTGTATATTTATACCGTTTCCCCTCGCGCACTTATTGACCACACGGTCACACCTTTATGTCACACATCTTGCTATAGTCTGTGCTAATAAGCATACACTGAGAGAAATAATTAGTAAATATTACGAATTTTTTGGTAAATACTACCAATCTATAGTCATTTTCATTGGGGGTCTCCGTAGCCCATATTGGTTGCGCGTTCGCTTAGTAAGCGATCGATCGTGAGTTCAAAACTCAAGACCCTTATTGACCATCTTTGTGTTGTTACAGAATAACTACGTCCACGCAACAATCATCAGCGATGGAGATCGATCCACGGTCGAAATAAGATCGATTCATCCATGCAACTGCTCTGCTCTGCAAGACACATCGGGCTGCTGTTCTATAAATAACTCAACAATGATCAATCAACTGTCTCCGCTGTGCGGTCTAACTGGATGATGGATGAACAGAAGGAAAAACTCTTACGTCTAAATGGCTACTGTGTAAATGTGTACCATATGCGATGGTATAGAAGGGACTCTAGCGCCGAAAAATGGCAACTGTGTAATGTGCTAATTAAAGATACAGCACTCGTTCGCTAACTGGGCGTTGTTTAACTGAGCTGCTTTTTAACTGGGCGCTCGCTAACTGGGCGATAGCCCAGTTAAAAATCAGTTAAACGTCAAATATAATGTAAACAACAACATTGGTGAGGGGTACTCCAATGCATCACGGATCTATGATCATCAATACACTGAGAGAAATAATCAGTATATTCTAGTATATATAAATAGTAAATACAAGTGTCAAAATATATTCCAGAATATCGGCCCAACATCGATCCTGCTTTCGGAATTTCGGACCATCGTCCAATTTATTAATATCAAGTTGCAATATGACTGCATTTTCAGTTCTTGTAATGAAGACATAAAAGGTTATCTTTTGTTCATCTATTTCCATCGAATAAAATTTCAACATACAGAATGTAATCGATTAATTCGAGAAGCAGAAAATCGGAGCTTGGTGCGAATGAATTTTTTGGCGATGGTCCGAGATGAATTTCATTGGCAAAATATTTGTGCGATAGATCAAGTGGGCCAGCTGAAGATTTATAAAAAAGTTGGCATAAACGGCTCCCAGAAACTCTTCAAGTTAACCTAGAAGGAAAACGAAAGGACAGATTTGATCCCGTTTAGTTCGAGGGAATCATAAGTAGGTCCGGAATGTGCATAGTATATGTGCACATACCAATGGTTTTACGATCGATAGGCATAGGAATGCACTTTCGTTGGGATTGAAGAGTCAATCGAATAAACACCAATACGAACAGTGGAACACATCTGCTCCGTTTTGAACCACCGCTGCTGCTCAGTGATATATTTAGTAGCGGTCGTTTTAATATGTGTTTGATGTTAATTGTGATTTGGATGAATTGTGTCACCCAAAGAAAATGATCTAATGATGTTTCAGGGACGCCTTGATTCGTTCTAGTTTACCAAATTATCGGGGAGAATATTTTAATCCGATGTTGAAAAACCACATAAAACGTTAACATAAACAACCGTATCGCTAATGGAAACTTAATTGAAATTACCCAAGTAACCATAAGCATTAACGTATAGCTCTATTATAGCACTAATTCAGCATCTCTAATACCAAATGGCAGTATATCTGCTTTTTTGATGCTTTTAGGCCTTATATCAACATAATTAATGCATATAAAGATTAATGAAAATAAACATTAATGAAAGCCCTATATGCGCATGTGCACCCGTGGCCGAGTGGTTAGCGTCCCACACTATCATGCCGGGTGTTCGGGTTCGATTCCCGTTCTGGCCGGGGGATTTTTCGTCAAAGAAAATTCTTCCGGCTTGCACTGTGGTCACGCGTATTCTAGAGCTTGCCACTACAGAGTACATTTAAGGCGTGTTATTCGGCATCGAAATCTCAACCAAGTATTAATGAATGACGCTAGTTAATGAACACGTTGAGACGGCAAAAGTTCCACAGGGAACGTTAACGCCATTAAAGAAGAATAAGATATGCGCAGTTAGTGCTACCATATAATGCTAACAAACATTAGGATAAAACATATGAAAATAGGCATTAATGGAAGCCCTATAAGCGCATTTAATGCTATCATTTTTTCCAGACCCACACATACATGATCTTTTTGAGCAGGTATCTGAGCGCGGTTATTGAAATAGGACTATTTTCCATTCATTTATATGTATCAACAGTGGTCCAGATAGCAAAGACATTACAGAAAAACAGACATGTTGCAGAAGTACCTCGGTTCGAACCTCGTAGGGTAATTTTCATATAACAATTATTTCTCATTCCAAACAGTGCGCCGTAAATCTAAATAAATGATATATCAATATCATCCATAAAATGGCTGCAATAAATCTGTGCGGGCCCATTAAATACATGATTATTTATTTTAATTTTCTGTCGAGTCCCGATAGATTTTTTTTTTTTTTTTATTTAAATCGTTTATTTTTACAGGCTCAGTTACATAGGTTTAAAGGAGCCGAACTCCTTACTGTATTGTTACTAGTATATAAACATTTTTCCTTAATTCTAATGTTAATAATATAGGAAACCGATTACTCGCGGTCAACTCGAGTTTAGAAGGGTGACATATTTTCTTCAGGAAAAGGAGGGGATATGAGGATATGTTGACAATGATCACACTCACACTCTCAATCACACTCATCACACTCATTTCTTAAACCTATCTTATATCTAATATGTATTTACATTTCATCTTATTCTTAAGAAGGGATCCGATCTCTCACAAAGGAAAAGGAAAAGGAAAAACTAAGGGTATAAGGACAATCACACACGAAGATCGACAGCTTTAAGGAATACATATATTTGGGACATGTAATCAAGGTCTAACCGAGCCAACACGTCTCTCACCGGCACATTGGGCTGCCTTCCTCGGGCCCGAAGGGTGACTACTAAATTCGATCTGGCGACAAGATACAGCTCGCACGACCAAACAACGTGCTCGATGTCGTGGTAACCTTGGCCACAAACACAAAGATTGTTGTCGGCAAGATTAATACGAAAGAGTAGCGCATCTAACGAACAGTGATTGGACATGAGTCGGGAGAAGGTGCGAATAAAGTCCCGACTCAAGTCCAGACTTTTGAACCATGGTTTGAGGCTAACCTTAGGGATAATCGAGTGGAGCCACCGGCCCAGTTCATCTTCGTTCCATTTGCGTTGCCAGTTAACTATGGTATTTTTGCGGACTAAAGAATAAAATTCATTGAAGGCGATTTGACGCTGATATATATCGCCTTCAATTGCACCTACCTTTGCTAATGAGTCAGCCCTCTCATTACCCAGAATTGAGCAATGTGAAGGGACCCAGATAAAGGTAATGACATAACAGCGTCTGGATAAAGCACTCAAAATTTCTCGTATTCTCTCAAGGAAGTACGGCGAGTGCTTTTCCGGCCTCACTGAACGGATAGCTTCGACAGAGCTAAGACTATCCGTTACAATGTAATAGTGTTCAACAGGTCGTGAGGCGACGCTGTCCAGCGCCCAGTGTATCGCTGCCAATTCAGCAATATACACTGAGCAAGGATTCTGAAGACTGTGTGAGGTGCTAAAAAATTCGTTGAACACTCCAAATCCTGTGGACTCGTTTATAGTGGACCCATCAGTAAAGTACATATTATCACAATTGATACCCCCATACTTTTCATCGAAGATCGTTGGAGCGATCCTCGATCGTTGGTAATCTGAATATCCATGGATATCTTGCTTCATGGACAGATCAAAATGCACAGAGGAATTGATGTAGTCAGGGAAACAAACACGGTTGGGAATATACGAAGAAGGATCAACCTGCATGGAGATGAATTCATGATATGAACTCATGAATCCGGAGTGAAAATTTAGCTCGATCAGCTGCTCAAAATTTCCGATCACCAATGGGTTCATGACCTTACACCGGATGAAGAACCGAAGAGATAATAAATTGAAGCGATCTTTTAGTGGGAGTAGGCCTGCCAAAACCTCGAGACTCATGGTATGCGTTGAGGGCATACATCCCAACGCGATACGGAGACAAAGATACTGAATTCGCTCGAGTTTAATGAGGTGTGTTTTGGCAGCTGTTTGAAAACAGAAACTGCCATACTCCATCACTGAGAGAATAGTTGTTCGATACAACATTATAAGATCTTCGGGATGGGCCTCCACCAGGTGCCGGTAATTGTACGGAGAAAGTTTATTCTTTGTTGACATTTTTCACTCAGATACCTAATATGGGCCCCCCAAGTACATTTAGAGTCGAACCAGACCCCAAGATACTTGAATGACATAGCATGAGTGATCGGTTTACCCAAAAGTTGAAGCTTTGGTTTTGCTGGCTTATGCTTCCTAGAAAAAACCACCATCTCTGTTTTCTCCGTGGAGAATTCGATCCCTAGCCCAATGGTCCAGGTTGAAAAATTGTTCAAAGTATCTTGTAAGGATTCTTGCAGGTCGGATTCGTTTGATCCTACGACAGACACCACTCCATCATCTGCAAGTTGTCTTAGGCTGCAATTTTGTGTAAGGTAATTGTCAATGTCGCTTACGTAGAAGTTGTACAAAAGGGGGCTTAAACATGAGCCCTGGGGGAGTCCCATGTAAGAGACCCGACTTACTGCCGAATCTCCGTGAGAAAAGTTCAAATGTTTCTCACAAAGCAAGTTATATAACATATTATTCAATAGAGGCGGCAGACCCCGAGATTGTAATTTGTCTGACAAAACCTCTATTGAAACAGAATCAAAGGCCCCCTTTATGTCCAAGAATACTGAAGCCATTTGTTTTTTTTCGGCGTAAGCCATTTGAATTTCTGAAGAAAGCAACGCAAGACAATCATTCGTCCCCTTGCCCCTGCGGAACCCATATTGTGTATCTGAGAGTAGGCCATTCGTTTCAACCCATCGATCAAGGCGAAACAAGATCATTTTCTCCAACAATTTCCGTATACAAGACAGCATTGCTATTGGGCGGTACGAATTGAAGTCGGACGCGGGTTTTCCGGGTTTTTGAATAGCTATAACTCGTACTTGTCTCCAATCATCTGGAACAATATTATGCTCCAGAAACCGATTGAATAAGTTCAACAAGCGATGTTTCGCCACATCAGGGAGATTTTTCAGCAAGTTGAACTTAATTCTATCCGATCCCGGAGCAGAATTGTTACATGAAAGGAGAGCAAGAGAGAATTCTACCATCGAAAACTCGGAATCAAGATCGCACCTATCTTGTGGTATATCTCGAATAATTCTTTGCATTGGAGCGGAATCGGGACAAACCTTTCGTGTAAAATTAAAAATCCATCGATGTGAATATTCTTCGCTTTCATTGGATGAAGAGCGATTTCTCATGTTTCGAGCCACTTTCCATAATTTTTTCATTGACGTTTCTCGTGATAAACCTCCCACGAAATTTCGCCAATAAGCACGTTTTTTCCCTTTGATCAAGTTTTTAAATTGATTTTCAAGGTCCAAATACGTCTGAAAATTTTCAGGGGTTCCACGTTTCCGAAAAGCTTTAAATGCATTCGATTTATCTCCATAAAGCTCGGAACACTGGCCATCCCACCATGGATTTGGAGGCCTTCGACGAATAGTGGAACCTGGGATGGGTTTCGTTTGAGCGCGAACCGCGCTGTCATATATCAAACGAGAAATGAAGTTATACTCCTCCAATGGAGGCAAACCATCTCTGGAATTGATGGCTAGAGCAATCGCGTCCGCATATTTTTTCCAGTCAATGTGTCTTGTGAGGTCGTATGCCATGTTTATTGATTCAGAAGAATTCAACCCATTGGTGATAGAAATTTTGATTGGCAAGTGGTCACTACCGTTGGGATCCTGGATTACATTCCACTTGCAATCTAACGATAGTGAATTCGAGCAAAGCGAGAGGTCAAGAGCACTTGGGTTAGCAGGAGGTTTAGGTACACGTGTTGTTTCCCCAGTGTTCAAAACGGTCATATTGAAGCTGTTACAAAGGTCATATATCAACGATGAACGATTGTCGTCGTACCGTTCCCCCCAGGCAGTTCCGTGAGAGTTGAAGTCTCCCAAGATTAATCGTGGCTCAGGAAGGAGTGAGCACATGTCAACAAGTTGCTTGCGGCTAACCGCAGCTCTCGGAGGCCAATACAAGCTGACTATACAGAGGTCTTTGCCTCTGATGTTTGCATGACAAGCAACAGCTTCGATCCCTCCAATAGGTGGAAGGTCAATTCTAAAAAATGAGTGACACTTATTGATCCCCAATAGTACCCCTCCGTATCTGTCATCGCGGTCCAAGCGTATTATATTAAAATCGTGGAAAGAGAGATCATTTTGAGAAGAGAGCCAGGTTTCGGATAGAGCAAAAACATCACAATTGAGTTTATGAATTAGAAATTTGAATGTATCCAATTTAGGCATAAGACTACGACAATTCCACTGTAAAACAGTGATATCTCCGACCTCTCTATTTAAATTAGACATCAAGAGAGATAATCATTGCAAGGAGGGGCCATGTTTGCATCAATTGCTGCAAAATTTTCTTTAGTACTGGAAGCATTGCGGTGACAATGGTTCTGATGGAGTCGGAAACATTAAAACACGTGAAGATTTGATCCACAAGGTCAGACAACTTTATAAATCCCGATTGGGAAGTTGAACTTGACGGAAAAACAGGGACAGTTGGGGTTTTTGATGTCCCCTCGAGTGCTGGGTCGTTCGAAGGTGAACTATTACCACGGAGGCCAGGAGGGACCTGATTTTGCTTATCCGCTGCACTTGATTTTTTGGGCAAGCTAACAGGGGGTATCACCGGGGGGACTTGTCCTTGAACTTTGGGAGTGGTCACATTTTTGCGCCGGGGAATCCCTTGAGAAATAAACGGCGTGCCCCCGTTAGCTGTATCCGCTTCCATTTCGTCAACTGGCAACGTAGCGAAGACATTGTGTGTATTGATTGGTTGTTGTTCTTGAGCCAGTGGAGAAGCGCCCTTCAAAATTTCTGCGAAAGTGCGTTTAGAGCGTTCCCTCAAAGAGCGCTTCTGTTTCTCCCAGCGAGCCTTGTATGTTTCACAAGCTGAGAGCACGTGTGGGGATCCCCCGCAATATGGACACTTATGCTCAGTCGCACTGCAGGATTTCCCCTCATGTTGCTCTCCGCAAGTGGCACATCGTTCTTTATTGGCACAATAAGCAGCCGTGTGACCAACTGACTTGCACTTTAGACAAGTCATTGGCTTTGGAATAAAAAGTCGAACGGCTAACCTCAATTTATCTACCATCACGTAGTCAGGGAGAGCTGAACCAGCGAAGGTGACTCGAAACGAGTTGGACGGCGTAAATTTCTTTTCTTCTCCTTCATGGGAGACTGTTCCGAGCTGGCGGCAACCCAAGATCTTAACAGTCGTCGAGGGCAGTTTTTTAAAACGCCCGGTACCTTCACTCGTAATGTATTCGCACGTCAAGCCCGTTTCGGTTATCACACCCTCAATTTCGACTATGTGAGAGGGTATGTAGACCCGATACTCAATTGTAAAATGCTGATCGACAACAATCTTGTTTGCGTCTTTTCGATCATTCACGACAACTCGCAATTTGTTTGGTCTAACCTTCGAAATTTCCGAAACGGAGGTATACCTTGCCAGATCTTTCGCGATCTGCATGACTCTCAACGCCTTTCCATTTGGCTTAGGCCTGAAGAAAACAACCCAGGGACCAGTTCCGGGCGCATCTTCTGGATAGACCTTTACACGGGGAGTGGGAATAACAGGGGGGAAGGCGAGGACGGGGATTGAGAGTGGGAAGGCGAAGGTTGAGAAGGAGCGGGAAGAACAGAGGGAGAAGACGAGGTTGAAGGTAGAATGGGATCGTTAAGGGTAGATGGGAGATTTGCTAGTTTTTTGGAGGGAGGCTTGGTAGGGTTAGCTGACTCGTCCCCAGAAGAAGTATCTTCCGTATTTGGAACACGTTTGAGTGACTTTTTTTTATCCGTTAGGAGGGAACTAGAGTCAGAGACCTCCATATCCGAAGGTCCCCCACTCTCTGCCATTTTAAATTTTCACTTATATTCTAAGTATTTTTTTAAACAATATTTCACAATAAAATAATTCACAAAAAAAAAAAAAAATTTATAATTATTAAATATTTTCTCTCAGTATATTTAATGTTATTCACCTATGAACGCACTCCAGTGCAGATGAACGGGAGCGTGCTGAAAGCTCGTTGGTGGTGGGAATGTGCCTACGACACCACTACACACAGTCGTCGGTGAAAGCTTACCCGCACTGTCACTGTTGGCACGATGACTCGGCGAAATCTCCAATGTCGGCGAAGCAGCGACAAAACAAAAACCAATGCTTGGCTTTCCGAGGATGAAAGCCTTTATCCACTTGCAGGCAGGGCACTTCACTCACTATCCAGATAGCGAAATGAACTCTTCAGCGGCAAAAAAACAACAATCACGCGGTAACCGATAACGGAACTTGGACGCGACTTTCCTTCGTCTGGTTACTTCGGGCAATGACCCGATAGATTTGATGACTTTTTCCTAGAAAAAAACGAATCAAATACAACTGCTTAGTGAAGGCTGCCATCACAAGTGACGTTCTCAGTTAGCCGTAAGTAAGCTTTAGTAATGCTTATTTAAGGCTGTAACTGAAGCATTTAAAGAGCCCTATATCTCGCCTTTCCAGCATTATATCCACCCTATATTGGTTTATAGAGTGTAATAAGCATTTATTCAGTATTCAATATGTGGATACAGTGCTGATTTGAGACACTTTTTTAGTGCTTACTGGTTACCTGGTTACCCAGCGAAGCAATTTATTTTTAACCGATTCAGACTCGTCTTCAAAGGAAGAAATAACCATTATTACATTAAATAAGAATTTTAAAGCAATATATTTCAAAAATCGAATAAAAAATAACAAAACACAACAATAGCTTGCTCACATGCTTTTTTTATGCCATTCCATGTCAATAAGTTTTGTGCGCAACACTTTAAGTCGGCTAACGTCTGCTGCATCGTTCTTCACAAATTTCAGTAGGCAATCTATAGACTTCATGGCATCAGAAAATGTTGGTTCTTCTGCAATGTCACTCACAGTTCCGGATGACATCTCGAGGGAAATATTGTCTGTTGAATCTTCGGTGAAAGAGTCATTTTCTTGAGCCACGCTTTCTTGCAAAATGGAATCAATGATCTCCGTATTCGTAAAGACCGCACTGGTGAGCCAAGTTGGGTTGTTGTCACCATCGTAAACCTGATCTTTTAGCCATAAATTAATATCTTCGTCGGTTGTAGTTGTGTTAGTTAGAGTATCTATGGCAACAACAAGCGCTCTCGTATCATCTTGAAACTCATCTGGTGTATCAGAACTCCACGCATATCCTGGAAACTGATCCAAGAGCTTTTTCCAGGAATTTTCGATTGTGCTTGGTGAAATTTCATCCCAAGCAGCAGACAGCCAATCAATGCTTTGCATCAGAGATATCTTCTTGAGACGGTTCTCAAACTTGAGTTCTTCGTTTTCAAGAACCAGTTTCAGCATGAGTTTCCGCTTGTACCGGGTTTTTATTGCATTGATAACGGATTGGTCCATTGGCTGACACTGTGATGTGACATTCGGCGGTAGATAAATCAGCTGTATGGAAAAAGAGGTAATGTAAAGTTTCTCACTTTGATTAATTAGGTTTTCACCTTGATCAATTCATCATCAGAAATTAAATTGTCTCCTCCTGTATAGTGGGCCGTGCAGTTGTCCAGTACCAGGAGAGCCTTCGATTCTAAGCTCTTTTCGCCGGAAAACTTTCTTACTGCAGGTACAAATTCGTTAAAGAACCACTCCCGGAAAAGCTCTCGCGTCATCCATGCTTTTTTTGAATTGTAATATGACACCGGGAGCAGTTCTTTGGTCGGAAATGATCGTGGCTTTGCAGCGGTTCCGATAAACATTAGTTTTAATTTGTTTGAACCGTCGATGTTGCTACATGGCATAAATGTGTATCGCATTTTATTTAGTTTCCGACCGTAAACATTTTTCTCGCTGGAAAGTGTCAGACTTCGTGACGCAAGCAGCTTTACGAAAATTGCCGATTCGTCTGCATTGTACACTTGCGACTTTTGAAGTCCTGTTTCTGTTATTTTTGATGCTAATATTTCCTTAAATTTTATGTAAGCATCCACGTCAGCAGAAGCTTTTTCTCCCGCAACCCGCTTGACATGCAGACCGAATCGTTCTTTGAATCTACGCATCCAGTCATCCGAGAATGAAAATTTTTGGTTCACATAATGTCCACGTTTCTGGATTTCTCGGAAAAGTAACTCCGCTTTGACCCGCAGAACCTCGGAAGTGACGATTATGTTGGCCTCTCGCTGTTGCAAAATCCACACATATACGGATTCTTCCATCAATGGGAAGTTTTGCGTTTTCATCGTCTTCCTGCTGTTAACTCCGTGTTCTCTATACTGTTCCATCTTTGCTCGTAGGTCATCTTTTTGTTGAATGAATCTCGACACGGATGATGATCCTACGCCATATTTTTGAGCAAGCGATTCGTGAGTACATCCCCCTTTCTCAAACTCCTTGATGATTTTAACTTTCTCCACCAAAGTAAGCGTTTTTTGCTTACGCTTTTGATTCAAACCTGATTGGTAATTGTGGTAATAGTACACTGTAAATCTAACTTAATATGATCATTGTGAGAAATTTTTCGCCGTTTCCGATTTCATGACTTTATTACAATTCTAGGTTAAAAATATCCCTAGAATACGTAGATCATTGTCGTTAGATTCATTGTCGTCATTACAATGAAAGCTATATTAGGTAAGATTCAATTTTTCAGGTCAACTACGTCTCAGGTAAGTATGAAAATTTTCAGGATCACTATATCTCAGGTAGGTATAACATTGGGCCTGATCACGAACGTCACTTCACGATGAAAACGAAATGATTTGTATACAAGGTTATGTACACTTTACTTCGTTTTCACCAAAGTACGTAGAATAGAAGGTAAGGGAAATTTCCTTTGTATACACACGGAGAGAGCATGTGTTACACACACAAAGTAGTTAGTAATAAGAACTCCTCAATTTATTCGAATATCTGAAGCTTTTTACAATATTTCTTGATTTTAAAAGTTCTAAAAACCATAAAAAGTGACAAAATCGCAAGTCGAGCCGACGATAAACACGATAGTTTACCGCATTTATTTAAGGTTTTATGTGACGTTTTTTCGATTTCATACTGAACAGTTTTTTTACTTCAGCAAAATGTCCCGCGATGCCGGAGCAGAATAATTTTGAATAGTAGCATAACATTTGGCACATAATTCAAATAGTTTCACACGCAATTCCAATTTCATACTTTCACTTTACTCCACTTTTTTTTGTAAAAGTGCAAAATATTAATTTGCAATCACTTCGGAATATGACCCGGGATGGAGGAAAAGTTTTTCTCGTTTCCAAAAACGCCATTTTGGTCCCTTCAAGTGGGCTCACTACGGCTGAACACTCCGAACCGAAACCAATGAAAGCGTCGTGTTGACTCTTGATGGATGCTATAATGAAAGACAAAAAATCAGCAGTGTGGGACTTAATCTTTCATCATATTACCAATTACCTGGAACGACACTGCACACTCTCCACACATTTGTTCACCGGTTTTGCATTATGTTCATAATACTGTTTATTTACTGTTTTTATGTTTTTTACTTCACTGTTTTTAATTTTCAAAATAATTAAGTAAACTGCTATCTCATTATTTCGAAACAAATTTTGAGACAGTTCTTGTGTGACAATTTAAAAAAAAATGTTCGAATTAACATGAATTCGATCGATGGTTTATTAATATTTTTGCTTTTTTTTGCCTACCACTACTTGAACAAAGCAGATACCTTCTATTCTACATACTTTGCTTTTTCACAGTGAAGTGACGTTCGTGATCAGGTCCGTTGTCGGATTTTATTGCTATTGACGAATTTCATGCCAACTCGTCCCAGGAGTTTTTGTGAAAAACAATTTTTTTTTAATTCTCAAGAAAATTATGTGAATAGTCATTACAATTTCTAATAAGTCACCCATGCATCAGAAGATGGGCACTTTTAGAGGTAAAAGGTTTTTTTTCTATCAACAGTTTTTTCATGTTTTCTTTGAAAAAAAATATAACTAATCCTAATTTTATTTAAAGTCAAAATAACGATATAAGTGCGATTCACATACAATATCCACGTCACGTTTACGTCAAGTCACATCACGTTACGTCAATTATTCTCCCATACAATTCGGGACATCGAAGCTGAATTTGACAGTTTTGAATTTTACATGAAATAAAATAAATAAAACGGAAAGTAAAAAGTACATGTAATTTTACACGAGTAATGAATTTAATTTTTATAATGGTAAGTATAAAACAAAAGTATAAGATGCTGCAGAACTGCAGAACAAATTAGCAACGTTAGAAACACACTTCTTCGGTGTATAAAATTACGTTTTCTCTGCGACGGGAAAAATAAACACATCTTCAGGAACGGAATAATGATTGAAAATCAAATTTTCCGTATCAAATGAATATTGTATGTAAAAGTGTAACAAGTTTTCTTGAAGTCATTAAAAAATCGTGAAAAATGATTGTCATTGAATTATCAAAAATTTAGAACTGATTTTAATCATGCTGATTCTAAAGAGGGCATTGTAATTTAAAACTGTTGTAGGTGGCAACACTATGAATAACATTGAATAAATTATTCGTTCGACATTTGACGCGACGATGATCTTATTCAAATATGATTTTTTGTCGAAGACCACAACTTACTATCTTTTATAGTTTCTGATATATATTTCAGGAGTCTCCAACTCCCAAAAAAATAATATTCTACTCTTTTTGTGTAAATTTTTGCGTTTGACATGTTCTTGACATGTTTCTAAATAGGAAAAAAAATCCTGAACATGTACATCGCGATAGTTTATACATATAATTGTTACGAGTTGGAAATTAATAGTAATTTTTCAATAAAAAAACATGAAAAAGCGAAAAGCTGACTATAAAAGAGCTAAAAAAAAAAGGAAAGAGGAAAAATTAATATTCATTTATTTTTATTATTTTATTTATTTATTTCAATTATTTATTTTTTAAATTTGTTTGATATTATTTAATGAAAACTCAAATAATTATCTACAATTCATTCTTTAACCAACATTTTGTAGGTCTCATAGTGTATGGATAATTTTTTTTGGAAATTTATAGTTTTTTCAATTTTTTATTCGACAAATCTCAGCATACATCGGAAGATGGGCGCTCTTGCGGAAAAAGAATTTTTGGAACAACTTTTTCATGATTTTTTGAATTACTATTAATATTGAACTCGTAAATTTTTTATGTATAGATTATAGCGATGTACATGTTCTGCAAACATTTTTCTATTGATTTTCTATTTACACAAAAATGTTAAGAGTGAAACATAATTTTTTTTTGGATTCTCCATACAAACATGCCATATATTTCAGAAACTATAAAAGATAGAAAGTTCACATGTTCAACAAAAGTTCAAATAAGACAAAAGTTAATAAGATTTAAAACATTGTCGAATCCACTATATGGCTATCTTAATTTTAAAATTGGGATTTTTTTTAATTATGTTTTTTTTCAAAAAACATGAAAAAGGTGTTGTTAGAAAAAGTGCCCATCTAACGATGCATGAGTGACTTGTTGAAAAATATATGTTTTTGAAAAAAAAATTCAATTGAAAAAATATTCTTTAGCGTACTTTTTTTTGAAAAAAATAAAAAAAATTGGTATTTCTCTATGAAAATTTAAACAATTTCCTTCATTCCATCCTTCGATCAGAATTTTGAAGGTATTACAGTTTTTATGTTATAAATTTATGCAAAAAATTAAGAAATTTTTTTGACCCTTTCCAAAAAGTAGTATAATTTTTTAATGATTTCAAGTATGCAATGTTGCTTGAATGACCAATGTCTATACACAAGGTTTCACTGCAGTCTAAGATGTTGCTGCCAAAGTCCAGTCGAGTTGGAATGAACTTCGTATATGGCATTTATATTAACAATTCTTTTGTTTTCAGGTCTTTGCTATGGAAAATAATGAACTACTCACGTTTAGTTTCTTGATAAAATTTCCCAATGTATGCGGGCTAGGCTTCTATGGCTTTTCTACCTATAAAAACTGTCAGTTAGCAGTTTCAATAATGAATTTGCTTATATCTTTTACCTTCCTGCCTTAATTTTCTTGATTAATATTTAATAATCTGTGTTCAATCTCCTCTCAAACTCGTATTTAGTTGCTATCTTAACTGAAAAAGAACGAATAAAAATCAAAAGTTTTATTGAAAAAACAAATAACTTACCTCAACAAAAGAATCAAAACAATACCAGTAGAACTGACAAGACGTTTCGAGAAAGATTTTGGACATTGTCAAAAAACAGGAGGTGGGTTATATCTATGGTATAACCGCAAGGGTGACGTAGGACTATCGTTGATTTAGAGATCATTTGTATGAAGTTGAATCTGAATTCATTCTGAATGAATGAATATTCGGAGAACTTCGAAAACGAGAGCGTTACGTTGGAGGCACAAGGTTTTATGCATCCAATATTGGATACGGAAATATCCTACTGATGGGGAAGAATAATCTTCAGAAGCTATCCTGTTGATTGCGATTGATTGAAAAACCACAAAACCAAATGTATTTGGTCACAGTGTTACATGGATAGAAAACATTCAATTAAACTCTTTCACATGAATATATTTTGAAAATTCCCAAAGGAACTGGCAGATTATTTTCAGTAACGATTAGATATTTCCACATACTGGAAGCCCACCAGTGGTTAATGCCAACTCGATAACCACCTGTTAATAGCACTTTATTGAAACATATTTGGTCACAGTGTTACATGGATAGAAAACATTCAATTAAACTCTTTCACATGAATATATTTTGAAAATTCCCAGAGGAACTGGCAGATTATTTTCAGTAACGATTAGTTATTTCCACATTTTCCTCGATACTGGAAGCCCACCAGTGGTTAATACCAACTCGATAACCACCTGTTAATAGCACTTGATTGAAACATATTTGGTCACAGTGTTACATGGATAGAAAACATTCAATTAAACTCTTTCACATGAATATATTTTGAAAATTCCCAAAGGAGCTGGCAGATTATTTTCAGTAACGATTAGATATTTCCACATTTTCCTCGATACTGGAAGCCCACCAGTGGTTAATGCCAACTCGATAACCACCTGTTAATAGCACTTGATTGAAACATATTTGGTCACAGTGTTACATGGATAGAAAACATTCAATTAAACTCTTTCACGTGAATATATTTTGAAAATTCCCAGAGGAACTGGCAGATTATTTTCAGTAACGATTAGTTATTTCCACATTTTCCTCGATACTGGAAGCCCACCAGTGGTTAATGCCAACTCGATAACCACCTGTTAATAGCACTTGATTAAAACATATTTGGTCACAGTGTTACATGGATAGAAAACATTCAATTAAATTCATTCACATGAATATATTTTGAAAATTCCCAAAGGAACTGGCAGATTATTTTCAGTAACGATTAGATATTTCCACATACTGGAAGCCCACCAGTGGTTAATGCCAACTCGATAACCACCTGTTAATAGCACTTGATTGAAACATATTTGGTCACAGTGTTACATGGATAGAAAACATTCAATTAAACTCTTTCACATGAATATATTTTGAAAATTCCCAGAGGAACTGACAGATTATTTTCAGTAACGATTAGTTATTTCCACATTTTCCTCGATACTGGAAGCCCACCAGTGGTTAATACCAACTCGATAACCACCTGTTAACAGCACTTGATTAAAACATATTTGGTCACAGTGTTACATGGATAGAAAACATTCAATTAAACTCTTTCACATGAATATATTTTGAAAATTCCCAAAGGAACTGGCAGATTATTTTCCAGCAATGATTAAATCTTTCCGGAACTTTCTCGATGCTGAATGGCATCCTAACGGAAAGATTTCTGCGCGTGTATGTGTCGATCCTTCGCCGTCCACCTCCTCCAGCACGTTAGGCAACGATGTTGTCTTGTCGATGTCCTCACGAAAAATTAATGTGTCTCACCACCAGAATATCGCTTAAGTATGCTTTTTGTGTGTGATTGAATCGAGAGAAGGTGTGGTTTACAATGGCAATTTGGAAGGCAAACTAGAGGGGAATGAACTCTCTGAGCTCGGAACTTTCGGCGACTGAGCAATAATCGATTGCGGGCGCATACAATATTGGATACGGAAATATCCTACTGATTTTTTTTTTTTTTTTTCCAAAATATATATTTTTATAAAGGCTCATATGGCGTTAGCCTCACGGGGCCGGGAGTTCAATACTTTGACAATTTTTCTTATTATCTATGTTAGTAATATGTAACCGATTACTCGCGGTTGGCTCGAGGTTAGTATTACAAGTGTTTTCGTAATTGGGATGTTGCTGTCTCCAATGCTCTGTACGTGTGCCCGACACGGGATACTTCCTATTGGGATGCAGCTGACCTTTAATCAGCAACGCCCCCCTAGTCTGTACCTCATATCTAGCGTGGTGCGTCTTTCTCGACTCGAGGAATCCAGGATAGAATGGTCACTAGCCGGCGCAATCATCAGTTCGTGTAGAGTTGTCATGAGCGGTACAACCTTTGGCTTTTGTTGAATGATCAGTGGACTGCACAACCTTTGGCCCGTGTGTCTGTAAAGAGTGTGTGTATGTATTGCCGCGACTAAGTAAAAGTTTATCGATCGGATAGGAGGGATATGAAACGGGGACACAACGAAGGAAACATCATTAAACGTTGACATCGGCGTTTCTGAGGAACAGGTATAGATGAAGCAGAAGATCAGGTTCACGGCTACCTAAGATATCCCGGACGGGGATCTCCGATTGTCTGCCTTGTGCTCTCAGTGCTCTAGAGAGCTGAGAGCGAGCAGCATGGAACCGGATACACGACCAGACAACATGCTCGATGTCGTGGTAGCCATCGCCACAATCACAAAGATTGTTTGCTGCGAGCCCAATGCGATAGAGATGCGCGATTAGGTTGTAGTGATTGGACATAAGCCGAGATATCATCCTACTGATGGGGAAGAATAATCTTCTGAAGCTATCCTGTTAATTGCGATTGATTGAAAAACCACAAAACCAAATGTATTTGGTCACAGTGTTACATGGATAGAAAACATTCAATTTAACTCTTTCACATGAATATATTTTGAAAATTCCCAAAGGAACTGGCAGATTATTTTCAGTAACGATTAGATATTTCCACATTTTCCTCGATACTGGAAGCCCACCAGTGGTTAATGCCAACTCGATAACCACTTGTTAATAGCACTTGATTGAAACATATTTGGTCACAGTGTTACATGGATAGAAAACATTCAATTAAACTCTTTCACATGAATATATTTTGAAAATTCCCAAAGGAACTGGCAGATTATTTTCAGTAACGATTAGATATTTCCACATTTTCCTCGATACTGGAAGCCCACCAGTGGTTAATGCCAACTCGATAACCACTTGTTAATAGCACTTGATTGAAACATATTTGATCACAGTGTTACATGGATAGAAAACATTCAATTAAACTCTTTCACATGAATATATTTTGAAAATTCCCAAAGGAACTGGCAGATTATTTTCAGTAACGATTAGATATTTCCACATTTTCCTCGATACTGGAAGCCCACCAGTGGTTAATGCCAACTCGATAACCACTTGTTAATAGCACTTGATTGAAACATATTTGGTCACAGTGTTACATGGATAGAAAACATTCAATTAAACTCTTTCACATGAATATATTTTGAAAATTCCCAAAGGAACTGGCAGATTATTTTCAGTAACGATTAGATATTTCCACATTTTCCTCGATACTGGAAGCCCACCAGTGGTTAATGCCAACTCGATAACCACCTGTTAATAGCACTTGATTGAAACATATTTGGTCACAGTGTTACATGGATAGAAAACATTCAATTAAATTCATTCACATGAATATATTTTGAAAATTCCCAAAGGAACTGGCAGATTATTTTCAGTAACGATTAGATATTTCCACATTTTCCTCGATACTGGAAGCCCACCAGTGGTTAATGCAAACTCGATAACCACCTGTTAATAGCACTTGATTGAAACATATTTGGTCACAGTGTAACATGGATAGAAAACATTCAATTAAACTCTTTCACATGAATATATTTTGAAAATTCCCAGAGGAACTGGCAGATTATTTTCAGTAACGATTAGATATTTCCACATTTTCTTCGATACTGGAAGCCCACCAGTGGTTAATGCCAACTCGATAACCACCTGTTAATAGCCGCGCGTGTATGTGTGTGTAGCGATGTCTTCCCAGGGAACCGTTTGTGGCATCACTCTCCTCCTGATAGATTCCCTTCTGGCCTAGGGTGCACAAACAGGCTCTTGGTGACACCGTTCATCCGCGCTTTCATGATAAATAAAGAGCTTCACCGCAACAGCGACAACATGCTCCAATCGCTGTTCAATTAGAACTGAGTGGAATTCCGAGCGCCGCTCGCTTATATACCGATTGGTGATTTCAATAGCCTGTTTTGAAAGCAATTTTAAGACTATTGAAACAAGTTTTTGGATCAAAAAGTAACAAGTATATAACGCGTAGACATTTTATCTTTCGAATGAAGTATTTATCATACCATTTCGTTCAGTTGTTTAGGAGCTATTAACGCTCAAAATCTCGGTCTCCGGCGTAACGCTTTCGTTTTCGAAACTTTGATTTTACACCCCGGTATAGAAATGAAAGACGTAGTCCTACGTCAAAATTCGTATTGCTATAAAACAAAGCTCTATTGTTTATAGCAAATATCCCAGAATACCCGAGCAAGAATGCAACAATAGAATTCACCGTATAAAATAGCCGTATAGGGCACGAAATGTTCAGTACTTCGTTCTAGAGGTGGGCAAAACAGTTCACTTTAATGAACCGTTCAGTGACCAACCGTTCACTCAAGTGAACTAGTTCTTTTGAGCAGTTCACTCACTCTTTTGTACAGTGGAGGGATATGTCAAAGCAAGTATAAAAAGTGTGGGATGTTATGTAGGATTGTTCGTTCATTAAATGCCGTATTAATCATTATTCGTCCGATATTTGTTAGAAATAACTTAGCACAATAGAAAATCAAACTTTGATTTTGAAATCTCGATTTTGTTTGAGTCGTTATTTAACATTGTGATGTTTTGCTTACGATGTATTGCAATAAATGCTATAGGCAAAACTGTACCCAAACCGCGAACGTCCATCTCAAAATTATCGAGCACAATATGATATAATATAAAACATAGTTCATATTAGCGACGCGAATTTTAATGTTTAACTGTTTAAATCTTTCCGCTTTCAACTTATTTTCCAAGTTAGGTAGATTCGCATACCAACTTACTGAAATATTTACCCTGAGCTCCAAAATACGAAATTAAATTTTTATTTGATAAATAATTTTACAATCCAATTTAAATCCTGAAAATGATGCGCTTTTTTATGAAAGCGACAATACCGACATATTATTTTTGTTGTTTCATGGGGCTATCGTTTGTTTCTATTCGTTAATTTGAGGACTATTTACCTTGATTCATATTTGATTTTTCATTTTGATTTGATTTGATTCATCTATCACTCGTTCGTTTTCTTTCCTCTTATACACCAGTCACCATACACAGTCCGTTCTGAACTGCATGCACAGTTCATTCGGCGGTCTTCTCACACAGTTCGTTCTGAACTGTATACACAGTTCAGTCAGCGATCAGTTCGTTCTAAGTTGTATTATCAGTTCATCGTTCACCGTACACAGTTCGTTCTGAACTGGGTATGGGAACTGGGAACTGGGGCGACAGTTCATATGAACTGTTGCCCAGCAAAAAAGAACGACAGTTCGTTCACTCTTTTTGGTGAACTAGTTCTTTTGAACGATTTGTCCATCTCTACTTCGTTCAGTCGCAAATATACCAAATATCAGTATAGACCAGGGAGGGCCAAACGGTAGTCCGCGGTCTACTGGTCGCCCGCGTAGGTGTCACCTCAAAACGCAATGGATTAAATATCTTTCCACATATTGCCGTGATCATTATAATAACTATTAAATACATGTATGTTTGGAATATTACGTTAAAAATTATTTTTAAGTCCGAATATTTCCGGTTTCAAGAAAAGTGAAAAGTGTTTTAGTGGAAATATCGCAAAATTTTATATAGAAATGGTTAAATAAAGTTCAGTACTACATGTTTATTGGAGATGATATACATACATCCAAGACACATTACTTGTATGATGTGCAGTGACGTCGAGTGAAGCTTTTGCCGCCGGGGCGGGAGAATTGATTTGCATCCCCACTCCCCATCAAAAATCATATCTATCCAATTTCTTCATATAAATTCGGTTCATTCTGCACCCCTAAAACCTTGCACCCGGGGGTGGGCCGCACCACCCAGGCGACGTTAATTATGATGTGTATAACTGGCATATGCATACGAAATTGGAGGCCATATACATGTATATAGGGTATATGACGTTATATAAACGATAATTATACGATTTATTGTTTCCTGGGATGTATGTATATCGCCTCCACGTTTGCATGTATGGGCTGGCTAGGCACACTATATACATGCAATTTCTATTAGTCATACTTGTATGTTTGTGAATATAAACCTCAAAATAAAATCACTACACTAAACATCAAGAACTGCTGGAAATCTCTTAACAATATTTGTTAAAATTTAGAGATGTGCTCAACTCCGGTTTTGATGACAACTTTTATGCATTAAATTAAATCGTACGATAATTATATATAAACATAAACATTCCCACCTTTCCACTTTCATTAAACACCTCGTAGTAGAAATCTGTCAGTATGCATACACTCTCCTACGAAACATAGTGGAAATAAATATATTCGTCGATGTAAACAAGCGGTGAAAAAGGAGACACTCGGTGAAAAAAAGGAGATGCTCGTAGGCTAATCCAATTACTAGTACGGTAGAAAATGACAAGATTGGTTGCATTTACCAAAAAAATCGTTATATTTACAAATTATTTCTCTTAGTGTAGTTTTCATTTTGCGCTTCCATATTTTTCAATACATATTTTTTCTGAGTGTATCCATTGACGTTCCCCTCAGTGTTTTTTGGCGTTTGAAAAGTCAGCCCAGTTAACGAGCGGAATTCGCTAACTGGGAGGCGGCTTCAGCCCAGTTAGCGGACGACCACTGTATATGATAACCATGTGACATGTACACGATTAAAATTCGGCTCTGTAACAGCTAAAAAATGCTAATGAGCCCTCAATAAATAAATGGGATTAAAAATAAAAAATATAGTCATTTTCGACCGTACTAATAAACACATATGTCAAGCAGAACCATGATTCGGAAGCCCAATATCGGCTACATTTTCTCGCCGAAAATGCACGTATCAGAATTATATCCTTATTATACCTCCGTATTGCCTCATGGGAACAATGAAAATGGTTAATACGCGCTTTTCTCACCAGTTTTCAGATATGACAATATCCAAGCTTACTAATGTTATCGAGTAAAATATACTAATCTCTGGTAGGGATGCGGGTTTGTTGACAATATGTACAAAAAATTTGTACATTCTACTAATTTTGCATTACCAAATGTATTTGGTAGTTTTCGACCGAGGATTTTCTAAGTGTAGTAGAGGTGATTTGCATTTATGACGTAGGACTACGTCTTTCATTCCTATACGGAGGTGTAAATTCAAAGTTTCGAAAAGTAAAGCGTTACGCCGGAGACCGAGATTTTTAGTGTTAATAGCTCCTCAACAACCGAACGAAATGGTATGATATACACTTTATTCGGAAGATAAAATGTCTACGCGTTATATACTTGATACTTTTTGATTCGAAAACTTTCAAAACATGCTATTTAAATCACGAATCGGTAAAAGCGAGCGCCGCTCGGCAATCCACTCAGTTATAATTGAACAGCGATTGGAGCATGTTGTCGCTGTTGTGGTGAAGCTAACTTCGTTCATCATGAAAATGTCATCAAGAGCCTGTTTGTGCACCTTAGGCCAGAAAGGAATCCACCAAGAGGAGAGTGATGCCACTGAAAAGGCGACCAAGAAAGTATCAGCATCGAAAATTAGTTCCGCTTGAGGCATCGGCAATTTTGTGAACAAACACGTCTTGATGTGAAAAAAAACCTTTCTAGCTCGTCATCGATGTTGAATCTGGTGCTAAGGTTATAATTAAAAAAAGGATTCGAAAAAGCAAAAAAGATTCCTAATCTGTGCGATTTTTTTTATAAATAGGTACTTGGAACTTGAATCGTATGAATAACAAAATCGCACAAGAACAGGACTGACTGTAGATAGTTAAGTTAAATCAGACAAACAAGATTTTTATTTCGTTAGCAATAAATATTTTATACAATTTCATGTATACATGACAGTTTATATTTATTCTTCGAATGTAATTCTTCCAGGTCCTCGGTTCTTCATATACCTGCGGTACGCCTTATATCTTGGATTATCTGCCATCTGCCTTTTCATTTCTTCGTCTTCTTCTGCCTTCCAAAGTTTATATTTTTCTTTGATCCACAACTCTTTGCACATATATTCATTAATTTTATCGTTTTCTATTCCTCTGAACTGATTGATACCAAGCTTCATGTTTTTCCTAATAAGATATAACTTCTCCTCTTCACCGTAGGGTTTTTTTAGTATGACAAAGTTGTATATCCACATTACATGCCATTTAGTTAAATTAAATATTGTATATGGTAACATTATTATTTGTATCCACAATATGTCTGTAATTTGAGGTTTCGCGTAGGCTCCTTGGATGTCGAGGTTCTCTTCTATAATCTTTCGAATATTCTTCTCCGATTCTTCTTTCATTTCAGATTTAGAAATCCTTGATTTTGCACTCTGAAACAAAACAAAAAGACGTGACGAAATTGCACTAAATTCTAAAATGCATCATATACAGTTTACAAAAAACAAATACTAACCTTTTTGGGTGCCGATTGGCTTTGGTTTAACATCTCCAATGCCTTATTACGGTATTTTGGAACCGTCATGAAATATTTGATGGCCTCTTCATACCTTTGTTTGCGCGAAAAGTACTGTACCAGAGATATTAACGTAACGCAAACCAGTACTACAAGTCGAACATCGACTTTTGTACGTCTTCGATAGTACCGATAAAAATGAGAGTAGTACTCATCAGGATTGTCTAGCATATAGTTATAGTCCGCCCGAGATCCTTCATCTCGAAGCACTTCGTACGCCCTGGTCACACGTTTAAACACTTCTTCAGCTTCTTTTTTGGCCGTTTCACCTCTATGGGTATCTGGATGGTATTTCTTAGCCAACTGACGATAATTTCGAGATATTTCTTGTCTCGTGGATTCTCTCGTCACTTCCAAGAGATCATAGCAGTTCTCCGTCCCACAGTATAAGCCATCAAGTAAATATCCATTTACTATCACAGGACATAGTAAATATAACAAAAATAGCCGCATAGCTGTTTCGTTCGAGTTCTAATTTCACAAACATAGCATTATCCATAGAAAAGAAAAAAAAATCGTTAATCTGTCATTTAAAACAACTATATGATATACTTACTCTTAAAAATAGATGACAATTTTATTTTATGACTATAATAGGCCAGTATTTGATTTAGTTTTGGTTCCCTTCTTCACGTTGAACTACAATCAACTCTCAGCAACATAATGAAACGTGGTATCCTCATGTATTTCTATTGGAGAATAGCGGTACTGATTGTGAATCACAAACGAAAATATTGCCACCGTTGCCTCTACAAAACACCTGAGGCGAGAGAGAGATCGGAGAGATCAGTTCCGTATAGGTTTTCTGTCAAATCCGGTCCATCTCAGGGGTTAGACATCAATTGAATATAGGCTACCCAAAATCAAAATCAATATGGCGTCATTTGTTTAACAACATATCATTGAAATTGAAATCGTTGAAATCACGGAGATAGCGCTGCTTCATTTCTAACTGCATGAGCGATTTTCATATTTCGGTTTCACATGGAGGTGTTCACATTTAACATGGAGTTTAAAGTTTGCCACTATTCGACTATATAACCGGACC
Source organism: Toxorhynchites rutilus septentrionalis (assembly GCF_029784135.1). NCBI lineage: Eukaryota > Metazoa > Arthropoda > Insecta > Diptera > Culicidae > Toxorhynchites > Toxorhynchites rutilus. The sequence goes on from NC_073744.1 coordinate 94,053,968, forward strand.
GAGTTTTAAACAACAATTATTGACAGAACAGAACCAAAATGTCAATTAAACGCAGCAATATTGGGTTAAAACCAGGGGTATGACTAAAACGTCAAATCCCTTATATTGCCAGTGTACCCAATATTGTTGCGGTTCACTGACATTTTGGTTCCATCAATTACTGTTGTTTAAAACTCGGTCCGGTTATATAGTCGAATAGTGGCTAACTTTAAACTCCATGTTAAATGTAAACAGCTCCATGTGAAACCGAAATATGAAAATCGCTCATGCAGTTAGGAATAAAGCATATTATCTCCGTGATTTCAACGATTTCAATCCTCGCAAATGATATGTTGGTAAACAAATGACGCCATATTGATTTTGATTCTCGCAAATGATATGTTGGTAAACAAATGACGCCATATTGATTTTGATTTTGGGTAGCCTATATTCAATTGATGTCTAATGGGCACCTTACACGATCAACCGGATTGACAATAAGTGTCTTCAATATCGTGACAGCTAGGCTTTCAACATCTGATCTAACCTCAATCAATATTTTTCCACCTTACACGGTCAATATCGCCCTCAACCCGAGACAACGAAAATATCCGCGATGGCTAGTGGCGACATTCGAGTTTGGGATCCAAACTATTCTCTATCAGATTAGAAGGCTAAAAGGCAATTTTCAATTGGTAAAATTTGAATGAAAATATCTACTTGGTAATATTTAATAAGTTGAAGCGCGTAGTCCTAACCTTCACTTAACCTACTTCCTCTGAATTTTCAGATATTCCTACTAAACAGTATTATTATAAAATAACGTCAATTTCAGAAATAATTTTTGTATGGGATTTTCTCACCACTTGCAGAAAAAAAAGTGATTTGCATTCACATAGAATACTAATTTGATTCGTAAAAGTTAATTTTCATTCATAATTTACACTTTAGAATTCGGTTTTTCTTCTCAAAAATACATCATAATACTCGTTTCACAAATACAGACTGTTCCTTTCAGTTTCAGAGATGCCAGATTATTTTAGTTTGCGAAAATATATGCAAGTTATTTTATCTGCAAGCAAATGTTTATATTCCATAAATGAGACTATGACAGTAGAACCCCGATTATCATCGAGCGGGTGATCCGCCCTGCGGATTATTCGTGACTGCGAGTTCCATAGTAAATCAATAGGCCTTTCCGGAATTTGTTAGTGAGTGGTAGGCCCATGCTCTTTTGTTGTGGTCATGGCTTTTACATTATTTAGCCACTGGTGTACACGACCTTATAGATGGATAGTTGATTGATTTTTGTATTGATAGAACATAGTTTTTATGTTGAAACATCTCTTTTCGTGTTTGCATTTTTTTGTCCTTTAATGGGTCATCGCGATATTCGTTAATCGCGGTGAGTTTGCCCGACTATTCCGCGGATAATCGGGATTCTACTGTAGCTTGAATTAACACATGATGTTTTTTCATCTGTGATTTCCCCAGATCTTCTCATTCTCCAAATTTTATAGCGGAGTGTGAAGAAACACACAACCCGCTCACTAGCGCAAAGAATGACCGAGTTCAACGTTAAAAAATTCCTAAAACGTTGTTAAGTTTCATCCACTCTCTCACCATCACATTGTCAGTTTACTTTGAAGTTTTGATTTGTATCGTGAAAAGTACCGTATTTTGCTATTCAAAGTATCGGTTTTCCAAACCAAAAGCTTCCATTTATGATACCTACAATTTCAGTAGTTTATAAATTTTAATTGCAATCGCAAAAAAGACTAACAAAAATTAAATGTGCGCTTGCATATCTGGCAACTCAGTCTGGAAGTCCGTGAGGTAAAACGTCAACATCATGCATCTATATTGGGCACCTTACACGATCAAACTGATTGACAATAAGTGTCTTCAATATCGTGACAGCTAGGCTTTCGACATCCGATCTAACCTCAATCAATATTTTGCCACCTTACACGGTCAATATCGCCCTCAACCCGAGACAACGAAAATATCCGCGATGGCTAGTGGCGACATTCGTGTTTGGGATCCAAACTATTCTCCATCAGATTAGAAGGCTAAAAGGCAATTTTCAATTGGTAAAATTTGAATGAAAATATCTACTTGGTATTATTTAATTAGTTGAAGCGCGTAGTCCTAACTCTAACTTAACCTATTTTCTATGAATTTTCAGATATTCTAAAATTTATTATTATTATATAACGTCAGTTTCAGATACAATTTTTGTATGGGATTTTCTCACCACTTGCAGAAAAAAAAAAGTGATTTGCATTCACATAGAATACTAATTTGATTTGGAAAAGTTAATTTTCATTAATAATTTACACTTTAAAACACGTTTTTCCTTCTCAAAAACACATCATAATACTCGCTTCACAAATACAGACTGATCCTTTCAGTTTCAGGGATGCCAGATTATTTTAGATTGCGAAAATATAAAATATATTATCTGCAAGCAAATGTTTTTATTCGATAAATAAGACTATGACAGTAGAACCCTGATTATCTGTATCTGTATCTGTACCTCGATTATTTGTATCTGTATCTATTTCTGTATTGATAAAATATAGTTTCTATGTTTAAACATCATCCCGACTATTCGTGGATAATCGGGATTCTACTGTAACTTCAATTAACACGTGATTTTTTTTTCACCTGTGATTTTCCCAGATCTTCTCATTCTCCAAATTTTATAGCGGAGTGTGAAGAAACACACAACTTAGACCCCGCTCGCTAGCGCAAAAAATGACATTCACTCTCTCACCATCACATTGTCAGTTTACTTTGAGGTTTCGATTTGTATCGCGAAAAGTACTGTATTTTGCTATTTTAGGTATTGGGCAGACCTTTATGCGACACGTTTAGTTAGACATTTTTGTAAACATCGAGTTCGGGCCCAAATTATGGCCTCACATTGAAATTCGCCGCCAGACGTCGACGCTGTACCACTCTCATCTTCAATGTCCAATTACAGGTCAAATCGCCTCCAATGCGACACTGAGTGGTTCCTCGGCATGTCGCATTAAATGTAAATTACTGTATCAGTTTTCCAAACCAAAAGCTTTCATTTATGATTCCTACAATTTCAGAAGTTTATGAATTTTAATTGCAATCGCAAAAAAGACTAACAAACATTAAATGTCCGCTTGCAAATCTGGCAACTCAGTCTGAAAGTCCGTGAGGTAAAACGTCATCATCATGCATCCACATGAAATGTCACGATATTGATGCCCGAAAATCAGAAAATCCGGATTTCTGCGTTGTCGGCCATGTCAGCTGTCATTATGCTCTCAAATGTCATCATATTGTCAATAAATTTGACCGTGTAAGGTCCGCTTGAGTGATCAGACAGTTCCAATCATTTTTGACAATCGCGACGGTTGTTTAGATCAAGAAGGTGGAGTTAACAGGTGGCTCGCAATTTACACTATTTAGAAAAGACGTATGAGGAATGGCAAGACGAAAGGTTTGGATTTGTTTATGTTATTACTTACGTTGCTATGGTTACATTTGATTTCGTCGAAGGTATTTGAAGCAGTATAATAAATAAACAATTGTCGTTGAAAATAGTAACCTAGTAACCTTTATGCATATGCTTCCGCCAGCTGGCTCGGCTAATGTGATATAATTTATCCAGGGAATGTTTTGATCGTGGTACCGACATGGTGCATAATTTGCAGCTTTGTTTTTTGTGCTGGTTCATAACGGCAATCAACTGTGCCGACGAAACTGTAGCCAATGTTTAGTGTTGTTTGGATACCATCTATGTAAATAAATTCAAACTTACGGGATACGTCCGAACGGCAATTCTGACATTACGTTTTACCTTCCACTTCACTTTCCTTGGTTTAGATTTGTTTGTTGAAGTAGAAGTTGTTGTTGTTGTTAGAGATGTCTAAATTTTTCGTTTATTCGATTATCGATTAATCGTGGGGCCATTTTTAAATATTCGATTCATTCGAACAATTGTCTTTCAGTATTCGAGTATTTATTTCTTGCAGTTAAAATGAACAAACATTTATAATAAAAAAGATTATGGTGTCATAATTTGAAAAGTTATATTAAATATAATTTTCAAATAAACATGGTGCAGCCAAAACCATTATTTGAATGAAGTGGTATTTAAGTATATTGATAAATTTATCATTTCATAATTATTTGCGGATCATGAAAATGATCCTATTGAAAACCGACAAGGCGTTTTTTTATTTAGAGTTAAGCCTTACCAGAACTATTGAAGTTTAGTTAATAAACGTGAGATGAACACAAAAATTTCATTTTTTTTTTATAAAACGAAAGAAAATTGCGATCTCAAATAATCGCTCAAAAATCATCCACTTCCATTGAGGCTTTATTGAGAAACTTCTTATACAGTGTTACAACTGCGCCACGAACACGTCCAGATGGAATATATGTTTGCTTCCTTGCTGAATCCAGTGTTCATAATGCCCGTCAAAATTCAATGTTTGCGTCTTCAGACTCATATCGCAAATTTTAACCAGATTCGGTACCAATCCACAGATTATAACATTCGATAGAACGCCTTGAAATAGCAGCTCGTATAGCCGTTCGCTCACCCCCTCCAGCTTCTGTGGACTTTGTTCGAGGACAATCTGATTGGCGGTTTCTCGATGGAATATTTGCCAGTCAATTTCCGGTACTTCTTAGTTGACCGTGAACGGTTACAGTTGTACCTTGCAAATTTCCAGCATGAGGATAGCGTAATTCTTTTCTCCGAAGGAATGTGCTGAAATACAAATAGTGTTGTTATATTCAAGAAACAAACAAATGACAATATTACATTCAAAATTTTAAGAATATTCTCCTAAGATAGAGCCGGCCCCCTTATTCCCAAGCAACGACTTCTCACCGCGGGAATAACCCGCGAAGTATCAATCTGCACCTAGACACAAACTTTTCAATGGTTCTTCTCAGTGCATCCTGGGTATCTTTGGTCAGCTAATCCACCACGGACAAGACGAGTCTCATATTCACTCTACCCGCTGGGATCAATTTGATTGATCAAATCCGACACGACCACCCTGTCATATATCCCGGTAACCGATGAATTCAACTCGATGTGGTAATTACTGCTGATGGTACTGATTTCCACCTTCCGGTTCGAGGGCGTTGTGAAGTTTATTATTTCATTGCGTAGCCGTTCCACGCTCGGTTGGTAAAGTTTCCACAGCAGATACATGATGCGAGTTTTCTTACTGGCCCGGAAGGACCGTATAACATGAGATGCGGGAAGTCTCCCTGGGAGCGAAGATTAATCAGATGCGCAACTTGCGTTTTGTGGTAGTCCAGTTTGGACAGCTGGCGCGATCGGTAGCGGTCAACTCAGAGAGCCATTGTACACAAAAATATTTGATGTATAATACAAAAATACTTGGTGACTTGTTGTTTTCGTGTTGGCCTTTGTCAGAGTAAATGCATCACCTCAAGAGATGCCAGAAGATTTTTTTGAAAATCTTAGACAAAAATCTGAAATGTTGATGAAATCTGAGATGCAGATACTTTTGTAACCGCGAGAATAGCAAAGTAATGTTTGAAAAAAGGGGTTTTAAGCGCAGGGAATCAAGTCATTAAGAGAAGTAATACCATATCCCTACAGTCTGCAACTGAAAATATAAGTTTGCAACAGGATAGACAGGACATTAAATATCAGTAAAATTGCGAACATTTCTGCAGATTTAGTATCCTTGCAATGATGAGAAACAAATTTGGTAAAAAAATCGAAGTCGAACGGGTTACAAAATGCATCATTTTGCTAATTTCAAACCCGATCGGGAGCCGGAATAGAGGGGATACGCAAGGCGTGTTATTCCACAAACTAAGTACTAATACAAATGACACGTGTATTACTACGTAGAGTCAGCGAAGTGCCGCTAAAAACGAAAATACATGCCTGAAAACACAATATTCTTCAAATTGTATTTAAAATGAAACTATATATTCACATCCGGCATCCCTAGTCACGAAGAACGAACACAAAGAGGCGAATGTTGTGAATATCGCCAAACACCAAACCATCAGCTAGACTTTTGAGTGTCGCACTATTCTGGCATTTCAGCGATAGGACACTCACCAAGGAGCTCGGATTTCTACTGTCAAGTAGAAGCTCACCATGTGTTAAGGCTGATTTAGACGATGCCAGTCAGCGCTCTAGTTGAAGTATCCAGTGAACAGAGAACAGACACTCTGTTCAAGTTAGAGGCCAATTACTTGTTCGATACTGGTACAAGTATCTTGAACAGAGTGTCTGTTCTCTGTTCACTGGATACTTCAACTAGAGCGCTTACTGGCATCGTCTAAATCAGCCTTTAGTGTTGTGATAATACTTTTCTCACACTATTGGACTGACTTTGGGATGGTCACCAAAGATAATCGTAGTACAAAATTTGTTGATTATCTTTGTGTGAGTACCATCACTTGATTCTCACGACAAATTGCAGCTCTGATGGGCACCTTAGGCTAAGGTTACTTTGGATAGGAGTACGCACGAAAATTTGATTGTACGAATAGAAACAAACAATTTTGTTCGATAGAAGCTGACGAATACGAACGAAGCAAGGGGAAAGCAATGTAACCACACCAATACAACTCAATGTGGTTGTTTAGCTTCACTATTGCATACAATTCGTACGACCACTTTTCTGCATCCAGTGTCACCGCCGCCTTACACGATCAAACTGATTGACAATAAGTGTCTTCAATATCGTGACAGCTAGGCTTTCGACATCCGATCTAACCTCAATCAATATTTTGCCACCTTACACGGTCAATATCGCCCTCAACCCGAGACAACGAAAATATCCGCGATGACTAGTGACGACATTCGAGTTTGGGATCCAAACTATTCTCCATCAGATTAGAAGGCTAAAAGGCAATTTTCAATTGGTAAAATTTGAATGAATATATCTACTTGGTATTATTTAATTAGTTGAAGCGCTTAGTCCTAACTGTAACTTAACCTATTTTCTATGAATTTTCAGATATTCCTACCAAAATTTATTATTATTATATAACGTCAGTTTCAGATACAATTTTTGTATGGGATTTTCTCACCACTTGCAGAAAAAAAGTGATTTGCATTCACATAGAATACTAATTTGATTTGGAAAAGTTAATTTTCATTCATAATTTACACTTTATAACTCGTTTTTCCTTCTCAAAAACACATCATAATACTCGCTTCACAAATACAGACTGATCCTCTCAGTTTCAGGGATGCCAGATTATTTTAGATTGCGAAAATATATGCAAACTATATTATCTGCAAGCAAATGTTTTTATTCGATAAATAAGACTATGACAGTAGAACCCCGATTATCTGTATCTGTATCTATTTCTGTATTGATAAAACATAGTTTCTATGTTTAAACATCATCCCGACTATTCGCGGATAATCGGGATTCTACTGTAACTTGAATTAACACGTGATGTTTTTCCACCCGTGATTTTCCCAGATCTTCTTGTTCTCCAAATTTTATAGCGGAGTGTGAAGAAACACACAACTTAGACTAAAGTGGCTGCCCCGCTCGCTAGCGCAAAGAATGACCGAGTTCAATGTTAAAAAATTCCTAAGACGTTGTTAATTTTCATTCACTTTCTCACTATCACATTGTCAGTTTACTTTGAGGTTTTGATTTGTATCGCGAAAAGTATTGTATTTTGCTATTTTAGGTACAGTAATTTACATTTAATACGACATTTTTCTAATTGGACACACCTGTATGCGACACGTTTAGTTATACATTTTTGTAAACATCGGCCCAAATTATGGCCCCACATTGAAATTCGCCGCCAGACGTCGACACTGTACCACTCTCATCTTCAATGTCCAATTACAGGACAAATCGCCTCCAATGCGATACTGAGTGGTTCCTCGGCATGTCGCATTAAATGTAAATTACTGTATCAGTTTTCCAAACCAAAAGCTTTCATTTATGATTCCTACAATTTCAGAAGTTTATAAATTTTAATTGCAATCGCAAAAAAGACTAACAAACATTAAATGTCCGCTTGCAAATCTGGCAACTCAGTCTGGAAGTCCGTGAGGTAAAACGTCATTATCATGCATCCATATGGAATGTCACGATATTGATGCCCGAAAATCAGAAAATCCGGATTTCTGCGTTGTCGGCCATGTTCAGCTGTCATTATGCTCTCAAATGTCATCATATTGTCAATAAATTTGACCGTGTAATGGGCACCTTACACGATCAAACTGATTGACAATAAGTGTCTTCAATATCGTGACAGCTAGGCTTTCGACATCCGATCTAACCTCAATCAATATTTTGCCACCTTACACGGTCAATATCGCCCTCAACCCGAGACAACGAAAATATACGCGATGGCTAGTGGTGACATTCGAGTTTGGGATCCAAACTATTCTCCATCAGATTAGAAGGCTAAAAGGCAATTTTCAATTGGTAAAATTTGAATGAAAATATCTACTTGGTTTTATTTAATTAGTTGAAGCGCGTAGTCCTAATTCTAACTTAACCTATTTTCTATGAATTTTCAGATATTCCTACTAAAATTTATTATTATTATATAACGTCAGTTTCAGATACAATTTTTGTATGGGATTTTCTCACCACTTGCAGAAAAAAAGTGATTTGCATTCACATAGAATACTAATTTGATTTGGAAAAGTTAATTTTCATTCATAATTTACACTTTAAAACTCGTTTTTCCTTCTCAAAAACACATCATAATACTCGCTTCACAAATACAGACTGATCCTTTCAGTTTCAGGGATGCCAAATTATTTTAGATTGTGAAAATATATGCAAATTATATTATCTGCAAGCAAATGTTTTTATTCGATAAATAAGACTATGACAGTAGAACCCCGATTATCTGTATCTGTATCTGTACCCCGATTATCTGTATCTGTATCTATTTCTGTATTGATAAAACATAGTTTCTATGTTTAAAAATCATCCCGACTATTCACGGATAATCGGGATTCTACTGTAACTTGAATTAACACGTGATGTTTTTTCACCTGTGATTTTCCCAGATCTTCTCATTCTCCAAATTTTATAGCGGAGTGTGAAGAAACACACAACTTAGACTAAAGTGGCTGCCCCGCTCGCTAGCGCAAAGAATGACCGAGTTCAATGTTAAAAACATTCCTAAGACGTTGTTAATTTTCATTCACTCTCTCACCATCACATTGTCAGTTACTTTGAGGTTTTGATTTGTATCGCGAAAAGTACTGTATTTTGCTATTTTAGGTACAGTAATTTACATTTAATGCGACATTTTTCTAATTGGACAGACCTGTATGCGACACGTTTAGTTAGACATTTTTGTAAACATCGAGTTCAGGCCCAAATTATGGCCCCACATTGACATTCGCCGCCAGACGTCGACGCTGTACCACTCTCATCTTCAATGTCCAATTACAGGTCGAATCGCCTCCAGTGCGACACTGAGTGGTTCTCCGGCATGTCGCATTAAATGTAAATTACTATATCAGCTTTCCAAACCAAAAGCTTTCAATTATGATTCCTACAATTTCAGAAGTTTATAAATTTTAATTGCAATCGCAAAAAAGACTAACAAACATTAAATGTCCGCTTGCAAATCTGGCAACTCAGTCTGGAAGTCCGTGAGGTAAAACGTCAACATCATGCATCCATATGAAATGTCACGATATTGATGCCCGAAAATCAGAAAATCCGGATTTCTGCGTTGTCGGCCATGTTCAGCTGTCATTATGCTCTCAAATGTCATCATATTGTCAATAAATTTGACCGTGTAAGATCCGCTTAAGGTCCGCTTGACGGCAAGTCGAAGTTGCCGTTGCCGGTGTATGTGAATGTTTGCATAAGAACTGTTTGGAAAGATAATTGACGCAACGTGACGTGGATGTTGTATGTGAATCGCACTTTATTCTTTTCTACAAATCCTGCCGGTCGTTTTCGTTGAACGTATGCTGACGGGTCGTTACGTTGCCGGTGTATGTGAATGTTTTCATAAGAAATGCATAACTGACGTAACGTGACGTGACGGAACGAGGACGTGACGTGGATGTTGTATGTGAATCGCACTTAGCGTAAGAACACACTGGACGGCTCTCCCACGCGGATTTTGCAATGACAGACCGCCGCGGAGCTTCGATAATGGAATGTGTATGATATAAAACACACGAGGCGGGGCGGGTGTGTACAGTTCCAAAATCACTGTTGTACGGTTTCCCATTCGCTGCGGTGGTTCGATGGAGATGATGCGCCGCAACGGTTTTGTGATAGTATTAGTGTTTATGCGCTTTTGAATGGTGAAAATAAAGCAAGGTTATAATAAATGTACTCTCAGGTGAGCCAATACGTGAAAACCACTCTGCGGTCATGTAGCTGCGGATAATCGTATTTCATCCAAATTGTCGAGAAATGCAATATTTCAGACGTTTGTGATCAAGATCAAGTCTTTCCCTCTCGCTCAGGTAAACTTCCCCTCTTCCATTTTCCATCATTCCGTCTTTATATACCGCCCCTCTGATCCGTTTACTGTCCAAACAGTTATACCTTGTACCATAGACTCGTCTTGCATCCGTCTATAATAATGGCAGATAGTGAAATCGTCGGAAGCCGCTGAATGTGTTTTACATCAAGCTCCTGCTGCGACTTGTCATTGTGAAAATCGCGAGGTGGAGCCGTCTAGTGTGTTTCCACTTTTGTTCTGTCCCAGATTCAATAATATTCGAAGCAGTCTTTCTTTTGATGCTAATTACCGAACTTTGGAGGATATATTCAAAACAAAGGATGTAAAGATTTACGAAGAAATTGCACAGTTTGTCTGAGCAATTCAGCTTAACCTAATGGGCACCTTACACGATCAAACTGATTGACAATAAGTGTCTTCAATATCGTGACAGCTAGGCTTTCGACATCCGATCTAACCTTAATCAATATTTTGCCACCTTACACGGTCAATATCGCCCTCAACCCGAGACAACGAAAATATCCGCGTTGGCTAGTGGTGACATTCGAGTTTGGGATCCAAACTATTCTCCATCAGATTAGAAGGCTAAAAGGCAATTTTCAATTGGTAAAATTTGAATGAAAATATCTACTTGGTTTTATTTAATTAGTTGAAGCGCGTAGTCCTAACTCTAACTTAACCTATTTTCTATGAATTTTCAGATATTCCTACTAAAATTTATTATTATTATATAACGTCAGTTTCAGATACAATTTTTGTATGGGATTTTCTCACCACTTGCAGAAAAAAAGTGATTTGCATTCACATAGAATACTAATTTGATTTGGAAAAGTTAATTTTCATTCATAATTTACACTTTAAAACTCGTTTTTCCTTCTCAAAAACACATCATAATACTCGCTTCACAAATACAGACTGATCCTTTCAGTTTCAGGGATGCCAAATTATTTTAGATTGTGAAAATATATGCAAATTATATTATCTGCAAGCAAATGTTTTTATTCGATAAATAAGACTATGACAGTAGAACCCCGATTATCTGTATCTGTATCTATTTCTGTATTGATAAAACATAGTTTCTATGTTTAAAAATCATCCCGACTATTCACGGATAATCGGGATTCTACTGTAACTTGAATTAACACGTGATGTTTTTTCACCTGTGATTTTCCCAGATCTTCTCATTCTCCAAATTTTATAGCGGAGTGTGAAGAAACACACAACTTAGACTAAAGTGGCTGCCCCGCTCGCTAGCGCAAAGAATGACCGAGTTCAATGTTTTAAACATTCCTAAGACGTTGTTAATTTTCATTCAATCTCTCACCATCACATTGTCAGTTACTTTGAGGTTTTGGTTTGTATTGCGAAAAGTACTGTATTTTGCTATTTTAGGTACAGTAATTTACATTTAATGCGACATTTTTTCAATTGGACAGACCTATATACGACACGTTTAGTTAGACATTTTTGTAAACATCGAGTTCGGGCCCAAATTATGGCCCCACATTGACATTCGCCGCCAGACGTCGACGCTGTACCACTCTCATCTTCAATGTCCAATTACAGGTCAAATCGCCTCCAATGCGACACTGAGTGGTACTCCGGCATGTCGCATTAAATGTAAATTACTATATCAGTTTTCCAAACCAAAAGCTTTCATTTATGATTGCTACAATTTCAGAAGTTTATAAATTTTAATTGCAATCGCAAAAAAGACTAACAAACATTAAATGTCCGCTTGCAAATCTGGCAACTCAGTCTGGAAGTCCGTGAGGTAAAACGTCAACATCATGCATCCATATGAAATGTCACGATATTGATGCCCGAAAATCAGAAAATCCGGATTTCTGCGTTGTCGGCCATGTTCAGCTGTCATTATGCTCTCAAATGTCATCATATTGTCAATAAATTTGACCGTGTAAGGTCCGCTTAAGACAAGACCAGACAACTGGCTTCTTACTCTTCTTCGTCGTCCAAAAACGAAGCCATGACATGAAGATGCCAGAGCTGCCAAATATTATAAAATATCGGATTTTTCAAATTTCTATTTTAATGAATTGTAACATTTGGTTGGTGCGAATTCAATGATTATTGCATATTTTCAAATAGACAATCTCAAAAATATGCTTTAAAAGGATAAAATAAGTCTTTTAAATACCCATATCTATAATATAATCGTTTCCAAAACAAATTTGGGATTTTTTTTTAGCAAATAAATCTAATCTGACAACAGCGTTATGCAGATTCTCATTGTCTGAACCAAAACATTCTATCTTATTATATGAGCAGGAATACAACCATCCACTTTATTCCATTGTGAAAAAACAAGGAATGACATTATAAAAAAATTTATATCTTTTCGTTTAAAAAGCGGAGAAAACAAAAAAACAAGGAAACGAAAATTTGATAGCAGGAGCATGGCATGGTAGAAATAAAATATATCAGTATCAGAAACCAAATAGATTATTATTAAACTAAACTTATGTCCATTTCCATTTCAGTGTTGTTCGAAAACTCATTTTTTCCACTTTTTCCCAAAAATGACTTTTTCAAAAAATCATAACTTTTGAACCTCTGAACCGATTCAGATGATCAATAAATCTAATTGAAGCCAATGAGGTAGATTTTTAATAGAAAAAATATTGAAAAAAGTATTGAACTTGGAAAGAGGGTTCTAGAGAGGTGTTTTTTTCGTTTTAGAGTCATTATTTTGTAAATTTAACATGTTTTAAGTCTTCGTTCAATATTCTTATGTGACTAGACTAGACCTATGCGACTAGAATCCAATCTTTCCGGTAAGTGTGATATTTTTTCAAAAAAGATTGGCTTATTGGCTTCAATTTAATATGTCGATCATCTCAATCAGTTCAGTAGTTCAAATGTAATAAATTTTTGCAAAAAATTATTTTTGGATAAGAGTGGAAAAATGATTTTACGGACGACCGGTTAACTTTGAAAAGTCACTCAAAAACACAAAAAAGCCTATCTGATATCGAGATATGTTATGTAATAAATCCTCAGCTTTCAAGAAAAAACATAAAATATAAAAACATAAAAACAAAAAACATAAAAATAACAAAAAACAACTACAATCAATAGTTACGAAAACAAAATTCGATTTCTTGGCAAGCCTAATATTTTTCCAAAAAAGATTAATTGGCTTCAATTTGATATATCGATCATCTAAATCGGTTCAGTGATTCAAAAGTTATGAATTTTTAAAAAAGGCACTTTTAGGAAAAAGTTGAAAAAAATGATTTTTCGGACCACCCTAAAATAAGAAAAGGTCACCCTAACGAAAAAATTAAAAATACGGGTCTAATATTTTGCAATAAAGAAAGAAACTACCACTTTTCATGGAAATCTGAGGAGCACTATATCGGTTTGACATGAAATGGATGTATATATATATATATATATATATATATATATATATATATATATATATATATATATATATATAAATATATATATATATATATATATAAATTTTTCAATTCAATCAAAATATAGTAACAAAATAATTAGGTAAAACGTGTATACAATTCCTTCACATTTCCTCTAAACTAAGTATCGTAATATCAATTAAATTCATTTTTTTTCTAAATTCAATACAAACCCAACGTAATTTATTTTTATTGGCAACACTGGAAAAATCGACTTTGTTTACAAAATTTATCGAAATCGACCAATCAGAAATCAGAACGACTGACAGAAATTTGGTCCGTATCTGACAGAAATTTGGTCCGTAAAAGACCCCCTATTGTCTGATCTTATCTTAGAGCTTAACCTGTAATAAACGTAATGTAATAAGCGATTACAGGGCATATAGTCACAGTCAAGACGGGTCTATGGTACTAGGTGAGGCCGTTTCGTAACTAAGTTGGTAAGGGGAGCGGTATATGAAAACAGTACGGATGAAAGCAGAAGGGGAATTATTTGCTTGAAGCGTGAAAGAGACAGACAGATCATGAGTGAGCTTGGGCACAGGGGTATTGTGCTTTGTTTACCAACAAAACACAGTAGACTCCCAAGATGGCTGAAGAGTGATTTTAGCAAGTTGGCCCAACTTAGGATATACTTCTAGGCGCCTTGGTCACAGTAACTGGCCCTCAAACATATGAAACTGTCAGTGACAGTTCAAAGTAGATAGAAGAAGAAGAAGAAGAAATGCAAGAAAAGTGTGTGTTGTAAGAAGTGAAATTGAATCTGAAAAAAAGAACTTGAGACGCACTTTGTATCATAAATTCAAAATCATGTGAGTCTGCTAAGCATTTCAATTTTGCAGTGCCACAATTAGCAAGTGTGACCTAAAACAAGACGATACTGTACCACAGGCTCCCACAACCAGAGGAAAATAAGGATTAGCTTCTTCAGGAATGATGAATTCTGGTTTCCTGACCAAATGTATGACGTTTGCATGAATCATTCTAATGCAGAGAGCTAGGAGGAGCGATGTGTAAGGCTAAGGTTACTTTGGATAGGAGTACGCACGAAAATTTGATTGTACGAATAGAAACAAACAATTTTGTTCGATAAAAGCTGACGAATACTAACGAAGCAAGGGGGAAGCAATGTAATCACACCAATACAACTCAATGTGGTTGTTTAGCTTCACTATTGCATACAATTCGTACGACCACTTTTCTGCATCCAGTGCAAGGATGGAAAACAAGGGAACATGATGAGATTTACGATTAATCGCAAACTGCACAAATCGTAATCTGTGCAAACTGCGACTAATTATTAATCCTCTCCCATCATAACCAAATGATTTTCTCTTGGTAACTCTGAGTTGACCAAAGCATTGCTAGACTGAAACTAGTTCGAATAATTGAGTTACTCTCCTTCCTCGTTCTGTTTACACCTCCTCACAAGAATTTGCTCCATGGGAATGAGTATCTCTATGACGTACGCTTTACGATTCTCGCTCTCTCGTCCGGGAGTTCAATTTTCCTCTCCGAGCACGTTTACTTCGATGAAACTATGTGAGGAAAAAATGCGCTACAGCAGATAGGACGACATTAATGTTCAATGTTCCACAGAGGATTTCTCAGATGGTGTTTAAATTCATCTACAAGAGACTACAATAATCCCCCTCAAATCACTAATTTTATGAGTTAATGTAAATGCGTTATTGGCCAAGGCTATTACGATATCGAACACGAGGTCTTGCGAGATATATTTTTCCGCCAGCACAAATACAGAACACTCCTTTCGGGCCCGAGTAAACTTGTGGCTAGAAAAGACCTTAATTGCCTTGAATTAATCAAAAACATAAATTAGCGCAAATATGCCAACATGTGTTTTTTGTGCAAGCACGTAAATATTTACTAATTAAATTTTAGGACTGTGGAACTCTACATAATTTCTATCTGCTATCACAAAGCTGAGAAACGTTTTGACGTTTTGTTTTACTACTAATTCATTAAAAAAAATTAAGCTTGATTTTAAAATGTTTTCTTATCCTGAGACTGGCTCACCATACCGTAGGCTAACCTCAAGGATATTTTTTATCCATTTTCGGCGAATAATCAAAAGAGTGCCGTGTTAAGAAACATCGGAAATAGCAAAAACAACATCACGAACATAAGGTGTTGGTTCGGTTATTCCAGACGACATTGGAGTATATTACATCTGATCATCTTTAGGAAGGTTAACGACCTTCAAAGGATAAATTTATCTTGGGAACAATAAATTGATGTTCATGACTTCCAGTCGGACGTTTATTCGCTCTGATAATAATTGTGTGGTCCTCACAAAACATATATTTCAATGCCGTCAGTTCACTTAAAATCTTCGCATACCGTTTGATGATTAGGTAGGATGTTGATAATCATTTTCTGCGATACCGATTGTTCCAACAGTATTTATTCGACAATATGGAGATTGAATACCTGAAATTAACCAGATTCAACCAAACAAATCTGCGGGCAAAGCAGTATGTAGTTTGATAGTATATTTTTACGAAATCACATGTTTTAAAGGATTATAAAATACACCTTCTATTTGTGTCAATGCGCCCCTCATTCGAGCTAACTTTTAATCGATCACCAGATGATTATTTGGCACGTATTCAGACCTTTTCTGGATTACAACACTTATAAATATTGTAAACATCATGCTTGCTCACCATTTGTATCGGATTTACATAGCTAAACCATTAAATTAACGCATTTTGATGAACTCAATTCTGATCATGAGTTGTCCAATTCAATAATGTTGTTTTGTTCACATGATTTCTATGGCAACCGCTTGGCGCGCTGCAGTTTGTTTATGTTTGTTTATGATGTGCTTCGCGCATAGCAGAAGCAAGACGGGTCTATGGTACTAGGTGAGGCCGTTTCGTCACTAAGTTGGTTAGGGGAGCGGTACATGAAAACAGCACGGAAGAAAGTAGAAGGGGAATTATTTGCTTGTAGCGTGAAAGAGACAGACTGATCACGAGCGAGCTTCGGCAATAGCGTATTGTGTTTTGTTTACAAACAAAACACAGTAGACTTCCAAGATGGCTGAAGAGTGGTTTTAGCAAGTTGGCCCACCTTAGTATATACTTCTAGGCGCCTTGAGCAGAAGTATGGTTTTTCTGTGTTGATTGTGTTGAGGTGAACACTTCTAAAATGCCCAAGAAAAGGCAATATTCTGAAGAAAGCCTAAATTATGAATGAATCAATATGATGACAGTAAACTCAAGCAATGATAAATGCAACATCTAATTGTGAATTCGAATGTTTTCATTCAAAAATGTAGATTTCTAAAACCGGACAAACCATGATCATTTTTTTGGGCAAACCATGATCAGAGGTGGTCAAACCATGATCATAATTCTTCTTTGAGGAAAATCGTTAAAAAACATAAAAATTTGAATAATTTCAACACCTTATGGTAGTATTAGCAACTAGAGACTTGGGGCTTTTCAACAAACCCAAACTCGTATCGATTATGTGTGATTTTCATGAAGAAAAATCGATTTGCATTTACTAGTTGCGTAAAAACACCCCAAATTGGACAAACCAAGATCCTTTACCCTATTTGCAACGAAAAACGTAACCACAGAAATGTGAATGTTTAGAATTATTGGAATCTAAAAAACGATTTTGGGCGGGATGAGATTCGCCCAAATCTGCTGGTAATAAAATTAGACAATTGCATCCATTTCCCGTCTGCTGTTTATCGGGCGGGAGACTAGTGATTCCCGCTAATCGTTCGATTAATCGATTAATCGAATACTTCCTACATAAATCGATTATTAATCGAACGAATACTGCACAACCAATAATCGAAGCGAACGAATAATTTACGTCGATTAATCGATCCAAACCCAGAGCAAAAAAAAACGTACGGCCGCTGCAGTTTTATCCTGAAAATCAATCATTATCTTTGACGCTCTCTTAAACTCCTAAAAGAAGCTCAATGCCGTCGTTGCGAGATGAGCTTCGTTTACGAGTTTAGGGGAGCGTAAAAGATAATAATTTATTTTCAGGCCGAATGAACACTTTTTTGATTCCAGATGGTTTTCTAACAAATAAGAAATATTAGTCTAACTAATTATTTCTCTCAGTGGACGATTAATCGATTAATCGATTATTTGGAGCGATTAATCGTATCGAATAACAAACTGCTGAAAAGTATTCGATTAGAGAATGAACGATTAATTTCAAAAATCGGGGATCACTACGGGAGACGACAGCATAATAAAATCGACACGAGACTGAGTCAGCCACTCACTGCGGTCAGTGCAATAGAGAATTAAAAATCCCTCGACGAGTGTCGTAAGATTTCAGTTGATCGTCTCTTGTTACACTTTCCGATCAAGAACTCATCATCCTCTCTATGGGATGGGATTAATCGTTTGTGGCTTGCACTCACGACAAAACTTGAGTAGTAGAAATAATGCTCCGAGAGTGCTTGCAGTGGGGATTCCTCTTTCATATTGCTTTTTTGAGATCTTGGTAGCTCACCGTTCCAAGTATTCTCTCTGTGTACATATGAAGAATAAAAGAGCATCGCCTGCTGGGGGTGATTTAAAAACATCCGACTAGAGGGATATACTTATTCATTGATCGTTGAATTTGATTTTTTACCATCACTGATCCAGTGTCTAGTGATCCCCGATTTTTGAAATTAATCGTTCATCCACTAATCGAATACTTTTCAACCGTTTGTTATTCGATACGATTAATCGCCCCAAATAATCGATTAATCGATTAATCGTAACACTAAGGCGCCTCGCACACCGGAGCAATAAGCAACTAGCAACTATCAACATGCAATAAGCAATATTATCGCCAATGGATTTTTCCATTTAATCTTTGTTGATCTCGCATACCGACGCAATACGATATCGCTGTCGCCTTTACAGAGCAACACATGTCGCTAGCAACACGGCGTGTCGGTTGAAGAGCAACTTATCGCCCATATTTTGACAAGTTTCGTACATTAAGCCGATTGTTTGCATAATGTCGGGGGTTTTTATTGCTCTGGTATGCGAAGAACAACAAAATATGTTTCCTGTTGCATATTGCGTATTGCAGTTTGCTAGTTGTTTATTGCTCCGGTGTGCGAGCCGCCTAAGAGCAATAATTAGTTATTATTCTATTTTTCATTTGCCAGAAATTGTTTGCCGTTTTGAATGCTTGTAATTGTAATTTCGAACCGTTATAATTACTTGTATTTGTCGTTTAAGCTGCTAGGGTGGTAATGGGGCGTATGAAATATAAGCTAAGCATTGTGCATCAATCAAATTTATCCGAATTCCTATTGAAACATATGAATTAAAGTTTACCTTTCCATCAAAAATGCATTTTATATAATACGATAACACGATCTTTTAAAGTTGATGAAAAATTATTCAATTTTACATTTATTTACATTCTCGTATATACATTCCTAACTAAATTCTAAATTTCTTATTACATATTCAACATGTTTTAATACATACGAATTATATACATTTTCTTATACAAATTATATACATTTTCTTATACAAATTATATACATTTTCTTATACATATTATATACATTTTCTTATACATATTATATACATTTCTTAATACTTACTATACAGGTAAACCTGTTTTTGTGCGGTACTTTTTTGTTCGATTTCTCGTTTGTGCGACCCTTTCTGTGCCATTTTATTATCAAATCAGAACTTAGATCACACAATCTATTCGCTCAGATAATAAAATCGCGCAAAAAGGGTCGTACAAACGAGAAATCGTACAAAAAAGGATCGCTCAAAAACAGGATTTCCTGTATACATTTATCGCACAGTTCCGCAAAAAGCTGCGAAAGCGGTGAAAAATTTCGATTTTACGTTGAATCGTTTTGGTGTCTTTCTCTGTGCAGTAGACACTAAAACGATGCAACGTAATATCGCAATTTTTCAGCTATCTCGCACCTTTACGAAAACCAAACATTTTCATCGATCGATTGTAGGAATAATATCATGTCTAAGTTAGAACCGGACAAGCGGTTTCTTTGCTTAGTCATTATCTGCCCTGCTTTCGAGAACAAACGTTCCGAAGGAACAGACGTCGCTGAATTACATAAAAATTGCATAGCTATTTTATGCACGTTTGGATACTGTGCTCGTATTTCATTCCACACTATAAGTGGGTCACAGGTCCTCGGAGCGACTGTAGTATTTAAATACTGCCTCAGTTCAATGGGAATTCCTCCGGCGCTGTCATCTCCATGCACGCGATTGCTTTCAGCTACCATGGAATCATGAATCGCCCACAAGTCGTCGGTAGTGGTGTTTGTTTCTGGCTCTCCTGATATCCGAAGATCGTATTCGAATTCAGGTGACTCTTCCGCAGCTGTTCTGACAAGTTCCCCTGTGAAGCAACAGAAATATTGCCGATAAAATATTTTGTTTCTGTCGTGTTGTTTTTTTTTCTCAATAGGACAAGCAAGAAAAGACTAACTCACCAACCCATGAAATAGCGGGGGCCACCGTGAGAGGACTTTCAAAATGTATTTTCTTGAATCGGGGATCAAGAAGCGTTGCGACCGCGAAAAGTTTTCTTTTTCCTACATCATTGAAATATTTCATGATATGCAGCATAATGCTGTTTTTTACAGACATAGCTTCAGCAGAATCAAGCTGCATACTTGTATAGCTCTGAAATTGATGAAAAATATTGTTATTACTCGAAAGGAACCGTTGAACCAGTCAGGCAGAGTTATTATTTAAAAAAAAATGTGAAAAATTATCGATGAACTAAAAAGTTGTTCAATAGGCTATGTCGTTCGATTAGATTAGGTTCAACGATATGTTTTGACGTAGGACTACGTCTTTCATTTCTATACCGGGGTGTAAAATCAAAGTTTCGAAAACGAAAGCGTTACGCCGGAGACCGAGATTTTGAGCGTTAATAGCTCCTAAACAACTAAACGAAATGGTATGATAAACACTTCATTCGAAAGATAAAATGTCTACGCGTTCTATACTTGTTACTTTTTGATCCAAAAACTTGTTTCAATAGTCTTAAAATTGCTTTCAAAACAGGCTATTGAAATCACCAATCGGTATATAAGCGAGCGCCGCTCGGAAATCCACTCAGTTCTAATTGAACAGCGATTGGAGCATGTTGTCGCTGTTGTGGTGAATCTCTTCGTTTATCATGAAAGCGCGGATGAACGGTGCCACCAAGAGCCTGTTTGTGCACCTTAGGCCAGAAGAGAATCCATCAGGAGGAGAGTGATGCCACAAACGGTTCCCCGGGAAGAGTTCGGAGCAGCCGCCACACACACACATACACGCGCGGAATTCTTAGTTTGGATGCCATTCAGCATCGAGAAAATTCCGGAAAGATCTAATCATTTCTGGAAAATAAACTGCCAGTTCCTCTGGGAATTTAAAAATACATTCATGTGAAAGAGTTTATTTGAATGTTTTCTATCCATGTGACCAAATATGTTTCAATCAAGTGCTATTAACAGATGGTTATCGAATTAGCATTAACCACTGGTGGGCTTTCAGTATCGAGGAAAATGTGGAAATAACAATCGTTACTGAAAATAATCTGCCAGTTCCTCTGGGAATTTAAAAATACATTCATGTGAAAGAGTTTATTCGAATGTTTTCTATCCATGTAACACTGTGACCAAATACATTTGGTTTTGTGATTTTTCAATCAATCGCAATAAACAGGATAGCTTCTGAAGATTATTCTTCCCCATCAGTAGGATATTTCCGTATCCAATATTGTATGCACCCGCAATCGATTATTGCTCAGTCGCCGAAAGTTCCGAGCTCAGAGAGTTCATTTCCCTCTAGTTTGCCTTCCAAATTGCCATCGTAAACCACACCTTCTCTCGATTCAATCACACACAAAAAGCATACTTAAGCGATATTCTGGTGGTGAGACACATTCATTTTTCGTGAGGACATCGACAAGACAACATCGTTGCCTAACGTGCTGGAGGAGGTGGACGGCGAAGGATCGACACATACACGCGCAGAATTCTTTCCGTTTGGATGCCATTCAGCATCGAGAAAGTTCCGGAAAGATCTAATCATTTCTGGAAAATAATCTGCCTCTGGGAATTTAAAAATACATTAATGTGAAAGAGTTTATTTGAATGTTTTCTATCCATGTAACACTGTGACCAAATATGTTTCCATCAAGTGCTATTAACAGGTGGTTATCGAAGTAGTATTAACCACTGGTGTGCTTCCAGTATCGAGGAAAATGTGGAAATATCTAATGGTTGCTGGAAAATAATCTGCCAGTTCCCCTTGGAATTGAAAATTACATTCAAGCGAAAGAGTTTATTTTAATGTTTTCTATCCATAAAATATCCATATAATACATTTGGGTTTGTGATTTGTCAATCAAGTACAGTTAGCAGGTTAGCTTCTGAAGATTATTCTTCAGAACAAGGTTTTCCGTATCCTATATTGGATGCATAAAACCTTGTGCCTCCAACGTAACGCTCTCGTTTTCGAAGTCCCCCAAATATTTATTTATTCATTCATTCAGAATGGATTGAGATTCAACTTCAAACAAATGATCTCTAAATCAACGATAGTCCTACGTCACCCTTGCGGTTATACCATAGATATAACCCACTTCCTGTTTTCTAAAATGTTACTACGTCTTCTTGAACAAATTTGAGTAACGAAGTGAGTGATTGTTCAGAAATACACCAAAAATCGTGAGAATCAGTAAAACTTATATTAAAAACCTCCGACTTCTGGCAGTTCTCAAATCTCACTTCAGGCATGGAGTCCATAAACTAGAAGATTGTTTGGGCAAGTGTATTGAAGTTCAGAGAAATAACCATAAATTGAATTAAATAGGTTTCTAACTATATATTCGTTAAATTCCCGTTGAAAGTTAAATAGAAAAACATAATAGAGTAGAACCCCGATTGTCCGCGGAATAGTCTGGCAACGTAACCTCGGATAACAAAAATCGCGGATAACGTAATAGAGGGACAAAAATGGAATACTAACGCGAAAAAAAGATATTATGAAACGACAAAACATATTAAATACTCTGATGCTTATTATACAAAAAACACTTACGATTTTTAGCAACCGAACCAATGGGATAATTTTACTGATCGTCACGTACTTTTCAGCTGACATTTCGGTAGTTACTGTTTCCAATGGGTGGAGAACTTTGCAGATTTCCTTCAAAATTGACAACTCATCTGCTGTTAACATAGTTGGTGTTTTAGGAACAACGAGCAGTACCCTTGAAATATAGTGTGCCATTACAAGGAATCTTTCTATCATTGCCATAATCGAATTCCATCGTGTTCGGACATCCAACACTAGTCCTAGACATTGTCCTTCCTTTTTATTATCGGCCAACTGCAGTTTTCTCAGTTCTCTGGTGGCTGTTTCACTTGCTTTGAAGAACTTGATTATTGTTTTCATCTTCTTGATTATATATATCATATTTTTCTCTGGTGTAATGGAAACCTCTATCGTACAATGATCCTCAACACCATCCAGCTCATCGTCGTTATCCTCTTCTATGACCGGCTCCATCCGAGCTGCGTATGCTTCTTTGTACAAGGGGACTGCTTTGCTTGCGATCAAGTTGATTGTGTGGGCGAAGCACGGTACATGGCGTCGTTCACCGTACTCCATTCTTACTGCCCCTAGTATGTTTGCACCGAGATCGGTCGTTACACAAGAAATTGTTTCGTTTTTAATACCCCAATCGTTGCAGCAAACCCGCAACAGATTCGCAATGTATTCTGATGTTTTCGATTGTTTGCATTCAACAACTCCTAGCAAAACGGAGTGTAGTTGAGAATCTAAACGAAAAATGGTTCATCAAAAAGTTTGAAGGAAGCCATGCTTGTAAAAAATACTCTGAAAATAATAAAATATTTTACGACCGTAAAGGGATTTTCAGTTTAATTCTCAATCGGAATTAATCCTAACCGAAAAAAGCAATCTTACGCAACCTTTTTTTATATAAGCAAGCATAGCTGAAATTTCGAAATCATTTTTTTTTTGTTTTCTTCTCAATCTCTCTGTATGATTTGGTGGTACACCTTTAATTTTTTCTTAAACAACCGTAATCGAACGCGGTGTCGGTGAGCAGATTCGCAACTCACAGACAAATTGACTCAAATGTTCATAACATGATAGCGATATGTTCAGTATTTGGGTTTTTGTTTGCATTTTACCCTAACCAATCAAGGGTATAAATGTATGTAACTTAAAAAAAATAGAGATAAGTATTATTCAAAATGAACCGCCCTTTGCATCTCAGGTAACAGTAAAATTTTATTGTTTCTAAGCATCGAGAGGTGAAGGTTTTCAAAACAGCTAGATAATCAATTAATTAGTCTTAATATTTGGAATATTTTAAACATATTTAGCAGTGGAAGAGTTTTCCTCAGGTATGAACAAGATTTATCGTGGTACAACTTCTTTGCATTTATACAGTAAGTTACAGCTAATTCGACATTTAGAGGCACCACTCAGCGTCACACTGGAAGCGGTTCTGATCTTAGACAAGACGTGACAACTGGCTTTTTACTTTTCTTTCTGCATTTCGTCGACCAAGTTCTAGATAATAGGGAAGTGAGATTTGAAAGTTGCCAAATTTCATAAAATTTCGGAAGATTATTTTCCCATGAAAAACATGAGTTCTTCGTATCATGTATTTTCTGAGCTGCACCATTTTTTTGTATAAATTTTTTAACCGAATGTCACATATTTCAAACAATAAGTATTTCTCGTTATTTTGGTATGCAAAAAAAAATAAATGTGAAGAGATAAAGAAAACGTAGATTTGATAGTCGGAGTATGATATGTTTAAATAAATTAATTAAATTCATAGTTCGTTTTACCGTTTATACTTCACGATGAAAATGAAAAGAACGGCACGCCATTAAATTTCGTTTTGCGAGTTAAAGAAAATTATGGGTTTCGTGTAGAATTAATATTTTTCAAATAGAAATTATGAATGAAAATTAATTCTCCGCATCAAATTAGTGTTCAATGTGAATGGAAAACTTTGCTTTCTTCATATGGTAAAAAAATCTCGTACAAAAATTGTATCTGAAGATAATTTTATATTATAATGAGAATATCGGAAAGTGTATAGAAAATAGGTTAAGTTAGAGTAAAAAAGGGGTGCTTCGAGTAAATAAATAACGCCAAGTAAATATTTTCGTTCAGATTTTAGCAATTTAAAAGTGCATTCGGGCCGAGTAGTAAGACTTGTTAAAAATGAATTTCGTATCCAAATGTCGACACCGTATCGTTGTCATCGCGGATACACTTCATTTCGTTTTCACTGTGTAGTGTATACGGGAATAAGGCCTTATAATTGATAATTGATTGATATCGTTCAAATACTATCAGTACTGAAATATTGATAAAATAATACATTCCCAAATTATAACATCAGAGGCGAACCAGCCCAGGAGGCTAAAAGCCTCTCAAATAAAGAATATATAAAAAAATGTTATTTGTTATCCTTATTTTTTTTTTGCTAACTGCTTTATATTTGGAAAATAATTGAATGCTCTTCTCTGTTAGTCCGCTGCTATTATGCTATGCTAGATGGCAGGAGAATCACAAAAAAATGTAGGATGGAAATTCCGATGCAATGTTTCCCTCTCTTCAGGAACTGAACAGCTGACGTAATAGAAACGAAAATATACAAAGAATCCATAATAGATATTATCGCTAAAGTGATATGTGAATGCAACTATTATTCAATTTTCAATATATTTGGCAATACTGTGAAAATGTTAGAAATCCCACTTTTTGTGTATTTTATCTTTGTCAATTATTTTCCTCATCAACCAATTAGAAGCCGAGTTGCAAGTTGTCCGAGTTTGACAGAAAAAGTGGTCCGGAATCGGCCCCCTATTATCATGTCTCGTCTCAGGTTCTGACCTGTAATTCACATTCGTGATGACAGTGGTACAGTGTCGACTTTCAATGGGGGGCCATAATTTGGGCCCCGAACTCGGGGTTTACAAAAATGTCCAATTGAACGTATCGCATTACATATCTGTCCAATTAGATGTAACTTACTGTAGAACAAAGTTATTCAGTTTCACTTGTAACAAATTTAGACAATTCTAAGATGTAACAAAGATAAGTTATCCCTTGGAATTAGAATTAGCCTGTACTACAAGATGGTTCTAGCCAGAAACGCTTTGGCTAAAAAAAAAAGGCGGCCGTACACTGTTTGTCCGGAAGTCAAATATTTGATACTTTTTTTTGAGTTTGGTTTGAGATTTGGACAAACATACGAACACTATTTTATGTTTATGTTTTTTTATTTTATGTTTTATATCAATTATCAACAAATAACTGAATATTTGCTTGTCGTGTTTCGAATATATTTGATCAGTACAAGTTGATCAAATTTTATCTGTCAAAAAGAATTAAATATTTGGCTTCGGCCAAACAGTGTATGAGTACCCTAAGTAATGAGCGAAATTAAAAATCTCATTGCACTCGCTCCATCCTAGTCCTAAATCCTAATATTGTCCAATTAATCTAATGTTAGATTTAGTGATATTGTCGAATTTTAATCTTGGATAGTTAAATTTTATTTACTGAGCTAATACTTTAATAAAAAAGACGGGTGGGTAATGTCGGGGACATAACCGGAGTGACGTAGGACTATACAAAGGGGACAGCTTTTGTTAAATATATATTTTAAATATATTGTTTTATTTTCTTCACCTACGTGAATACCTACCTATCTACCTGAAAAATGGATTTGTTTACTGTTTACTCTTTATGAATATGTTGATGGTTCTGAAAAGAAACTTTGGTGTTGTGTTTTTGTTATCACTCGATATTCCCATCTTGTTCGGCTAAACCTTCCTGTTTAGCGATTTGTTGTCACTCGCCACAGCTTTCACAGTTGGAAAATTTCTTCCCATCCAGCTTGTGACATATTTTACAGTAAATTACATTCAATGGCACATCGCATTACCACCACTCAGTGCCGGATTGGAGGTAATTTTAACCTGTAATTGAACATTTGCGATGACAGTGGTACAGTGTCGACTTTCAATGTGGGGTCATAATTTGGATCTCTATGTTTACAAAAATGTCCCACTAAATAAAGCCGGGTTCAGACGGTGCGAGTAAGCATACGAGTCGGTCTAGTCAGTTACTGCAGTACAGCTACTCACACCGTGTGAACACATCATGCCAGTTAGTGTCATGTGTGATCCGGCGTGCGAGCTACTTCAAAGTTTTTTGAATTTACTCACACTCGCATCCCTCAAAACGTCAAAAACAGAATTTAGCGCTCGAATCAGAGATGCCAAATCTTTACATTTTCTTTACATAGAGACATTTTTAAGATATTTGAAAATAAGCGAAGATATTTATAGACTTGAAAATTATTGTAAAACAAATAAAACCCTCATAGTTTCTAAGCGGAATCGTTGTTATTAAACGGTTTTATTTAGCTTGCCCAGTAATCTGTTTGTATGTTTGTGACATGTTTGTCTGTAGCGCTGACCCACATTAATAGAAATTTGACCCCCTTCCTGTTGACCGATTGATCAGAAATTTGGAACACACCTTTATCTCTGTAGTCATTACAAAACTGCGTATTTCATGATCTTGAAAATCCAAGATGGCGGCTGCTACAAAATGGCGGACTCCTTTCTTCTTCAAAACCTCATCAATGTGGGTTTTCCAAAACCCCATCAATATGGGTATCAAATGAAAGGGCTTGACTAGCAGAATACGGTTATTTAAGAAAAATGCAAATCCAAGATGGCTGCCACTACAAAATGGCGGACTACATATTTCCTCATAACTTCATTAATATGGGTATCAAATGGAAGGGACTGACTAGCAGAATAAAGTTATTTATGATAAATGTAAATCCAAGATGGCTGCCACTACAAAATGGCGGACTACATATTTTCTAAAAACCCTATTATTATGGGTATCAAATGAAGTAGTAGAACACGGTTATTTATGAGAAATGCAAATCCATCTAAATTCTACCAAATGGCGGACTACATATTATGTCAAAACACCATTAATATGGCTCTCAAATGAAAGGGCTTGAATAGTAGTTCACAGTAGATCATGAAAAATTAAAATCCAAGATGGCCGTAATCACAAAATAGCAAATTACTTTATTAAACGGTTTTATTTAGCTTGAGCTGTTCGTATGTCTGTAGGATTGTCCCACATTAATAGAAATTTGACCAATAGAAACTGACCGAATTTCTAAAATACCTTTTTCTCTGCTGTCATTTTAAAACTGCTTATCTTGAAAAATCCAATTTGGCTACAAAATAGCTGATTCCATATCATCTCAAAACAAGAGGTTGATTGAGATATGTGTATCAAACCAACGAACTTGACTTGGAGAACACACTGTGTATTTTCTTTTATTTTTTTTGTATTTTTTTTAAAGTAACTAATACTACTAACCCTAAGTGTTACAGGTGTGGTAGTGAAGCGCATCTGGCTAATGCATGTTCACATAAGAACTCAGTTTGTAATCACTGTAAGAAAATCGGTCATTTGCAAAGGGTGTGTCTCAGCTTTCCGGGCCACAACATTAAAAACAATATTAATTCGAGTAAGCAATACAAATATAAGACAAATTTGGTTGAGGAGGGTAATGAGTCAGACTCAGAAGAAGAGATTGATGAAATATGTGTAGTTGATGTTGGTAAACTTGATGATTCTAGAGCAGAACCTCTTTCGAAAATATTTTTGAAACTTAAAGTGAACGACGTATTGATGAAATTTGAGGTAGACAGTGGTTCACCAGTTTCCTTGATTGGGCTTGCTGACAGAGTAAAATGGTTTAACGACATTACGCTTAATGAGACAAAAGTTGAATTGCGTAGTTACTGCGGCAGTAAAATAAAGGTTTTCGGTACCATTGATGTAGATGTGGCGTGTAACGGGAAAATACAAGTCTTGCGATTGTTCGTGGTCGATTCGAAAAGGCAACCGTTGCTGGGGCGGGAGTGGATGCGTGCGTTGCAGTTCAATTGGAACGATGTCATGAAAAACTATCTTTCTAGTGTCAACAAAATAACGCTGCGTACACCGTTATCCGGAACGGTGAGAAATGTACTCGAAGAGTTCCCTTCAGTTTTCGATGATTCTATTGGAGAGATCACCAAAGTTCAAGCTTCGCTAACCCTGAAACCGAATAGCAAACCTGTATTTTTGAAATCTCGTTCAATACCTTTTTCTATTCAAGATGTTGTGGAAAACGAAATCAATCGGATGGTGGAAAAGGGGATCTTGTTGAAAGTTAACCACAGTGAATGGGCGACTCCGATAGTGCCTGTGATGAAGTCCGCCAACAAGGTGCGTCTGTGTGGGGATTTCAAGCTGACCGTTAACAAGAATCTGTTAGTGGACGAACATCCTTTACCGACCATAGATGAATTATTCGCCAACATGGCCGGTGGCGAGAAATTTTCTAAACTGGATTTAGCACAAGCATATCTCCAAATGGTTGTTAGACAGGAAGATCAACCAATACTCACATTAAACACACATCTGTAGTCATTACAAAACTGCGTATTTCATGATCTTGAAAATCCAAGATGGCGGCTGCTACAAAATGGCGGATCCCTTTCTTCTTCAAAACCTCATCAATGTGGGTTTTCCAAAACCCCATCAATATGGGTATCAAATGAAAGGGCTTGACTAGCAGAATACGGTTATTTAAGAAAAATGCAAATCCAAGATGGCTGCCACTACAAAATGGCGGACTACATATTTCCTCATAACTTCATTAATATGGGTATCAAATGGAAGGGACTGACTAGCAGAATACAGTTATTTATGATAAATGTAAATCCAAGATGGCTGCCACTACAAAATGGCGGACTACATATTTTCTAAAAACCCTATTATTATGGGTATCAAATGAAGTAGTAGAACACGGTTATTTATGAAAAATGCAAATCCATCAAAATTCTACCAAATGGCGGACTACATATTATGTCAAAACACCATTAATATGGCTCTCAAATGAAAGGGCTTGAATAGTAGTTCACAGTAGATCATGAAAAATTAAAATCCAAGATGGCCGTAATCACAAAATAGCAAATTACTTTATTAAACGGTTTTATTTAGCTTGAACTGTTCGTATGTCTGTAGGATTGTCCCACATTAATAGAAATTTGACCAATAGAAACTGACCGAATTTCTAAAATACCTTTTTCTCTGCTGTCATTTTAAAACTGCTTATCTTGAAAAATCCAATTTGGCTACAAAATAGCTGATTCCATATCATCTCAAAACAAGAGGTTGATTGAGATATGTGTATCAAACCAACGAACTTGACTTGGAGAACACACTATGTATTTTCTGCAATCCACTCAATATCGGTATCAAATGAAATTTTTTGACTGATAGAATACAGTACAATGGCTTTATTGTAGAGAAATATTCTAATGAAACAGATAATGTACTAAAAACTAGAAAATAAAATGAGTAAAAAAACTTTTTAAGTTGAACTGTTTATTCGTGATTAAACATAATAATGTACTAAAAGCTAGAAAATAATTAGGAAAGTAGCAGTTAGAAGTTATCACACCTCTCCTTCATTAGTCTAGGGCATTGATAAGACTAAAATGAAATCGTGGGGCACGTTGGATTTCCATTATCCACAATTAGTGACTTCATCATATGTCCCACGATTTTATTTTAGTCTTATCAATGCCCTAAACTAATGAAGGAGAGGTGTGATAACTTCTAACTGCTACTTGCCTAATTATTTTCTAGCTTTTAGTACATTATTATGTTTAATCACAAATAAACCGTTTAACTTAAAAAGTTTTTTTACTCATTTTATTTTGTTTTGCGCGCTGGTGGGACACGTTTTCTTTTTGAGATAGTTTTCTTGGGATTCTAAATATAAAATCATTATCGGGCACAATTTTCATTCAAAATTCACTCACAACTTGCAAAAAAAGTATTGTTCTAAGAAACAGAATACATATTCGATTTTTTTTACATATTCGATTTTAGTTTTTGAGGCGTATTTATTCCTCCTGCAAATTTACTATCATTTTCATTTCACAAATTGGTACACGAAGCTGTTGTCAAGGCGAAATAAATCAAATTTTGAAAAATCTTTTAGACTGCCATTTGTAGCACCACATACTTTCGGAACTATTTTAGCTATGGATGTTTTCGTGATTCTAAAAAAATATCGACAATAATCTGAACGATATTCCAGAAGAAAGGCACACCATTTCTAGTTTCACTCATGTAGGTATAGCATTCCTCATGAGTGTATATTGCGTTGTATTTGTGGAGCAATTAAATCCAACAGTTTTTTCACTTTTTCCGGTGTTATTCTCAACACGGCTCTGTACTCTCGGGGATCATCATCGTAGAGTTACTTCAATATTGTATTTGTTGCTTCTTTTCTTTGCATCCAATTCCTGGCCCGAATCCTTTTTTCTTTCGTCTTTTTCCGGATAGTACCTTCAGTTAAAAAAAAATCAGCACAAAGTATTTTTAAACACGGCCAGCGTGTGTTTCGCGATAAAATTGTGTAATGATAAATTCAACTGAAAACCTAAGACGAAAACTGCCAATAAAGAAGTCGATTTCGCATCAATCATCTGACAAATTCGGATCTGTTTGCTGTTTCTGACTATTTGATGGACATTTGAAGAATCGCCTGGCATCTCTGGTAAACCTGTGTCATAGTATCTAGTTTCTTGCCAGCAGCTCACATTGTGTGAACGGACAAGGCGAGTCAACCATTTGTCAAGCGAGTTCACCGGGTCAGTAGCTGCTCATTGTGAAGTCAGCTACTAGCAACGTATAAATGGGCCTTAAGTCACATTACATGTCCGTCCAATTAGCTAAATGTCGAACTAATTGTAGATTACTGTACTTTAAATCTGGAAACAATTTAAGAATTGGTGAAAATTGAATAATCAGGAAAGTCCCCAACTATCAATAAGCTCAGAACAACTGCCAAATTCACATACTCATCAAATCCTGGCAAACAAATTATGAAAACATCAATTTGTGTTTTATTATTATTTTGGATAATGTTTTAGAAAGCATTAAACTTTATTTCCTAAACTCTTTTTTGGAAGGTTTAATGGCCCGGAAAAGCGCCTTGTTTTATGGAATGGTTCCAATTTAGAAAACTTAGTACTCATGGTTTTGAATCGCAGCTTTGCCAGCTAACTCGATCACTCCGGCGGCCGAAACTATATAACGCCGGCTAGGTGGACTGGTACACAGGTACTAACGCGCTCGACCTAGCTACCTTTTCCGGTGCAATTGGCGGATACACCTACGGGAAATTGCAGACCACCACGGTTCGAGCGGGATTTTGCCTTTCCCTTCTCTTTTCCTCCTTTGTTGAGTACACGATGCCGATGTCGTACAACCACACGGGTTTACGGTTTGAAAGAAAATTAAATATTTTTTTGGGGTCCGCGTGTTTTATACTCTAGCGGTACACACTCACAGGATAGAGACAAATCGGCAGACTCAGCCAAACGGGCGGGTCCAACGAGACGAACGAATGAGCGTTAAAAGGGAGCAATGGCAAAAAAATACATTCATTACGATTTGTTCGCTCGTTGGATTCACATACAGACTAAAAAGGGTCCTTTTCAGGATCACAAAAAGTCTAAAGAGTTTATTGTTTTGTTATCACTCGATATCCCCATCTTGTTCGGCTAAACCTTCCTGTTTAGCGATTTGTTGTCACTCGCCACAGCTTTCACAGTTGGAAAATTTTTTCCCATCCAGCTTGTGACATATTTTACAGTAAATTACATTCAATGACACGTCGCATTACCACTACTCAGTGTCGGATTGGAGGTAATTTTAACCTGTAATTGAACATTTGCGATGACAGTGGTACAGTGTCGACTTTCAATGTGGGATCATAATTTGGATCTCTATGTTTACAAAAATGTCCAACTAAATAAGTCACATTACATGTCCGTCCAATTAGCTAAATGTCGAACTAATTGTAGATTACTGTACTTTAAATCTGGAAACAATTTAAGAATTGGTGAAAATTGAATAATCAGGAAAGTTCCCAACTATCAATAAGCTCAGAACAACTGCCAAATTCACATACTCATCAAATCCTGGCAAACAAATTATGAAAACATCAATTTGTGTTTTATTATTATTTTGGATAATGTTTTAGAAAGCATTGAACTTTATTTCCTAAACTCGTTTTTGGAAGGTTTAATGGCCCTGAAAAGCGCCTTGTTTTATGGAATGGTTCCAATTTAGAAAACTTAGTACTCGTGGTTTTGAAAAAAAACCATTTCGAACGCCCTCGATGCCGCCTTGTTCTGGATTTGCCGCCAAAGTAGTTTGTATAAAGAACAAACTTTTTTCTTCTGCTACCTGATGCCGTTTTGCGATTGCGTTTGCCACTTGCCATTCGCTGCAACTGCCTGTTGTCTTGATGTCCGCCGAACCGAATGTGTTCTGTTCCGAATGCAGGTTTTCTTATCGTCGCGAGCAGCTTTGCCAGCTAACTCGATCACTCCTGCGGCCGAAACTATATAACGCCGGCTAGGTGGACTGGTACACAGGTACTAACGCGCTCGACCTAGCTACCTTTTCCGGTGCAATTGGCGGATACACCTACGGGAAATTGCAGACCACCACGGTTCGAGCGGGATTTTGCCTTTCCCTTCTCTTTTCCTCCTTTGTTGAGTACACGATGCCGCTGCCGTACAACCACACGGGTTTCCGGTTTGAAAGAAAATTAAATATTTTTTTGGGGTCCGCGTGTTTTATACTCTAGCGGTACACACTCACAGGATAGAGACAAATCGGCAGACTCAGCCAAAGGGGCGGGTCCAACGAGACGAACGAATGAGCGTTAAAAGGGAGCGATGGCAAAAAAATACATTCATTACGATTTGTTCGCTCGTTGGATTCACATACAGGCTAAAAAAGGTCCTTTTCAGGATCACAAAAAGTCTAAAGAGTTTATTGTTTTGTTATCACTCGATATCCCCATCTTGTTCGGCTAAACCTTTCTGTTTAGCGATTGCATTTGCCACTCGCCACAGCTTTCACAGTTGGAAAATTTCTTCCCATCCAGCTTGTGACATATTTTACAGTGAATTACATTCAATGGCACGTCGCATTACCACCACTCAGTGCCGGATTGGAGGTAATTTTAACCTGTAATTGAACATTTGCGATGACAGTGGTACAGTGTCGACTTTCAATGTGGGGTCATAATTTGGATCTCTATGTTTACAAAAATGTCCAACTAAATAAGTCGCATTACATGTCCGTCCAATTAGCTAAATGTCGAACTAATTGTAGATTACTGTACTTTAAATCTGGAAACAATTTAAGAATTGGTGAAAATTGAATAATCAGGAAAGTCCCCAACTATCAATAAGCTCAGAACAACTGCCAAATTCACATACTCATCAGATCCTGCCAAACAAATTATGAAAACATCAATTTGTGTTTTATTATTATTTTGGATAATGTTTTAGAAAGCATTGAACTTTATTTCCTAAACTCTTTTTTGGAAGGTTTAATGGCCCTGAAAAGCGCCTTGTTTTATGGAATGGTTCCAATTTAGAAAACTTAGTACTCGTGGTTTTGAAAAAAACCATTTCGAACGCCCTCGAAGCCGCCTTGTTCTGGATTTGCCACCAAAGCAGTTTGTATAAAGAACAAACTTTTTTCTTCTGCTACCTGATGCCGTTTTGCGATTGCGTTTGCCACTCGCCACTCGCTGCAACTGCCTGTTGTTGTCTTGATGTCCACCGAACCGAATGTGTTCTGTTCCGAATGCAGGTTTTCTTATCGTCGCGAGCAGCTTTGCCAGCTAACTCGATCACTTCGGCGGCCGAAGCTATATAACGCCGGCTAGGTGGACTGGTACACTGGTACTAACGCGCTCGGCCTAGCTACCCTTGCGGGGAACTTCAAATCAACACGGTTCGAGCGGGATTTTGCCTTTCCCTTCACTTTTCCTCCTTTGCCATATCCAACCATGGCTGCTTGTGTTGGTTTGTTAATGTGAGGTGATGCGAAACGATGTGGTGTACGGTTCGGATGAGAATGATTGTTACGGCAGCGGAGCGGGGATTTTTAAGCTGACTGGCTGGCTCGAGAATTACGCATGTGTGAGACTGCGACCGATGTTTCGTTAATTTTTTTCTTTTTCCTTTCCAATCGTGCTTCAGTCTATTTCGCTGCTGCTCTGGTTGCCCGTTTTGGTCGGTACGATTTGAGGAGCACAAAATGGACCAATCAAAAATGGGCACATAGTGTATTTGGACAATGCTTGATATTTCACAATTATTCAATTATTTATCTCAAGAAAAATGAAATGTTATTCGTTATGATAGATGCGTAGATATATTTCCTATCAAATGATGAAACCTTTGCGATCTATTGAGAAATGCTCGAGTTATAAGCGTTCCAAATCTTGCATATTTTCCTACTTGTTCAGTGCCTAGATTTCCATTTCACCCCCTATATCTTCCGGTTAGACGTAGTCCTACGTCAAAATGATCAAGCTTACCATGAATAAAATGCCCTGTGATCCCCAAGTAGCTTCTGACGTTTAACATTTCGGTCCAAACATCTGTCGTTAGACAGATGCTTGTGATCGATCGGAGGCGGTTTCTGACAATTTCTTTGCTTTTTATAAATTTATTTTTCAGGATCTCGCGAAACTGTGTCTCGTGCGGCACTTTATATAGTGGGCATACAGTTTTCATTAGTTGACGAAATCCTTTCTTGTCTACTGTACAAAGAGGCATGTTATCCGTACACACCATGTACATGACACAAGTTGTTATTTCTTTTCCTTTGGTACCGCCAGCTAAAATGAAAACAAAACGAAAATAAAAAGAATGCTCGAATATCATTTGACATCATGTCTTTTTATGATGGCGACAGTCGAAAAATTTTAGTTTTCATTACCAAGTGACCAATTTGAACTATGATTATTTTTAGATAACTTTAAATTCTCTCTCATTAAACATTTTTAATCTCAAATTGAAAACCGCTTGTCCATATTTTTACAAAAAAAAAATCAAAACATGCTATTGGAAGAACGAAAATTAATATTATTTTAATATAAGGAACAACTCTAAATGCTATACAAAAATGAATTCTAGGCACGATGAAATTCATCATTTGCTAACCCTTCTCTGCATGATTTTGCTTATTGGTGAAATAAATCAGGGTGGTATAGTTCAACTTAAAGTGAACTTGTTCTTTTATATAATTTTTGGGCATTCAATGTTATGATGAAAATTTCCACCATTATGCAAAGAAGAGTTAACAAAAATTTATTTTCGTGGCCGCCATCATGTTTATATACATGATGGCGGCCACGAAAATAAATTTTTGAATCAGGTGGGATTACCTCCGTATGAAAAAGGACGATCGAAAGCCGATGTAATAGTTTGTTGCCGTGGACCCATTTTGGGAGTAGTATCAATTCTAGATTCTTGTGATGCTGTTCTTTTTCGTCCCTGATTTAGAACCGGGGCCGGTCTTTCATTAACAGTGGAGAAGGCCAAATTTTTATGCTTGAATGTCAAATGATTGAGCATGTTGCTCGTGTTGCGGCAAAAACTTAGAATATGCAAACATAATTTACATTGTACTTTGTTCCCCTCAATTTTTTTAAAGAACTCCCAAGCCGGACTGATTTTGGATTTTTCTTGATTTTTTGTCGAAGTTGTTTCTGACATCGCGAATTTTTCCCAATTAGGCTTCTTCGGTTCCAATCGATATTCAATCTGAAAAGAATAAACCAATTTCAATCACAGAGTGTCGGCTATCTAGAAAAATCTTGAAAATCAGGGAATATAAATGAATTTAAGCCCTGTCAAAAAAAATCGCCTATTGAATTTTAAATAATGGCAGTAATTGGAAAGTTTGTTATACAAAAATGTTTATTTATCTTGGAATATTATATATATTTTTTATTTTTTATATTTTTTTCTGTGTACATTTACTTTGGTGCATGTTGCCTGCCTTTGTCTGTGCGCGAAGGTAAAGGACAAAAAACGCGAAAGCAAAGCATACTGTTTGGTATGTGCATATGAATTTTTTCCTACAACATATGCAAACAGGTTCATATGAATCATATGAAATCAAAAAAGCATACACAATAAATCAAGCCAGTTTCTTTCAAATATCTAACATGTCATTTACCCAAAAGCTCATACCAGCCATCTCCTGGGATGTTGCAATCAGCGGTGCCTGGAAACAGTCATGTGTCACAAATAATTTCGTACTGTTCAGAAGGACATGATCGTATTGGAAAGATTCACGAGGATCGTTGAGAAGGTCCAACTCGGTCGTGTTGGAATAAGCTACATGATGACGTTGGGCATTGTCCCGTATTATAAATCTGCTCAAAGAACTGTTGAGATTCTTTGCAAGTTTGCTGGTGATAATCAGAAAAAAAATTTAACCAACATCAGATTCCTTCGTCGACGTAGTTCAATGCTTGGCGTTTCATTTTATCAAATGATTAATCCATTAGCAACTTCTAGTTATTTCGATTAAATTTTCTGTTTTTATCCATGAATGATGGTAATGGAACAAAGAACCATTTATCAGAGAATTGCATTTGACAATGAAAAAACTCCGAAAAACTCGCTAATATTTGATGACAAATAAATTGTGATTTCTTTTGGAATGAAAAGGAATGTTGAATACACCAGCTTTAACTTTCCTCTACTCGCGCATAGGTTTGACAGGCAGAGAGTGAATGAGATGGCTGAATTAAATAATTATTAAAACTGAATGAAGTTAAAGAAAAAAAATCTGGAGTTTTGGAGTGAGTATACGAGTTACGATTTTGCGCGGGAATATAGGAGAGTTAAAAATTATGAAATTATCGCCGTTAACATATCATCTGACGAAGTTCGCATTCTCCCTTAGGTATTCCGTCGTTGATTTCTGTTGAAAAGCAGGACTCGAAAAGGTTCCGACTATATTAAGCTCCAGCAGAATACTCATATTTCGAATTAGTTTCGTTGTGTCGAAATATTGAATCACAATGAACAGGTATTGATAAAATTGAATATAAATCGATTTAGATCGGTAAACATAAATGATTCAATCATTCGGAAAACTCTAACGTGTTAGAAGCTTATTCTTAATATGTTCAGTGCATAATTACTGGAGATGAAATGGATATTCAAAACTATCCGGCCGGATACCGGATATTAGGAAAAAAATCATAAAAATAAGATAAATTATAACACAATTAGCATATAAACATCATTCATACATAATTAAAAATAAGATTTGATTACTTATTTATTAGAAATGTTATTAAAATTAAATTATTATCAACTCATAACAGTATTAATTTATAAACAATACTCAAAATTAACCACTGGATAATTATGATGCATGAATAACAAATTTTCAGCAATTGTTAACAACCATTTACGCTTTGCTTTGCACACCAGAGTAGCTACAGAGAATAATCAGTTTTTTTTTCCTAAATCCCGGTTAAAAAGAAAAATATAATGCAGTAGAAACCCGATTATCCGCGGAATAGGCTCTATAGAATTACGGGCTCACTTCAGCGGATAATCGGGGTTCTATTGTACTACTAACCAGCGACTAACGGTACTCCCCCGGGAAGGCATTGATGCTTCAACTCTATCGCCTTTGTCGAAGTGACCTTATACCGTGGTTCCGAATGGTCGAAACACATTTACCAGCAAAATTATCGTCAGAGAACCTTTTTATAACCTATTCTAAATTACCTGAAAAAACGCGCTCAAAATGGCCGTGAAGAAAAGGCAACGCTGTCCTTTTTTCTCTGGAACAGGATTTCAATCTCCCTGGATATATGAACCTGCGAATAAAATAAAATTCAACACTTTTTCAAATAAAATATAAGATATTTACAATACCTGCAGTATTTGTTAAATTTTCTCCGCAAAAATATTTCTTTCACTTTCGCTTCCAATTCGCTTTTTGCGCCATAAGTCGCGATTACAGTCTGAACCCTAGCACTGTTGAAACAAAATGACTAATGACAAAGCCCACTGACAAGACATGCAGATCAAGGTGTTTACGAAGTGGGGTGAGCCACTACATGGTAAATCAAATATAATCAAAATAACTTATAAAAAAATAAAACAGCAGCGGTCGTATTTTTTTTTCTTCTGGGTTTGGATCGATTAATCGACGCAAATTATTCGTTCGCTTCGATTATTGGTTGCGCAGTATTCGTTCGATTAATAATCGATTTCTGTAGGAAGTATTCGATTAATCGATTAATCGAACGATTATCGGGGATCACTACCAGTGTCACCGCCGCCTAAAGCTCGGGACTAAACAGCGGAAATTCAAAAATAACATGGAAGGAAACTCAAATTATCGAATTATGTTCACAATGCATTTAACTTTTAGCAATACCAGCCGTATCCGGACAATCTGCATAGAATTTTTCCGAGTCCACCGACTGGGTACCTTCAACATATCCATGCTCTTTCTGGATTATATTATATCGGATAGCGATATACAACAACTGAATCGGACTTATGGACGTAGTTTGGAACCGAATGTTCGGGTTATTCTTTAATAACATCAATTGGACCAGTTTGATTTTAGTTTGAATGTATTATTTTGATGAGATGCTGATAGCTGCTATGAAATGCTTATATTGGTCGCAGACACTGCAAGATGTGCGTGCGTGTGTCTAGGCTCGTGATATAAGAATGTGGAGCAAGTGAGCAAGAGCAAGCAAGTGAGCAAGTAATGGTTGATCATAACGACATCGCAAACAGCATTGTTGGGAGCAGCGATTATAACAACTTACATAGCGGTACAGGTAACGGCATCATGTACAGTAATAACAATAGTAAAGTAGCAACAATGATAATTGTTAAATGATTGTTTTCGTTATCTTTTATATAAATCAGAGGCGTAAGACGCAGATCGTTAGCTCGTTAGATTGGATTGGATATATATATTTTTATAAATTCAATGTTTACAATTTTATAATTTTACCTACATTTTCGTTTTATCTTCCGTATTTATCCATATTTATCTTCTGCTAATTCTATGTGAAATCACACTGCTAATCAAACCGTACTATTAGCTATTAGTTTAGTTTAATTCAGTTTAAACTCATTACCTTTATCTTCACATTCAGCTGTAGGATAAGTAGGTTATAATAATATTATTAAGACTTTTAAATAGCGTGGAATAATGTAAATATTGTAGGAATAGGTTTTGAGTTTGGGATAATAGGATAATAATAATCTCCGCAACAACTTGTCACTCGCCGTATCAATTTGGGTTGATGATGTTAAGGCTGATTTAGACGGTGCCAGTCAACGCGCTAGTAGAAGAATCCAATCACTAGAGTCTAGTTATTAGAGCCATGTAAACACCCGGCTCCAGTTACTTGCGCAAGTATCGCACAAGTAATTGGCCACGCCAGCGAATAGAAAATTTTCTAGATACTGGCGCCAATAGATAAATGACAATTTCTCCCAAACAGTGCGTCATATTAGACATTTGTGTGAAATCGAAATGCCAGGCAGTTTCAGTGGTGCCATATATTTATTTGTACTAGAAGGGGAAAAATCATTTTCGGCTATTTTATTATTTTTTTTTTATTTAAATCGTTTATTTTTACAGGCTCAGTTACATAGGTTTAAGGGGCCGAACTCCTTACTGTATTGTTACTAGTATATATACATTTTTCCTTAATTCTAATGTTAATAATATAGGAAACCGATTACTCGCGGTCAACTCGAGTTTAGAAGGGTGACATATTTTCTTCAGGAAAAGGAGGGGATATGAGGATATGTTGAGAATGATCACACTCACACTCTCAATCACACTCATCACACTCAATTCTTAAACCTATCTTATATCTAATATGTATTTACATTTCATCTTATTCTTAAGAAGGGATCCGATCTCTCACAAAGGAAAAGGAAAAGGAAAAACTAAGGGTATAAGGACAATCACACACGAAGATCGATAGCTTTAAGGAATACATATATTTGGGACATGTAATCAAGGTCTAACCGAGCCAACACGTCTCTCACCGGCACATTGGGCTGCCTTCCTCGGGCCCGAAGGGTGACTACTAAATTCGATCTGGCGACAAGATACAGCTCGCACGACCAAACAACGTGCTCGATGTCGTGGTAACCTTGGCTACGAACATAAAGATTGTTGTCGGCAAGATTAATACGAAAGAGTAGCGCATCTAACGAACAGTGATTGGACATGAGTCGGGAGAAGGTGCGAATAAAGTCCCGACTCAAGTCCAGACTTTTGAACCATGGTTTGAGGCTAACCTTAGGGATAATCGAGTGGAGCCACCGGCCCAATTCATCTTCGTTCCATTTGCGTTGCCAGTTAACTATGGTATTTTTGCGGACTAAAGAATAAAATTCATTGAAGGCGATTTGACGCTGATAAATATCGCCTTCAATTGCACCTACCTTTGCTAATGAGTCAGCCCTCTCATTACCCAGAATTGAGCAATGTGAAGGGACCCAGACAAAGGTAATGACATAACAGCGTCTGGATAAAGCACTCAAAATTTCTCGTATTCTCTCAAGGAAGTACGGCGAGTGCTTTTCCGGCCTCACTGAACGGATAGCTTCGACAGAGCTAAGACTATCCGTTACAATGTAATAGTGTTCAACAGGTTGTGAGGCGACGCTGTCCAGCGCCCAGTGTATCGCTGCCAATTCAGCAATATACACTGAGCAAGGATTCTGAAGACTGTGTGAGGTGCTAAAAAATTCGTTGAACACTCCAAATCCTGTGGACTCATTCATAGAGGACCCATCTGTAAAGTACATATTACATTTACATCGAAGATCGTTGGAACGATCCTCGATCGAAGATAATCTGATGTTCCATGGATATCCTGCTTCATGGACAGATCAAAATGCACAGAGGAATTGATGTAGTCAGGAAAACAAACACGGTTGGGAATATACGAAGAAGGATCAACCTGCATGGAGACGAATTCATGATATGAGCTCATGAATCCAGAATGAAAGTTTAGCTCGATCAGCTGCTCAAAATTTCCGATCACCAATGGATTCATAACCTTACACCGGATGAGGAACCGAAGAGATAATAGATTGAAGCGATCTTTTAGTGGGAGTAGGCCTGCCAAAACCTCGAGACTCATGGTATGCGTTGAGGGCATACATCCCAAGGCGATACGGAGACAAAGATACTGAATTCGCTCGAGTTTAATGAGGTGTGTTTTGGCAGCTGTTTGAAAACAGAAACTGCCATACTCCATCACTGAGAGAATAGTTGTTCGATACAACATTATAAGATCTTCGGGATGGGCTCCCCACCAGGTGCCGGTAATTGTACGGAGAAAGTTTATTCTTTGTTGACATTTTTTACTCAGATACCTAATATGGGCCCCCCAAGTACATTTAGAGTCGAACCAGACCCCAAGATACTTGAATGACATAGCATGAGTGATCGGTTTACCCAAAAGTTGAAGCTTTGGTTTTGCTGGTTTATGCTTCCTAGAAAAAACCACCATCTCTGTTTTCTCCGTGGAGAATTCGATCCCTAGCCCAATGGCCCAGGTTGAAAAATTGTTCAAAGTATCTTGTAAGG
Organism: Toxorhynchites rutilus septentrionalis; assembly: GCF_029784135.1. Taxonomy (NCBI): domain Eukaryota; kingdom Metazoa; phylum Arthropoda; class Insecta; order Diptera; family Culicidae; genus Toxorhynchites; species Toxorhynchites rutilus. Next base: position 94,096,518 of record NC_073744.1, read on the forward strand.
ATTCTTGCAGGTCGGATTCGTTTGATCCTACGACAGACACCACTCCATCATCTGCAAGTTGTCTTAGGCTGCAATTTTGTGTAAGGCAATTGTCAATGTCGCTTACGTAGAAGTTGTACAAAAGGGGGCTTAAACATGAGCCCTGGGGGAGTCCCATGTAAGAGACCCGACTTACTGCCGAATCTCCGTGAGAAAAGTTCAAATGTTTCTCACAAAGCAAGTTATATAACATATTATTCAATAGAGGCGGCAGACCCCGAGATTGTAATTTGTCCGACAAAACCTTTATTGAAACAGAATCAAAGGCCCCCTTTATGTCCAAGAATACTGAAGCCATTTGTTTTTTTTTCGGCGTAAGCCATTTGAATTTCTGAAGAAAGCAACGCAAGACAATCATTCGTCCCCTTGCCCCTGCGGAACCCATATTGTGTATCTGAGAGTAGGCCATTCGTTTCAACCCATCGATCAAGGCGAAACAAGATAATTTTCTCCAACAATCTCCGTATACAAGACAGCATTGCTATTGGGCGGTACGAATTGAAGTCGGACGCGGGTTTTCCGGGTTTTTGAATAGCAATAACTCGTACTTGTCTCCAATCATCTGGAACAATATTATGCTCCAGAAACCGATTGAATAAGTTCAACAAGCGATGTTTCGCCACATCAGGGAGATTTTTCAGCAAGTTGAACTTAATTCTATCCAATCCCGGAGCAGAATTGTTACATGAAAGGAGAGCAAGAGAGAATTCTACCATCGAAAACTCGGAATCAAGATCGCACCTATCTTATGGTATATCTCGAATAATTCTTTGCACTGGAGCGGAATCGGGACAAACCTTTCGTGCAAAATTAAAAATCCATCGATGTGAATATTCTTCGCTTTCATTGGATGAAGAGCGATTTCTCATGTTTCGAGCCACTTTCCATAATTTTTTCATTGACGTTTCTCGTGATAAACCTCCCACGAAATTTCGCCAATAAGCACGTTTTTTCCCTTTGATCAAGTTTTTAAATTGATTTTCAAGGTCCAAATACGTCTGAAAATTTTCAGGGGTTCCACGTTTCCGAAAAGCTTTAAATGCATTCGATTTATCTCCATAAAGCTTGGAACACTGGCCATCCCACCATGGATTGGGAGGCCTTCGACGAATAGTGGAACCTGGGATGGGTTTCGTTTGAGCGCGAACCGCGCTGTCATATATCAAACGAGAAATGAAGTTATACTCCTCCAATGGAGGCAAACCATCTCTAGATTGATGGCTAGAGCAATCGCGTCCGCATATTTTTTCCAGTCAATGTGTCTTGTGAGGTCGTATGCCATGTTTATTGATTCAGAAGAATTCAACCCATTGGTGATAGAAATTTTGATTGGCAAGTGGTCACTACCGTTGGGATCCTGGATTACATTCCACTTGCAATCTAACGATAGTGAATTCGAGCAAAGCGAGAGGTCAAGAGCACTTGGGTTAGCAGGAGGTTTAGGTACACGTGTTGTTTCCCCAGTGTTCAAAACGGTCATATTGAAGCTGTTACAAAGGTCATATATCAACGATGAACGATTGTCGTCGTACTGTTCCCCCCAGGCAGTTCCGTGAGAGTTGAAGTCTCCCAAGATTAATCGTGGCTCAGGAAGGAGTGAGCACATGTCAACAAGTTGCTTGCGGCTAACCGCAGCTCTCGGAGGCCAATACAAGCTGACTATACAGAGGTCTTTGCCTCTGATGTTTGCATGACAAGCAACAGCTTCGATCCCTCCAATAGGTGGAAGGTCAATTCTAAAAAATGAGTGATACTTATTGATCCCCAATAGTACCCCTCCGTATCTGTCATCGCGGTCCAAGCGTATTATATTAAAATCGTGGAAAGAGAGATCATTTTGAGAAGAGAGCCAGGTTTCGGATAGAGCAAAAACATCACAATTGAGTTTATGAATTAGAAATTTGAATGTATCCAATTTAGGCATAAGACTACGACAATTCCACTGTAAAACAGTGATATCTCCGACCTCTCTATTTAAATTAGACATCAAGAGAGATAATCATTGCAAGGAGGGGCCATGTTTGCATCAATTGCTGCAAAATTGTCTTTAGTACTGGAAGCATTGCGGTGACAATGGTTCTGATGGAGTCGGAAACATTAAAACACGTGAAGATTTGATCCACAAGGTCAGACAACTTTATAAATCCCGATTGGGAAGTTGAACTTGACGGAAAAACAGGGACAGTTGGGGTTTTTGATGTCCCCTCGAGTGCTGGGTCGTTCGAAGGTGAACTATTACCACGGAGGCCAGGAGGGACCTGATTTTGCTTATCCGCTGCACTCGATTTTTTGGGCAAGCTATCAGGGGGTATCACCGGGGGGACTTGTCCTTGAACTTTGGGAGTGGTCACATTTTTGCGCCGGGGAATCCCTTGAGAAATAAACGGCGTGCCCCCGTTAGCTGTATCCGCGTCCATTTCGTCAACTGGCAACGTAGCGAAGACATTGTGTGTATTGATTGGTTGTTGTTCTTGAGCCAGTGGAGAAGCGCCCTTCAAAATTTCTGCGAAAGTGCGTTTAGAGCGTTCCCTCAAAGAGCGCTTCTGTTTCTCCCAGCGAGCCTTGTATGTTTCACAAGCTGAGAGCACGTGTGGGGATCCCCCGCAATATGGACACTTATGCTCAGTCGCACTGCAGGATTTCCCCTCATGTTGTTCTCCGCAAGTGGCACATCGTTCTTTATTGGCACAATAAGCAGCCGTGTGACCAACTGACTTGCACTTTAGACTTTGTCATTGTCATTGTCATTGGAATAAAAAGTCGCACGGCCAACCTCAATTTATCTACCATCACGTAGTCAGGGAGAGCTGAACCAGCGAAGGTGACTCGAAACGAGTTGGACGGCGTAAATTTCTTTTCTTCTCCTTCATGGGAGACTGTTCCGAGCTGGCGGCAACCAGCAACAGTCGTCGAGGGTAGTTTTTTAAAACGGCCGGTACCTTCACTCGTAATGTATTCGCACGTCAAGCCCGTTTCGGTTATCACACCCTCAATTTCGACTATGTGAGAGGGTATGTAGACCCGATACATAATTGTAAAATGCTGATCGACAACAATCTTGTTTGCGTCTTTTCGATCATTCACGACAACTCGCAATTTGTTTGGTCTAACCTTCGAAATTTCCGAAACGGAGGTATACCTTGCCAGATCTTTCGCGATCTGCATGACTCTCAACGCCTTTCCATTTGGCTTAGGCCTGAAGAAAACAACCCAGGGACCAGTTCCGGGCGCATCTTCTGGATAGACCTTTACACGGGGAGTGGGAATAACAGGGGGGGAAGGCGAGGACGGGGATTGAGAGTGGGAAGACGAAGGTTGAGAAGGAGCGGGAAGAACAGAGGGAGAAGACGAGGTTGAAGGTAGAGTGGGATCGTTAAGGGCAGATGGGAGATTTGCTAGTTTTTTGGAGGGAGGCTTGGTAGGGTTAGCTGACTCGTCCCCAGAAGAAGTATCTTCCGTATTTGGAACACGTTTGAGTGACTTTTTTTTATCCGTTAGGAGGGAACTAGAGTCAGAGACCTCCATATCCGAAGGTCCCCCACTCTCTGCCATTTTAAATTTTCACTTATATTCTAAGTATTTTTTTAAACAATATTTCACAATAAAATAATTCACAAAAAAAAAAAAACTTATAATTATTAAATATTTTCTCTCAGTATATTTAATGTTATTCACCTATGAACGCACTCCAGTGCAGATGAACGGGAGCGTGCTGAAAGCTCGTTGGTGGTGGGAATGTGCCTACGACACCACTACACACAGTCGTCGGTGAAAGCTTACCCGCACTGTCACTGTTGGCACGATGACTCGGCGAAATCTCCAATGTCGGCGAAGCAGCGACAAAACAAAAACCAATGCTTGGCTTTCCGAGGATGAAAGCCTTTATCCACTTGCAGGCAGGGCACTTCACTCACTATCCAGATAGCGAAATGAACTCTTCAGCGGCAAAAAAACAACAATCACGCGGTAACCGATAACGGAACTTGGACGCGACTTTCCTTCGTCTGGTAACTTCGGGCAATCGGCGAAGAATGATTTTCGGCTATGGTGAAGACAATTATTAAACGGTGTTATTTGGCTTGCTCTGTAATTTGTATGTTTGTATGTTTGTAACATGTTTGTAGCGCTTTACCACATTGAAAGAAATTTAACCCCCTTCCTGTTGACCGATTGGTCTGAAATTTGGAACACACCTTTATCTCTGCAGTCATAATAAAACTGGGTATTTCATTATTTTAAAAATCCAAGATGGCGGCTGCTACAAAATGGCGGATTACATATTTTCTCAAAACCCCATCAACATGGGTATCAAATCAAAGGGCTTGACTAGTAAAACACAGTTATGCATGAGGGATGCAAATCCAAAATGGCCGCCTCCACAAAACGGTGGTTTACATATTTTCTCAAAACCCGGTCAATATTGGTATCAAATGAAATGGCTTGACTAGTAGAACACAGTTATTCATGAGAAATGCAAATCCACGATGGCCGCCACCACAAAATGGCGGATCACATATTTTCTCAAAACCCTATCAATATGGGTATCAAATGAAAGGACTTGACTAGTAGAACACAGTTATCCATGAGAAATGCAAATTCAAAATGGCCGCCACCACAGAATGGCGGATTACATATTTTCTCAAAAACCCACCAACAAGAGTATTAAATGAAAGAGCTTAACTAGTAGAACACAGTTATTCATGAGAAATACAAATCCAAAATGGCCGCCACCACAAAATGACGGATCACATATTTTCTTAAAACCCTATCAATATGGGTATCAAATGAAAGGACTTGACTAGTAGAACACAGTTATTCATGAGAAATGCAAATCCGAAATGGCCGCCACCACAAAATGACGGATCACATATTTTCTCAAAACCATTTTAATATGGGTATCAAATGAAAGGGCTTGACTAGTAGAACACAGTTATTCATGAGAAATGCAAATCCAAAATGGCCGCCACCATAAAATGGCGGTTCACATATTTTCTCAAAATCCCATCAACATAAGTATCAAAGGAAAAGGCTTGACTAGTAGAACACAGTTTTTCATGAGAAATGCAAATCCAAAATGGCCGCCACCACAAATTGACGGATCACATATTGTCTCAAAACCCTTTTAATATGGGTATCAAATGAAAGGGCTTGACTAGTAGAACACAGTTATTCATGAAAAATGCAAATCCAAGATGGCGGCCACTACAAAATGACGGATTACATATTTTCTCAAAACCTCATCAATATGGGTACCAAATGAAAGGGCGTGACTAGTAGAACACAGTTATGCATGAGAAATGCAAATCCAGAATGGGCGCCACCACAAAATGGTGGTTCACATATTTTTTCAAAACCCTTTTAATATGGGTATCAAATGAAAGGGCTTGACTAGTAGAATACAGTTATTTATGAGAAATGCAAATCTAAAATGGCGGCCACTACAAAATGGTGGATCACATATTTTCAGAAATTTATGGAAAATTATGAAAAATACAAATCCAAAATGACCGCCATCATAAAATGGCGCCATGTTTTTCTCAAAGCCCATCAATATGGGTATCAAATGAAGATGCTCGACTGGTAGAACACAGTAGATCATGAAAAATCCCAACAAACATCGAAACATACTTTTACTTCAACTGTCATTATAAAACTGCGTATTCCATGTTCATGGAAAATTTGATTTGGCCGCCGCTAAAAAATGGCTGAATGGCTTGACTTGGAGAATACACTACACTATGAACAACATAATTTCGAAAAGCTCATCGCCATAAAATGGTCCCCTATGTATTTTTTGCAATCCTCTCAATATTAGTCTCAAATGAAATGATTTCACTAATAGAATACAGTACACCATCGAAATATTCTGAAGAAAGTTAGGTAAGAAACAAAAATTGAAAAAAACACAAATTTTTTGAATGGTTTTTATGTAGAGAAACTAGGAAATGAAATAAGTAAAAAAACATTTTTAAGTTAAACGGTTTAATGTACTAAGAAAATAATTTGACAAGTAGCTGTTAGTAATTATCACATCCATTCTTTCATTGATCTAGGGCAATGATGAGACTAAAATAACATCGTGGGGTATATGATGAAACAACTAACTGTGGATAATGGAATTCCAACGTTTATTTCTTACCTAATTTTTATCGGAATATTCTCATGATGTATTGTATTCTATTAGTCAAATCATTTTATTTGATACCGATATTGAGGGAATTGCGAAAAATACATAGTCGACCATTTAGTGGCGGCGACCTTTTTGAATTTATGTTGTTTATTATGTTTCGTGTTCTTCATGCCAAGTCATTCAGCCATTTTTAGCGAAGGCCAAAATAAATTTTTCAAGGTCATAGAATACGTAGTTTGATAATTGCAGTAGAATTAAAAGTATGTTCCATACTTCAGATTAATCAGTCAATAGGAACGGGGAAATTTTCTATTAATATGGGACAACCCTACAAACATTCAAACATACATACAAACAGGTCAAGCTGAATGAAACCATTAAAAAGTAATTAGTTGTTTGGGGACTGCGGTCATTTTGGATTTGCATTTATCAAAAATTACTGTCTTCTACTAGCCAATTCCTTTCATTTGATATACATATTGATGGGGTTCTGATAAAATGTGTAATCCGCCATTTTGTAGTGGTCGCCATCTTGGATTTGCATTTCTCATGTATAACTGTGTTCTACTAGTTAAGTTATTATATCTGATACCCATATTGATGGGGTTTTGAGAAAACGTGTAATCAGTTATTTTGTGGTGGCGGCCAGTTTTGAGTCGCATTTTTCATAAATAACTGTGTTCTACTGTCAATCCCTTTCATTTGATATCCATATTGATCGGGTTTAAAGAAAATATGTAATCCGCCATTTTGTGGTGGCGGCCATTTTTGATTCGCATTTTTCATAAATAACTGTCAATCCCTTTCATTTGATACCCACATTGATCGGGTTTAAAGAAAATATGTAATTCGCCATTTTGTGGTGGCGGCCATTTTGGATTTGCATTTCTCATGAATACCTGTGTTCTACTAGTCAAGCCCTTTCATTTCATACCCATATTGATGGGGTTTTGAGAAAATATGTAATCCGTCATTTTGGATTTGCATTCCTCATGAATAATTGTGTTCTACTAGCCAAGCCCTTTCATTTGATATCCATATTGAAGGAGTTTGGGAGAATATGTAATCCGCCATTTTGTAGCGGCAGCCATCTTGGAGTTTTAAAATCATGAAATTCTCAGTTTTATAATGACTGCAGAGATAAAGGTGTGTTCCAAATTTCAGATCAATCGGTCAAATTTCTATCGATGTGGTAATGCGCTACAGACAAACATGTTACAAACATATAAACGTACAAACATACAAACATACAAATTACAGGGCAAGCTAAATAAAACGTTTTAAAAACAGTTCCTATCGGTGCTTTATGAGAAAAATCTGTGATCTTACTGTACAGAACAAAATAAAAAAAACTGAAAAAATATACCTTTCCGGATAAATCTGTATATTTGCCAACACTGGATGGTTCGACGGTACAAGGAACATCAAATTGAATTCCCTCAACGTATACATGGAAGAATCTCCATTCGCGTTGACGGCATTGTGCTTCATGTGTTCGATTTGTGAAGCGAAAATGATAATAGACAATGAAATCATGGAAATATCAGGAAATTTATATAAAAACAGCTGATGAAGGTTCAGTACGACGTGTTTTAATAAGTAAATTAACAAGAAGTAGAATTTTTCATACAAATTTTGACAATTTAAAACTGCTTCCGGGCCTACAAAACCGATAGAGATTAATTTGCCTCCCAAAATGGTTATCGCCACCAGATGTCGCCACTGTCATTCGTCATCGAGGATAAAGTGACAGCCAAGCTGTCCAGTTGCTGAAAATGTGTATAAACGCACAGCACCAGTCAACTGGTGATCTAAATATGGCGTGCCGTTGACGTTCAAGTAACTGGCGCCAATTACTGGTCAATGTGTAAATCAGCTATTATGAAATTTCACACATTGCTTTGCTACCTGTCTTTCTTCCAAAATGTATTATTTGTTGTCATGTTGGCAGTTCCGGACGAGCTGAGCTCACCCAACTACTGCACGAAACTGCCCTGTGGTTTCGTAACATTCAGTTTCTGCTAAAATGTCGGGCCCTTTTTTTATTCTTTATTTTGGAGACTTTCGGCCTCCTGGGCTGGTTCGTCTCAGTAAAAACGGCCGAAACCATGCCGGGATGTGCGCTTACTATTCATTTTACATGCACATACGGACAAGCAATTAACAATAAAACAATAAAACAAAAACAGATTTCGTCACGAGAATTTCTACGCATTTGAGCTTTTTTCCCCTGGTTTGACGAGGATGTCCGCTTGCCATGGCCCCAGGCCACAGATGGGGAATCCGCGCCACTCGAAGATGCCGACTGTTCTTGTTCCCCATATCGCGAAGGGGAAGGAACAAGGATCTTCGATTTAATCACAATTTTTTTGTTCAAATTTTAAAGTACAGATCGGCATCTTTCAAAAAACAGAGCAGTGCAGTAGTTTGTGAAGGGTCGTCGCCAAGCACATCTCGAATGCTCCCGCTGATCCCGTGTAAGTTCCGGAGGTTCTCATACTTTAGGCAAATACAGAGGATGTGTTCGACTGAATTGCGAACCTCACACAAGTCACAAAGGGGATGAAAGGGTCCTCTGTTGAAGTTGTGTGACATGTTGCAGGGGCCGGATAAGATTCGTTGCTTTCTCATCGTTTTGACGTCTTCGAATCTGGTGATGGATCCTTTGATTCTACGGAGGAACAGCGTCGCTTCAACGGGCCATTTTTCCGCCCAAAAAGTTTTGAACGTGTTGGCGAACCATAGTCTGATGTCGTCTAGCGGTACTTTTGTTGACCTATGGAGGTACCAACGTACACGGAACACCGGGAAACGAACAAAAGGGAAACACCACAGAGCAAACTGAACAACCACGGATACTTTCGGAGAGCAAAACAACAACGCGTCTTTACTGAATGATATATATTGTGGAATGAACAGAAGTGATTACAGTGTAGCCAGTTTATAAAATGTTTTCAAGTTCGACAAAGGACCCACAGAGCTCGCCCCAGCTCGAAAGTTGTTCCTGATTGTATCATCCACTTGGACCACCGGCAACCTCCAGTCGTTAGTCCCAAACCAAAGCTGTTTGGCTATCGATGGAAGGTTTGAGTGTGTCACCTGCTAAAAGATTTCGTTCGTTAAAAGACGGGTGGGTAATGTCGGGGACATAACCGGAGTGACGTAGGACTATACAAAGGGGACAGCTTTTGTTAAATATATATTTTAAATATATTGTTTTATTTTCTTCTCCTACGTGAATACCTACCTATCTACCTGAAAAATGGATTAGTTTACTGTTTACTCTTTATGAATATGTTGATGGTTCTGAAAAGAACCTTTGGTGTTGTGTTTTTGTTATCAATTGATATTCCCATCTTGTTCGGTTAAACCTTCCTGTTTAGCTATTGCGTTTGCCTCTCGCCACAGCTTTCACAGTTGGAAAATTTCTTCCCATCCAGCTTGTGACATGTTGTTCAGTAAATTACATTTAATACGACGTGCCGTGGAAACACTTTGCCACTCACTGAAACTAATTGTTGCCTTGATGAGCGCCGAACCGAAGCTGCTCTGTTCTTGATGCGGGTTTTCTGATTGTCGTGAGCAGCTTTGCAAGCCAACTCGAGCACTCCGACGGCCGAAACTCTATAATCGCTGTTAGGTATACTGGTGCTCCGGCACAAATCCGTTCGGCCTAGTTACCCTTGCGGAGCAATCAGTGAATGCGACCAACAGGGAACTGGAGACCTGCACGGTTGGAGTGAGACTTTGCCTTTCCCTTAACTTGTCCTCCTTTGTTACGTCCACGATGCCGATGCCGTACAACCACACGGGTTTACGGTTTGAAAGAAAATAAGATAAAATATCTTGGGGTCCGCGTGTTTTATACTCTAGCGGCACACACTCACAGGATAGAGACAAATCGGCATACTCAGCCAGAGCGAGTCCAACGAGACGAACGAATGAGCGTTAAAAGGGAGCGATGGCAAAAAAATACATTCATTACGATTTGTTCGCTCGTTGGATTCACATGCAGGCTAAAAAGGGTCCTTTTCAGGATCACAAAATTATCTTCAATCTAAAGAGTTTATTGTTTTGTTATCACTCGATATCCCCATCTAATTCGGCTAAACTTTTCTGTTTAGCGATTGCATTTGCCACTCGCCACAGCTTTCACAGTTGGAAAATTTCTTCCCATCCTGCTTGTGACATGTTGTACAGTAAATTATATTTAACGCGACGTGCCGAAGCACCACTCAGTGTCGCATTGGAGGCGATTTTAACCTGTAATTGAACATTTGCGATGACAGTGGTACATTGTCAACTTTCAATGTGGGGTCATAATTTGGACCCCGAACTCTATGTTTACAAAAATGTCCAACTAAATATGTCGCATTACAGGTCCGTCCAATTGGGGGTCTCCGTAGCCACATTGGTTGCGCGTTCGCTTAGTAAGCGATCGATCGTGAGTTCAAAACTCAGGGCCCTCATTGACCATCTTTGTGTTGTTACAGAATAGCTACGTCCACGCAACAATCATCAGCGATGGAGATCGATCCACGGTCGAAATAAGATCGATTCATCCATACAACTGCTCTGCTCTGCAAGACACATCGGGCTGTTGTTCTATAAATAACTCAACAATGATCAATCAACTGTCTTCGCTATCCGGTGGTCCAACTGGATAATGGAAGAACAGAAAGAATACTCTTACGCCTAAATGGCTACTGTGTGAATGTACCATATGTAATGGTATAGAAGGAATACTGACGAATGACAACTGTGTAATGTGCTAATTATAGATATGATAACCATGTGACATGTACACGATTGAAATTTGGCTCTGTTACATCTAAAATGCTAATGAGCCTTAAATAAATGAATGGGATAAAAAAAAGGTCCGTCCAATTAGCTAAATATCGAGATAAGTGTAAATTACTGTACTTTCAATCTAGAAGCAATTTAAGAATTGGTGAAAATCAATAAGCTCAGAACAACTGCCAAATTCACATACTCAAATGAATTTAATTGGCAAACAAATTATGAAAAAATCAATTTGTGTTTTATTATTATTTTGGATATTGTTTTAGAAAGCATTGAACTGTATTTCCTAAACTCTTTTTTCGAAGGTGTTTAATGGCCCTGAAAAGCGCCGTGTTTTATGGAATGGTTCCAATTTAGAAAACTTTGTACTCGTGGTTTTGAAAAAAACATTTCGAACGCCCTCGATGCCGCCTTGTTCTGGATTTGCCACCAAAGCAGATTGTAAAAAGAACAAACTTTTTTCTTCTGCTACCTGATGCCGTTTTGCGATTGCGTTTGCCACTCGCCACTCGCTGCAACTGCCTGTTGTTGTCTTGATGTGTTCTGTTCTGAATGCGGGTTTTCTTATCGTCGCGAGCAGCTTTACCAGCCAACTCGATCACTTCGGCGGCCGAAACTATATAATGCCGGCTAGGTGGACTGGTGCACTGGTACTAACGCGCTTGGCCTAGCTACCCTTGCTGAGCAATTGGCGGATACACGTACGGGGAACTGCACACCTGCACGGTTCGAGTGGGACTTTGCCTTTCCCTTAACTTGTCCTCCTTTGTTACGTCCACGATGCCGATGCCGTACAACCACACGGGTTTACGGTTTGAAAGAAAATAAGATAAAATATCTTGGGGTCCGCGTGTTTTATACTCTAGCGGTACACACTCACAGGATAGAGACAAATCGGCAGACTCAGCCAGAGGGGCGAGTCCAACGAGACGAACGAATGAGCGTTAAAAGGGAGCGATGGCAAAAAAATACATTCATTACGATTTGTTCGCTCGTTGGATTCACATGCAGGCTAAAAAGGGTCCTTTTCAGGATCACAAAATTATCTTCAATCTAAAGAGTTTATTGTTTTGTTATCACTCGATATCCCCATCTTGTTCGGCTAAACCTTCCTGTTTAGCGATTTGTTGCCACTCGCCACAGCTTTCACAGTTGGAAAATTTCTTCCCATCCAGCTTTGTGACATGTTGTACAGTAAATTATATTTAATGCGACGTGCCGAAGCACCACTCAGTGTCGCATTGGAGGCGATTTTAACCTGTAATCGGACATTTGCGATGACAGTGGTACAGTGTCGACTTTCAATGTGGGGTCATAATTTGGACCCCGAACTCTATGTTTACAAAAATGTCCAACTAAATAAGTCGCATTACATGTCCGTCCAATTAGCTTAATGTCGAACTAATTGTAAATTACTGTATTTTCAATCTGGAAACAATTTAAGAATTGGTGAAAATTTAATAATCAGGAAAGTCCCCAACTATCAATAAGCTCAGATAAGAATAAGCTCTGGCAAACAAATTATGAAAAAATCAATTTGTGTTTTATTATTATTTTGGATAATGTTTTAGAAAGCATTGAACTGTATTTCCTAAACTCTTTTTGGAAGGTTTAATGGCCCTGAAAAGCGCCTTGTTTTATGGAATGGTTCCTATTTAGAAAACTTAGTACTCGTGGTTTTGGAAAAAAACCATTTCGAACGCCCTCGATGCCGCCTTGTTCTGGATTTGCCACCAAAGCAGTTTGTATAAAGAACACTTTTTTCTTCTGCTACCTGATGCCGTTTTGCGATTGCGTTTGCCACTCGCCACTCGCTGCAACTGCCTGTTTTCTTGATGTCCATCGAACCGAATGTGTTCTGTTCCGAATGCGGGTTTTCTTATCGTCGCGAGCAGCTTTGCCAGCTAACTCGATCACTTCGGTGGCCGAAACTATATAACGCCGGCTAGGTGGACTGGTGCAGTTGTACTAACGCGCTCAGCCTAGCTACCCTTGCGGGGAACTTCAAATCAACACGGTTCGAGCGGGATTTTGCCTTTCCCTTCACTTTTCCTCCTTTACCATGTCCAGACATGGCTGCTTGGGTTGGTTTGTTGATGTGTTGTGATGCGAACCGATGTGGTGTACGGTTTGAATGAGAATGATCGTTACGGAAGGAAGGTCTTGAATTATAGAGACTTTAAACTTTTGCAGTTCATTCGTCTCTAGCCTTGTGAAAGGCCCTTTGAAAACTCTACTCTATTCTACTCCAGCGCTACCACCTCCGCCCTCTTGCCTTGAGAAAGGCACTCGATCCCTCGCCGTCCAGCCCGTCCAGCAACGATGTTGTCCAGTCGGTGTCCACACAAAGAATGATCGTTACGGCAGCGGAGCGGGGATTTTTAAGCTGACTGGCTGGCTCGAGAATTACGCATGTGTGAGACTGCGACCAATGTTTCGTTCATTTTTTTCTTTTTCCTTTTCAATCGTGCTTCATTCTATTTCGCTGCTGCTCTGGTTGCCCGTTTTGGTCGGTACGATTTGAGGAGCACAAAATGGACCAATCAAAAATGGGCACATAGGGCATTTTGACAATGCTTGATATTTCACAATTATTCAATTATTTATCTCATGAAAAATGAAATGTTATTCGTTATGATAGGTGCGTAGATATATTTCCTACCAATTGATGCAAAAACCTTTGCGATCTATTGAGAAATGCTCGAGTTATAAGCGTTCCAAATCTTGCATTTTTTCCTACTTGTTCAGTGCCTAGATTTCCATTTCACCCCCTATATCTTCCGGTTAGACGTAGTCCTACGTCAAAACAGTCAGGTGTGTCTCCTTACCTCCGCTGGTTTTAGCGAGAAAGCTCGCAGTTCTGGGAACTATCGCCGCGTCCACAAAAATGTCAAACGAAGGTTCTCCTATTTCGGCGCATATCGAGGCTGCTGGTATTGATGGTAGCAGACCAGAGATAATCCGTAGTGCATTGTTGTAAATCGGTGATAGAGTTTTTAGGAGTTTATCTCTGGCGGCTATTGATGATGGCTTTGGTGAGGCGGCTATTGTCACTTCGAGACCGTTGGTGAGGCGGCTATTGATGATGGCTTTGGCCACCCGTAAACGGATCGTTCGGTTGTTACTCCGGTGAGGTTTGGAGATGGTTTTTAAGAGGTTTAACCGGGTGGCACAGCTTTTCTTCACCTCGTCGAAATGGTGCTGGAAGTTCAGGTTGCAATCGACCACCACTTCCAGGATTCTCAACGTTCTACGACGGGGAATGCGGTCGTTGTAGATTTTGACTCCCGAATTGCAACCTTGGTGTTTGTGACTGCATACCACCATGTGACCACTCTTTTGCGCCGAAAGTCGAAAACCTCGTTCGACAGCCCATTTACCGATAGCATTGGTAGCTGCCTGGATCTTGATGCGTGGTGCTCTGTGCGTGTTCCCCACCACTACCAAAAGGAAGTCATCCGCATACGTGAATACGCATACTCCCTTCGGTATAACCCGGAACAGGCTGTTCATCGCTATCAGGAAGAGGGTGACGGCTAAGACGGAACCTTGAGGTACACCAGTTTCTTCATGAAGGCGCCTGGAGCTGGTGTTCCCGACTTTTACCTCAAAGGTCCGGTTTGTCTCGGACAAACAAACAAAGAGCAGCAGATTGCCGTCGACCCCCCAGTCAGCCAGTGTTTTAAGAACTAATGGAATCCAGGTTCGGTTGTACGCCTTCTCTAGATCCAGGGCTACCAGATGCTGTCGATTTTTTCTGGCCTCAGCTACCACCTCTCAAGGGATGCGAAATACGTGTTTGTATCCATCCCCGGTCGAAAGGCAAACTGTCGGCAGTCCAACTTCTTGTTTTCGGTCAGGTAGGTGACGAGCCGTCGGTTCGCCATCCTCTCTAGGGTCTTGGATGTACAAGTGGTCAAGGATATTGGCCGGTATCCTTTCACGGAGCAGCTGTTCTGGCCGACTTTGGGGATGGGGATCACAATACTACGTCTCCATTCCGCTGGGAAGTCGTACTTCAACCAGAGATCATTAAAAATGTCGAGGAGAGTGGTTTGACCTAACGGGGACAGCTGCTTGATCATCTTATAACCGATGTGATCGGGACCAGTGGACTCCCCTTTGGTGGAGCGCAGAGCGACGATGAGTTCTTCGACGGAGAAGGGTTTGTTGAACGGTTTTCCAACCCGATCATTCGGAACCACGAATCGATCGACTGAGTTCGTGTCCGCTTTTTGCTGTCGGATGAACTCGAAATCGTATCCCGAAATCGACGACAGTTCAGCGAAATATTCCCCTAGCATGTTCGCAGTGTCGACTGGATCGCTGTAGGTCGTGCCATTCGCTTGCAGGATAGGGGTTTGGAATCTTCTTTTCCCATTCAGCGCGTTAACACGTCTCCATAGGTCCGCAGAGGACTGGCTTTCGTTGATGGATTCCAGGAAGCCGGTCCAGCTGTCTAGTTTGGCCCGTCTCACTACTCGCCTCACCCTTATGTGCTGCGCTCGGTATCTGTTCATTGCCGTTTCTTTCTCCGGACCATCGTGCCGGATTTGTTTTGTCGCACGCAGGAACTTCCTTCGTTTCTTGATTTCAGACCATCAGTGCAGCGCTCTCTTTCCAGGGTTGGGCTTTGTTTTAGGGATGGCGGATTCTGCTACCTCGGTGATGATTTCGTTGAGCTTCTGCATGGTGGTCAGGTTGTCTCGGGCGATCAGGTGGCTGGAGGAAGCCCTGTAGAAATCCCAGTCAAATGTCGGGCCCTGATAATTTTGAACGCTAGCATTGATTCAGGAAAAAAAACTAGTTAGTTCATTCCATTTGCTTATTTTTACTTTTAATAACAACTCTTTTCCTATGTAGTGAACTATTAAAAGAAAAGTAACATTACATCACAGATTTAAAAAATCTTCCCAATCTTCCCACCCATCTCGCTACGGTGGTACCTGTACAACGCTGTACACATACAGCGCTAGTACAGCTGTATGTCTGTCCCTGGTATAACAGAGCAGAACACTCTTTAAGAAGAATTTTATTTGGGGACTTGGAACAAACGTCTTTTGCAATCGCAATTTCCTTGAAAGCCATTGGTTTATTTTCCATCACCAACCGACACCGAGACTCGATTTGTTCTCTTGAACTGAAACATAAAATAAGATAGAGTGTTACGAAACCACAGGGCAGTTTCGTGCAGTAGTTGAGTGAGTTCAGCCCGTCCGTAGCTGCCAACGTGACGACTGTCAAAAACATAAACAAAACGTGTACGACAAAAGAGTGGCGAGTTGTTGCGGAAACTATTACAAATTTATTAAGGTAAATGATTTTGGTTTGTCCAGTCGAAAATATGATCATGGTTTGCCCACTTTTTTGAATGCTCTAATTCAGCGCTCCTGTGTCAAATAAGGCCTTCGAATGTTTCGAAACATATAAATGAAATTGCCTTTTACACGATTTATAGTAGTTTGATAGTATATTTTTACGAAATCACATGTTTTAAAGGATTATAAAATACATCTTCTATTTGTGTCAATGCGCCCCTCATTCGAGCTAACTTTTAATCGATCACCAGATGATTATTTGGCACGTATTCAGACCTTTTCTGGATTACAACACTTATAAATATTGTAAACATCATGCTTGCTCACCATTTGTATCGGATTTACATAGCTAAACCATTAAATTAACGCATTTTGATGAACTCAATTCTGATCATGAGTTGTCCAATTCAATAATGTTGTTTTGTCCACATGATTTCTATGGCAACCGCTTGGCGCGCTGCAGTTTTTGACGTAGGACTACGTCTTTCATTTCTATACCGGGGTGTAGAATCAAAGTTTCGAAAACGAAAGCGTTACGCCGGAGACCGAGATTTTGAGCGTTAATAGCTCCTAAACAACTGAACGAAATGGTATGATAAACACTTCATTCGAAAGATAAAATGTCTACGCGTTATATACTTGTTACTTTTTGATCCAAAAACTTGTTTCAATAGTCTTAAAATTGCTTTCAAAACAGGCTATTGAAATCACCAATCGGTATATAAGCGAGCGGCGCTCGGAAATCCACTCAGTTCTAATTGAACAGCGATTGGAGCATGTTGTCGCTGTTGCGGTGAAGCTCTTTATTTATCATGAAAGCGCGGATGAACGGTGTCACCAAGAGCCTGTTTGTGCACCCTAGGCCAGAAGGGAATCTATCAGGAGGAGAGTGATGCCACAAACGGTTCCCTGGGAAGACATCGCTACACACACATACACGCGCGGCTATTAACAGGTGGTTATCGAGTTGGCATTAACCACTGGTGGGCTTCCAGTATCGAGGAAAATGTGGAAATATCTAATCGTTACTGAAAATAATCTGCCAGTTCCTCTGGGAATTTTCAAAATATATTCATGTGAAAGAGTTTAATTGAATGTTTTCTATCCATGTAACACTGTGACCAAATATGTTTCAATCAAGTGCTATTAACAGGTGGTTATCGAGTTGGCATTAACCACTGGTGGGCTTCCAGTATCGAGGAAAATGTGGAAATATCTAATCGTTACTGAAAATAATCTGCCAGTTCCTTTGGGAATTTTCAAAATATATTCATGTGAAAGAGTTTAATTGAATGTTTTCTATCCATGTTACACTGTGACCAAATATGTTTCAATCAAGTGCTATTAACAGGTGGTTATCGAGTTGGCATTAACCAATGGTGGGCTTCCAGTATCGAGGAAAATGTGGAAATATCTAATCGTTACTGAAAATAATCTGCCAGTTCCTTTGGGAATTTTCAAAATATATTCATGTGAAAGAGTTTAATTGAATGTTTTCTATCCATGTAATACTGTGACCAAATACATTTGGTTTTATGGTTTTTCAATCAATCGCAATTAACAGGATAGCTTCAGAAGATTATTCTTCCCCATCAGTAGGATATTTCCGTATCCAATATTGTATGCGCCCGCAATCGATTATTGCTCAGTCGCCGAAAGTTCCGAGCTCAGAGAGTTCATTCCCCTCTAGTTTGCCTTCCAAATTGCCATCGTAAACCACACCTTCTCTCGATTCAATCACACACAAAAAGCATACTTAAGCGATATTCTGGTGGTGAGACACATTCATTTTTCGTGAGGACATCGACAAGACAACATCGTTGCCTAACGTGCTGGAGGAGGTGGACGGCGAAGGATCGACACATACACGCGCAGAACTCTTTCCGTTAGGATGCCATTCAGCATCGAGAAAGTTCCGGAAAGATCTAATCATTGCTGGAAAATAATCTGCCAGTTCCTTTGGGAATTTTCAAAATATATTCATGTGAAAGAGTTTAATTGAATGTTTTCTATCCATGTAACACTGTGACCAAATATGTTTCAATCAAGTGCTATTAACAGGTGGTTATCGAGTTGGTATTAACCACTGGTGGGCTTCCAGTATCGAGGAAAATGTGGAAATAACTAATCGTTACTGAAAATAATCTGCCAGTTCCTCTGGAAATTTTCAAAATATATTCATGTGAAAGAGTTTAATTGAATGTTTTCTATCCATATTATACTGTGACCAAATATGTTTCAATCAAGTGCTATTAACAGGTGGTTATCGAGTTGGCATTAACCACTGGTGGGCTTCCAGTATCGAGGAAAATGTGGAAATAACTAATCGTTACTGAAAATAATCTGCCAGTTCCTCTGGGAATTTTCAAAATATATTCATGTGAAAGAGTTTAATTGAATGTTTTCTATCCATATTACACTGTGACCAAATATGTTTCAATCAAGTGCTATTAACAGGTGGTTATCGAGTTGGCATTAACCACTGGTGGGCTTCCAGTATCGAGGAAAATGTGGAAATATCTAATCGTTACTGAAAATAATCTGCCAGTTCCTTTGGGAATTTTCAAAATATATTCATGTGAAAGAGTTTAATTGAATGTTTTCTATCCATGTAACACTGTGACCAAATATGTTTCAATCAAGTGCTATTAACAGGTGGTTATCGAGTTGGCATTAACCACTGGTGGGCTTCCAGTATCGAGGAAAATGTGGAAATATCCAATCGTTACTGAAAATAATCTGCCAGTTCCTTTGGGAATTTTCAAAATATATTCATGTGAAAGAGTTTAATTGAATGTTTTCTATCCATGTAACACTGTGACCAAATACATTTGGTTTTGTGGTTTTTCAATCAATCGCAATTAACAGGATAGCTTCAGAAGATTATTCTTCCCCATCAGTAGGATATTTCCGTATCCAATATTGTATGCGCCCGCAATCGATTATTGCTCAGTCGCCGAAAGTTCCGAGCTCAGAGAGTTCATTCCCCTCTAGTTTGCCTTCCAAATTGCCATTGTAAACCACACCTTCTCTCGATTCAATCACACACAAAAAGCATACTTAAGCGATATTTTGGTGGTGAGACACATTCATTTTTCGTGAGGACATCGACAAGACAACATCGTTGCCTAACGTGCTGGAGGAGGTGGACGGCGAAGGATCGACACATACACGCGCAGAACTCTTTCCGTTAGGATGCCATTCAGCATCGAGAAAGTTCCGGAAAGATCTAATCATTGCTGGAAAATAATCTGCCAGTTCCTTTGGGAATTTTCAAAATATATTCATGTGAAAGAGTTTAATTGAATGTTTTCTATCCATGTAACACTGTGACCAAATATGTTTCAATCAAGTGCTATTAACAGGTGGTTATCGAGTTGGTATTAACCACTGGTGGGCTTCCAGTATCGAGGAAAATGTGGAAATAACTAATCGTTACTGAAAATAATCTGCCAGTTCCTCTGGGAATTTTCAAAATATATTCATGTGAAAGAGTTTAATTGAATGTTTTCTATCCATGTAACACTGTGACCAAATATGTTTCAATCAAGTGCTATTAACAGGTGGTTATCGAGTTGGCATTAACCACTGGTGGGCTTCCAGTATCGAGGAAAATGTGGAAATAACTAATCGTTACTGAAAATAATCTGCCAGTTCCTCTGGGAATTTTCAAAATATATTCATGTGAAAGAGTTTAATTGAATGTTTTCTATCCATGTAACACTGTGACCAAATATGTTTCAATCAAGTGCTATTAACAGGTGGTTATCGAGTTGGCATTAACCACTGGTGGGCTTCCAGTATCGAGGAAAATGTGGAAATATCTAATCGTTACTGAAAATAATCTGCCAGTTCCTTTGGGAATTTTCAAAATATATTCATGTGAAAGAGTTTAATTGAATGTTTTCTATCCATGTAACACTGTGACCAAATACATTTGGTTTTGTGGTTTTTCAATCAATCGCAATCAACAGGATAGCTTCTGAAGATTATTCTTCCCCATCAGTAGGATATTTCCGTATCCAATATTGGATGCATAAAACCTTGTGCCTCCAACGTAACGCTCTCGTTTTCGAAGTTCTTCAAATATTCATTCATTCAGAATGAATTCAGATTCAACTTCATACAAATGATCTCTAAATCAACGATAGTCCTACGTCACCCTTGCGGTTATACCATAGATATAACCCACTTCCTGTTTTTATGTTTGTTTATGGTGTGCTTCGCGCATAGCAGAAGTATGGTTTTTCTGTGTTGATTGTGTTGAGGTGAACACTTCTAAAATGCCCAAGAAAAGGCAATATTCTGAAGAAAGCCTAAATTATGAATGAATCAATATTATGACAGTAAACTCAAGCAATGATGAATGCAACATCTAATTGTGAATTCGAATGTTTTCATTCAAAAATGGAGATTTCTATAACCGGACAAACCATGATCATTTTTTTGGGCAAACCATGATCATAGGTGGTCAAACCATGATCATAATTCTTCTTTAAGGAAAATCGTTAAAAAACATAAAAATTTGAATAATTTCAACACCTTATGGTAGTATTAGCAACTAGAGACTTGGGGCAAACCCAAACTCGTATCGATTATGTGTGATTTTCATGAAGAAAAATCGATTTGCATTTACTAGTTGCGTAAAAACACCCCAAATTGGACAAACCAAGATCATTTACCCTATTCTAAAGTTAGAACCTAATCTCACAATATTTATCGTATTCTACGGTTGGTAAAATTTATTCCTAAAATTATACTTATGCTATATGTACAACCTATTCTTACAGTTATTTACAAGTATTATAATTACTATTATAACTTACTATTCCAACAGTTAAAAGTAGAGATAAAGGTAATGAATTATGAATTAAATTAAACTAAACTAATAGCTAATAATACGGTTTGGTTAGCAGTTTGCTTTCATTCAGAATTAGCAGATTTCGGATAAACACGGAAGATAAAACGAAAATGTAAGTAAAGTTATGTAATTGTAAACATTGAATTAAAAAAATATATTTCAGCTTTGAGGCTGCGAGTTAGCTGCTATCTGGACGTTTTTTTTACCCCATCCGAATATTTTTCAAAGATTTTCCGGCGGTATGAATCCAGAAAAGCAGATCGTGAGTCACTGTGCGAAGTGTGACCGACCGGACACGGTGGACAACTTAGTGGGATGCGATACGTGCGAGACGTGGGTACATTTTGGATGCACACGCGTGAGTGATTCGATTGTCAATCGCAGCTGGAAATGCGACCAATGTCGTGCTCGTCCAGGGTAGATCTCAATCTAAGAATGATGGAGGAACAGAAGGCCATGCGAATGAGAATAATTCTGGAGGAAGAAGCAGCTCGGGCCGCCACGAGGAAGAAGCTAGCTGAGTAGCATCTTTCCAACGGTCGTAGCCTAAGTAGATCAGCAGTCTGCTGCTCCAGTTCCTACTACTTCAAGCCCCATCGCGTCGAACATCCCTGTTCCGGCAACTTCTGCCCCAGCGTCAATTTTTACGCCAATTTCGATGGAAGTTTCCAGCAGCGTCGAGTGTGCTGAGGGAATGATCGTCCCTCAAGTTCAAAGTCCGGTGACGTCAAGACAACACATCGAAACTACCCTCCGATCGCAAGTAAGCTCATCGTCGCTGACTAGATGCTATTCCTCTATCGGAATCAACTCCTACGGGGCAATGAATGCCGGAAGGGCTCCATTGAATAAAACTGCTCCGCCTTCGATTGTCGACTTTCCTTTTGTACTTAGTCGCAATCCTCTACCAGAGAAACATAGTGAAATAAATCAAATAATTACGAGTAGGCCATCGGGATGTGATAATGCGATCGCGTCTTCGATTAGTAAAGGGCCAATGTTACACGATAGATTAACAGAGGGAAGTGTACCAGAAGTTCTTCCTTTACACTATGGGTCCAGTCATATACCTACGCCCATTTGTAATCCTATGTTCCCAACTTCCGATCCAAGTCTTGGTCAAAATCATAAGATAAATAATTTGATGCAAAACTTCCACAACATCGTCGCCACTAATCCACCAATGTCATTTCACAATGAGGGCCCGGGTAGCCTGACAAACGGGTATCCAGTAGGTTCACAAAACCTTGCTCCTTCAGTAACGATGGGAATTTCTCGTTCAATGTTAAGTTTCGGATGTCAACCTACATGGAGCAACGCGAATATTATCAGTACGAGCGTAGCTGGAACGAAGGGTGAAATAGAGTCGGTCCCCGTAAATCAAATTCCGGTTTTATCGCAAAGAAGGTTGATCCTTAACGTCGGTGAAGTTCCAGGGACATCCAATGTATCGATACCGACTACATCTAACGTAATTTTTCTTCAATTTGGGACTCATCAACAACCCGCTACACCAGTTCGAAATGGGCCATCTGTTGAACAGATGGCGGCGAGACAAGTGATGCCACGGGACTTTCCAAACTTTGCTGGTGATCCGCAGGACTGGCCGTTGTTTTACAGCTCGTATTGCAACTCCACAGAAGCGTGTGGATATACGGATTCGGAAAACTTGGCAAGATTGCAGCGCTGTTTAAAGGGTAGTGCTTTAGAAGCAGTTCGGAGCCGTTTGCTGATGCCACAGTCAGTGCCATACGTTATCGATGTTGTATGGTCGACCAGAAATCCTGATTTATTATCTCCTTCAAAAGCTGCGGACAGCACCTTCTCCAAAAATAGATAATTTACAGACGCAGATTAGCTTCTGTCTCGCGGTACAAAACGTCGTAGATCACATGTCTATCGCCAATCTTACTGATCATCTGAGGAATCCGACGCTGCTTCACGAGCTAGTAGAGAAACTGCCACCTCAAATCAAGATGCAGTGGTCCTACTACAAGAACAAATTTGCTAGTGTCAACCTAGCGACCTTTAGCGCTTTCATGTCCGAACTGGTGATGATGGCTTCGGATGTTACGCTTCCAATGGACGCTCTCACTCTAAACTCGAAAGCTGGTAAACCGAATAGAGAAAAGTCGATGTTGTACACACATACTGAGGACCTGTGGGAGAACCAATCCGAGGTTACAGTGGAAATTCAGACGCCAGTGGAACAGGCGAAGAAGACATGCGTGTATTGTGGTAAACAACATCACGAGATCGCTCAAAGCGCTCGATGTCGATGGTAGGTGGAAGGTAGTGAAGGAGAGAAACCTGTGCAGGAGTTGCCTCGTACCCCACCGGAAATGGCCATGTCGTACCAAAGAGTTTCAGTTTGAGTTGGACAGGCAATATATCGAGAGAAGAAAAGGAATCCCAACGAATCAGCGTTATAATCAGCGGTGACGACAAGAAGTTCGAACTCCATAACGTGAGAACTGTTCAGCAGCTCCAGTTACCCGCGCAGACGATGTGCTACGAAGCTCTAGTTCATACCTATCACCACCTGAAGGGCCTTCCTGTTCGCAGTTACACGGATGCAATCTTATTTCGATATCTACCAGTAACGATACATGGAAATGGCAAGCACATCAGAACCTATGCGTTTCTGGATGACGGATCAAATTCTACTCTTTTGGAGAGCAATATTGCCTCCGCTCTAGGCTTCAAGGGACCCACCGATGGTTTCAGTTTAAGTTGGACAGGAAATATATCGCGAGAAGAAAAAGAATCCCAACGAATCAGCGTTATAATCAGCGGTGACGACAAGAAGCTCGAACTCCATAACGTGAGAACTGTTCAGCAGCTCCAGTTACCCGCGCAGACGATGCGCTACGAAGCTCTAGTTCATACCTATCACAACCTGAAGGGCCTTCCTGTTCGCAGTTACACGGATGCAATCCCGGGAATCATCATCGGTATAGAGCATATCCGACTACTAACTGCGTTGGAAACACGAGAAGGAAGAGATAATGAGCCGGTAGCAACAAAAACGTGTCTTGGATGGTGCATCTTAGGGAAAAACTCCGACAGTGGAGCTACGACGGAGCAGCTGAATCTACATTTAGCTAGCGAATTGAAAGTCTGTGGAACGCATCAGTGGGTGACGGAAGAACGGAATGTAACAGTGAAACCAGAACCAGAAGGAGACAAACGGACAATTTATAGTGGTAACGGCACGCAATTCATGGGTGATAGTAACCCAGGAGGCTACAGAAGAGGTGAGATCCAGGATATCTATGAGGACCGTGCGGTCATGCCCCCGAACGATAACACAAACTGGCCTTTCAATCCACCGTTAACAGCTCTTGTGGGTGGTTCAAAGACAGTTATGTCAGCGATTGTGGATCACCTACATCATCCGAACGACGATGTTCTGGAGACGGTAGTGCTGGAGGCTGAGGCCATCGGCAACTCCAGGCCGCTCACATACATCCCTTTAAAGTCGATGGAGCAGAATTTACGCACACTGAATGATTCCGATACCAAGGGCCAGAGATGTCGACACGGTTGGAAGGAGGGACCCTGCGTGACAGATTGCGTCTGTCAGTGCTTGGCGGATCAATCTGGAGTATGGTGACGGTCCGGAACTACACGGGCAGGGGTATGTTACGAAACCACAGGGCAGTTTCGTGCAGTAGTTGAGTGAGTTCAGCCCGTCCGTAGCTGCCAACGTGACGACGACTAATAAACGACGAGAAACGTCAGGAAGTGGAACACGATGCAAACTGTCAAAAAACATAAACAAAACGTGTACGACAAAAGAGTGGCGAGTTGTTGCGGAAACTATTACAAATTCTCACAATATTTATCCTATTCTAAGGTTGGTAAAATTTATTCCTAAAATTATACTTATGCTATATGTACAACCTATTCTTACAGTTATTTACAAGTATTATAATTACTCTTATAACCTACTATTCCAACAGATAAAAGTAAAGATAAAGGTAACGACTAAACTAATAGCTAATAGTACGGTTTGGTTAGCAGTTTGCTTTCATTAAGAATTAGCAGATTTCGGATAAACACGGAAGATAAAACGAAAATGTAAGTAAAGTTATGTAATTGTAAACATTGAATTAAAAGAAATATTCCAGCTTTGAGGCTGCGAGTTAGCTGCTATCTGGACGTTTTTCTTACCCCATCCGAACATAGAGTATATTACAAACCTAGCTTTAACCGTAAAAGACTTACCCTTCAAATTTTCAATGCTCTTATTGCCACAGTTCCAGTCATTTTAACATCACTATTTTGCCCTTATCCATCAACATTTTCATATATACAATTTTTCCTGACAGTGTATGTACAATAATTTATATTTAATGCGACATGTCGAGGCAACACTCATAGCGAATTCGTTTTTAAAACTGAGTCAGTGCCACACTGACTCTGTAATAAAAAAACGTTTTCAGTTTCACGAATGCGGTGGTTTGTTGGTGTGCGTTATATAGTCTGATTTGTTTATATTTGCGACGACAAATGTACAGTGTCGACGTCTGGTGGCGATATTAGTGCTTGGGAGGTAAATTATTCTCTATCAGATCAAAAGGGTCAAGTGCAGTGTAACAATATAAAAGTTTGAATGAAAATTTTTACTTCATATTGTTTGATTACCTAACACATGTAGTCATGTAGTCCATGTAGTCCGTTTGTCGATGCATTTCCTGTTTGTTCCACAAATAATTACTATTATAATATAAAATCATCGTTAGACACAGTTTTCGTTCAATGTTTCTGCGATATCGGAAAAAAAACCTCTTATTTCATCACATCAAATAAATATTCGATACGTTAAAGTAAATTTTCATTCATAATTTTGATTTTTAAAGCAGGTTTATTCCACCTGAATATCCATCATTATTTTCGCCTCCCAATGAAAGCACACGTAGCTTAACGCCGTCTACTCGAATACACTCTTCAAAATCAGAATCTGAATTGGACTACGATTCCAATAACACAAAAGCAAGAGCAGCAGGTTTTCCATCTTCATAGTTTTTATTTTCCAAAACAATACTCGGAACTTGACAGTTCAGTATAGTTGTATTGGTGAACTCGAGTGCCAACCCGTGAAACATCTCAGTGCGAAACTAACAGCTTTCGGGGCGAGCCAGTGCGACACTGAGTGCGAAACTGAGTGAATAAAACAGGAAGTGGGTTATATCTATGGTATAACCGCAAGGGTGACGTAGGACTATCGTTGATTTAGAGATCATTTGTATGAAGTTGAATCTGAATTCATTCTGAATGAATGAATATTTGGAGAACTTCGAAAACGAGAGCGTTACGTTGGAGGCACAAGGTTTTATGCATCCAATATTGGATACGGAAATATCCTACTGATGGGGAAGAATAATCTTCAGAAGCTATCCTGTTGATTGCGATTGATTGAAAAATCACAAAACCTAATGTATTTGGTCACAGTGTTACATGGATAGAAAACATTAAAATAAACTCTTTCATATGAATGTAATTTTAAATTCCCAGAGGAACTGGCAGATTATTTTCAGTAACGATTAGATATTTCCACATTTTCCTCGATACTGGAAGCCCACCAGTGGTTAATGCTAACTCGATAACCATCTGTTAATAGCACTTGATTGAAACATATTTGGTCACAGTGTTACATGGATAGAAAACATTCAAATAAACTCTTTCACATGAATGTATTTTTAAATTCCTAGAGGAACTGGCAGATTATTTTCCGGATCTTTCTCGATCCAAACGGAAAGAATTCCGTGCGTGTATGTGTGTGTGTGTAGCGGCTGCTTCGAGATCTTCCCGGGGAACCGTTTGTAGCATCACTCTCCTCCTGATGGATTCCCTTCTGGCCTAAGGTGCACAAACAGGCTCTTGGTGACACCGTTCATCCGCGCTTTCATGATAAATGAAGAGCTTCACCACAACAGCGACAACATGCTCCAATCGCTGTTCAATTAGAACTGAGTGGATTTCCGAGCGGCGCTCTATAAGCGAGTGATTTCAATAGCCTATTTTGAAAGCATATTTAAGACTATTGAAACAAGTTTTTGGATCAGAAAGTAACAAGTATAGAACGCGTAGACATTTTATCTTTCGAATGAAGTGTTTATCATACAATTTCGTTCAGTTGTTTAGGAGCTATTAACACTCAAAATCTCGGTCTCCGGCGTAACGCTTTCGTTTTCGAAACTTTGATTTTACACTCCGGTATAGAAATGAAAGACGTAGTCCTACGACAAAAAAAAACGTTTTGACAGCAATTAGGCACTGAGGTTGAAACTGAAAAAAAACGAATTCGCTATCAGTGTCGCATTGTGGGCGGTTTTGACTTGACATTGGCGATGAGAGTGGTACAGTGTCGAGGCCTGGTGGAGACTTTCAATGTGGGGCCATAATTTGGGCCCCGAATTCGATGTTTACAAAAATGTCCAATTAGAGGTAAAAATGTCCAATTAACTGCATCTATAAGGTCGTGTACATCGATGGACATGAGCGAAAAAAAGAGCTTGAGCCTTACCACTCACTGCCAGGGGTTAGACATCAATTGAATATAGGCTACTCAAAATCGAAATCAATATGGCGTCATTTGTTTACCAACATATCATTTGCGAGGTTTGAAATCGTTGAAATTATTGGCGAATAAGGTGGAACAATTGGACCGGAATTGAAAAGACACAACTAAAAGATTAAACGTCTGTATTTAACGGTTGTAGTTTTCAAAGTGATAGAGAAAAAAAATTGACAAGCAATGGTTGCTTCGACTCGACGTTGCTCGCTGCGTTGCTACTCACAACACTCCTCCTCAACGCTGCTGCTGTAGACCTTACTGGTGTCGAAGTTTCTCCAGACGTTCCCGTGGAAGTGGTTTCGCAGTACTCGTATTGGACAACACCTTTCGTCTTCAAGTCCTTCGCGTAATGGAATTTGCTGGAAATGTGCTTTGTACGATCACTGAACTTTTCGGAATCCAACATCTTCAAGCAGATTTGGTTGTCCTCGAACAACATCACTCCGGTTTGTTCTCCTAGGTTCTCTAATAATTTCTGCAACCAGATCGCTTTTCGTGATGCGTCGGAAAGTGCCACGAACTCCGCCTCTGCCGTAGACAGTGAGACGCAGGTTTGCTTGCGACACGCCCAAGAAATAGTGCCTCCACAGAACTGGAAGACAAACCCGCTGTTGGATTTCCGATCGCTGCGACATTCAGCCCAATCGGCATTAGCGTAACCAACCAGACCGGAAGAATCGCCACTACTGCTTAGTCGAAGTTTTAAATCAGCTGTCCCCTTTAAGTAACGAACCATTCGCTTTACTTCGTTCCAGTCACGCTGGGTTGGGCAACTTACTTTACGACTCAGTATCGAAATTGCTGCTGCGATGTCGGGCCTACTGTTGACTGCGATATACAACAACTGCCCAACTATCTTCTGGTATTGTTGATTACTTGGGTGCAGGTCCCTGCCCTCGTCCTCGTCTGTCTTACTGTATCCTGGATCAATTGGCACGGTTGACACTTTTGCGTCTTGTAGACCAACAGAACGAACAACGTCTTCGATATACTTCCGTTGGCTGATGAGGAAGTCTCCAATCTGATCTCGGTGGACCTCGATTCCCAGGTAAAACCCAACGTCGCCCAGGCTACTGATTTGGAAATTTCTGGTAAGTGTTTGCTCCAATGCTTCGATGATGCGTTTGTCCTCACTAGCCACGATGAGATCGTCTACGTACACGAGAACATAGCATCGCTTTCTACCAGTTTGCTTCCTGTATAAGCAAGGGTCAGCATCGCACCGATCAAAACCATCTGCTTCCAACACCTCGTGCAGTCGCTGGTTCCAAGAACGAGCCGCTTGTTTGAGCCCGTACAAACTTTTCTTCAGACGGCATACCTTGCCTTCCATACCGCTGACGACAAACCCGGGAGGTTGCTTCATGAAGATCGCCTCCTCAAGGTTGCCGTCCAGGAACGCCGTTTTCACGTCGAACTGCTTGACACTCATCTTTTTCTTTGCTGCAACGGACATCATGGTGCGGAACGTGGTATGTCGAACAACTGGCGCAAAAACTTTGTCGTAGTCCATTCCACAATGTTGGCTGAATCCCTGAACTACCAACCTAGCCTTGTATCGAACTACATTACCTTTTTCATCTTGCTTCCGTTTGAACACCCACTTGCATCCGATGGCGCGTCTCCCAGCCGGTAGGACAACCAAATCCCAAGGTTCGTTCGCTTCAATTGATTCTAGCTCTTCCATCATCGCGTGACGCCACTTGGTGCTGTCCGGACAAGACAACGCTTGCTTTAATGATTTCGGCTCCTCCTGGATCGACGTTTCTGCTGTACATGCATACTGCTTAAGTGTTACACCAAGGTTGGATCGTGTTGACCTACGGGGCATATCGACATCCACATGCTGCGAGCTGCCCGCCATAGTATCGAAGAGTGGGTCAGTTTCAACTCCTTCTTCATCAGGACCATTATCGTCGTCGACTTCCTCGTCATCACCAGACTCGATTGTTGCTACCACGAACACTGGATCTACACGTTGGAAATTTATGGATGGAACAATCAATCTTTCCTCCACCGGCTCTGGTCCCAGCCCACAAGACGATAGGAGTTTCACATCACGACTAATGGTTACTTTTCCTTTAGTCTCGTCCACCAGGCGGTATGCCTTCGATGTCTCGCTGTAACCGACGAACCTCAGCTTGACTGCCTTGCTATCTAGCTTACCTCGCTTCACTGATGGCACATAACAGTATGCGTCTACGCCAAACCGCTGAATGTGTCCAAGATTGGGCTTCCTTCCAAACCACCGCTGATATGGTGTGCCGGTGATCGACCGCGACGGCAACCGGTTCTGCATGTAGTTTGCTGTCACCACCGCCTCTCCCCAGAAGCGTTTATTCTGATTTCCATCGATGAGCATGCACCTAGCCATCTCGACGAGATACCGGTTCTTCCTTTCGGCAACCCCGTTCTGCTGTGGGGTATACGGTGCCGTCAGCTGCCCAATGATCCCATTATGCTTCAGGAACGCCTTGAATTTCTCACCGATGTACTCACCACCCCGATCTGACCGCAGAATTTTCGGTTTCCTTCCAAACTGCCTGATGACAAGCTCAACGTACTCCTGCAGCTTCTGGATCGCTTCGGATTTCTCACGTAACAAATAGACGACCGTGTATTTGCTGTGATCGTCGATGAACGTGATGAAGTATCGCCTTCCGCCCACAGTCTGCGTACGCATTGGTCCACAAATATCGGTGTGAACCAAGTCCATTACTGCAGACGATACATTTCCTGGAACCTTAGGGAATGGCACCCTGTGCAGCTTCCCTTCAATGCACACTTCGCATGGGCCAATACAACTGCAACTCTTCACTTTTACGCCATCAGCTATTGTCTGCAATTTCAGCACCGCTTCACAGTCCCTATGGCCGAACCGCCTATGCCAGGCATGGACACAATCATTACTCGATACTGCTATGGATGCACTCTCGATGGTTTGCCGAAGCACGAACAAATTTCCAACGGACTCCGCCGTCGCGCTCAGTTTGTCACCTCTCATGATTCTCGCACTGCTTGCATCGAATGTAACGGTAAAACCTCTTTGCATCAGCCGCTTCACAGACAACAAACTTGACATCATTTCTGGTATGAACAGAGCACACTCAACTTGCACTGCACGTTCTTGACCGAAACCATCAATAACGTTTATCCGTCCAGCACCCCGGCCTTTAGAACACACCTTCGTCCCGTTGGCAATCCACACGTTCTCTGTAATTAATTCATCCAGATCCTCGAAGAAATTACGGTAGTTTGCAATGTGACAGGTTGCGTCGGAATCCAAAATCCACCGCTTTCCGGCTTGATTGGCACATCCAGTGAGAAACGCGTAGTGATCTTCGTCGTCATGATGCGTGACATGGTTTGCTTTATGCTGCTTGGTTACCGCTTTCGGTTGCTTGGATACCGGACCGCTTCCTTTCGCAGCTTTCCACGCTCGGAATTTTTCACAACTTGCCTTCTGGTGACCCAACTTTTTGCAGTAAAAACACCGATCTTTTTCAGTCTTCGAATCTGCATACAGCACGGCTTCGGAATCTCCTTCATCACTTTTGCGCTGCCTCTTCTTCTGCCACTCGTCAATAAGCTTGCTCTTCACCATGTCCAGGGTTAAATCCTCCTCCGGTCGGGATTCAAGAGCGGTTACCAATGTCTCGTACTCCTCTGTCAGACCGCTGAACAAAATGGTCACACACAACTGTTCGTCCAGGATCTTCTGTGGCATTAAAATGTTGAGCTTTTCAAACAAATCCGTCATCTTTGATACGTGCGCTTCCATATCACCGTTCCTCTCTAGACGTGAAGTGAGGATTTTCTTCATTACAGAAACCTTCGTCGAGAACGTTTTCTTCACGTGGAAATTTTCCAGAACTTTCCACGCCACCGCTGCTGATTTGGCCTTCCTTATGTGGAGCAATTGGTTGTCCTCCACGGCCAATCCGATCGATGCCAGCGCTTGCTCGTCCTTGGTTTTCCACGCATCCGTGACCGGTTCCGGTTTCGCGTTCGCTACAGCCGTCCAGTTGCCCTTCTTGGTTAGCAACAGCTTCATGCGGAAGCTCCAATTATCGTAGTTGGAGCCATTGAGCTTCGCGAACGACACCAGCCTTTCTCCCATCGTGATAGATTAAATGCAACTTATGTTTCTTCACCAGTGTTCCGACTCCGCGGGCAAAGAGCCCATAACCTATTGGCGGATAAAGGTAGGTTTAGAGTTCCCGTGAACGTGAACGCGGACAAACACTTTTTTGTTAATAATTCATCAGTCCATATATAAAACGCGAGGAAAACATCTTGAAACGATAGGAAGAAAAATTTTCTATTCGAAAAACATGTTTAAACACAATTCATATTGATAAAAATGAATTAATTCAATATTTCACAACAGTTCTGAATTTCCACCGTGGAATCGAGATGTTGATGAACTCACCATAGTTCACCGACTTCGGTGAACGTGAACGTGAAAACAGTGGTGAATATAGACGTCAAACTATTTCCACGTTCATGTTCACGTTCGAATGTCCCAAGGCATTCTGAAAATTATTTCACCGTGAACTGTAAAAGGATATGTTTAGCAATTCTCAAGTTTTCAATGAAAATTTTGATATGGATGCAATTTCAATCAATCGGATCTCTGCGCGGGTTAAAAAACTTCGTTGGTTTGGGTTGATTCGTGAACAACTGTATATTTTATCCGAATTACTTTATTGAAGATCGATGTTTATTTACTTCACGTTCACTGTCGAACTTTTAATATGAACGTGAACGTGAACAAAATCATTCTATTCACCACTATTTTTTGAGTTGTTTGTTCGCAATGTAGTTCACCGTGAAATGATTGTCCTATTTCACCACCTGTTAAAGTTCACGTTCACGGGAACTCTAAACCGGCCTTAAGGGCGCGTTCACGTTCACGTTCACGTTCGCGTTCACATTGAATGTTCGCCAGTGAACGTGAAATAAACAAATATCGTCTTCAAAAAAACAATTCGGATAAAATATACAGTTGGCTACGTAAATATGGATGATTTGAGTAATGCACTTATTCTTGGTGGCGCTTTCGTTGTTTTGCTATCCATATTGAACACACGAAGAAGGCGAAATCGACGTCTTTATCGGGTACATCCATATTTACTGAAAAGAAATGAATGCGGACGTTTTAGAACTGCCTTCGAGGATATGTTGAGCAGCTCTCGATTTTTCTGTGAAAACTTCCATATGGATGTAATTTCATTCAATCGGATTTTTACACGGGTCGAAAAACACTTGGAGTGCTTAGTGAACACTCGACCGAATGATAGAATTCCTTCGAAAATGCGATTGGCGATTGTTTTGGAATTTTTGGCATCTGGTACGATATGTCGTCATATTTCATCAGTATACCGCATAAGCAAATCGTCATTTTGTCATATTATTGATCAGGTCTGTGATGCTATTGTACTAGAGTTTCGGAGCGAGATTCACAAAACAAAATTGGTTGGATGTTGCAAATGAATTCAACTATCGATGGAACTTTCCAAATTGTGTTGGAGCAATCGATGGTAAACATGTTCCAATAGTATGTCCACCCAACTCTGGAAGCTTGTTCAAAGCTTGAAAAATTCCCCCGACCAGAACGGGAATCGAACCCGAACACCCAGCATGTTAGTTATGACGCTAACCACTCGGCCACGGGAGCACATGAAGCCTTATGTGCCATCAAAAGGGAAGTCACTCACACCGGAAGAAAGAATTTTCAACTATAGGTTGAGCCGAGCTCGCCGTTGTGTCGAGAATGCGTTCGGAATACTGACACGGAAATGGCTGTGTTTAGGTCATCCACTTAGGTTGGAGCCTCAGCGTGCATCAAAGGTTATTTTAACCTAAGTGGTGCGGACTCAATCCACTTCATTTTCAAGCAAATCCATGCATGTTTTCAAGCGATTTCTTGCAATAAATTTTCAGACCACCAGGGATGCCAGATTTACAAACATGTTTGTAAATTTACAGACATATCTGTAAAACACTTATTTTTGTTGTAGACTTTTTGGATATAACAATATTTCACAGGTTTTTGAAAAAATAAGAGGCTCTATTCATCACATCAAAGATATTTCACTCACCATATGACATTTTTCCATAGTTTAGTTTGGAACTCACACACATAAGTACTTTTGCCCTGACATCATTGCAGACGAAAGAGAGTATACGGTTATTCACAATTAATGAAAAATTTCATTCTCTGCAGGTAAGGAAAAATCTTGAACGAAAATTTTCTCTGATAATTATATTCTGTTCTAGATAAGATTGTTTTGCTGAAATGCAAGGAGATTTATTGAAAAATAGTTAAGTTAGGGTCAGGACTATGTCTTCTGAGTATTTTAACAACATCGAATAAAAATTTTCATTCTATTTTCAACAACTTACATTCGCTTTCGGGTCTGCTTATGACGAAATATGGGTTACTGTTCGATATTGTAATCACAGACATGATTCATGGCCGTGTGGTGATCTAAAACTTGTATAGCCTTGCATGGCGGATGGAAAATATACACTGCATTTTCTTATAAATTTCATCAACGAAAAGACCGCAAGCCTTGGTGGATGTCCAATATATTGTGTGGCATATAGAGTAAAAGTGCAAATAGAACTTAATTCAGAACTTGTCCCCCGTTGCTATCGTGTGAGCAAACAGCGGCAGAACGGACAATGTCTTAACACACACATCGAGCCGAACTCGTCCTCGCGCACACACACTCTCGTGAGCGACTTTCCTCCACATCTCCTCATTCTTGGATCAACGCTCGAGAAGGTGAGTTGCACATTTGGCGATCCTGCCATTTAATTATTTTAAAGCGAACGGAATCTTCATGCGCAAGCTCATAAATTTGTGAATAAAAGTCACATTTAGCAAGCGGATTGGGATAACCGCGTAATTATGCATTGCCAAACCTGAAGGTTAAACTGCTGCCGCTCAGATCGTTTCAAAACGATGCTAATTTTTATGTGTTATGATAAAATAAATCTGCTAGTCGTTTCAAAACGACGCCATTTCTAAAATGTTGAGAATGCTTGCTTAATCGTTTCGAAACGATGCTATTTTTTCCTGATGTCAAAAAGAAATCTGCTAGAGTCGTTTCAAAAAGACGACATTTTTTGAAGTGTTGAAAAACTTGGTTCAATCGCTTCGAAATGACGCCATTGCAAAAATGCGAATCTGCTTCAATCGTAAAAAAACGAGGCCATTTCAAAAAACGTAAATTTGCTACCTAATAATGCGGTGAATATGTTCGATCGATGGAAGATAATGAGGATCTCCATAGCGAGCATAATCTGGAATCGAGAAAGTGCTAGTCGACCTATCCAAAGCTATCGCACTATTACAACATCCTGTTTCCAGTATCAATCCTTCACAGCCAGTGCATACTGAAGCTGAACAGAACTGGAACATTAGCCATCAGAGCTCAAGCACTCAGGGTTCACATTCACATAGCACGTACTTATGGATATGACACAAATTTTATCGTGCAATCAGCTACTCGAAAGGTAGCATACGACGCAGAAACGACTGACCATGCACTCGATAATAGCATACTACAGATAGGACAGAGATATGGAGCTGATCGGAAGAGATTGAACACTTTCCAAGATCATGTGTACTCAAACGCTAAATATCGGCGAACAAACACGTTTATTGAACGAATATCAGACCGTCGGTCGAACCCGTCAAGAGAAAAACGCAATTTTAAACTGCAATCGAGAGAGAACCAATCATTCCCGCCAACACGAGGTCGTCGGTCACGTTGCCCAAGATGCAGCAACGCTTTTCATTGGAATCCGCAGTGTCCTGCCTTATCCAGAACGTGCGATAAGTGTGGTAAACGAGGACACTTTGCAGTCGCTTGTCGAACAGGACGTACTGTTCAGCAGATCATAAAGCCCCTCGAAATCGAATCCTCAAGCGAAGAACGCATCGTCAACAAACAGCAGAATATAAGTGCCCTCAGTTTGGAGGAAGCAATAGTCGGTTGCAGTGTAGGATTCACAAATCCTATTGGCTTCCTTATCGACTCTGGAGCCGACGTTAACGTCATTGGTGGTATTAATTGGCTACACTTAAAACGAGAATACGATATGGGCCTGGCGAAACTTCACATCGCCCAACAACCTCAGCAAAATCTACATGCCTATGCTTCCTCTAAACCAATGTTGATAGAATGCACATTCAAAGCCACAATCGAAGTACCAGGAACAACAAAACCATCGGTAAATGCTACATTCCATGTCGTTCCTGCCAGTGCGAGATCGCTGCTAGGCCGTTCCACTGCTCATGATTTGAAGCTCTTGCATGTGGGCAAAACTGTTAACAACACTGAAAGCGTAAATAGTAATAACTTCCCTAAGATGTCTGGAGTGCAAGTCATATTTAGCGTGAATAAGTCGATCCCCCCGACAAAGAACGCATATTATAATGTCCCAGCAGCCTTTAGGGAGGCCGCCCGCAACCGATTACATGAGATGGAAGAAAACGAGATAATCGAGAAAGTATCGAGAGCGCCGCTCTGGATAAGTGGCGTGTCTGCCGTGACGAAAGGCAAGTCAGACTTCCGTCTCGTGGTTAACATGAGGGCGCCAAACAAGGCCATAAACCGAGAGT
This sequence comes from Toxorhynchites rutilus septentrionalis, assembly GCF_029784135.1. Classification (NCBI taxonomy): domain Eukaryota; kingdom Metazoa; phylum Arthropoda; class Insecta; order Diptera; family Culicidae; genus Toxorhynchites; species Toxorhynchites rutilus. The sequence continues at coordinate 94,132,890 of NC_073744.1, forward strand.
ATTTCAGGCTGCCCCTGGTAGATGAAATGCGAGTTAAACTTCATGGCGCAAAATATTTCACGAAATTGGACCTGGAAAATGCGTTCTATCATCTGGAACTAAGCGAAGAATCAAGGGATCTTACAACCTTTCTCACAGAAAACGGAATGTATCGTTTTACACGGCTGATGTTCGGGGTCAATTGAAGTTCTGTAGCTGTACAACAGAATAATTTACTCACTGAACAATTCGTGAAGTGTATTCGAGAATCAGGCTCATTACATACTTACAACCCGTGTTGTTTTTATTTTCATCCTTCCTCTCGCTGTTTACTGTCAAATGTCAAAAAGGCGAATTGCAAATTGTGGACTCATACAATTACATCACCACTAATTACACCACCTAATTTGCAAACGAACCGAAAAAACGGTGCAAAGTCGTATAGCGGTAAGATAGGGTAAGACACTTCAGTGACTGCAAAAATGGGGGATAGGAATCATTTTATTTGGATTCGTTTATTTACATCATTTTTTTGAGAGAGAGGGAGATGTGTGGCATATAGAGTAAAAGTGCAAATAGAACTTAATTCAGAACTTGTCCCCCGTTGCTATCGTGTGAGCAAACAGCGGCAGAACGGACAATGTCTTAACACACACATCGAGCCGAACTCGTCCTCGCGCACACACACTCTCGTGAGCGACTTTCCTCCACATCTCCTCATTCTTGGATCAACGCTCGAGAAGGTTGCACATATATCAACGAAGAAATACTGATTTTTATAAAAATTAACAGCGCGTATGTATGTGTAGATCGTTGAAATATTTAAACACACTTACAACACATAAGTTATTAAGTGGTCCGAAAAATCAATTTCTTTGCACATTTTCCCAAAAATGACAAATGAAAATTATTAACTTTTGAATCACTGAACCGATTTAGATGATCGACATATAAAATTGAAACTAATGACAAAGCCTTTTATTGGAAAATATTTAACTTGCGAAAAAATTATTATATTTTAGTAATTATTGATTGTAGTCGTTTTTTATTTTTTATGACTCTGGACTAGAGGGCGCTATATTTTTTCTTGAAAGCTGAGGATTTTTTACATATCATATCTCGATATCAGAGATGCTATTTCTTCGTTTTTTAGATATGATTTTTGCAATGTTAACCGATGGTTCGAAAAATCATTTTTCCCCCTTTGTCCAAAAATAACTTTCCGCAAAAAATCATAACGTCTGAACTACTGAACCGATTTAGATGATCGATATATTAAATTGAAGCCAATAAGCATAATTTGAAAAATATCACACTTGCGGGAAGATTGGATTCTAGTAGCATAGGTCTAGTTTAGTCACATGAATATTGATCGAAGACTTAAAACATGTTAAATTTACAAAATTATAACTTAAAAGCGATAATTGTAGCATCTCTGATATCGAGATATGTTTGGTAAATAATCCTCAGCTTTCCATAAAAAAATATAAGAAAAAATAGAGCGCTCCTATCTTTAACCGAGAAAACTATGAAAAACTAACTCAATCAATAATTACAAAAACAAAAATTAAATTTTTCTCAAAAGTAATATTTTTTCAAAGAAAAATAACTCGTCAGCTTCAATTTGATATGTCGATGATATGAATCGGTCCAATAGTTCATAAGTTATGACTTTTTGTAGTGGGAAAAATGGGGAGAATTGTTTTTCGAACCATCGATTAGTTCTGAATATTTCAAAAACGAAAAAAATAGCATCTCTGATATTGAGATATTTTATGTAAAAAACTCTCAGCTTTCAAGAAAACATATAAAAAAATATAGCGCCCCCAAGTTCAAAGCCATGAAAACATTAAAAAACGACTACAATCAATAATTACGAAAATAGGATCCATATTATCTGCAAGTTCAATATTTCTCAATTAAAGCTCATTGGCTTCAATTTGATATGTCGATCACATTTGATATGTGTTTGATATGTCGATCAAATTTATAACTTTCGAACCACTTAACCGATTTAAGTGGTTCGAAAGTTATAAATTTTTGAAAAAAGTCATTTTGGGAAAAGTGGAAAAAATAATTTTTTGGATCACCCTAAAATGGAAATGGGCACCCGAATGAAAAAAATAAAAAAACACGAGTTTAATGTTTTGCGATAAAGAACAAAATTACCACTTTTGACGAAGATCTGAGAACCACTATATTGGTTTGGCATGGAATGGCTGTATATGTATACAAAATACAATCTTACGTGCATCGCGATGTACAAAGTATTAATGAATATGTGAAAATTAACGTTAAAAGACATTTCTATAGATCTGCACACTTTTACAGACTTTTCCACATTTTTAACAGACATTCACATATTTTTACAGACTTTTTGACGTAGGACTACGTCTTTCATTTCTATACCGGGGTGTAAAATCAAAGTTTCGAAAACGAAAGCGTTACGCCGGAGACCGAGATTTTGAGCGTTAATAGCTCCTAAACAACTGAACGAAATGGTATGACAACACTTCATTCGAAAGATAAAATGTCTACGCGTTATATACTTGTTACTTTTTGATCCAAAAACTTGTTTCAATAGCCTTAAAATCGCTTTCAAAACCGGCTATTGAAATCACCAATCGGTATATAAGCGAGCGCCGCTCGGAAATCCACTCAGTTATAATTGAGCAACGATTGAGGTACTATCGCAGGAATGAATGGATGCTTCCCTAACACAGACTTCAAAACCATGGAGCCTGGGGAAATCGGCATTGTAAAATAAAGGGTGTGTCACATCAAATTGCATCACGGAAAAAACGCTGTAGAAATTCGCCCAGTAGACCGATCCTTTTGAAAATTTTAGACAGTAAAATAAAAACTATTAAACAACTTTTGGCATTTTCTTTTTATTCATACTTCGAGCCCAAGCCCGTATGCTCGCACCTTCCTCTTTACCCCGTCCATAAGGTTCTGTACAACGTCAGGTTGTAGTTTTTTTTAACAGAAATCCATTTTCTCTTGAAGTCCGCCTCCGATTTGACAACTTTTGGGTTCTTCCGGAGGGCCTGCTTCATAATCGCCCAATATTTCTCTATTGGGCGGGTTCATTTCCTTTGGCACGAAGGTGACCCCGTTGGCTTCGTACCACTCCAACACGTCCTTTGAATAGTGGCACAAAGCGAGGTCCGGCCAGAAGATGGTCGGGCCCTCGTGCTGCTTCAATAGTGGTAGTAAGCGCTTCTGTAGGCACTCCTTAAGGTAAACCTGCCCGTTTACCGTGCCGGTCATCACGAAGGGGGCGCTCCGCTTTCCGCAAGAGCAGATCGCTTGCCACACCATGTACTTTTTGGCAAACTTGGATAATTTCTGCTTGCGAATCTCCTCCGGAACGCTGAATTTGTCCTCTGCGGAGAAGAACAACAGGCCCGGCAGCAGACGAAAGTTCGCTTTGACTTAGGTTTCGTCGTCCATTACCAGGCAATGCGGCTTCGTCAGCATTTCGGTGTACAGCTTCCGGGCTCGCGTCTTCCCCACCATGTTTTGCCTTTCATCGCGGTTAGGAGCCTTCTGAACCTTGTATGTACGCAGGCCCTCCCGCTGCTTGGTCCGCTGGACGAATGAACTTGACAAATTCAGCTTATTGGTGACATCCCGGACCGAACTTCTCGGATCACGTCTAAACTGCTTAACTACGCGCTTGTGATCTTTTTCACTGACGGAGCATCCATTTTTGCCGTTCTTCTCCTTCCGGTCGATGGTTAGGTTCTCGAAGTATCGTTTTAGTACTCTGCTGACCGTGGATTGGACGATTCCCAGCATCTTACCGATGTCCCGATGTGACAACTCCGGATTCTCGAAATGAGTGCACAGGATTAATTCACGACGTTATTATTCGTTCGACAACATTTTTCCAAATTTACGAAAAATTGACAGTGAAGCATGGCCAACGTGATCTATACACTCTTATCTGATTATAAGCGAAAGCTGAAGATATAATTCCTAAAAATTTAATTTCTACAGCGTTTTTTCCGTGATGCAATTTGATGTGACACACCCTTTAGATGCAAGCAGCGGGTACTTTTGTACTCGTTTGCGTTTTTGCAAATCGGAATATTTCCCTAACACAGACTTCAAAACCATGGAGCCAGGGTAAATCGGTATTGCAAAATAGATACAAGCAGCTGGTACTTTTGTACTCGTTTGCGCTTTTGCAAAACGGAATATTTCCCTAACACAGACTTAAAACCATGGAGTCTGGGGAAACTGGCATTGCAAAATAGATGTAAGCAGCGGATACTTTCGTACTCGTTTGCGCTTTTGCCAATCGGAATGCTTCCCTAACACAGACTTCAAAACCATGGAGCCAAAGGAAATCGGCATCGTAAAATAGATACAAGCAGCGGGTACTTTTGTACTCGTTTGCGTTTATGCAAATTCCGATTTGCTAACACAGCCTAACACATACTTTAAAACCATGGAGCCTGGGGAAATCGGCATGGTAAAATAGTTTGCGTTCTTGCAAACCTGAATGTGTTTTCCCAACACAGTTTCCGAAACCAATGAGTTGGGAAAATCGGCATTCCAGATCTCGGCAGTACTTTTTATACCCCCATGTATTTTTACACTCCGGAATGCGTTTTGCTAACACGGTCTACAAAAGCGGGTACAAATGCAACGCTTTGGCTCGGTTATTCAAGACTGCATGCCCCTTCATGTCGCCAGCTCACTGAATTTGTACGCATACCGTTTGATGGTTAGGAAAAATGTTGATAAATATTTGCTGCGATAACCACTACCATAATACATGAATTGACCTAAATTAGGATTTGTTTGCAATTGAATTCGTAGATTGTTTCATTCATTAACTAGTTTAATGAATAATTTGAAGAACTAATGAATAATCAATAGTTCTGCGCAGCGGTGATATCGTACCCAATGAGGAACATAAGAAAGTCGATTATTGCTAATTGAAAAAACACAAATGATTACTAAGCCAACGGCAGTCCTACGTCAAGCTTGCGGTTATATCATAGGTATAACCCATCGTTTTTTTTTAAATCATCTGGCATCTCTTCCTTCCACTTTTTATCGAATATTTTCAAATCGCAGGAGTAAACATTTACGTGACTTTGACTTCGTTTGTTTTTATTTCGTTCGGAAAAACGTTATGTCAAAGAGAGGGGACATTAAAAATGCGTTGCTTAGTGAAAGACTGAGATGCTCTTTCAGAGATGCAATGATTAATTAAACAATTAACGGAAAAATGTAGTTCGTTCATTTTATAATTTTAATTATTTTTGCCCTTGACAACAATACCTCTTTTATAGTGTTGATTATCATAAGAAAAATAACACTCCTGATCGTTGGATCTCTTTTGACATTTCAATTGGATCTTTTTTGACAGCCGTTTTGATTCAGTCCGCACTACCTAGATTTTAACCTGCTGCGTTCTCCATAATTTGCTTATTGACAACAAGAGATACTGTCCAGCAGGATTTGCTGACTATTATGATGCAAATGGCAATTTAATGGAAGGAAGATGGAGAACAACGGGACACGATATGACACCATTGCAAATAACCGGAGGACGAAGTTCAAACAGAGCAAAAGAGATACGCAATGTGTTGAAAAACTACGTTAATTCTTCTGCTGGCAGCATTTCTTGGCAAACGGCATCCATGTAAAAGTTGTCGTTTTATTCAAATTAGAATAAAAATAATAAATGTATCAGACATATAAACGCAATTAGTTTTATTTAATAATTTTCCATATTCATTCTCCATTTCTTTCTTTCTCACGCTTTTTCAAAATAGCATTATACGTCATTGAAATGAATTGAACATTCAAATCCGTGATTACATCTTCGTCAAGTTGTTCAAAAAGTTTTTCCATTTGAAGCCAAATGTGCTGATGCTTCAATTCCTGGGTTGTTTCACCACGTTTCTCGATGAACGAACTAATGGATCGGCTAACTAAAAGAGCGGCTTCCATCGATGGATCGTCACGATCACGCTTTCTTTTTTTTGTCATATATGAGTAATCGCTGCTGGTAGACGCAGCGTCATTATTGTGCAGATCTGACACTGCAGATGAGCTCGGACGAGGAGTTATAAAATCGTCCCCTCCCAATGACACAGTCTGGCGTAAATTGGAAGCAAAGTTTTCTTCCAAAAACGCCATTGCTTCACGCAACTCTCCCACTTCTTGTGATTCCTCTAGATCGTCGTCAACTTCTTCTGGGGCCGCATCACCACTTTTAGTCTTCGATGAATTTTTAGCTTTTTGTAGGAGGTAACGATGCATATCTTTAGCTTTTTTCCAGACATTTTTAGCATCAGCAACTGAAAATTAAAAATTCCAATGTCAGCAGAATGCAAATGTTTGATATTATTATAAGAAAACTTACTTGATATTTTCATCGCTTTTGCGATATCTCCCCAAGCAGCATTACGTTTTGATACATTCCTGTACAATTTATCTTTTTTATCCCACAGGCAGGAATACTTTTTTACTTGTCTGGCAACCTCCTTAATATTTTTATTGTATTTCGCTGGAGAAACATCATATACGGACCTGTTTTCCGTTTGGACCATTTCTTCCAATTCTATATCCATTTCTTGGATAACAATATCGTCACAAAAAGCATCACTATCACTATCAAAGCACAGCAACAATAGCAGTTCACGATGAAATAATTTTCAGAATGCCTTGGAACATTCGAACGTGAACGTGAACGGGGAAATATTTTGACGTCTATATTCACCACTTTTTCGCGTTCACATTCACCGAAGTCGGTGAACTATGGTGAGTTCACCAACATCTCGATTCCACGGTGGAAATTCAGAATCGTTGTGGAATATTGAATTAATCTACTTTTATCAATATGAATTGTGTTTAAACATGTTTTTCAACTAGAAAATGTACCTTCCTATCGTTTCACGATGTTTACCTCGCGTTTTATGGATGAATTGATGAATTATTAACAAAAAAGTGTTTGTCCGCGTTCACGTTCACGGGAACTCTAAACCTACCTTTAAGGTGGAACAGTCGGACCGGATAAAATATACAGTTGTTCACGAATCAACCCGAACTAACGAAGTTTTTCAACCCTCGCAGAGATCCGATTAAATGAAATTACATCCATATCAAAATTTTCATTTAAAACTTGAGATTGCTAAACATATCCTCTTACAGTTCACGGTGAAATAATTTTCAGAATGCCTTGGGACATTCGAACGTGAACATGAACGGGAAAATATTTTAATGTCTATATTCACCACTGTTTTCGCGTTCACGTTCACCGAAGTCGGTGAACTATGGTGAGTTCACCCACATCTCGATTCCACGGTGGAAATTCAGAATCGTTGTGAAATATTGAATTAATCCACTTTTATCAATATGAATTGTGTTTAAACATATTTTTCAACTAGAAAATGTTTCTTCATATCGTTTCAAGATGTTTTCCTCGCGTATTATATATGGACTGATGAATTATTTACAAAACAGTGTTTGTCCGCGTTCACGTTCACGGAAACTCTAAACCTACCTTTACGTTTTTCGTCAAACACAAACATTACGTCATGAGGTAGAAACAGTGTGGTAACCGGGGGAAAGCAGCGATCTTACTTGCACACTTTCTCATCTACATCACCCTTATTTCTATTACTCACTGCTTTTATACATTTTCAATCGGTTGTCAAAAATTGCCGCTCATTGTATTCGTCGTATTTAGCATTTGATCTGCAATAATAAACATCAGCCATATTTAAAGAAGGTAAGTTGCCAACAGTTTTGGGGGACGAAGTTAAAATAAATCAATCATTTTGTTTGTGACAATAGCATATTTGAGGATTTAACATTGCGATTTGTGGCTGAAATGCGCGATTTGTGCGATGTGTGGCTGAATATGTCTATGCATCTCGCGTGTTTTAGATGCATAACGCTCGTACATAGGATGGACGCATTTTGCCGACAGCAAAAAAAATAGTTAACTGATCAGTTTTTGATTATTGATTCTAATGAATAATTCTAATTATTATCTACAACATTTCATCAATATTAATAGTTCGCGACAAAGAAGTTTGATTCAAAATAATATCCAGACTCGCTACAAACCATAAACAGTAAGTGATTTGAAGAAAGCATCATATGAAGATTTGAAGATCACTTAAGTTTTAATGTAGCTTATTAAATCTTATGCAAATTTTGGCTCATTCACCATATCATATATTATACGGTAACTGAAATTTGTAGTAAAATTAGCAGGTATATAAATTTACTGTTTTTGTGTGTGGCAATTTGGAGTGAATGTATTTTTGATTCTTATCCTCGTGAGGCTACATAATTCCGCAATGACCAGTAGATGGTCTTTCTCTTTGTTAACATTATATGATTTTCGTTTTCTTACGTCTTTTTATAGCGGAAAAGCGAAGTTTTCATCATGTTTTCTTTCCATAAACCTAAAGTGTATAGATCATCTAGTGGATGTTGCATTTGCAAAGCAAAATCCAGCAGGTAATATTGATTTCAGCATTCAGTAGGTGTAATAAGTTCCAACAGCAATATAACATTTATTCTTACTCCACAGTTCACGTTTCACGGATTCCAGTAAATATGAGACTGATTTTGTAGAATGCTTCCAACTCACTGTTCCCCGAAAAGGGGAAATCTGTAACGCATGTGTTCTACTTGTCAAGCGCTTTAAGAGACTTCCGCCTGGGAGTGATCGACACTGGGGCCATGTAAGTAAAACATCCTTGTTTCAATGAGACTTTGAATTTTCATTCCAAATCTCTCAAACATATCAGGTCGTAGACGCTAGGATAGGACCTGGCATGAAGTCTATCACGAAATTCAAACGAATGAAAGACAACTTGGTGGATGTGAAGTCGAATAAGTCTATGCTTCCTGAGCCGAATAATCATCCAAAAATTCCGAAGATTTTTGAAAGTATCGAAAAACAAAGCAATGACGGTGAGTAACGAAACTAATAAAACGTTTATTGATATATGGTCGGGGTTCTGCCCGGGTTTTGAGATATTTCAATTTGAAGTTTGACCTCAATCGGTTTCTGGAACATAATATTGTTCACGATGATTGGAATCAAGTACGAGTTTTTTTTATCCCATTTATTTATTTATTAGGCTCATTAGCATTTAGCTGTAACAGAGCCGGGTTTATTCGTGTACATGTATATATGTTTATGTTTCCATAAATTGTGAATTACACAGTAGTTAGTAGTAGCCATTTAGGCGTTAAGTTTTCTGTTCCATTACATTATGGTAAATTACACAGTAGTAGCCATTTAGGCGTAAGGGTATTCTTTCTGTTCTTCCATTGTTCAGCAGACCGGACAGCGGAGACAGTTGATATTGATCATTGTTGGGTTATTTATAGAACAGCAGCCCGATGTTTCTTGCAGAGCAGAGCAGTTGTATGGATGAATCGATCTAATTTCGACCGTGGATCGATCTCCATCGCTGATGATGTTTGCGTGGACGTAGTTATTCTATAACAACACTAAGATGGTCAATTGAGGGCCCTGAGTTTGAACTCACGATCGATCGCTTGGTAAGCGAACGCGTAACCAAGTGGCTACGAAGACCCCCAAGTACGAGTTATAGCTATTCAAAAACCCGGAAAATCCGCGCCCCACTTCAATTCGTACCGCCTAATAGCATTGCTATCTTGTATACGGAAATTGTTGGAGAAAATTATCTTGTTTCGCCTTGATCGATGGGTTGAAACAAATGGCCTACTCTCAGATACACAATATGGGTTCCGCATTCTTGGACATAAAGAGGGCCTTTAATTCAGTTTCAATAGAGGTTTTGTCAGACAAATTACACTCGGGGTCTGCTGCCTCTATAAACATTTAAATTTTTCTCACGGTGATTCGACAGTAAGTCGGGTCTCCTACATGGGACTCCCCCAGGGCTCATGTTTAAGACCCCTTTTGTACAACTTCTATGTAAGCGACATCGACAATTACCTCACACAAAATTGCAGCCTAAGACAACTTGCGGATGATGGAGTGGTGTCTGTTGTAGGGTCATACGAATCCGACCTGTAAGAATCCTTACAAGATACTTTGAACAAATTCTCAACCTGGGCCTTGTGCTAGGGATCGAATTCTCCACGGAGAAAACAGAGATGGTCGTCTTTTCTAGGAAGCATAGACCAGCAAAAACAAAGTTTCAACTTTTGGGTAAACCGATCACTCATGCTATGTCATTCAAGTATCTTGGGGTCTGGTACGACTCCAAATGTAGAACAAATGAGCCCATATTAGGTATCTGAGTAAAAATGCCAACAAAGAATAAACTTTCTCCGTACAATTACCGGCACATGGTGGAGAACCCATCCCGAAGATCTTTTAATGTTGCATCGAACAACTATTCTCTCAGTGATGGAGTATGGCAGTTTCTGTTTCCAATCAACTGCCAAAACACCTTATTAAACTCGAGCAAATTCAGTATCTTTGTCTCCGTATTGCGTTGGGATGTATGCCCTTAACGCATACCATGAGTCTCGAGGTTTTGGCAGGCGTACTCTCACTGAAAGATCGCTTCTATTTATTATCTCTTCTGTTCCTCATCCGGTGTAAGGTTATGAACCCATTGTTGATCGGAAATTTTGAGCAACTGATCGAGCTATATTTTCACTCTGGATTCATGAGTTCATATCATGAATTCATCTCCATGCAGGTTGATCCTTCTTCGTATATTCCCAACCGTGTGTGTTTTCCTGGCTTTATCAATTCCTCTGCGTATTTTGATCTGTTCATGAAGCAGGATACCAATGGAATTTCAGATTATCATCGATCGGGAATCGTTCCAACAATCTTCGGTGCAAAGTATGGGCGTGTCAATTGTGATAATTGTACTTTACTGATGGGTCCTCTATGAATGAGTCCACAGGATTTGGAGTGTTCAACGAATTTTTGAGCACCTCCCACAGTCTCCAGAATCCTTGCTCAGTGTATATTGTTGAATTGGCAGCAATACACTGGGCGCTGGACAGCGTCACCTCACGACCTGTTGAACACTATTACATTGTAACGGATAGTTTTAGCTCTATCGAAGCTATCCGTTCAGTGAGGCCGGAGAAACACTCGCCGTACTTCCTTGAGAAAATACGAAAAATATTGAGTGCTTTATCCAGACGCTGTTAAGTCATCGACTTTGTCTGGGTCCCTTCACATTGCTCAATTCCGGGTAATGAGAAGGCTGACTCATTAGCAAAGGTGGGAGCGATTGAAGGCGACATTTATCAGCGTCAAATCGCCTTCAATGAATTTTATTCTTTAGTCCAAAAAAATACCATCGCTAACTGGTAACGCAAATGGAACGAAAATGAATTGGGCCGGTGGCTCCACTCAATTATCCCTACGTCTCAAACCGTGTTTTAAAAGTCTGGATTTGAGTCGGGACTTTATTCGCACCTTCTCCCGACTCATGTCCAATCACTGTTAGTTATGCGCGCTACTTTTTCGTTTTAATCTTGCCGACAGCAATCTCTGCGTTTGTGGCCATGGTTACCACGACATCGAACACGTTGTTTGGCCGTGCGAGTTGTATCTTGTCACCAGATCGAATTTAGAAAACTCCCTTCGGGCTCGAGGAAAGCAGCCCAATGTGCCGGTGAGAGATGTGTTGGCTCGATTAGACCTTGATTACATGTCACAAATATATGTTTTCCTTAAAGCTATCGATCTTCGAGTGTGATTGTTCATACATCCTTCTCCCCTCCTTTTCGTCCTTCGCGAGCTATCGGTTCCATTCCTACTAATATGAGAATAAGTTAAATTGTAAATACATATTAGATGTAAGGATAATTTTAAGAATTGAGTGTGAATGAGAATGAGAATGAGAATGTGAATGTGAGTGTGAGTGTGAGTGTGAACACAAAATACTTAGTATATTATATAATAAAAAATAATAGTAATATTAAAATGGCTCAGAAAAACTTATGATTTTTTGTCGCTGATCAGATCGTAATTGATATCAACAATGTTTTGATCATCGGAAACCATCTTCATGAAGAATTCATGGTTTACAAGTGGTATTTCATTAGATGTTGAATGTTGTTGTACTTCCACACGAGGAATGCTGCGCCCATTTGGATGTAAAAAAACCATTTTGGTTTGACAAAAAAAGGTGAAGGCTCTCCTAATATCTTCCTTAAGTCTAACTCAAAGGTCCAAAGGGTCCAAAGCCCCAAAAAATGCTTTTGGAGGATGCTTGTAATAGCTGTTATCCATGGTTATTATAAAAAGAAAGTAATGGATAAACCCCTAAGCCAAGGTGTTACGCGACCCGAGGGATGAATGCAGAGGCGACGCGAGACCAAATGAGCTACCTGTTCAATCTACATTTGCAACATTAAAACAACAGTATTGCGATGACAGATGTTAACATTCTTATATCTCAACATTTGTCTATCTTTCTTCAATCTTTTTCTTCTGTATATATATAAATGGATTTCTGTCTGTCTGTCTGTCTGATTCTTATGGACTCAGAAACTACTGAACCGATTGACACGAAAATTGGTATGTAGGGGTTTTTGGGGCCGGGGAAAGTTTTCATGATATTTTGAGACCCCTCCCCCCTTTCTAAGGGGGGGCTGCCATACAAATGATACACAAAATTCTACATTACTCGAGAATTAATCAAGCAAATGAACCAAATTAAGCATAAAAATCTGAAGTAAAATTCGAGAAATTCAATTCGCATGTGTTCCACAATTACATATTGACAAGCGTTGTTAGTCCATTTGATGTTTGCGGTAACGAAATTGATCTTCGTTCGAAAGTGGAAATGTATTTTAATGTGATAAAACGAACTCCTATATCGTCTTATATCTATATAAATAAAAATGAATCGCCGAATGTGTTGATAAGAGCAATACTCGAGAAAGGAATTGTCAGATTTAGAGCTGTCTTCATTCTATCGAATTTTTTGCATGAAACATTTATTCCATGTAACGTTATTTGCAAGAATATAATCTGATATGATAATGTTTTACTGTTTAAGTACTGAAATTTAATGGTAAAAAATAATTCTAAAGGGTAGATTAGAAGATCAATCAATGAACAGTTCTGCGATTGGACCCATGAACGTGCGCTTAGTAAGAAAACGTGGATGTGATAAGGAAAAAAAAATAGGCGGGACGAGGTTTGCAGGGTCAGCTAGTATAACATAATAATCCTACGATCAACTATGAGCGCATACTTACTCGCATCCATGATTTCCTCATAAAATAAAGGCATTTGCATCATCTCAAAAAGGAAATCTTTCCCACAGCTATCATCATTATTCCGAAGAACCGTTTCTGGTCAGATCTCGACCGCAAATAATTCTTGATCCGTCGAACAATACAAGAAGTTGCTGGATGCCGTTGTATTAAGAAATGTCAGTATCATTCTGGCCAGCTGTTTCGGAGAAGGTTAGATGCAGGTTTTGTTTAACGATAATCGAAATTATGTCTATAATTTTGACGTAGGATTACGTCTTTCGGGAACATATTGGGGTACAAATTGAAAATCGAAAATCGAGCTCATCTTGAAAATTGTCGAATTTCAAACGCGTATTGCTCAGTCATTTCACGATGGATTGATGAAATTTTTGCGTCAATCGATTTCGGCACTCCATAACAATTTTTTATGTTGAATAAAATAATACATGTCATGAAAATAGCTATTGAACAATTGAAAAATCTCAACCCCTATCCTAACGAAAGTATCCGCTTCTGATTGGTCGAAATTGACGATACATGCGGCGGTTCCCTAACAGAGACATCAAAACCAAGCTGCCTTGGAGAAGTCGATATTGCAAATACATAAAAGTAGGGGGAGCTTTTGTCCCCACCGAAATATGTTCCCTAACAGAGACATCAAATATGCTGCCTGGGGGAAACCGGCATTGCAAATATATGCAAGTTGGGGGCATTTTTTTACATTGCAAGTAAGGTGAGTGATACGATAAATTCTAGCAAAAAATATTTAAATTTGAAACATTAACGTTGGTTGCTTCGTAAAATTCCATGTCAATGACCGATCGTGTATTGTAAAAAATTTTGCACAAGTGTATGTGTATAATTTTATATGGTAGCAGTTGTGTTAAAAATGACTTGATATATGAAACGATTTACTTCAATTTTCACAAATAGAAACCAAGCTATGCTCGAGAACTTGTCGTTCGGTTAAAGTTGTCTGTTTTGTTGTGTTCATTTTCAACCAAGGGAAGTTCATGCGGCGAGAAAAATTGGAAAAGTGAAGAAATATTCGAAAAGTGATTTCCCACATGCTTTACATATAGTATTAGGTGTTGTTAGTCCAATTAAAATTCGCATTGGGTTGAACTCAGAAAGTAAAAATTATAGAAGAAAATTAATTTTTTCATTTGAAATATGTTTTCTCTATATTAAAGTAACATGTTTTTACTGATGAGAAAAATTGATAATTGTGTTCGGTATTGATACTCATCTTATATAACATTCATGATTTTTTTTTTCTTTATTCCATACATACATAACACAGGAGGCATCTCGTCTAGGGTCACAGAGGACGGTTTTCATCATATCTCATTCCACTTCGGCATCATTATCATCCTTCTGTCATCATCACTCGGTTGTAAACACTGGTGGAGTGAACAAACAATACCCAACGACCAAACGAAACGGCCCTTTTCAGGGCCACCAAATCATTATCAAAGAGTATACCGATGTAATTCTTCAAACATATCCAAAATGAACAGAAAGCCTAACGGAATCCTACGTCAACTATGCGGTCGTGTCTCAGACACAACCCTTCTGTGATTTTTTATGCTTCTAAACTCTCGTGTGAGTAAAGAACCGTCAGCTTATTACAAAGCTTCGCTTCGTCGAGTTTCGAGTGGTATGAAATAAGCATTTTCAAATTCCCAGTAGCAGGGTGGCCACGGGAAATGTGGGAAACAGTCGGGAAACAAAATCCATCGGGAAAAAGTCGGGAATTGCTTCACGAAGTCGGGATTTTTTTATTCAGTGTTTTTTGTGGCGCTCTAAGATGTTACTCTATGTGTTTTGGCGCGTTACAACCTTCTAAGTAGCGTGAAATTGTGTATTTCTAAAAATCTTGTTCTGTAATTAATGTAAAGTAATTCAATGTCCCATGGATAGTATAGCAGGAAACTGGAAAATGTTTAAGAATGCAAGCGAGGAACTTACATCAAACCCGTCGTACGAAAATTTCAACATTGGTAGCTGCCAACTTCATACGTTCAGTATTTTCACTTCCAAAAAGGGACTGAGAAAAACTTAATGGAATCCGGTTAACTTTTTGAGAGCATTGTGCAGTCTGTTTAAAAACATTCCTCTGAGAAAGGAGATTACACAGTCGCAACGGGTTCAACTGTATTTTCGTTGAAGTTTTGTGATATTCGCTGGGTGGAGAATGAACATGTTGCGGGACGTGCAGTTTAAATGCTTCCACGCCTTAGACGATTTGTCGGTGGGGTAAGGAAACAAGAGGAGAATAAGCTTAAGGAAAGCCCCAAACTTAAAACGGAGTTTTGTATCAGTTTTCCGGTCAAAGGTATTCGAGATTGTCGCAAATACTGTGGATGATAAGCTACACGGACCGAAGTTGACTTTTTGTGTTACGGCAGCATCGACAAGTAAATTATTTTTGCATTAATATCAGATCAGGCACCGATGGTTCCTTTCCTTTTCGATGACCTAACAGGACTTGTAAAGACTATTATGGAGAAAACTATGAAGCCCGAACTACTAAAAGTGAAATCTAAATCACTTGTTGAAGTTGAACTCACATAAATCAATCTACTGCTACCTGGAAGTATTGAAACTTAACACGATTTACACTTCAGGGCAGCCCTTCGGTCGTCCTACTTAGCATACTTAGCAGATATTTAGTCGTTCTTCTCAAAAGAGAGTTTCCTCTCTAAAAATTTGAAAATTCTTGATTACTTCGTTTTTATTCGGATCATGAATGAAATTTTACCAAACGAAGGCTCCTTGGATTCTTAGCTTATTATATTGTTTGCAAGGTTGCTAGTTTAGCTAAAAGTGGCCTTACACTGATTGTCCGGAGGACAAATATTTGACACTTTTTGGCGGATAAAATTTGCTAGCAAACAGTGCTAGAGTTCCATAGTAATTTTACTCGAAATTTCTAAAGGTGACCGTACACTGTTTGCCCGGTGGTCAAATATTTGATATTTTTTGACAGATAAGGTTTGATTTGATATTTGTACAAACACTATTTTGTTTGCCACTCTTCAATTTTCAACAGTGGTAAACAATGTCAAACACCGAACATGGAAAAAATCGGCTGAAATATTCAAGGTAACCTAACCATGTACCGACAGGTTCGAAGAACAGACTGAAAAAATATTTTTGACATCCAATAATTGAATATTTGCTTGTCGTGTTTTGTGTAGAATATATTTGATCAGTACACGTTGACCAAATTTTATCTGTCAAAAAGAGTCAAATATTTGGCTTCGGTCAAACAGCGTATGAGCACCCTAAGTGAGAGGTAGGCTCTTGTTCTTTTGTTTTGGTGATGGCCTTCACATTATCTGACCACTAATATACACGACCACGAGAAGCTAATTAAAAAAAATCTCAAATGTTGTGCTTTATTCCTTGTTTGAAAATTAAGGAAAAGTGGCACACTTGAATGTTATCTGACAACAATTACAAAAGATCGGGTTTTCATTGCAGGTGATGTTTTATGTAATCTTTCCTCAATATCGTCGTGATCCTTTTTTGTTTACTTCCGCAAAATACCGTAACGGAACGATGCCGGAACAATAGCAGAACTGAAAGTGACGAAGGAATCAGGATATCTCTTTATCGTTTGCCAAATTCTTGGCTTAGCAATCAATAAGTAACAAGCATATAGCTCATAGAAATTTCATCATTCGAATAAAGTGTTTATCAAACATGCGTCGAGTGATTGGCGTCACACCTAACATGTCGAGGGTTCGGGTTCGATTCCTCTTCTGCTCGGGGAATTTTTCGTCAAAGAAAACTCAGAATACATTCAAGGCGTGTTATTTGACATAGAAATCTCAAGTAAGTACAGTAAAACCTGCTTTTGTGCGAATTTCTTGTTGTGCACATGTTTTTGTGAGGTTTTCTGTTCTTGTGCGGTTTTTTTTGTGCGTTGTATGAAAAGAAGCACATTTGACGAATTTATCGTCCATTTAGTTTTTTCGATAGTTTATATGCATTTCAGTGCGAAAAAAGCATATTTGCGTCTCAATAATCCACTTCTGAAATCATTCCCCTCCTCTCATCAAATGCTCTAAGTTTTTCTAAGTTTTTGCATGACATGATTCTAACAGCAACACGTTTTGACATGCAACTAAAAGCACAAAATAGCCACGCGCAACCGAAAAGGCAAAGTGTCCCATCGCAAAGCAGGGAAACAAAATTGAAATTGAACGGTAAATGGCGTGGATTTGAGTTATTTTCTTGGGGGAAACTTTTTTTATGCGGTCCCTATCTACAGCACAAAAAAAAGTTTTTGCAAAATGTGTACCGAACACGATTTTTTAAAGCTGCTGGTGAATTTCTGCACGATTTTTTCTATGCGACTTTTTTTGTGCCTTCCCTATTCCCTAGGATTGCCTGTACTGATAAAAATGACGCAAGTAATACTACGTTGAGACAGCAAAGTTTCTCTAGGAACGTTAGGGCCATTTAAGAAGAATAATAAGAAGAAGATTATCATACAACTTCATTAAGCCGGAAAAGAATTATTAACGCTCAAAGAAGGAATCGATTCCTCCTTGGAGATACCCAGTACAAATAATATCTCCTTTCCAACCCCCCGCAATTTGAATTATCGGTCGTGAGCATTCGATAATAGAATACTGCTTTTACCAAAAAATGGGGATCTGCTCAGTTCGGCGGCAGAAAATAAATAGGATTGAAAGAGAATAAAATTGGTTAGCGAGATCATTTTCATGTCACTTCGCAATCACCTGCCTTGACAAAGACACTTTAATATCGTTCGACGCTCCTCAGTAAATCGTCCGTTTCAGCAAACTAAGATTGGGCTATCTATAAAAAACGATCGATTTTCTAAACGGCGCAGGGATCGATTCACTGATTTAAATCGGTATGAAAGAATCGATCTTTGAAAAATCGAATGCCTTTTTTCCAATTTATTTACTTGTTCTATACAAGTTATGTCTTTTCTTTAAACATGAAATGAACATTTCACATTTCTATTCAAACATCAAAGGCATTTCAGTTTGATTCTTAGAATGAAAGTCACAAAAAAAAAACTTGAAAGCCCAGTAAAAATGTATTTTCCAGAGCATTTATTTTGAACCGTCATGGAATTATTTAATCAAATAAACCATTAAAAATTATTAGAAATTCAACAACTAATATTCATCCAGAACTCTGCTGACAATAATTCCGTTGAATATAATCGTATCATACGCCTGGCATTTAGTCGAATTCTCGCTAATAGTCCCTGTTCTAGAAAAGAACGCTCCAGCAGGACCTGATGTCACCATCTCATCTCGTCACAGTTTTCACTGTCATCCTAGTGAATGTGATGGTGTAAATATAACTTGTTTTGTAATGATCAAACTTACAAAACTGCTTCTCCTAAATTTAGTGGTCGTAAACTAATTTGACAACCTTCCAATCCAATGTTTATGAAATTTGTCAAGTGGTTTTTGATAGGAATCAATGTTCGCTGAAAAACAAATTTGCAATCTTTTTTCTCCGATCAAAAAAATCGAAGAAATAGCAAAGAAAATATCGATTTTCACGATTTTTTTTGGAGTTGGAAGAAGGTCGATCCGAAAAATCGGGAATCGGAGAGTAAAAGATCGAAAAAGGCATCTCTATTCTATTTACTATCACTAATTAAAAATCGATGTACATTTAAAAATAAAACTATAAGATCAAAAAAATCGAAGGAAAAAGATCGATCTTCACGATTTTTTCGGGTACAAAGGATCGATCAAAAAGATCGGAAATCGAAATGGAAAAGA